>NC_069362.1:99944166-100648333 GCF_021730395.1 Mercenaria mercenaria | reverse complement strand
ATTGTACCTCAAAGAAGAATTAGATGTTAATGTTCATATTAAATCATATATTTCGCAGCCATTTCTTTTTCAATATGTGTACGGACATTTATAAGATTGTTTTATTCAAATTTGGGTCAATACTGACATACTCTGTTCAGCTGGTTTTTGATGTTGTTAAATAATGTGTTACCAATTTATTTTCTTGTACAAGATATATGCAAGAAAAACTATCCATAGATTAGTGTAACCCATGACGACGTTTATATAACTAATTGAGCTATAGACTTGTTAAATTAAAGCAACGTAGTGTTAATAAAACCAGGAATAATTGTGTTGTGTTTGTTGAAAGGGAATGGCCAAAGTTTCCGGGAAACTAATGTCGGGTAGTGGAATAAAGTTTTGACACAGACATATGTGCACAAATGCATGGAACTTGAAAGAATGCAGATTTGAAAAAGTAAGGCAACCGGAGTATGTCATTGAAAAGAGTCAGGTCCCTTTTGGGTTTATCACACATGCATCATAATTGTGGAGATGTTAACTTGAGTATATCGAATATATATCATTTCTACTACGTGTTTTCTTCTCTTGCGATCAGAGGGGCCTCAGAGGCAGAGTAGTTAAGGTCGCCGACTTTGAATCACTTGCCCCTCATCGATGTTGGTTCGAACTTTAATCACCCCCTCCCCCCACCCCCACAAGAAATCTGTCTATGATGCAATTGATTAAATGTGGTTGGAACATGGTGGTCACGGAAGCTAAAACAAATGCGATGACATTTAGCGTTTAGTGATGGCAAGCAAATTACACCAGAAATATAACGCATATTTTCAGTTTGAAAAAATCTATATAGTTGAAACACTTTAAACCAGTTCATTGTTGACGGGAAAGTGAAACACGTTCACACATGAAGTGTCCATCTTCTCTTTTGTGTTTTGGTTTCCCATCTTAATTTATTTCCGGCGTGCTGTGATTGGTTCACAGCGGAGTTAATTATAATACAGGGAACAGTTGTCACTTTCTCATATTTATTCTAAATAATCATTACTGGCTAATATTTACTTAGTTTAAAGTTTTAAACGTAAACGATTGACTCGAATGTTTTCATCTTGCTTGAGTTGTTACCAGTTTCTCTTCACTGTATGATGATACAATGATAACACGATTCTATATTTTGTCGAAATTGGACTAACTAGTCAAACAAGGTTGTAGAAAGTTATCCTTTGAATTATGCTTGTATACTGGTAATATTCCTACAAATATATCACTTACCTTCTTGGCAACGACCGACTGTGTTGAAAGCAATCTTTTATAGTCATTAACTCCAAGTAACACACATATTTACCTTTAAATAAATAAATCGAAAACGATATCTGTTTTTGAATTTTGATTTGATTGAAATTTAATACGGACACACTCAATACCTGAGCTATAATTAAGACAAAAAAAATAATAAAGTCCCTTTTCACTAACAGACAACGAAACTGTTCTTTTTCATTCATTGAAACGCTGTACTTATTGATGAAAAAAGCCTTACTATACAAGTAAAGTTTATAATGTGCGCTGCAAAAGTAAGTTTTAATCTTAACAAAATCTAAAATATAGATTTTGTGATAAGATGAACAGTTTTATTAAACGTAAGATGAATACAAGTCTTTTACGTTATCTGGATTCCAAGTGCTTAATAAATTGCAAACACAATCTAATCAATCCGCTCCGAGTCGCTTTATCATAAAAGGTAATATATTACATAAAAAGAGAATTAAATCTCCCAGTGTTTTATTTGATACCATTGAAACAAAACTCAAATATGTTTTGTGGATAAGAGGGCATGTAATGTTTGAAACCTTATACCCCATCTATAAAATATATCACTTTCTAAAATATACTCTTTTTACAAATTTAAAGTGAAAACAGGTGCGGGTATCACATAAGATACTGTTTAAATTTTGTATTTCAGACATGATATCTGTCGTTACATTCAAGTGGCGTGATAAAACATTTCTGATACTGTTATGTTTTATTTTCTTATGTATTTGGATATTTGTTGCATTCATGGAGATTTACCGGTATTTGAAAGCATGTAAGACAATGTAAGACCCTGTCAAATATTTGAGGATATTTCTAACTGCCACGAGTAAACTGTTTTTTTTTTGCAAAATAAATACTGTGTGTTTTCTGTTACAAAATAAAACACCTGTTATCCTGACACTTTAAGTTGAAAATATGAGTTGAAAGTACTGATTGTGATTTATTAAAAAACAAGTTTCAATTTATTTTCACTTCACTGCCGCCCGCTGACCTTGTCCAACGTAATTACGAAAGAAAATAAAACAGTACAATAGAGATTTTATTCTGTCGGTTTTATCCTTCTATCTATGCATTTTTCTACACCTTTTACCAGCACGTACATGTTCCACTTATATCTTGTGGTAAAACATTTATCATTAAACAGAAAATATACTGAACAGCAAAAGAAACTATCCAGATGTATAACTGGGGACTCTTTCAACAAAACATTTTTATTTATTATTTTGACTTGTTTGCTTCATACCATATTACATTTGAAGAACTTCACGTGTCAACTTTTAAAAATCGATCAACCGTGAAGGCAGTAGTCCCACAATAGCCGTTTTGCTTGAACTTAACATGCGCGTGTAATTAACGATTTTCTTTTGAAATTTTATTGTCACTGGAAACATTGATGATTGACTCACTTGAAAAATGATAAAAGAGATTGTTGGCTGTATGGCACGACTGAATCAAATTCAGCGCGAGAACGCAATTGGGACGTTACAATGCAACTGACGCGCAGAAGATATAGCCAGAATTTCGTGCTTTTGTGGGACTACTTACTTCATGGTTGATCGATTTTTTTAATTTAACACGTTAAGTTCTTAAAGTGTAATGTGGTATGAAGAAAACAGGTCAAATTTATAAATTTAAGGTTTTTTATTGAAAATACCCCAGTTATACATCTGGATAGTTTCTTTTGCTGTTCAGTATATATAATTAAGTATTATCATACCTTCTACTGATTATAGCAAAACACTTCTAATCTATAACTAGCTTAGTATTTTTGGTCAGCCTCAAGTTCCACGAAAGAGAGGGTGTGTATCTGCCAGTGTTACTTCCAGTGTCAGTACTAGTGAATGTTGTAAAGATAGAACATTTGATATGAGAGACATTCAGAATCATCAGAAGTCAATGTTTCCCAGAAATATGTCTAGAAATGAAATGTGACACATTATGCTATTATTAATAACTTCTATAGTTTAGATAAGTGGATAATTTACAAAGATGCAGGCGAAAAATGCCTTAATGTATGTTAATAAAAATCAAATAGCCTTCTTTCGCTTAATATTGCTGTTTGGAAATTGTAATGAGATAATGCATTTACCTATCGATAAATCGATGTATTTCCGACCACTAAGAAGAAGTAATTAAACCAAAATAACAAAAGTTAAATGAATAAAGCGACATCAATATCATTTCTTTATTCAATCCCAAGGGAAACATATTTGGGATCAAGTATAGTATAAGCAAAAATAATTCTGGTGTAATAAATGAGTAATTTGGTAACTGAATTGACTATATACTTCAGAATACAAATAAATCTTATAGCCCTAATTCCTAATACTTATTGTTTCAAGTAAAAAAGTAATTCGGGAGTAATGAATAAAATCTAAAGACATTAATCTGTGAATATAATGGCGTTCAAAGTATTTGAGTATACATGTTGTTGTTTCGGATTTGAATTTGCCATCCGATCAACATCAAATATACAAAAGCTTGTAATATTGTTATTTACTGTGTTTTTGCATGTAATGTATGAAAACAAAGTTTGCATAACAATAATATTGTCAGAAAATAGCACCTATACCAGGCATTACTCAAGTGTAATAAGATTAAATTATTTTTTACATGTATGTGTATTGGTTTCATCTAACTATCTTATTATCAGTAGATTTCGTGTTTATCTAGGCGGACATTAGTTTGGTTTTTCCCGTACGCTAAATTCACCCAACTTGATAATTCAGAATTCTTTTATTGCAACCGCTTTCCTATATCATTTAGATTCCTTTAGGCCGAACACGCCAGCCCGTGTAATTCACTCATAGTGTAGTGTGGTTTAAAGGTGGCTAATCAGATTTCGGTCAACTAATTGATTTGTTGAAAACTTTAACAGCTAACCATTTACACTTATATGAATTCACTGATTACTTAATACATGTTAAATTTTCACTGTATTTTTAAGATTTCATTTTCCTATCCTGGTTGTCAAACCAAGATAGCATTACCTCAGCATAAGTATAAATTTAATGAACATATTTAGCCTTAGGAATATGAATATAAGCACTATTGTATTAAATATGTCCAATATTTGCATTGACAAGAATATATTTTGCCAAAATTTATTAGAAATACAAGTTTATAAAATTATTGATACCTCCCTTTGCCTATCTTTGTTGCGTAACCATGACAGATTCAATTTAATATAAAACTAGAAATTATATTTAAATCTAAAGCAATAGTCCATTTTTTGAGTACTTTTGTACTAAAGGGAGATAATTACAAATTTTCATAGAAAATAATAATATATGCACTTTATGGATCTAACTCTATGTAATGGGTCTAATTATTCCTTAAATAAATCTCTAACATAATGTATGAAAAGTGAAAAATGTCACGAAATATTACTCGAATGTGATTTACCACTTTTAAAGATCTATGATAATTTTGCCACTTGTCACTAAAGTAGGAATTTAGTTGACAAACTTTCTATGTAAACGGACACCCATATCTCCCGATTCTCGTCACTTATTTAAATTTATCTAATTGATGAAAACGCCTGTGTCTTCTGACAATGCAGTGTTGCGGGATTAGTAATCACTATCCAGCTTCGAAATAGATGAGCGCGCTGTCTCGTTCGGCAGCTCTTGTTAATACCAAAAACTATTTAAGAAACACATAATTATCTTGTTTTCTGAATAAAGAAGTTTGATATTCTTTACGGAACAAGGTGGACGAAAGATTTATGTTAAACAGGACAAATATGTATATTTCCAAACCCAAACATCTCAGTGTCTACTTCTTTTTAAAGATTTAGTATATACGCAATGATCTGCAATGACCTATAAAGTATATAATTCTCTTGGGAGGAAGAAACAAAACACACTGCATGAATATTGTCTACAGGAAGTTGAAATTCAAGTTAAAGGAAAGTTTTGAGAGATATTTGCTTATCTAGTAAATAGTATATCGATTAGGGGCCTAATACTGACACGTAGCAAGCAGCTAACAAAATATTCAATTATAAGTAAATCATTTCTTTACAAAGTACTGCATTTCATATTTCTTTCCTTATTATTAAAATTGATTAAAGATTTACTCTTCTAATAACTATAAGTGGACTGCCCGGAATCCAGTCGTTACCATCAACACATAATACAGTACATTTAACAGATAGAGAATTGTCTTTAATGGCCATTAAATACAAGACACTTAGTCTTTTTAGTAATAAATTAGTAAGCTTCCAAAATTACAATCACATCGACCCTGTAATATGCCTTGAACATGAACTTTCTTGGTGAGAAGTGAACCTACTTTTGATGTAGTCATAATCTATTGCAAGAACATGCTCTTGGTAACATAAACATGTTCTGCAAGTAATTTAACAATAAAGACACAAAATGTACTTATGTGACCTGAATGTTCATGTAAAATCCCAATTATGAATCTAAGATATCATTCAGCAAGAAGCCTAAAAATTGCTCTTATGAGCACAGAAAAACAATATGAGAGGAATATTTTAATCCACTATGAAAAACGCTGCATGACATTTATTTTGTCAGAACAGAACAGAACATACCTTTATTAATTCGAAACTTGTTACAGTTGTTTGAGTATACAATGCAAGAGATACACATATTCAATTCAATATGACATGGTGATATAAGTATGTACGAAATGCATGTAATGACAACATGTATAATATTATCATGATTGTGGTTTTGCACACAAGACAAAAAAGGTGATTAAATTACAGTATACTGGTATATATATAAAAAGCAAGCGGACCAAGAAGGGGATGTGGAAATGTTACTGCAATTAACCCGCGACTAATGACAATCTTTGAAACAACCGATACTGTGACCTAATTCTAATTTCGTAAAAATAAACTATACTACTTAAAGTTATATAGAAATAGACTATAAGTTTTGACCTTAAATTACTGTGTTAACACGTGCGCTTCAGTGACACTGTCATGAGTAGTGTGTGGTTCGGGCATAACCTATGTTTTGATATTATAAAATGGAATATTGGTTATTCTGTCTAAGAGGTGAGTTTGTTGTTTCCTGAGCATTAGACAAAAATACTAAACAAAACTGCTACGCTAAGGCTAGGAATAGAGTAGTTTATTTGTGTGGGAGAAGAAAAAGACTGGCACTAGTGAATAGTTACTGTTTATAACTCAAGCAAGTGTAAAATTGATTACTCATGCTAGAGGCCAGAGCGGCTAATTACTCAAAAAAGAGTAAAATGTAGATCTAATAAAGTTTAACTTAAGACCAATATTTGCTTATTGACAGCAATAAGTAAAGTAAATTGGAAAAGTGGAATGAAGTTGACCTAATAGAATCTATGCGTGACATATATACAGTACATAATAATATACATATATACATACATATAGAACTGTTTATATAAATGTAAACAGACACTTGAAATCTTTAATATCTCAGTTTACGTGTAACCTGTGTCAATAAAAAATTTAGAAATTAACAAAGTTTTGATACCTGGTATGTAGAATTTGTTGTCAAAATATCTTTATATTTAAGAACATTTGGCCTAGTATACTAGTACTTTTTCAAGTATTTTTTCTGTCTTCTTAGGAAAAGGGACACTTTAAAAAATAGTGGAATTCATCCGCAACATCGATAGTATTAAATAAATAGCAAGTTCTCTGAGTAAAGAGAATATTATCCCATCTATCTGTTTCACGAGGAAAAAATGTGGTTTCAAGTTCTAAATCTGAGGAGATAAATATACTCAGATTTTTTACAGATTGAGCAAATATGGTTCTAACTTAATGCCCTCTTTAAAAGATGAATGATTAAATCCTTTAGTTGAGCTTTGTAAATTGTCATGCCAGATTTGGAAGTTTTGATCAATTAGCGTTTGCTTTACTTGGTTTTATAGTGGTTTAGTTTATATGTTGTTCTGATTCTGCCATATATCAGGTCTTCCAATTTGAGTAAGAATTTGTTTTATACTTTTAATCCATTTATCTGTTTCTGAAGCATATATTTGTAAACCTGGTATGATAGTTTATTTTGTTGCCCGTAATTAATCTGTTCAAATAATTGATCATTCTACATTTGATTAAGACATTTAAGGGGTATCGGCCATATTCTGCATAGAGACAATAGTGAGGCGTGAACATCCTTAGTTTATTATTTTTTCTCAGAAACTCTGTGTGTAATTTTTCTAATATATTACTGTTCTCATATTCTCATACTTTCGATGAATATAGCAAGATAGGAATTATTGATTGATCAAAAAGTTTTAATATCAAGTCTAAAGGTAAAGATAGATTATTTATTCTTTTATGTAGCAGAAACGTTGCTTTTCTTGCCTGCTGAACCAATTGTTTTCTGGCTGTTAAAAACTTCCTGATTTTGAAAAGAAAATGCCTAGATAATTATAAGATTTTACTATTTCTACAGGCTGGTTATCTCAGGTAATTCATTTCTTAATCCAAAGAGTATTGCTTTAGCGATATTGATATTCAGTATCCAATTTTTACAATATTCTACAAAATCATTTAAGCATTCTTGTTATTTCATGTGGTCATCTGATATCAATAGTGTATCGTCAGCATAGAGTAATATCAAAATTTTCAAAAAGGTATCTATTTCTCTTTCTTTATCAATGGATTTAATTCCATCATGTCTTTTTGATGCAAGGTAGGTTTCCAAGTCATTTAAAGACAGGGAAAAAGGTACAGGGGACAAATTTTCCCATTGACGCACCCTGCAGTTACATGGTAGAAATTGGGATTTATCTTTATTTTAGAGACGCAAGATTTAATTTTTGAATACATGTTCTTTATTACCCTGACAAATTTGCCATTGATGTTTGCAGTATTTTTTTCCACATAACTATTCGCCATACTGAGTCGAAGGCCTGACTAAAATCTATGAAAAAGCAGAAAAATGTCTTCTTATAATGTCTTAAACCTGAATTATAGAATTTGATAAAGAGTAATGTTTACTAAAACTGCTTGATTTTCTGACATTGTATTATTTGTTTTGAGAAATTTATTGAGTTTTTCATTCAGAACTGAGGTAAAGAGTTTGCTTATGCAGCTAAGTAGTGTGATAGGCCTAAACTTTTCTGGAGATTTAGGATCTCCCTTTAAAGTTATTTTTATAGATGGGAATAATTACACCTTGTAACCAGTTAGTTGGCACCATTTGTTATTTTTAAGTAATTTATGTATTTATTCATTGCTACTTTGTATTGGTCATCCATTGTATGCATACCTAAGAATTATTTAGGAATTATAATCAAAATATATTCAGCTATGTTGCCCGGTGACGTTTAACATGTGACAAACTTGCATCTTATATAGTATTACATATATAAGATAGCAAACTTGCATCCAAAATGGTACTTGGCAGATTGGCTTACATGAGGTTTTCTGTTTCTTTGCTCTGAAGGTCATTATTCATAGTTTGATTGATTCGAAATACCGGTCTATGATTAACATATTGATATCATATTTGTTTTGAAATAATTGCACATCATAAAACATCAGTGGGAAATTAGGTCATACACCATACCATAAGTCTAGAGAAAGCATTTAAGTTGTTATTTTCTTAAAAAGATTGCTAATTTGGAGGGACATCGATGTGTTATAAGTCAATGTTGTTTAATATGTCATTACATGTTGCAACCTAACTGCAAATAAAGCATATTTTAATGCATCTTTATAGCTGGTAGCTTGTCCTTATTTCTTTGCATGCTTCCAATCTTTTTGTTTTCTTATTTCCTCTTTAACCTGACTTAAATTACATACATAGTATGCACAATACACAAGCTGATACAAATTGCATAATAAAGCAAAGAAAAATTCAATTCAAAACATTACTTTGCAATGACACGTGGGCCGCCATTTTGTTCATCCCGATTAAAATAGGGCTAAATCGTTTCACTCACATCGGGATATACCGGTAACGTGAGCGACAAGAAAAAATTATCGGCGGTTTATTGATAGACGAATGCTTCGTTGAACACCGGCACTTGGGCTGCGAATTAAAAGAAATAATATTCCAATATGTTACATTTTTTTCTGTTGTGTCCTGTTCCAAATAAGTAAGAAAACTATTTCTTGCTGTATGTATAAACCCGAAATTTCCAAATGTTTACCCGATTTTTTTTACTGCAAAATATATAATTTGCTGCTTTGCCTATCTCGCAAGACGGGAGCACATCGGCGTATGCCGGACAGACCCGGGCAGTGACAAACGAAAGCAAAGCCGGTTGTCCGCGGCGAAACGGCATGTGCCGCAAAATTGAAACGAATTGGCCCATATAGGGAATTCGGGAATCCATTGTTCTATATATACATTTATGAAATCAAATTATAAATAGTAATTTGCTGTATACAATAAGATATTACTTACATTACATTACATCACATAATTCCAATTTCCAACGCAGCACCCAAAACACCAACTGCAAAAAAGAAATTAAATTAACAATTTTTTTTCATATAAAAGCATGTTAATCAAATTTATATACTGTCTGTTAATCTTACGTATTCAAAATTATTAAAGTAAGTACGAAAAGTCTAATGATATCCATTATTCCCTTTTTTCATCTTCTTCAAAATGTAATGTACATCACTTCGTCACTTATATTGCATTTTTGTCCATTACCCATCAGTGAACCTTAATATTTACCTATTTGTTTTATATCCATGGTGAATATAACACAAATCCTCCGCTTAGATCAAATAACCATTCAAAAGTAATCTTAGTAGGAAACAAGCTTTTCTTTTTTTGGCTACAAAAAGGACAGATAAAACGCAAAAGTTGATTCTTTAAATCAAAGAAACAGACCAAATTGTAATAAACTTTACGTTTTTTATAAAGTAAATATAAAGCTAAATATTCCAACCCGTTTATAGGAAGATAATTCCATATCATTTAGTATATTATTAATATAACGTTTTATACTGTCACAGTTAAAACTAAACTGTCACTAACTTCTTAAATAAGTTTATTAAGTTTAAACTAATGAAATAAAAGTTATGTAGGTTATTTACAAAAGAGTATTAAGTATGTCTTATCACATTTCATAAGTCATATATTTCAATTGATATATTTACAATACTTATTCTGTTTCCTGTTAATAATCGATAATAAATTGTCATCCTTACTGTAGTCCATGTACTTCCTTTTTCACAATTTTGCATGTTTTATAAGTTGAAGTATGCGAGATCATAATAAAACATAATTGTCTACTTGATTAAAAAAAAACAGACATCGTTTTGTTTACTTCCTTAAAAATTTCGCAAAATGTTGGATATCACTTCACAATAAATCTTTCACGGAAATAAAAAAGAATTGTTCCTTATTTCAGAGGTAAATAACATTCCTTGGAATACAGTCTATAAAATACCCACTCCGTGTACAGGTATTGGCGTTGGCTGAATGTTTAGAGAACAGCAAGAATCCGCGTTATAAATAAATAAATAGATAGATAATCAATAATTAATTGTAGTGAATAATTCCACATTTCATCCGAATTGCGCATTCGAGTTCCGGTTCTTTCATACCGCTTGTTAAAAATATTGATATTATTCATAGGATTTGATTGGTAAAGTAACTGAAAAATCTTTTTGCCTCTGCAATATTCACTTTATGAATAATACATGTCCGGCAGTAAGCGCGAATAACTGAAATATCCCTACGTGAGACAACGATTTTCATGACTTAAAATCTTTTAAATAGATCACGTAGTTTAATTTACAAATACGAAACGGAAATATTTAAATCAAATGAACAGACCAGGTTACACAGAAACCCAGTATAAGTACTCCATAGTTTAATGTACAAATTACGAAACGGTATATGTACATGAATCAAACATGCAGGCCTGGTTAAATAGATTGTTTTGTTATTATTGGGTTAAACATCGCACGGACACAATTACAGGTAATATGGCAGGTGTCTAGCTTTGGCGATGGAGGAAGACCCAAGGTGCCCTCCGTGAATTAGTTCATCTCGGGCGGGCAAATTGGTAGAAGCATCGACCTTCCGTAAGCCAGTTGGAAGATTTCCTCATATGAAGAATTCAACGCCCCGAGTGAGGCTCGAGCCTACATCGGTGTGTGGCAAGTGATTTCAAGTCAGCGACCTTAACGACACGGCCACGGAGGACAATCATGTTAGAAGCCCAGTATCGATGCCAGGTTAAACAGAAACCCTGTATCGATATATTTGACACATTTGTCGATCTACATACACGAATATACATGTAGGGTTTTATTTCTTATTTTTAAACTAATCGTTTAACAACAAAGAGTGCATTTCTATGGCATACACTCCAAAGTTAAATGTAAGTATTTGCTAGGGGACTCGAGGTGTGTAACATATTTGATAAAATGAGTCTGTTATTGGTTTGAATGGCTGCGTTCAGGACAAAATCTGTTTGTTTTAACCTGATATACTTCTATCTTTCTTAATATATCAAAATTCCTTGACATCGTGTTTGTAATGTTTTTTCTTTCTTTTTCAAAATAACAAAATATATCACCCTGAGAAAATCAAGTTTTTGTACTTTGAAATGTTGAGGTAAATTTGAAGCATAAAACAGGTAAGCTATTCAACTGAATAAGAATATAATTTGATGCATATGAGTGACCTTGTGATTTTAATTTGATATGAATAGGGGTCAGCTCTGGAAATTGTAAATAATTTTTAAGGGCCATTGAAATACAAAAACCTCGAAATATTTAACATAATCTTATAATTCCTAAGAAATGTATCAAGAAACCTTCGGTTTACATGTTTAAATTATTAACACGCTCGATCAAAGCATTTACAACAGATACACTTGTATCATTCCACGTGTCTACTGATGTCTATAATATAAATAATTTATACAGGACGGACTGTTTTTCTAAGATTAGGAAAAAAATCTTGTTCATTTTTTGATAAAACCTTCAGTAATACACTGAACCACATACATAACGCCTGGTGGATCTTTGTGAAAGTATTTTGATTCATTGGGCATACATGTTTTACTTTGATGCACTAGTAATTTCCTCCTGTTCATACGCAACATTTCAGATTAGTTAATTGTAAGCATATGATTGTAGAAAATAACGTATAAGATAACACGAAATGATCTATAATAGCGTTGTTATAGTGAAGTATTTAAGTACATTGTATGTTTCTCTAAAGCGTGTTCAGTTCAAAGTTGACTAAACCGGTTATATGATGAAACAATACCACATTGTGAAAAACTCTGCTGCTTGATTCTCAAAATTTCGTTAATTTTGACTCCATGTTTCATAATGTTTCAGATATAAATTATACACCATTGTACACCATTCTTCAGGAATTCATGTGCGGAAGTAGGAAAACTTTGAATAGTAAATATATATATCTACAAAATTGACAAATTTTCTGAACTTCAAAAGTCTGTTGCTTTGATAATATTTGATGTTGACATTATGGCAACTACATCAGACATGGTCAGTGATCTATGGTCGCTAATAATTGCTGGACGAGTCACCTATTTCACTTTTATACGTTCTTGTAAATCAGATATTAATATCACATAGCAATATCTTAAAAAGTTGATTATGAGTGCTTTTTATTCTAATACTAGAAGCCTAAGATTTATCACAAAAGAAATTTCAAAATTCTTAGATATGAAAACATCTTTAAATAATATATGACAGGTCAAACGTAATGCACATGTTGTCTTGATATTCGACTTTTGTTAGCGGGGTGTTTAGACCTTCTTTCCGGACAGAAATATATTGCAGTTCAACGCGCATTGAAAGTCTTAATTCAACATTCAGTTCAGTGTTTGCTGATTTGTTCATTTCATTTATTTTTCGGTCTAACATGATCCGCAATGTTATCCTTGAATCAATATTAACAGTTCATTCTCTATACTTATAAGTTCTCAGACATTGAAATATCCTTAAAAATATCATTTTTCTACATCTTGTATCAAAATTATTCACCATTATCTACACTTTCATTTGTTTTGTAACTGAATTAGGTAAGTGAGATTGTTTTTTTAAATATTCTCTTCTCATCTATTTATCTGTATAAAATTCGTATTTTATTTCTGTCAAAACATGTTTTTATTTCTTGTTTTTCAAATACTTACACACGTTTACCGTATTTAACTCACGGTGCTAAGTTCAATTCTTGATGGCGTGAGTTAAGCGATATATGCTTCCTTTCGCCATTTGTTGTTGTTGTAAACGTAGCCGTAGGTGTTATCTGTATAATACATTACTTAAATGTTTGTCTTATGTTACATCCTTTTTTTAAAATAGACTGGGCTGTAAAACATTGAATGAGAAAAGAACAAATAGCTTACCAAATATGTTTTCCTTGTTACATTATGGTATAATTGTTTTTTTTAATGCCAGTTTTTGGCCAAAATACGCATCTGCCCTTCATTCAGGTCATAATTGTTTCCCAAACTTTTAAAACATTTTAACAACATAACTAGAAAGTTTTTTAACAGTTAAAAACTAAATAAAGTCAAAACGGCTGAAATTTACCACGGGAAATAACCTCGCAGTATCTTTTTTGACAATAAATTCAAACCTAGTAGAAATAATTTTCCTGTTATATTATCACGATTGGAGTTCTAATAAATGATGCATAATATTAATGCTATTGTCTTATATCTGAAGAGAAACAAAATTCTCAACAGACATTGTTATGTAAAACGCAAACAATAAAAGTGAAGCAAATATAATTAAAAAAATATTTTTTAGTTTTATACGATTTAATGATACACTACTGTTAATGATAATATGCAGTTTGTATAGAAGGAATAAATAGGATATCTACTTAAGTCCTTTAATTCAAATTTAAATATTAAAACGGATATTAAGTCCTATTAAATTTCGCACTGATATAGGCATGATAGATTTTTGGTAATGATATCCGTTATCACCTTGACATATGAGTAGCTTTTGTATACATAGAACGTGAGATCAAACAAACAATCAGCTTTCAAAAAGAATCTAATCTATAAGGTCTGAAGATTTAATCATTAGTATAAGCTATCCAGTGTATACAGTGCATCAAGTACATCAGTATGCAAATGATAACAATGAACGTTGTGTTTTAACTGATTTAGTGTCATACCTATCAGATTCAGTTATGTTTTGAAAAAATAAAATTTGACCAGCGAACAGCTTTACACTTTTACTTTTAAATCCGGAATGTCAGTTGGTTTTCCGCAAACACTATATAAAATGTACTCATAAGGTATACAAAAAAAAGAAGTGTAAAAGAACATACAATAACTAGCCTACGTGTGTTACGCTTTGTTTTGATGAGCTAAAGCAATCTTAACACGTTAATAAGCTCGGGTAAATATAGTTTTCTGGCCCTATTTTTCAACATAATATCTGTCCGTCTCGTATTTTGTGTTTTGTATGTTGTTTTGTTTGTTGTTTCTTGCCTCTTTCTTCTCACTACCCCATTACCCTGATCGCTTTATCCCATCCCTTCCCCAAGCATTTACGCTCTTTTACATTTGCTGCCCCTCTCCTTTTATTATTAGTAAGTTATCGTGCCCACCATAGTTTTGATCGCCGGTCATCCTAAGGGGGTGCCCGACTGTTTTTTTTCCTGCTTATGTGTGTATGTGTATGTGTATGTGTGCGTGTTTGTCAAGGGCAGTGTCCAACAATGTTGTTTTTCTTACTTCTCTGTTTGTTTATCTATGTATGTAAGTTGTGTGGGTGTATTCGTGCGCGTGTGTGTGTGTGTCTTTTGTACGTGCGTGACTGTGCTGCTGTGCTTTACGTTGTAGGAATACTGCGTTTAAGGAACGTTGTTTTTCCTGTTGAATATTCATTCTTGCTCCACTTTCCCCCAACATCCGACGCTTTTTATTTACCCCTCACCACCCCACCCTCCATTTTTCTGTATTTTGCATCAATTAAAGATTTACTTGTTGGATTTTTAAGCAACCCATGTGCAATATTCTTCAGCTTCTTTTAACTAATTTTCTTGAGTTCAATATGTAAAGGTATTATTTTTTCCGTTCTAGTTGGGAAAAGTAGAACAATTATTTTACAGTATTAAGGAAAAACGCTTTTACTAAATATGTATACTTGAAACTCGATACCTCGAACTCGCTAATCTAAAACTATCGAAGGTATGGTCAGGTTCCGTCCCGAAGAGACAAAATATCATTTTAAGATGAATTTCGGTTTATCTCGAAGTTAAACGCCCTATCCCTTGGAGTTCGAGGTACAAAGTTTCAACAGTAGTTTGATAAAACCTTTTAAAAGTTATTACGAACCCTAACCGCCTATATTACTCTAAAAACGATAAATGATACCACTTTTTGTTAAAAACACAAAACAATGACGATAAACGCTATAAGTTACATGGTGAACTCTGTCATTTTTACTATAATTTTCTTTGAATTGAAAAGTATCTTTAGGCAAAAGATGACGACATCAATTTTATGTTTAACTGACATAATATTTAAGTCAGTACTTTGAACAAAAACTCTGTTTGTATCTTGTATATAACTTATCTGTCGCCTACATGTTACGTCTAATGTTTCAAAATCATTAACTAATGGTTCGTTCGTATAATGTTTGGTTTCCTCATCTTACGTGCATTTTTTAAAAACTTAAATATTTAATAGACTTTTGTAAATCATGCTATAAAACACACCAAGTTGGAAGTAGAAAATATTTTACACAGAGGGTGTTGTGTTACAAATTATACCTGCAATATATATATTTCTTTTCCACATGATCTATTACGTAGACAGCTCAAAAATATTTTAGTTATGTTCATAAAGATCATGTATTTAATATAGTTATCTGGGTACAATTTTAAAAGCTGTGGTCTGTTATGGTGCTTTATAGAGATGGAACACCATATTAAATGATTCCTCAGAGTAATATAAAAATCTCTAAAATTCCATGTATAAATAATTGTTTTCATTTGTTTTTTTTTGCTCGGTTTATAATTACACCGACATAATTTAGGTCATACGGTGACTTTTGCAGCTCTTGGTGGTGGAAGAAGACCCCAAGTTCTGGCATTTGTTTCAGGCATGAGTGGGCACTTGATATAAATTTTTCTCATTATGAATCATTCTGCACTTATCCTTGTACACTCCCTCTATCTCTGCGCCTCTCATATACTGTAAGGTTTTACTAATTATTTGTTCGTCTCCGTCAGATTTGGCAATAGGTGATTAGAAAGAGTTTTTAAACGTATAGTTAATGAATTTGTTTGCTACGAACGGTATCTGACAATCATGACAGAAATCGCACAGCAGCTTTAAATAATGAAATAACACTGACTTATATATTTATTAATGAAACTCTAAATAATGAAAAAAAAAACTTATATCATTATAAATGAAACTCTAAACAACGAAAGAACACTGACTGATATAATTATTAATGAAATTCTAAACAATGAATAAACACTGACTTTTATAATCATTAATGAATTATGGGGTGGATAATGGGACTCTCGAATTTCATGAGTTTTACTGTCATGTACCTGCTTTGCATTTGTTCGCCATACATGTATATTTCCCTTTTTGAAATAAAGCGAGGTGAAGCAAAGTGAGGTTGTCCATAAGGCCCAAGAGTTATTCCTCTACCAATGAAATAGAGAAAAGTGGAAACTTCACAGGTCGCTCAGCACGACAAAAATGAAAATGTTGCAGGCTCGGTTTGATTAAGCCTGTTCATGGACGGTAGTGGAAATGCATGCTACCGTCCACACCCTCTAGCCACGGGTTGAGCAGGACTCAACATTTACACATGCTAAAAGTACAAAAAGCAATTTAGAGACATCCGCAGATGTATTCAAACGGCGGTAAACATGGAGCCTTCAATGATACACGTGTTGAGGCGTGTAATTCCATGAAGAGCGGCGTTTGGTCCCCAGATAAAGTTAAAGGTTTGCCCCAAACGAGAAAACAATGGGCAGAACTAAATAAACTGGAATTTAGGAAGGGGAACTGAGATACCTCTGATATATTTTCATTTTCTCTGTCTCTAAAAGTCATATAACGTCAGCGATTTTACTCACAATATTTCTTATGGTCATTATACTGTGCTACCATAATAAGGAATCTGCTGAAAACAAACACAAAATTGATAAATAAGAAAAGTTCTTTGGATTTGATAGAGAAAAAGAATCATGTTCTTGATACTGAGATAGAATGCTCAACATTTTCAATTTATCCATGTGTTCCATTTGTACCTTATTAAGCAACCATTGTTATGGTTGGGTTGTGTTTTCTAAACTGTAGCATGGGAGATGTAGCATGATAAAGTAATCTTTAAGGCATCATGAGTTTTCTCCCTTCTTGATAATAAATATGAATGTACATCTTGATGACAATCGAGGCTTTCATTGCAGATTCGGCGGAATAATATGACTGTCACTGATCAGTTCTATAGATATTTCAGATGAGAATCATACGCAAGTATGATGTTCATATCAAATTGTAAATTGATAATACGATTGTTTTAGTACTAGTGATAATACTATTCACTATTACTGATACTTATTAAAGAAAATAATAAAACGTAAATCAAAGCTTTGATAAGATTCATATTATTTCCTTTAGTTTTCAAACCATTGTAGCATTAACTTATTTTGATTTAGAGTTAACGTTTGGCACTTTACATTAGTATCAACATATTTAACGCTTAGTCTTATATTTTGAGAAAAGAATTCAAACAACACCAAAACATAGAATAAAAGGTTGTTTCACATGAAAAATGAACAGCATATTAAACATGTATTTTACTTTACGAAACATTTTACTGATATATTGATATATACATTAAACTCCGGAAAGGACTGCATAAAGGAGCCACACTTTTGGAAAGCTCAACATATTTAAAAACTCATTTTCAAAGAACTGTTAAATAGCTTCTTTTTGATGCATTTGCAATAATGTCCCAGTGCTGAAAGTTAACAAAACTTGCTGGAACGTAGTTTTTAGAAAGAGTTTTATTTCTTTACAAATGGCATTCATTTTTTAAAAGGGGACAACTTTTTCAGAATAGTATCCGTCATACGGGACAGTACGACAGAACATGTAATGGTCAGGTAGATAGTTGGTAAAGATGTTGTTTGCTTATCAAATATTTCATTGTTTAGAACATTATTATACTCCTAAACCCTGACTAAAAATAATGTAAGTACAGCGATAAGAATGCAAGTAGTAAACCCAATAACAGACGCCTAGTAAAGTAAATACAATTATTACGACTAGTTAAGATATACTGATGGAGACTAACTTAACCACCAGGTCTGGAAAAAGAATCCGACAGAGATCTGAACAACCGAAATACAGCATAAGTATGAATATACTTGAAATCTAGCTTACATCGTATTACGTATAATTAGGACATATCGTACAAGGCTGAATTGACAACCAGACCTGGGAACAGTACCCGGCAGAGATCAGACAGATAAACATCAGGCCACACGAAATACAGTATTTGTGGAAAAAATATAGCTCGCTGAAGACATATCTAAAATTAAAAAAATCACACATAATTGCTGATATTCATTGTTGAGCTGCAACATCTTGTGGCAAGGCGGAGGCCATGCAACAACAACTTAATTAATAAAGAAAGATAAAGAAAAGGAAAACAATTAAGAATTTATTCCCAACGCAGGTGGGGATGGAATATTAATCATCCGATTTTTAACAAAAATGAAAGCTGACAATTCAAACATGTCGTCCGTTTCTGTTGCTTTTTGAATCATACTGTAGTAAGCGGATATACAGAAAATTTATTTATACACAGGCATAACAAGACCCCTGATTTGTAAACAATAAAACACATTACTGAAGTTAAGGGCTATAATAAAACGTAAATTTAAAGGAGACATTAAAGAAAGACTTTATTTGGGTATTGTTTAATCACCCCTTGGATATGGTTGCCTGCTTTTTAATTTTGTCTTTTGGCAGTTCCTGTGATATGCAGGCTCCATAACCTCAGATCCCCTTCCTAAATTCCAGTTTGTTTAGTTCTGCTCATTGTTTTCTCGTTTAGGGCAAACCCATTATTTTAACTGGGGACCATACGCCGCTTTTCATGGAATTACACGCTAGTGTAGCATTGAAAGTTCCATGTGCACCGCCGTATGAACACATCTGCGGATGTCTATTAATTGTTTTTTTTTTGGTACTTTTAACATGTGTAGATGTTGAGTTCTGCTCAACCCGGGGCAAGAGGGCGTGGACGGTAGCATGCATTTTAACTACCGTCCATGAACAGGCTCAATCAAACCGAGCCTGCAACATTTTCGTTTTTGTTGTGTTGAGCGACCTGTGGAGTTTCTTTATTAAGATTTATATTATTTTATTTTAGAAATCATGATTGTGAAATTAACTATTGATTTAGATTCAATGTATGACAGACCACATGAACAGATTTTTTAAAAATATAATGCATATTTAAATTCACACATATTGATACATGAATATTGAACACATTGTCTATATATAGTTTTGAACAGTTCTCGAGAAATATTTTAATTTCGTTTTAGCACTACATCTAAGGAAGCGTACACCGTACAAATGCCTTATTAGTAGTTGAATAAATCAGAAGTCCAAAACCGAAAGAAGATTCGTTGTGTGAACATGTGTGAGGTCAAGGTGGTACACTCATCCGTCTATTCAAATCCTCATCCCTTCTGGAAAAATTCAACATAAATCTGACAATAAAATTCATGCATATACTCATGTATATACGGAAAATACTGACTATGCCTGCAAATATAATTGAAGGAAAATGTTAAAAGCCATGCATAAGATTCTTTGTAGTTAGTCAGGCTATGTATTTTTTTCTTTAGTACCACAGATTATGTGTTTTAGCACTGATATTAATCAATAGAGATAAGTTTATAATAACGGTGTACTGCATCTTCCTCAGAAGAGGCAATAGCTAAAGGGTGTTAATTATAGTTTACTGCCATAGTAATTGTTTATTATTACACTAAACCATTGATGCTTAATTTTCCTAAAAGGAAATCTCTCTTTCTCTTTTTTTAGCTCACTTGAGCAATGCGATAGAGGCATTATTTTTCAACTGATCTTCATGAAATTTGGTCAGAATGATTACCTTGAAAAAATCTAGGTCGAGTTTGAAAATGGGTCATCTTCGGTCAAAAACTAGGTCACTAGGTCAAATCAAGGAAAAACCTTGTGTATGCGATAGAGGCTGCATTTTTCAATTGATCTTCATAAATTTTTGTCAGAATGATTACCTTGATGAAATCTAGGTCAAGTTTGAAAATAAATCATCTGAAGTCAAAAAGTAGGTCATCATGTCAAATCAAAGAAAAACGTTGTGTATGCGATAGAGGCTACATTTTTCAATTGAACTTCATGAAATTAAGTCAGAATGATTATCTTGATAAAATCTAGGTCGAGGTTGAATATAGGTTATCTGGGTTTAAAAAGTAGGTCATTAGGTTAAATCAGATAAAAACATTGTGTATGCGATAGAGGCTATATTTTTCAATTGATCCTCATACAATTAAGTCAGAATGATTGCCTTGATAAAATCCAGCTTTGAAATTGGGACATCTGGGGTCAAAAACTAGGTCACTAGGTCAAATCAAATAAAAAAACTTGTGTTTGCCATAGAGGCTGTATTTTTTAATTGATCTCCATGAAATGTGGTCAGAATGATTGCCTTGATGAAATCTAGGTAGAATTTGAATATGGGTTATCTGGGGTCATAAAATAGGTCACTAAGTCAAATCAAAGGAAAACCTTTTGTATGCGATAGAGGCTGTATTTTTCAATTGATCTTCCTGAAAGTAAGTCAGAATGATTGCCTTGATGAAATCTACGTAGAATTTGAATATTGGTCATCTAGGGTCAAAAAGTAGGTCACTAGGTTAAATAAAAAAAACCTTGAGTATGCGATAGAGGCTGTATTTTTCAACTGATCTTCATGAAATTTTGTCAGAACGATAGCCTTGATGAAATCTAGGTCAAGTTCGAATATGATATGGGTCATCTGGGTTCAAAAACTAGGTCACTAGGTCAAATCAAGGCAAAACATTATGTAATCGATAGAGGCTGTATTTTTAAATTGATCTTCATGAAATATGGTCAGAATTATAACCTTGATGAAATGTAGGTCAAGTTCAAATATTGGTCATCTGTGGTCAAAAACTAGGTCACTAGGTCAAATCAAAGAAAATACTTGTTTATACTCAAGGTTTTGCTCCAATTTTAACAATAATTGGTCAGAATATTTTTTCCCATGAAATCACTAGGTCAAACATGTTTACACTGTTATGGTGTGTTATGGTGTGTTTCACAGGTGAGCGACCTAGGGCCATCTTGGCCCTCTTGTCTCTCTCTATCCGTCGATCGACCCACTGATGTATCCATTCGATCAACTATTCCTACCTGTGTACCTATTACCTTAAACAATCGTTTCACTTACATAGGACTTATTCGTCCCGTTGCTGGATCGCCTAGATCAACAATTGTTGCCGGATACCATTGATACCCAACTGAATAGAATGGAAAAATTGTAGATATTAGTTTTATTTGTCATAATAATCTGTGTCAAACACTACAAAAGAACCGATGCTTATCATTAAAGATGACAATTAAGATTTTAGTCAAGTAACGGATTTGTTCGAAACTTCAACACCTGATCATTTTTCACTTACTTTTGTTCATTTAATGCTTAAAGCTACTTTCCATGGAATCGCAAGCAGTCTTATCATTTGTCTATATTTTCTTCATGGTTTCAGACTATGCAAATAGCAATTATTTTATTCAAATTCCATTTTGTTACTTTGTAATCGCTTATTTTCCTCGGAGTACCGAAACCTATTTTTAGAACGTGAAATTGAAAGTACTAGCTGTCGCTTTTATTTTTAGATTTGGATTTTCCAGACTGTTTCATTTATTAAATAAGGGTTTGAAATATATTTTAAGAACACTGATAAATCGGAATCTTTAAAGTCACGCAAGGAACTGAAGTGTGCCATTAGGAATAAGATATACTCTCGTAATTCTATTTATCGTTCGCTTGTAGAGAGAGTTGAGTGCCATTTTCCTTGCCAAACTGAGTATGGCTATTTTCTCAATGTGGCAGAGATTGTAATATGCAAACGATAAAACAATTTTATCTTCGTGAAAATCGTGCACTCCCGTGCAAGTACACACCATGTTGTATAATTCACAATCAAGAAGATATTTGAAAAACCTATGTTATATGCGAAAAGAGCAAAATGATGCTAGTAATACAATTCAAATACATATTAACATTATTATCATTTTAAAGTGTATGTTAGCAAAATATAAAATGAAAAAATATATAATAAAAAAAAAAATATTGATCTCCGTTGGAATTCAAACTCACAAAAGTTAGATTCTAGAGCCATCACGCTTACCACTGCACCAAGGAGTCTTATTATCGAAAGAAGCAGTCATTTAAATATCTTTTGTAAAAATAAGTTATAAAAAGGTAGGATACCCCTCTGCTGAAATGGTTTATTCCAGTAACCTTTCAAATCTATAAATAAAAGTCACAGCTAGTAATTGCTTTGCTATTTTTAGAACTGCTAAGTGTCGTCGACGACACTTAGTAGTTTACCACTGAAATGTTTGAAAATACGCCGAATTTAACAATTTTAAATGTTTCACTATTGAAACCAGAATTATTTGACCACGTATAAGTAGAATTATATTTTTCTTTAACGAAATTTAATTAGACTGTGGAAAGCAGATTTAATACAAGTTAGATTTTCACTGGACATGTCTTTAAAATTCGATTTTCCTATCCGGGTCATCTAAATATAAAGAAATTATTTACCCTGTTAATATCGGTTCAATTTCTAAGGTTAAAACAAAAATCTTTATATTTTAGATACAAAATGTAAATATAAGTTAAACAAAATGATTTGTTTGATTTACCAAATTCATTTCTGTTTCTGATGTGTTCCTCACTACGGACGTCCTGGATAGTTTCATCATTCACTTCAAATAACTGTCCAGTTGCAATATTACCCATACTTCCGGTATAACTTATAAGTGCAAATAGCTTTCTCATAACAATAATAAATTATAATGCTAAATAATCTTTTCATTTATCAAATCAGTACGAATATTGATTTAATCCTGTAAGTGTTTCATTTTGTTTAGAACGTATTTGTTTAAAGTGATAAATTTCCAATTTCAATTAATTTCTCTTTTCCATTGCATTTTCTCTTACCGTCTAGAGAATCGATACTATTTTCTTCCTGTAAAGCCTCTTCTTCTGTAACCTCGTTAAGAGGAACTGGCAACCTACTTAAAGCAACTGCTCCTTCAATAGCTTCAGTGATATCTGTGGTATCCAGCGTCACATTGTCACTGACAATAGGATTGGTAGTGTTTAATATTTTGACATTCGACACCCGATCCTTGATACTTTGTAACAGTTTCTATTGTGTGTGTATGATTTATACATCTGAATTCACGATACAGAGTACTGCAAACTCCCATTTTTAATGTTATATAAATCACAACTAATTACCATGAGGTAGAATTGTCCTGTGTGCTTGCATTGTTATACGCACATGCTTCATTTACGGAAACGAACGATTCGCCGTCCCGAGTTTAATTACATTTGCTCGGAGACCCGAAGAAATGTCCGCGGCTCCGTATATGTTTTGTGGCCAATTTCTTACAGTTGCGTATGATATTATTTAATTTGCATAATGTTAATAGTAATCTTTGAATATTTAGCTACATATCGGGATGAATTGCATCTGTTATTTTGTTATATAGTTAAAAATAGTCTAAATCGCCGACGTTAGCTCCTCCCATTTTACTGTTCGGCAACCTCCGTAATGTGCGTGACGTCATAATTTTAGGCCCGGGTGAAATTGAATAACGCTGGATATATCATCGTGAGCACTCATACAGAGTAGGTGTGTTTTTTGGGGGTCCGTCTTTTAAGGTTATGGGGTGGGAACGGGGTTTATATTTTTGTAGGAGGGAATAATGATAACTTAGGAACTATAATGTAACACTTTAATAATAATTATTTGTCGTTTAAGGATTTTTTTGGAGTGTAATTCTTGGTACATTTTCGGACTTCAACCAAGTTAATTTATTGGTCTGAGGAACGGACTAAAATGCACGCCGCTATATTTATTTTTGTGGGCATTGTTTTGGGTGTCATTTTGGGATGGGATTAATTTGTTTTGTTTGTATTTGAGGCTCCGATTTTTTTTATCGTTTGAGGTAGATTGAAGGCAAATCGACGCAGTCAATCAGATATAGGAATAAAATATTGACATACATTTAAATAGTTCAAAGGCGAGATCGCCATTGAACTTTATAGAATATTTCTTTGTGCATTTAACAAGTCGGAGGCAAGGGACTGACATCGACCTTTTATAGGATCTAGAACTATAAGTAACAATTAAATCTATATCGTTGTCGCCGTCGGTTTTAAAAATGTTATGTTTCTGAAGTAGAGCTCATCCTTTAAGTAATTAGTAGGATTTTCTAGATTAAGTAAACTATCATAAGGAGCCTCACTCTAATTATTCTTTTTCAGGAATTGAATTATTGTGTTTGGGTTTTTATGCTATGGGATGGGTAGTTTTTATGTAGGGTGTTTGGCAGGAGTTTGGCGAAGTTGGGAAGTGGTAGATTTGATTTCTCGTTTAGTAATTATCTAAATTCATGCGGTTTTAATGTCATATAAAACTTCGCCTTGCTCCTCATATCATTGACTACGCAACAAGTTAAATTAATACTCTATATTTATTGCATGCATAATTGAGCACATAAAAGCAAACAGTGTTGTTAATATTGTTATATTCATACATCTATCATTAATAACAATAGTTAAACTTGAGATCGTATACTTACTTCTTTCTAGTGTTTTATAGTCCCACCCACCACCCCCAACACACACACACACACACACACACACACACACACACACACACACACTTGCAATTAATGTTTCCGCTCCAGTGTTTGGAAGGGATTAGCCAACGAGACTAAAATTCTTTTATTCTACGTTAAATTTAGTATTCATACACCCTGGCTGATTTGTTCCAACCCATCCTCTCTGGTATATTAAGTCAGTCATGAGGCAGACCATGCAGGTGCGTAGCTCCTGCGATGAGAGCAGCGTGTCACCCAACCAGTATGGTGTGGTTGTCATGTTACTCTCGTTATGTATTAGGACCCTAGGACGAATTCATCCCCACTCAACATTGGTACTACGGGTTACTATGGGTTGCTCCACCCCATACGCATCCGGTGTACTTTATACTCATGACTCACAGAATTTAGCGCCATGTTCGCAGATATCATGTATGTATAGCTTAATATATCATTGACAATGGGTAGCCATTTAAACCACCTTTCCATTTCCCTTATCTACCGTGATTGTAGATCACTGTTATGGCTCCTGGGTCGGGCCGTGTGTCCGACGGAACGACCCTGGAACCTTATGTTTCATTTAACCCTTAATCATTAACATTGCAAAAAGATCAATTATACGCCTTCACTTGGGTTTTCCTGACAATTACGTGACATTGAGTTATGGGATGTATATATATCTCCAGGCGGTCCCCGGGTACGGGGTGGTGTCAGAATTCATGTCAAGGTTATTGCCCTTTTTATTTATTATTATGCTATGTTTGGCCTGGATAATATTTCCTTAAACTTGGTACGATTTTACACCATGATTGGTGGTACCTAGTTGTATCCCTTTGTAGGTGTGGTAATACGTGGAGGTCAAGAAACTGGTGTCCAAAAAGTGGGATGCTGCCGGATTATGCGGCCTTTGTTATTAATCGATGGTCTAGGTCTGTTGTTAATTTAACAGTCACATATTTTATTGGATGGCCAAATTACTATAAAAATCCCTTGCCGCAAGATTATTATCAGGTAACATGTATAATTCTTACTACTTGAATGGAAATGTCCAATTGTACCCTGTTGCTACTTTCATTTAAAGTAAGGAATACCGGTATTATGTACATTACTGTCTTAAGAGCAAATATCATTTTAGCCTATGCCAATGTATAATAAGGTTGTATATGGTAATTACAGTGCAACCCCTTTAGAGCGGACAGTACTGAATTTTGTAAAGTTAAGCTGTATTGGAAATGATGGTTGTGAGGTTTAATCTGTCCAGTATATCAGAGTAAAACAATGTTAATGGTTACAGAAAAACTGTGTTGAAAATATGAAGTTGAGATCAAAAGCAATTCCCACGACTGTGAATAACTGTGATAATACACTTCTGAGTTCCATGGAAGGACACAGTATTACTTCACCAGTGTTAGTGCCCGGCACTTCTACACAAAGTGTACAATCTTCACCGTTTGCTGCCATTGGTACTATGACAGATGCGTTTCAAGTTCCTCAGAGAGAAGAGTTACCACGTGTCTTTAACCCCGACCCCCCCCTTATTTTCCAGGATGAACCGCAACCTAGGATGCCAACATACGATGGTAAAACGAAGTTTGAAGCATTTATGATCCAGTTCCAGCTAATGGCTAAAAGGAGTAACTGGGACCACGGTAAACAGCTAGAGCAGTTGTGGTTTAGCTTGCGAGGCACTGATGATTGCGTCCGAGCTGCCTAATGCCATAGATGCGGATCTGGAGACCCTGATGTCGGCTCTGAAGCGATGTTTTGGAGACCACACCCTGGAAGAAACAAGAAGAGCGAGATTAAATAGTATAAGGAGAGCACCGCGGGAAAATATACAGATATATGCAATGCGAGTTAAAACCGATGTTGGGAGAGGGTATCCTGGAGCTTCAGCTGACCTGCTAAATAGATTAGCAATTGAACATATTTAAGAGGATTAAAGGATAGAGAGTTGGCGGCCCATATCTATAAATTTAAACCTACTTCTGTGACTGAAGCAGCATCCATGATAGAACTATACGAGTCGTTTGACAATAATTCAGGTATCAAAGTTAGATCTGTGAAACTTGAAGAAAATAGAGAAGTTAACACTTTAAAAGCACAGTTAAGCAAACTCGAGTCTCAGGTGATGAATGAAAAAAGGAGGACTCAACGGCGAAAAAATCAATGCGAGAAGTGTATGCAAGAAAATAACCCCTATGGATCTAGGTGTAACCATTGCTATAGGTGTGGAGGTAAGGGTCATTATCGTTATAATTGTCCAGTTGTGGCTACTGATAAAGGGAAGGGTTCGTTAAACTAGACTGGGTGGGGACTGACGACCAGGTCTCTGCCCAGACGGCAGAATGTAGGAGTCCAGGGTTTTTGGGGAGCTTATGGTCGGGCTCAATACCAAAGTTCCTGAATCTTCAAGGGATTTAACGGATGGTTTTTCTAGCTGTTTGGCGGAACAGCTTAATACAGGTGTCGACAAGAGTACAGATGGTTTGAATGCGCTGCAGGAGCGGCAGGAGCGAGATCACGGAAGGGATTCTACAGCTGCGAAGGTCACCGTGCCTATTAGGGTGCAAGGAGAAGAATTTAATGCTGTTGTGGACAGTGGGGCTGAGGTATCAGTCTTAAGTAGAAGTAAAGTGGATCTCGTTAAGGAAACGTAACGCGTGCCTAGAGTTGGGAAGCGATGTTAAAGCTTTGCGATTTGCCGATGGAACGGGTGCAGATAGATCTCAAGTGTCTGTACTCAAAATCGATATTGGTGACCTCACATTTACATGACCAGTTTATGTGGCGGACATTACAGATTTCTTACTTGGTAGTGACATTCTTGATAAATATAATATTTCATTTAACACGCGTAAAGGTCTAAAAGTAAATAAATAGTGGATTCCATGTGAAACAGAGAGGAAAAGTGGACAAGTTAGGAGGGTTGTAGTAAGAAGGAGTTTCACTGTACCGGCATATACAGAGATGATAGTTGGAGGAAAACCTGATTGAATGCTTAGTAAAGATGTAGCACAGATTTCTATGGTAGAACCTACTTTTGAGGACAAAAGGGGCATGCTTGTTTCTAGAACAGTAATCTTTAACAAAACTACTGAAGTACCTGTCAGACTGATGAATTTTCCGGTTGGACAGATCCGGCTGAAGAAAGGTTATCTTCTTGGTGAACTTCATCCAGTTCACGATATCACCAGTGTTCCTGGGTTAGAATGCTCCAAGCCTGAAATGGAACAAGATGAATTTATATTAAAAAAGGTTTCCACGGAGCAACAGGAAAAACCTCCCTCTTATGTTATTCCTGATCATCTTCATGATCTTTTTGAAAGGTCATCTATAAAATTGAATGAAATACAAAAAGCAAAGCTTGCTAAAATTTTAAATGACAATTCTTCAGCATTTGCGAGATATAAGCTAGACCTAGGTACATGGACTGTTGTTAAATATTGTATAGACACTAAGGATGCTACACCTGTTAGGTTCACGCTTAGAAGAACCCCTAGAGCATTTGAGGGCGGGGAGAAACAATATCTTCAGGATCAGATAGACGCAGGCATTATAAGACCATCAAAGTCGGCCTGGGCTGCTCCAGTAGTTCTAGTGAGAAAACCAGATAATACAGTCAGGTGGTGCTGTGATTATAAGGGCCTTAATGAAAAGATAGTTCGTGATAGTTATCCTATTCCACGAGTGGATGACTGTCTAAATAGTTTAGGTTCAGCGAAAGTTTTTTCGGTAGTAGACTATATGCAAGGCTATTTTCAGATTGAAGTAGATGAGAAAGATAGACACAAGACTGCAATCTTGACAAAGTATGGCTTGTATGAATATTGAAAACTTCATATGGGACTAGCAACTTCGGGCAGCACCTTCCAACGATGCATGGAATTAGTGATGCGAGGTTTACAGTGGGAAATTCTACTCATTTATTTAGACGACTTGATAATATTCAGTAAAGATATAAGTAGTCATCTAGATCGTCTCAGTATAGTTTTTGAAAGACTCAAGGAAGCCGGTCTTAAGCTTAAGCCTTCAAAGTGCAAACTTCTCCAAGATTCAATTATTTTTCTAGGACATATCGTTTCCGCAGAATGAGTCAAACCCAATCCTAAATTGGTAGAAACTGTTAAAAACTGGCGAAACCCTGAGGACTGCAAGGCTTTAATGCTATTCAGTGGACTAGTAAATTATTATAGGCGCTCTATTAAGGGCTTCAGTGAAATAGAAGCACCATTAACAAAATTGTTACACAAAGGCGTAACATTTAAATGGGATGACGAATGTCAGATCGCTTTTGAAACACTTAAGGATAAACTATGTAACGCACCGATACTAGCCTACCCCAGATCAGAAGGAAAATTAATTCTACATACCGACGCTTCTGATGTTGCTATTGCCGGAGTTCTTAGTCAAATTCAGGACGGACAGGAAAGGGTGATAGCCTATGCCTCAAAGAAATTAGACAAAGCACAAGTAAAGTATAATGTCACAAGGCGTGAATTACTAGCAGCGGTGGTTTTCATGTGACAGTTCTGTCATTACTTACCCGGAGAAAAAGTTTCAATTACGTGTTGACCATGCATCTCTAAGATGGTTAGTTAGATTTAGGGACCATACTGGACAGTTAGCTAGATTCCTTGAAGTAATGTCACAATATGATTATGAAATAATACACAGACCTGGTGCAAAACACCAAAATTCGGATTCTTTAAGCCGCAAAGATTTCCAACCTACCCGCTGTTCTCATGCTTTGAATAGTGAAAACTGTGTCGAATGCCAGACAGACTGGGAGGATTTTAAATACTGTGTTGACAATGTGAGAGACCTAGGAGAACCTCCTCGCATATGCGCAGTGACAGATGACGCCACCCTTTCTTGTAGTAATAAGTCAAGACCTAACTATGGGAGCTCGGAAGTTAATTTGTTGCCAAATTGGATGACTGCATACTCACCTAGAGAATTTGCTCAATTCCAGCGTGAAGATGATAATTTTTGTCAGGTTCATAACTTGTTAGATTCTGGTATCTCCCCAGAAAGAGATCAATGGGCTGCTTATAGCCCTGCCCTTCGCAAATATTGTCTAAATCAAGAAAATATCTGCAAAGAAAATGGAGTACTGTATAAGAAAAAATCATTTAAAAATGTAGAATACAAAGTCTTGCTGGTCCCAAAGATTCTTAGAAACGAGGTTTTGCTGTATTCGCATAGTAACCCTATAGCAGGGCATTTAGGAATTACAAAAACAAAGGAAAAATTAAACAAGATTGTTCATGGTTTAGTATGACAGAAGATATACAACTGTTTGTGATATCCTGTATAATATGTGGGAAATCTGAAGGGCCAGCTAGGAAACCACGAGCTCCACTTTCAAGTTATAGTGTTGGAAACGTGAAAGAAAAATTGTCTGATTCATACAAAATGGCTCGTGAATGTTTGAGGAATACTGCTTATACTCAGAAACGTAACTATGATACGAGACTTGTGGAAATTAAATACAATATTGGCGATTTAGTTTACAGATATCTGTCCCCAGGAAAAAAACTTGCACCCAGATGGGATGGACCTTATGTTGTGACAGAAATCATCACCCCTGTAACTTTCAGGATTAAAAACCAAAGAAAGGAAATGGTTATACATAATAATAATCTGAAACAATTAACTTCCAGAGAAGTAGCACCGTGGGTAGAAAATGTTAAATCACAATTGTAAAATGTTTCAGCTACAGACACAGTAAGACATGGACATGTATCTAACACTGTAATTTTAAGCCGCATTTCCAATGCGGGTATGATTTGGTTATCTTCTATCTTGTTGTGCAAAATTGTATTTTGTATTACCTAAAAAAATATATTGTTGGATATTATCAAACACTTACCATTATGCTGAATGTACTAATTAATGGTTTCCGGCATGGAGACAACTTCCATATCTTTGATGTTTCTGAAGAATAAAATGGCAATTTTTTTTTGTGGTTGTGTGTAAATTTCAGGAAACTGTAAATTAATTATTGTTCATTAATAAATTTATTGTAAGGTATGATGTGGTCATATTTCATATCAGCATTCAATATAAATATTGATGCAAATGGAAACATAGTTATATAGGGATGTTACTTTCAAAAATATGAGTATAATACAATGCATATTATGATAATACAAAATGTGATATTTTATTATGACAATAAAAGTATTGTCTCTTTCCACGGCAGTCAGGTTCGTGTTATAACATGTTTGCAGTGTTTCTTTTACTTTGTTAATGTATTATTGATATGTAAAATTGGCGTTTCATTAAAGGTAGTAAAGATAGTATACCTGTATCTAGCACTAGCCTGGCTAAGTTGCATATAAAAGATGCTATAAAAAGAAGATAGCCACTAAAAGATGCTATAAAAAAAGATAGCCATTAAAAGATGCTATTAAAAATGCAATGTGGAATATAGCTGTTTATCAGTTTATCAATGTTTTTAATATGTTAGTTTGAATTCTGTATAGTGACTAGGAGTTCGTAAAATATATCTGTACACTATTCATCCTATGACCAGGTTTGGTCAGGGGAGTCGTTGTTAGAGCGTCAAATAGAAATATGAGTGTACTAACACATACAATGTTGTATGTCCTTTTATTATTTTAAATTTTAGACACATTTAATGAAAGAAGTAAGAATCTTCACCCGAAATATGATGTCAATTTTGTGGTCTGGGGCATCACTCTGCCGGCGCTTTGCGGACCCACCTAGTTAAGAAAGAGGGCATGACGAGTAACTTCATGATTAAGATCCACTCTATTTCACTCGACTGGTCGTCCAATTTTATGGAGGTGCAGAATCAGGGTGCCACACCGCCTCCACCGCCTGTACAGAGCCAGTGCACACCACCGCCTCCACCTCCTGTGCAGGACCCGAGTGCCTTACCACCTGTTGAGGTTTCCAAGCCGGACATTTTCGAGATGGCACTAAGATATGAGGTCGGTGACCTAGACTACTTCGATGACCTGCCGGAGTTTATGGCAGACGATGTTGTTTCTGCCGGGCCTGTTGTGAAGGAAGAGGACCACAAGTGGATTCTCGCACAGCAGCAACTCCATGAGCAACGTCGAATCAACGATGTTTTAGCCACAGACTTGGTCAAGGAGCGCGAGAAGGCTGCCAGTCTGGAGAGAAGATTACGCCAGAGGGAACGGGAAGACCAGTTTGACTGTATAGACTATGGCAGGGATTTTGAACGTCTGTGGGCAGAGAGAATGTGCAACCTCCTCCTCTACCGTATAGTTATCTAAAAAAAAAATAAAACAAAAATGAATAATAAACATATCTATTCATGTTAAATAATATTAATGAACTCAAAATGGTTACATTACAGGTTTTTTTTTTGTTTTCTTTTAACTGTAAATTTAGAAATTTTAAGTATTTAAACAGCTTTTTATTCTAGTCACTGATTATTGCGAGACGTAACGGTACAATTATATTATTGTTCGTTGTTTTGGTATTTTTTCACGTTTACACGTAATGTCAACCTATCATCTTTTACTGAAAGTCTTACTTATCAGGTAATTTACCTTTCTGCTAAGTAATTTTATCCAACTCTTCATAAATTATCCATATTTTGAGATTTATTTAACATTCCATTTTGTGCAATCTGCGTGTCTTTTCAAAACGAGGCTCGATTACGGAAGTTCTCGAAGTTTTACGAACCGTTACTATTAGATAAATATTTTTTAGTATTTTTCAAAATTTCACATTTTCTTTAGCAAAGGAACATCATTGTATCTGTAAAACATTGTTAAGATTCAGATAAATGTAAAAGGAATGTACAGTTATAAAGGTCAAATATTGTAACGATCGATATGTACAGGTGCATTCCAAAAGTTGTGTCATGCTGATTTTTTTTTAGTATGTGGTACAAGGTCAGAGTCGAGTCCCTTTTAAAGTTACTTATTTTCGGGGACGAAACGTTTTGAACACGGGGGGGGGGGGGGGGGGGGGTGGTTAGTGTTTAATATTTTGACATTCGACACCCGATCCTTGATACTTTGTAACAGTTTCTATCGTGTGTGTATGATTTATACATCTGAATTCACGATACAGAGTACTGCAAACTCCCATTTTTAATCTTATATAAATCACAACTAATTACCATGAGGTAGAATTGTCCTGTGTGCTTGCATTGTTATACGCACATGCTTCATTTACGGAAACGAGCGATTCGCCGTCCCGAGTTAAATTACATTTGCTCAAAGACCCGAAGAAATGTCCGCGGATCCTTATATGTTTTGTGGCCAGTTTCTAACGGTTGCGTACGATATTATTTAATTTGCATAATGTTAATAGTAATCTTTGAATATTTAGCTACATATCGGGATGAATTGCATCGGTTATTTTGTTATATGGTTAAAAATAGTCTAAATCGCCAACGTTAGCTCCTCCCATTTTACTGTTCGGCAACTTCCGTAATGTGCGTGACGTTATAATTTTAGAAATTAAATAACGCTGGATATATCATCGTGAGCACTCATACAGAGTAGGTGTGTTTTTTGGGGGTCCGTCTTTTAAGGTTATGGGGTGGGAACGGGGTTTATATATTTGTAGGAGGGAATAATGGTAACTTAGGAACTATAATGTAACACTTTAATAATAATTATTTGTCGTTTAAGGATTTTTTGGAGTGTTATTATTGGTACATTTTCGGACTTCAACCAAGTTTATTTTATTGGTCTTCGGAACGGACTAAATTGCACGCCGCTATATTTATTTTTGTGGGCATTGTTCTGGGTGTCATTTTGGGATGGGATTAATTTGTTTTTTTTTCTATTATTCCTATTTTTATCGTTTGAGGTAGATTGAAGGCGAGTTGACGCAGTCAGTCTGATATAGGAATAAAATATTGACATACATTTAAATAGTTCAAAGGCGAGATCGCCATTGAACTTTATAGGACAGTTCTTTGTGCATTTAACAAGTCGGAGGCAAGGGACTGCCATCGACCTTTTATAGGATCTAGAACTATAAGTAACAATTAATCTATATCGAAGGCGGGTTGTCGCCGTCGGTTTTAAAAATGTTATGTTTCTGAAGTACAGCTCATCCTTTAAATAATTAGTAGGATTTTCTAGATTAAGTAAACTATCATAAGGATCCTCACTCTATTTGTTGTATTCTTTTTCAGGAATTGAATTATTGTGTTTGGGTTTTTGTGCTATTGGATGGGTAGTTTTTATGTAGGGTGTTTGGCAGTAGTTTGGCGAAGTTGGGAAGTGGTAGATTTGATTTCTCGTTTAGTAATTATCTAAATTCATGCGGTTTTAATGTCATATTAAACTTCGCCTTGCTTCTCATATCATTGACTACGCAACAAGTTAAATTAATACTCTATATTTATTGCATGCATAATTGAGCATATAAAAGCAAACAGTGTTATTAATATTGTTATATTCATACATCTATCATTAATAACAATAGTTAAACTTGAGATCGTATTCTTACTTCTTTCTAGTGTTTAAAAGACCCCCTCCCCCCCCACCCCCCCCCCCCCCCCCCCCCCCCACACACACACACACTTGCAATTAATATTTCCGCTCCAGTGTTTGGAAGGTATTAGCCAGCGAGACTAAAAATATTTTATTCTACGTTAAATTTATTATTCATGCACCCTGGCTGATTTGTTCCAACCCATCCTCTCTTGTATATTAAGTCAATCATGAGGCAGACCATGCAGGTGCGTAGCTCCTGCGATGAGGGCAGCGTGCCACCCAACCAGTATGGTGTGGTTGTCATGTTACTCTCGTTATGTATTAGGACCCTAGGACGAATTCATCCCCACTCAACATTGGTACTACGGGTTACTATGGGTTGCCCCACCCCATACGCATCCGGTGTACTTTATCCTCGTGACTCACAGAATTTAACGCCATGTTCGCAGATATCATGTATGTATAGCTTAATATATCATTGACAATGTGTAGCCATTTAAACCACCTTTCCATTTCCCTTATCTACCGTGATTGTAGATTACTGTTATGGCTCCTGGATCGGGTCGTGTGTCCGACGGAACGACCCTGGAACCTTATGTTTCATTTAACCCTTAATTATTAACATTGCAAAACGATCACTTGGGTTTTCCTGACCATTACGTGACAGTCTCCGGAGTTATGGGATATATGTATATATATCTCCAGGCGGTCCCCGGGTACGGGGGGGGGGGGGGGGGGGGGGGTGTCAGAATTCCTGTCAAGGTTATTGCCCTTTTTATTTGTTATTATGCTATGTTTGGTCTGGATATTATTTCCTTTTAACTTGGTTCGATTTTACACCATGATTGGTGGTACCTAGTTGTATCCCTTTGTAGGTGTGGTAATACGTGGAGGTCATGAAAGTAGTATCAGCATTGTTCTCTGCACCTACTAGAAGTAGTAATAGATAATTGCATTAAGGTAATGTGTTGATTTGAACACTCTTTAGAAATCAAAATGTAACGTGCCGCAAAGACAATTTTTCTAGAAGAGTTTTAAATGTTTTTGTTTAAAAGTGTGATTCAACATCAACTCTGTAAAACTGTATTAGACATAAGCCACATCGTCTTCTTTCAATTAATCATATTGCAATTACATTATTTATGGTGATTTCAAATTTCATAGGTTTTACTTATCCGCTAGAATGTGTTACAAAATGATGACAACTTGTATTGATTGATTCCATTTTATTAGATTTAATTTCGTGAATGTCCCAATATTCTTGATATGACGTTCTGGAAAGTTAACTTCACTATAATCTATTAGAGTGATACTGAAGGTTTATTCTCACCAGAATTGTTGACAGTTAAATGAGCTTCTGCACTGAAACTCTGATATGTTGTATCTGCTGTATCAGTTAACACTACTGCTTGACTACTGCTCCTGTTATGACCTATATCCGTATAACCTTTAAGTAAACGTTTAGAATGTTTCCTTTATTATTTACAATGGTGTTACATGTAAGTATGCAAGTGCATTGTACTGTAGCACGTGTTTCCTGTCGTATGAGGTAAAACTAGATATGTAAACTATATTTAAACATAAACACATTCATCAACAAAATGTGGTATAAATAAGCCAAGCAAATTTTCATGCTTCCTTTTAAGCTTGACTATTCGATGAATATATCGAGCTACTGGACTCGTTCATTCGTCGGCGTTGGTGTCAGCGTCCACGTACACGTTGGCGTCGGCGTTCCGATTTCGGTAAGTTCTTGCATGAGAGTGCGTATCTCGGTAACCACTTGTGGGAATTGATTAAAACTTCACACACGTATTCACTGAGATGAACTGACTTACACTGCATAGGCTCAATAATTCTATATCGCTTCTTTTTATAAAATCATGCCAATTGTTTGACATAGCAATTTTTGGTCACCTTTTTGTATATATGGTGGTATCTCAGTACCCACCAGTGGGAATGGATCGAAAACTCAGACACTTGTCGACGGTGATGAGCTGACACGCAGTGCTCAAGTTCCATAACTTTAATTGCATTTTTACAAAATTATATCCTTTTTTCGACTAAAAAATGTTTGGTTAAGTTTTTTTTGTATGTAAACTGGAATCTCAGTAGCTACGTATGGTAATGGATTAAAATTTCAAACGACTGTCCGCTGTGATAAGCTGACATGTATTGTACAGATTTCATACCTTTATTCTTAATGTTTACAAAATTATGTCCCTTTTCGAATATTAACTTCATTTATTCACAACGCTGTTGAATAGTCGAGCGTTGCTGTCCCTATACAGGTAAACTGGTAAACTGCTCAAAACTGTTACTGCAACACATAGCTATCTCCTTAGCCACATGACTATCTCCTTTACGACAGAGCTATCTCTCACAATAAAAAGTGAATAATTTTACTCCTCAACCATTTTCAGTACATATTTTATTTCCAAATGCATTGTATATTTTACAGCTATCACACGCCTACTCGGTTTGCTTCTTAATATTAGGTAAATGTAAATATTTGACAATGAAAGTGCTTTCATGACGAAATGGCCAAATTTACTGCTAAATCAGCTTGTTGGTAAACATCACCACGACCACAAATTAATAATTAATTAGCAAATTTAAAGTTCTCTAGCCAAAGTACTGGGCATAGGCTAGGGAACCGGAATTTTTTTTCTATGTATATAACTGCCGAAATTCACATTGTTTCTTTAAATTTGAGAAATATCATGCATGTTATTATCTTAACTTATTTAACCATTTCAGCAAGCAATACCCTTGCATTTATCTGTATTTACCTGCGTCTTCAAAAGCGCACTCGCCGCATACTGTCCGCCATATTGGATCGATATAAACTAGTCCGAATGATAGCGGAAATCGTTGTCGGCATCAGAGGAAGCCGAAATAAAGCCTACAATATTAAAATTGGCGGAAATAGTTAAATTATTACGCTGTAACACTTATAAGTATTATGATAAGTAATAGCTAGTTATGGTAAAATGTCAATTAGTAAGTTAGTAGCAGTAGTATTAACGGAACATAGAATGTCAATTAGTAGTAGTATTAACGGAACATAGAGCGTTCAGTTATGACAGGATGAATCTTCATACGAATGGATAAAAAGGACGAAAATAGAGTGTAATTAAGACTGTACATGATTCTTCCTGTCACATCCAGGCCACACCACGAGGAGGCGCTCTTACCATGGCCCTTCCCTCCCCCTTCCCTGAACGTCTAAATGTAATTACATAACCCGCAAACCCGGATTTTTCCCCTTTTTTGCTTTTATTATGCCTTCACTATCACAGACTTGTATACAAAAAAGTATATAAGTTTGTTTAAAATACATCAAGGCTCCATACATTAAAGATGATTTATGTGTATGTATATACATGTAAAATCTTATTATTTTTCTTTTCTTTTTTTTCCTTTTTTTAACCGGGTGCTAATAGTTTAGTTTCAATAGAAATTATTGAATTATTGAAATTCGGAAACGAATTAGCCGATTATGAAGTATATTCCAGTCCTACCTAAATTTCAGGAGGAAGACCGCTAAAATGATGATTGATGATTTGATTGATGATGATCTAAGGAGTTTAATGATGTCACAAAAATGCAGATCAGCTTTCCGCGTAATGTTTGTTGATGATGATGATTATTATGATTGATTGATGATGTGGATGGTGATGATGATGATACTTGGTTGATGATGAAGTTGATGATTGATTAATTGACTGAAGGATTGATTGATTGAGTGATGACTATGATGGTAGCTTAATTGAATGACTGATGAAAATGATGATTGACTGACTGACTGACTGACTGATTTATTGATGAAGAAGTTGATGATTGATCGATGATGATGTAAGAACTTTAATGATGTCACAAAAAATACAGGATCAGCTTTTTGCTTAATGTTTGTTGATTATGATGATGATTTATGATGAATGATTGATGATGAAGTTGATGACTGACTAATGAAGATGATGATTGATTGATGGATGAAGATGATGATTGATGATTTGATTGATGATGATCTTAGAAGTATAAGGATGTCACCAAAAATGCCGGATCAGTTTTCCGCGTAATGTATGACGATGAAGATCGATCGATTCATTCATTGCTGATGACGATCATGATGATCATAAAGTTTCTTTATTTATTTCACTTTTATTTCAATTCAAGACCGAAAGATTGACAAATAAAATTCATTGCGCAGATTAAACTATACAAACACGCAAACAAACTGTAACTACCTACTAGTATATGTTGCCTGAAAATGTTTTAGTGCAAAGATATTTGGTAAGTCGACCTTATTATACACCAAGCATCCTACAGCCATTCTCCCAAAATCGACTCATACTGCAAAAAAAACATGTCGCCGAGCTTTCAGTAATATTTCTCAAAATGTTTGAGCACATATCATGGTAGAAAAGTATATTGGCAGACAAAAAAAAAAAGAAAAATTATGCGGATTAAGTGCCTTATGTTATGACACAAAATCTGCCTATTGCAAAGTTCTGTTAAAGTTCTAAAAATATTTAGTATTTCTGAGTTTTTTGGATGGCTTTAAACAAATTTCCGGAAAAATTGCTATGACAGTTATTTAAGTGTATCATATAGTTGATGTTCTTAAAACATACATTAAAACATACTGTTTAACTTTTATTTTTTTACAACCCGCATATGATTTTGATATCATATTAAAGTAGAAGTTATCCCCGGCTTTAATGTGTAAATGTTTTTAGCTCACCTGTCACAAAGTGACAAGGTGAGCTTTTGTGATCGCGCGGTGTCCGTCGTCCGTCGTCCGTCCGTCCGTGCGTGCGTGCGTCCGTCCGTCCGTAAACTTTTGCTTGTGACCACTCTAGAGGTCACATTTTTCATGGGATCTTTATGAAAGTTGGTCAGAATGTTCATCTTGATGATATCTAGGTCAAGTTCGTAACTGGGTCACGTGCCGTCAAAAACTAGGTCAGTAGGTCTAAAAATAGAAAAACCTTGTGACCTCTCTAGAGGCCATAATTTTCAATGGATCTTCATGAAAATTGGTCAGAATGTTCATCTTGATAATATCTAGGTCAAGTTCGAAACTGGGTCACGTGCGGTCAAAAACTAGGTCAGTAGGTCTAAAAATAGAAAAACCTTGTGACCTCTCTAGAGGCCATATATTTCACAAGATCTTCATGAAAATTGGTCAGAACGTTCATCTTGATGATATCTAGGTCAAGTTCGAAACTGGGTCACGTGCCTTCAAAAACTAGGTCAGTAGGTCAAATAATAGAAAAACCTTGTGACCTCTCTAAAGGCCATATTTTTCATGGGATCTGTATGAAAGTTGGTCTGAATGTTCATCTTGATGATTTCTAGGTCAAGTTCGAAACTGGGTCACGAGCCATCAAAAACTAGGTCAGTAGGTCTAAAAATAGAAAAACCTTGTGACCTTTCTAGAGGCCATATATTTCACAAGGTCTTCATGAAAATTGGTCAGAACGTTCATCTTGATGACATCTAGGTCAAGTTCGAAACTGGGTCACGTGCCATCAAAAACTAGGTCAGTAGATCTAAAAATAGAAAAACCTTGTGACCTTTCTAGAGGCCATATATTTCAGAAGATCTTCATGAAAATTGGTCAGAACGTTCACCTTGATGACATCTAGGTCAAGTTCGAAACTGAGTCACGTGCCATCAAAAACTAGGTCAGTAGGTCAAATAATAGAAAAACCTTGTGACCTCTCTAAAGGCCATATTTTTCATGGGATCTGTGTGAAAGTTGGTCTGAATGGTCATCCTGATGATATCTAGGTCAAGTTCGAAACTGGGTCACGTGCGGTCAGAAACTAGGTCAGTAGGTCAAAAAATAGAAAAACCTTGTGACCTCTCTAGAGGCCATATATTTCATGAAATCTTCATGAAAATTTGTCATTATGTTCACCTTGATGATATCTAAGTCAAGTTCGAAAGTGGGTCACGTGCCATCAAAAACTAGGTCAGTAGGTCAAATAATAGAGAAACCTTGTGACCTAACTAGAGGCCATATTTTCCATGGGATCTGTATGAAAGTTGGTCTGAATGTTCATCTTGATGATATCTAGGTCAAATTTGAAAGTGGGTCACGTGCCATCAAAAACTAGGTCAGTAGGTCAAATAATAGAAAAACCTTGTGACCTCTCTAAAGGCCATATTTTTTCAATGGATCTTCATGAAAGTTGGTCTGAATGTTCATCTTGATGATATCTAGGTCAAATTCGAAACAGGGTTATGTGCGGTCAAAAACTAGGTCAGTAGGTCTAAAAATAGAAAAACATTGTGACCTCTCTAGAGGCCATATTTTTCATGGGATCTGTGTGAAAGTTGGTCTGAATGGTCATCCTGATGATATCTAGGTCAGGTTCGAAACTGGGTCACGTGCGGTCAGAAACTAGGTCAGTAGGTCTAAAAATAGAAAAACCTTGTGACCTCTCTAGAGGCCATATATTTCATGAAATCTTCATGAAAATTTGTCATTATGTTCACCTTGATGATATCTAAGTCAAGTTCGAAAGTGGGTCACGTGCCATCAAAAACTAGGTCAGTAGGTCAAATAATAGAGAAACCTTGTGACCTAACTAGAGGCCATATTTTCCATGGGATCTGTATGAAAGTTGGTCTGAATGTTCATCTTGATGATATCTAGGTCAAATTTGAAAGTGGGTCAGGTGCCATCAAAAACTAGGTCAGTAGGTCAAATAATAGAAAAACCTTGTGACCTCTCTAAAGGCCATATTTTTTCAATGGATCTTCATGAAAGTTGGTCTGAATGTTCATCTTGATGATATCTAGGTCAAATTCGAAACAGGGTTATGTGCGGTCAAAAACTAGGTCAGTAGGTCTAAAAATAGAAAAACCTTGTGACCTCTCTAAAGGCGATACTTGTGAATGGATATTCATAAAAATTGGTCAGAATGTTCACCTTGATGATATCTAGGTCAAGTTCGAAAGTGGGTCACGTGCCTTCAAAAAGTAGGTCAGTAGGTCAAATAATGGAAAAACGTTGTGACCTCTCTAAAGGCCATATTTTTCATGGGATCTGTATGAAAGTTGGTCTGAATGTTTATCTTGATGATATCTAGATCAAGTTTGAAACTGGGTCAACTGCGATCAAAAACTAGGTCAGTAGGTCTTGAAATAGAAAAACCTTGTAACCTCTCTAGAGGCCATACCCTTGAATGGATCTTCATGAAAATTGGTCAGAATATTCACCTTGATGATATCTAGGTCAAGTTTGAAACTGGGTCACGTGCCTTTAAAAACTAGGTCAGTAGGTCAAATAATAGAAAAACCTTGTGACTTCTCTAGACACCATATTTTTCAATGGATCTTCATGAAAATTGGTCAGAATTTTTATCTTTATAATATCTAGGTCAAGTTCAAAACTGGGTCACATGAGCTCAAAAACTAGGTCACTATGTCAAATAATAGAAAAAACGACGTCATACTCAAAACTGGATCATGTGGGAAGAGGTGAGCGATTCAGGACCATCATGGTCCTCTTGTCTTGTTTATAAGTGAAACGTTTTAGCTATGCTGTCGAAAACATTACATTTTAACGTGGCGGCAAAACAGACGTGCATGGTAATGTTTGCGACGTCATAGCAAAAAGTTTCACTAATAGCCAAGAACAGTTACACATTCGTGCCAGGGATAAATTCTCCTTTAATATGATATCAAAATCATATGTGGGTTGTAAAAAATACAGCCAAAATACAAAGTGCTATTCCACCTTTTAAAGTAAAAGTTCATTTCTGAAGTAATATATGTTTTGCATCTTGTCGTAGTCTACACGCTGAAAATAAGACGATTTAGGGAAAATGGCTGTCCAACGAAATGTCTTAATGTAAGATTATTTCACTGACTGACACACTTGAATTGAAGCAAATAATGCAACCAAGAGCTTTAATAGCTACAAATGCGTCAGAGTTTTAGGCACTCTTGGAACAAAGTATAACAGAAATAAATCAAAGCACAGTAGTACTGATAGGGCGGTTGTCTATATCTGACAACCTTGAGAAAAAACACCTTTTACAACAGGTGTCTTTACAATAATACTTTCAATATTCATCATCATGTTTCTAAAACGAACTTGTTTACTACAAGAGATATCATGATTTCTATTGTAAATATATTTTAACGTGTACGCTGTCTCGGTATTTATAGAGTTTATGCTTCCATTTTATATGCAAAATCATATCCAGTAAAAGTGATAATGTTATAATAAATATAATTATTAAGGCATACTTAACGACAGTATAATTCAATTATGCTTATCATCCCTATGGGAACTACGTAAATGATATTTCAAAGAATCAGCATTTGAGGCATAGTAACAAAAGATAAGCCAAAAGATAATAGGTAAGGGTAGATTTCTCGGAAGCACAGAGCACCAAAATCACAGCCCCAGAGCCACGCATTTACATAGTAGACCCACAACAAAAAGAAGCTGTAAGTATAAAATGTTGGCACATAGAATTAAGGAACAGAACAGAACATGGTCTTTATTACACCCAAGTAATTATACAATATGGGGATTAAACATAAAGTCGATATATGATAACATAATTACATAAACTTCCGACATGCAAATATCATTTTGTTGGGGGAAATCATAAATGTATCACAAATTTTAGGTCTACCATAGAACATATACACACTAACCTGTTTTCTCGCTTCCCACTGCTCCGGCTTTTGAAACTCCTACCACCATGAATGCAACTGTACGTAATGTTTGTGTACTTAATGTCCGGATTAAATGATTTATTTGGGAAACGACCTGCAGATTTTTCTATCGTACGCGAATCACGTCTGTATAACTGAACACATTTCACTTTCTGATACTCCTCAATTTTACTTTCAAACTCTTTGAATGAAGAGAATGTATCTCCAACAGAGAATGACACAGAAGCCATTGTGATTTAACTTCAAATGACATTTTCGTCTAAAAACCATTCAGCTTATATAGCCCGGGAAAGCAGAAGTTCACATTCCAGACCATGAATAGCATGAAAAACTCCAACCAAACTACATTAAGTTCCAACACGTGCCGACCTTTTTAAAGTTAAAGGTACAATACAATCAAAGAAACAATTAAAACAAATTAAGTAATTTCTGTTAATAAGTATTGATCACCGCTATTTTCCAATTTGCTAATCACTTGCAACTTTAATCCAATAGAATACAATACAAAATCTTTTATTGCATTAAACACACCAATGTTTATAGCAATTGACAACTAACATTTACAAATATACATTACAAGACAAAATCCAATAAAAAACATGATACACGTGAAATACCGAGGTGTTACAAACCAATAATTAAAGGCCATAATTAAATTGATCAAATAATTAGCCGGAATCTTTAATGGCAATTAAAATTATTTTATATATCCGTAAACATGTAATGAATATATAAAAAACAATAAATTTTACATTTTAATTACTTTAACATAGTACATGTACATTTAAAGACGGCGAAGTATTTTTCACTCACGTTGTTAAAATCAGTAACATATACCATATTTTTCTTCCAGCAGGAAACGAACATTCTACCGCGTAAATACTATTATTGAAACTTTCAATGCCATTATAAAAGTGTACCTCGCCGATACGACGATGCCGACAACGATTTCCGCAATCATTCGTACTATAGTTTATATCAATTCAATATGGCGGACAGTATGCGGCGAGTGCACTTTTGAAGACACCACAAACGCCGGTAAATGCAGATAAATGCAAGGGTATTGCTTGCTGAAATGGTTAAATTAGTTAAGATAATAACATGCATGATATTAATCAAAAGAAACAATGTGAATTTCGGCAGCTATATGCATAGAAAAAAAATTCCGGTTCCCTAGCCTATGCCCAGTACTTTGGCTAGAGAACCGGTTCCGGACGAATAAGTCTGGAGTCTAGGGAACCGATTCCGGTTCGCTAGCCACTGCCTTATAACTAACAAGTAATCAGAACAGTCCAATAATAGTATCTTGCCTTATTATTGTATTGACTTAAACTATAACTTGAAAAACAAGTTTAACAGACTCATTATAACTAACCAATAAGAAGCATTTTCTTTTTGTTTTCGAAGTCGCGACTGTCTCGCCTTATTGATGACAGACCAATATTTCACGCAACGGCGTGCAGCTACGACCACTGAACGTGTAAAAGTAAGCTTGATTGCTGCTAAAGATAAAATGATTTGTCTCCTATCTTTGTTGTTAATTCTAATTGACTGACGATCGAGGAATTTTTAAGCGGTTGCTGCGGGGTGTCATGGATGTTGCTCATAAACTCATGTAACCACTCGGCAAAAGATGCCTGTTTGCTCTTTTGAAATAAACTGATACTTCTTGTCCAGAATATATATTTCTATAAAAATAAATTGTTTCGCTAACGAATGCGCAAACATGTATATGTAAACAAATGAGAAGAAAAAGATGTTGATGATTGTTAATGTAAAAAGGGAACTTAATGAAGATCGTGTTGTGTCACTCGTCTTTTATTGTTGCAATCTATTCAAACCCTCGCCACGCAAATAAAAGTGTTCTTACCTGCCATAAGTAATTATTTCCAGCACTTTTCACAATTGTTTGTCTAATCTGTATAAACGAACTTGTTAAGAGTGCACAAGTTAAAACTACATATGCAAGACAGTTATGCAAGACTGCATGATTGATTTGGCTTTAATAGTAAATTCCAGAGGTCATACATAGGAATATATCATGCGTAAAATAATTTGTTCTTCCTGCTTGTCATTTCTTATCAATGAAACCATTTTGCTTTTTCACGTGCTAATTTTGTTTTTTGACTAGGAGACTCGTTGCATTCAACTACTTACCATTTTAGAATTATCAAATGATCATGTTATCTCCAGTTTGGTCTTTTAAGGTTTTGGACGTGGAGGAAGACCCCCACATGCCTCGCTGCGCATTATTTTATTCAGTCCTTTCGTATGTAGTAAGTCATGGCAAATGGAAACCAACAGTATTCTGACAACATGCACACGTGATAAACCATCTAGTAAAGATACTGATAATAGAAAAAGTCTTTGTCTGAGTTTGTATATATAATGGCAAATATTTGAAAAAAAAGATAAGACTGAACATAAATATGTTTCATGCTGTGTTAAAGTTAATTAAAGTAGCCTTAGTTTCCGAAACCAGATACAATTTCTATGTAAAATGAAATAGAAGTTTTAGAAGCATAACGTTTGATTTTTTTTAAGCACGTGTAGTGTAATATGGAAACATTCAATGGTTAGCAATAAACTTTCTAAATATAAAAACTAGGCAATTATTATAATTCAGTTTTGAAAACAGCGACACATACTTCATTGTTTTATAAGTAAAATCAATTACATGTTTTCATTAACCAAAATACTTAAATTGGATCTTTGAAATCACTTCTTATTTTCTATCACGGTTGTGCTTTTTCATAAATTTCGAATACTCTTACATCATACTAAATAAATCCATAAAGTTGAATTTTAAAATTCTTATTTGCTATTTCAAAACAAAACTATACCATGATAAACTCCAGATTAAATCGTTCATCTGCTAGCTTGGTTTAAATGGGCTTTGTCATTTGTAATCAATTAATAACATTTTGCTAATGATTAGTAGACAACTTGAATACGGTTAAATTGATCATTGTGTTTACATTATGAAAAAGTCAATGTAACGGAACGAAGCGATCATGTTAGAGTATCTCAGATCATCTAAACATCTCTATAAAGATATTTTCTTGTAAAAAAAGAGTAATTCTTGCATAAAACAAGTTGGAACTTATGAATTATTTGATACAGCTACTTTCTATTCGATTCCGTTCAGTAGTTGTATTTCTTTTATGGTGTATTTTCTGCTTATTAATTCTAATGTACGTAACTCATTTATACGAATTTAAACTTAAGGGAAATAAGATTAACATGTTCTTAATATTGAAAGTGTTTGGCTTGATGTTCAGTAAACTTCAATAATAACTAAGTTATATGATTTTAAAGAGAAATAAATGAAATATTTTCATATTTTAGTGATAGGCTAATACAACTGCCTTGTTATATATCTGGCATAATATAATATATTGTTTGGCTAGTAAACAGCCGGACAGCAAGTCAAAATAATGAGTGTATAGTCATTACTTGATTGCTTTTGCTTTTAGTATGTGATTCATAGTCGAAGTAGAAGCATTTGAGGTCCGGTCTGAACCGTGCAATATTTAAGAATCCTGTTGGTCATGAAATAGCAATAAATATTGCAATGTCATTTTTGAACTCGCAAGCGTACATATACAATGTAGAATTTCCTTCTTATATCAAAATTAGGTCATAATTACAATTGTCAAATACTTAAGCCATACGTTCTCAAAATGAATAATTTGCAATTTCAGTGTGAATTATACAGAACCTAAATAAAAACGAACATTTCTTAATCAACAATATTCAAAGAAATTTCGCGAACAGTAATCAAAAGTAGAGCTTGATACAAGTTTGAATATTACTTCTAAACTAAGAAACCCCGATGTTAAGCGGGTGTAACAATTCCGCAACGAATAAACGTGTTGTCAACAAAACACGGTCGATATGTCAGTAAGTGTACAGCTCTTGATAAAGGTGAGTATTTAGGCAAATGGTAATAAGGGTATCACAAATTGATTCTTGGCGTTTCCACAAATCTATACACAGTGATGGAACAATTCAACATCCGGCAATATCCGGCGCAATTAATATGTTATTACAATACTACTCGTTAACACGTTGAACGGTTTGTGCACAAAGCAGATGGTATTTATACTTATGAGGTTATTACTAAATGCAAAAATTGCAATACAAACTAATGCACAATACCTGAAACAAAGCATTATCAAACAAATACAGACAGATGTACACTTTTCAAACCAGCATACAAGAGGTGATATCAGCATATTCCTTGCCATTTTCTTCACTAATATTAAAAAAGTAAAAAGGCATACCAAAATCGGAATAATATATAGTTTTATAGTAATTAAATAGTTCCAGGGGGAGCTGTGGTCTAGTCCTGTCAACTGAATATTGCGGTTGAAGTCCAACTGTGGTCACGATCGCACCTTCTCATATATAGAATAGATGAATAGATAGTGATTCCAATAAGCTTAAAGCTTCTATCACATGCGAGCTTAAATAAGTTGATATTATAAACTAAATACATTTGCAGTCGCTAATGGTAGTATGCAATAGCTGCATTATTTTAAAGAAACAAATGAAAGTACAGCGGGCGTTTTAAATTAATGATGTTTTCTTCCGTTTGTTTTGTTTGTGTGTGTATTTGGATTTAGCGCAGTTTGTCAAGTATATTCTGGCATGGTCCTACTTTTGACTTTCACACGAATTCGGGGATTTATATTAAACGTATTGCATAACCGGTCAATCTTGTCTTATTTTGGTACGTTCAAGTTTCCCCTAATAAGAACGGGTGGCGGATAATACCAGTTATTAACATGTAAAACATATATCCAACTACACGGTATCGAAAGGGCAAGATATTTTTCACTTAGGGAATCATTACTTTGCAAACAAAATGTTAGCGCTTCAAAAGATTTTTTGTTTTGAAGGTGTCTCTTGAAATTACCATTAAACACTGAACTTTTTAGATAACAAAAATAATGTAAAAAGTATGTCTAGTCTCAAATGGTACGAATGAATAAAAAATTACAACAATTGGTCAAACAGTTGCCAAACGTACATTGATTGGAAAAATACAGTCATCATTGTTAGAAACCAAATTATACAATCATCGTACATGATTAGAAACCAAATTATCGATTGCCTCAAGTTGAAGGCTCTTATATTTTGTCAATTTATTTGACGGATAGAATGGAATTCAAAATAATCATTTTTTCTTTCTACAAATATTGAATTTAGTAATAAGTATATGGATATCGTTATGGTACATGGTTATTGATACAATTTAGTTTTGAATATGTTTTACGGTCAAACTATATGAAAAAAAGAAAAAAAAAAGAAAAAAAAAACAGTAAAAGAAAATGGTCAGAAAATGTGGACATTTAAAATGTTCATTTCAGATTTTTTTTATATAGGCTAACTTACTTTATAACATGCAGATTTAGTATCACAAACAGAGAAAAGCAGTAAAATTATGTCAATAATCGCTCATAATGATTCCTTTCCATTGTTTAAACGTCTGTGTATAAGAAATTAAAGTCAGTATTGATGTTATGGGTGTTGCTTAAATGTAATAGTCCATAAAGAAACAGAGATTTTATACACTTTAGTCTAAGGGGAAGTACTTACTTATATTTTGTATTATGTAAAGCATTTTTGTTTTGTCCCCTACTATAAGCGATGTGTTTGCGTCATATACTATTTTCTCTTCCTAATATGTCTACAAACTTCTGCGAGAAAAAATGCCTTTTCCAGAGGTTATTGTACTTTGACATTATTAATTTTATGAGAAATATAATATGTATATGTCCGGAAACATAATACTGATAATTTCTGCATGATTCGTCCTGTTTATTTTACATAAAACAATATTGCCTTCAATGTATTTATTTCAGTCTTTTGAGTTTTAAAATGGCGTTGTTAAATAGACAAATAAAGAAATAATGACCAGTAGTTATCGCTAATATTGAGACAGTCTAATTGGTAACACGTAAAATGCTCGTGTAAATTACTATAAAAAGCAAAAAAAAAAACGAACGGACCATATGCCAGTGTACTCCATGCTTTTGTATAAAACAGAGCAGCAACAAAACCATCATTCAGGGTCTGACGATACAGGACAGAGAGCAATCACAAAGTAGAACAGTTACAGAAGGAATATAAAGAAGCTATGGAGTCTTCCAATTAGAGAAAGTGTACTAATGTGACCACCAAGTATGCACTGTGTCTAAAAGTAGACGATTCATTGCCTTTAAAAAAAAAAAAACGTTGTTTTTTTTTTTTTATTACGAAATAAAACTGAAAAAATGCAATAACCCAGAATCTTACTCTGTAAGTGCCCGGTTTCAGTACACGTTCGTCAAAGAAATGTCACAGAAGAGTCTTTAAATTACTATAAAATAAAGAACACTTTATTACGCCAATAGAGTTTAGTAAAGTATTTCTGCAGTTTATGAATACGTTAGTCCAAGGAAATGAGTTTATTTGCTAACATTTTAGATAAGCTCATTGAAGTCTACACACTCCTGCAAAAGATGTATACATCATCAGATTGCTCTGGATACATCCCGATATAAATAGAGGAAATTTACACTACTGAAATAACTTCATGTTTGCTTAGCTTCAGCAGACTAGGCGACATATATTATCATCATCACGACGCATTACACTGTATTCATGTTTAAGCCAACAACTCGAATACTTTATAAGAAACTCTTTCGACGGATTACACAGTCTAACGGTGCCGCTGTATTAATCGAAACGAACGCAGTCATAAAGAAAGGTATGAGTAACTATTTCAATAAAGGGAAGATAAAGATCAAAATAATTCGAAATTTTGTCAAACACGAAGTTCCATTAAACAGAAATGTTTTGACACAGCGACGAAGTACCTTTATTTATTCATTATCGGACCTTAAATAAGTTTTAATATTATTTATGCATGCACATTTCTTTGTAAAACTGCTTCCATATGCTAATTTAAACATTGTCTCTTCCAGAACAACATTGTCTTTGACGGGATTGTCGCCTGCGATTATTCAGCATTAATGAATCTTCTGCCGTTCTTTTTTCTCTTCAGCTGCCACATTTATTCGTATGAGGTCATGTTTTATCCGGTCGCGCGCCTGGAAAGAAATACACATCACTTCAATCGACAATGCCGGATAGTTCTCTACATTCTCACGTTGTTTCGTTTCCGCATGAACCGCTATGCACTAGTAATGCTATTCGCATCAAAGTATAAAGCAAAGCATATGGCTGGTGAATCGATCAAGGCTGGTCAATGAATATGCGTGAAAAAAGACTGCAATATATGTATATGGGACAGCAAGGTAGCTCCATGTGCACAACTTCGCAGAATAGGTAAGTACCTCGCAATCAAAGTGCATTAATGCGCTATTTTATGGTATCCGTAATAGTACATTTGGGTAAAGTGCAGTACAAGTCTAAAACACAACAGCTCAAATTCTAGCCAAGACGTTTTGCCACAATCAAATTACCACTGTATTCAAAACTCCATTTCTTTTTACCACAACTTGCAAACTAAACGATTATCTTATTATTTACTGTATTGTATCTTTTTTTCATATGTCTTCTTTGGTTTATTTGATCTATATTTCATGTCTTTGATTGCTAGATGTGTAATGTAAATGCTGGTATTATTTTCAGCGGCTGTCGTGAAGCACTTTTGTTCGTGTATATTTACATGAAAAGCGTGCTTTATATTTATATTAATAATAATAATAATAATAATAATAATAATAATAATGTAATTATTAGTGTTATTAAAATTATTCTTGTTATTTTACTGTAAAAATACTGTTCAACGAATTAAGATTCATTTTCGGCGATTTCTTGATTGTGTCATTTCGCGAAATAACATCCAAACGAAAAGCTAAAAGCACCATTTAGATTAAATCAAATCCAAGAATAAATATCTCAACGAAATAAAGGTTTTGGTCAAAAGAGAAGTTAAATGTGTTCCTCGAAATGTCCTGGGAAATTTGTTGGAACACATTTATTATAACAGGCTCTGCATATAGTTCGAAACATTGGCACCAGACCAGAAAGAAAATGCCTCTGTACATGTTATACCCTACCCGTAGGCATAATATAGAACCATGGTCATGAACGGGAAATTGCACTAACCCATTTCAAGCGTACATTTCTCACCTAAAACGCGCAGATCGATGAATGGGTACCAAACATATTGAACAAGCAATAATTTATCTTCCATCATGCACCATGAAGTCATATTGTCTCAAAATTTCATATTGCAGAGATACTCCACATATTTTATGCTTTCGTCAACGTTACAGAAAAAACATGCGTGAACCACCCTAATGAACATCCGGTCTAGAGGTCACAGCAGTGTGTACATGTTAGGCGAAATGTAAACAAACAAAAACAGAATGCAAAATATTCACAGTTCATGAGAGGTTATAATGCAACACTCCTCTCGCCCCTGTCCCCGGCTGAAGAGAAATTATTTTAGAACGTATGTCATAATTTCAAACGCGAATAAATAATCAAAATACTAAAATACTTGAAATGAATTTCATTGTGCAGTGAGAAATCTCATCTCATTAATACAGACATACAAAAATATCAATGGCAAAATCTTTACTATGAAATATAATGATGATTATTGATTATATATCCGAAACAATATTTGTTATTATTGTTGTTTTAAATTTAATACTCAGACATCTATATTGTGATACTTTATAGTAAAGGTCTTCATTTCAAAGTGTGATAGCACAACTTCCTTGAATATCTTAATTTCTTAACTATTGAAACACTGACGGTGTTTTTATTGTATTGTATTGTCAAAATTGCCAATTATCAACCTAAAACCATATATATGGTGGCATATTTCTGCATACGATAACCAGATAAGTTTCGCGAAAATGTATCGAGTTTTCACGAAAAACAGAAAAACTTACGCGAAAACATAACAGCTTTTCACGAAAAGTACTGCAAATATTAAGTGGAAAAAATTGTGTTAGTGCCCAGTTCTGCATAAGAAAACCAGAAAGGTTTCGCGAAAATGGACCAAACTTTCATGAAAAACGGTAAAGTTTTCGTGAAAATTAAATGTTTTCGGTAAAGTTGTCGTGAAAATAAAATGTTTTCGCGAAAATAACATTTTATTTTCACGAACACTTTACCGTTTTTCATGAAAGCTTGGTCCATTTTCGCGAAACTTGTCTGGTTTTCTTATGCAGAAGTGGGCACTATCACAAATTTATCCACTTAATATTTACAGTTCTTTTCGTGAAAAGCTTTTATCCTTTCGCGGAAAGCTTTTATGTTTTCGCGAAAACTTTTCTGTTTTTCGTGAAGACTCGATACATTTTCGCGAAATTTATCTGGTTATCGTATGCAGAAATATGCCACCATATATTCAATCATATGTTTAACCTTTTTGCTTTGTATCTCAAATTTATCATCTTCAGAGATGCGAGGCTTCATAAAAATGGCATTTTTGAAGTCTGTACTTCGTTAACCCTTTCACCCCAGAATCTCTTTAAAACAAGTCTGGACAAGTAAGAGAGGATATCTAGAAAGGTTGTTGTATATTGGAATATTGAAATCAAATTATCTATTATCTTTGTAGATAGTTTGCGTGATGAAAATGAAGGTGAAAATACTAGTAGACCTTTCGAAACATTCAGCTGCTATATTTCATATACAATACAAATTCGTCAAAGGCTATCCGAAGTACATAGATAATTTTGCCCAACAAACAAGCTTTGTGAAAACATATATATATATATATGAAATATTCTAAGAAAACGTTAGGGAAGCATAGAACGCAAACAAGGTAATTAACAGTAGACTCGGTTTCAGTTTTCTTCCGAGAGTCTACTATTACCTTTATTTGTTTTCATTGATTTTGCCATCAGAGGTAATCGAAACCATTCGCATCTCTTATCACTATCTTCAGCGGAACTCTATTAAACATATTTAACCCCAATAAACAAAACATATAACAACACTGTAGCAATGTTAGGGCATAGGGTATGGACAATTAAAATATTGTTCTAAAATGCCAACTTGATATTTACAGTCACAACAACCTCTCTAGAAAGTTATTATTCTCACCTATCAATCTTGTATTCATGAGATACTGACCCGAATTATTGGCCAGTTATCGAAATTGAACTAGATTTTACAGAAAGATACACTTTGTACAAGTTATGTTTAGTTCTAAGAAAAATTACTCTAGTTATCGAGCAGACAATTTTGGCCATTTTTACAAATTCAAGGGCCTAAACTCTGGAGATACTTGTCCGAACTGGCTGTTTATCGACATTAGCCTAGATGCAACTGTAACACATCTTCTGTATAAGTATGGTTGACATCAAAGCAAAATACTCTAGTTATCGTGCAGACACTGTCAAGTTTGGCAATTGTGATTAATTCAAGAGCCATAAGAGCGGAAACAATCAATTGTGGCAATTTTGACTATACTGAGTTCAAGGGCCATAAATCTAGAGATACTGCTCCGAAATGGCTGTTATCGATATTGTCCTGAATTGAATAAAGATATATACTTTGTATAAGTTTATTCTAGTTCTGATACAAAATACTCTAGTTATTTAGTGCACACAGTTTTTCCCGTACGTGAAAACATAATACGTCGCGTTTTTCCAACGGACGTGTAAAATCACTGCATTAAAAATATGTTACAACGTGAGAAGTCATATTTGCAATATGATACGATTTCGCATCGATCATGAAACAGGTTAGCAAAATGGGCCCAATTTTGATTGCTAAAGAAACAGACAACATCGAAAACGGTCAAACATTTAATTACAGTTCTGCTTTCCTCAATAGCATTGCGAAGTATAAATGAAAGCAATAGGATAATCTTTTTGTTTCCTGTACAGAACTGTACATGCTTAAAGGGGTTGAATATATATTGTTCTGGTCGCAGAATAATTATTTTGCAGTATTTGAAACGATACGTGCCCATTTTTTTTTGCTAAAGAAACAAACAACATCGGATACGGTCAAACATTTAATCACAGTTCTGCTATCCTCAATAGCATTGCGAAGTATAAATGGATGCAAATGGATAATCTTCTTTAATCTTCTTGTTTCCTGTGCAAAATTGAACATACTTAAGGGTGTTGAATATCTATTGTTCTGGTCGTAGAATAACTATTTTGCAGTATTTGAAACGATACATTTTCTTAACAAAAGCAATGCATATTCCAAACAGAATCAAAATCACCTGACACAAATTCTAAGATATGAATTACCACAGAATGTAAGAGCATTGCAACGAGAATCGCAAGTAACGAGTCCCTCATAAATGGTTTATAGAACAATAATTAGACATACTCATATAATTAAAAAATATATACAATAATCTGTGTTCTGTCAACATTGAAACATATATTTCATTTGTTTATTATTGTAAATATAACTTAAGAATTAAAGTATATAAGGTGTAATTAAATAAACTGTTAATATTTCAGCCTGAGGGTATTTTGCTTACAAACAGACGCTCTTTTGGAAATAGCAATACTTAATGTATGCTTGCTTTTACACGAAAATTAATTTGCAGAAAAAAGTGTAGACCGTTTAGAAAGCATTAAACAAATTCAGCTAAAACAAAACGTTATATCTTCAAAACTAGAGCTGATGATCTTTTTATAGAACTAAGACTTAAAAAGTACGCCCCATATGATAGCCACTTTAACAACCAATAACAAATGTACCGGTGTTATTGATTATAGAGCGTTCCTATTACACATAACTGCATTTAGATCACATCGATGCACTTCTAATCAACAAAAACTTAAAAATTCCTGAATCAATTATAAACTCACATATTTCGCATGTAGAATTATGATGCTATGTATCAAAGACTTTGAAAATAAAGTAATGTAGAATTCTTCTCTTTGATATTCACTTGTATATTTCATGAATACAAACTACAGCTTACATATAATTTTACGTGTATAACATTTTATTTTTATTTAACGTCGCACCGACACATGATAGGTCATATGGCGACTTTCCAGCTTTATTGGTGGAGGAAGACCCCAGGTGCCCCTCCGTGCATTATTTCATCACGAGCGGGCACCTGGGTAGAACCACCGACCTTCCTTAAGCCAGCTGGATGGCTTCCTCATATGAAGAATTCAACGCCCCGAGTGAGGCTCGAACCCACATCGATGAGGGGTAAGTGATTTATAGTCAGCGACCTTAACCACTCGGCCACGGAGGCCCCTACGTGTATAACAAATAAAGATGTGTATAACAAATAAAGAAATTATGCAATCATAAGATAATAAGGAAATGACGAAAATGACGTCACATACCACGTGGTATGTACACACTGTTTCTGACGCCAAACCGCAGGCATCCTTTTTGTGGAGTTTCAGACCTCAGTACAAAACTTATCTTATAACGCATTAAAATCCATCCGTTAGACTTTGGCTTTGAACCGAAGTAAAACGAGTATATTTTAATAGCAAACAATAATTCGTTGGTGTTTGATACGTACATGCTGACCGCAGTTATTGATACAATTAATATATTTCATAAAGTTTACATTAAGGAGGTAGGTTACCTTAATGTTTGTATGAGCGCATGTCCAACCGGAAGCTAACGTGACGATTTACAACGACGTTTACGACAAACTAAATGTGTTTGAATATCCATTTTTCTGAAAACAATTCATGAGCCTGTCTCCGGTCTGATGCTTTATGGTTTAATAATGCAGAAATAATGAATAAACTGCCGTAGAAACGCTTCAAAACAATGTTGCCTTAAAATCACGTCATTGACGTCATGACGTTACGTGTCAGTTACCGCGCAAAATCAATAGCTTTTATTTTGAAAGTACGTAATTCTGTGCATTTTCTTGATTTGTACTATTTTCAAACAGCCGTTATTTGCTGAAATGTTTTTTATAAGTCTTTTGCTCTGAATTATATTCAATATTTTGCTTCTTTTATGTAGTTATATTGAAATGTTATGCAGAATGTAAGAAAATGGATGATGGTAACCAATGTAATTTGGAATATAGTTGGGTGAAAGGTTACTTTTTACGGCCATTTTCAAATAAAAAACTTGCAGTTTGATTTGAAATACCTATTTTTCAGTTTCCTTGATAATTTGTTACATATATACTAAAACTAAGCTCTAAAATTGTTCAGATTTCAGTAGAAAAGTGTGGTTTCTTTAATTAAATTGATGTTACCATGGAAACGAAGCCCGTGACCTATATATCTAAATGTAAAATTCAAAAGCGTTGACACTGGTCTATCTAAGGAACACAGCTCCGGCTTTTTATTTTCATTTCAACAATATCTATGAGAATAATAGCAGCATGCTGAACGATTTTTCCATTAAAATGCCAGACGAAGGGTACTGCTGTAAGTATTTTAAGCTGTGAAATTCGTTTTACTAAATGCAAATAATATACCTTACGTTAGAAATAATATGTTTTAAAGCTACAGTAACAAGAAAGATAATTTTATTCAATATTTTTTATAAGAAATTACGACAAAGAGCAAGATATAAGCTATTTTAGACATCTCTGTTGCCATGGTTACTTAAACTTTAAGAAAAATAGGGTACCATGTCAAGTGCTTGGTATTTTGCTAATAATATTACCGAAATATTCCATGTTGGTCATTAACAGAATTGCACTGAAGCCGTCGAAAACCCCGTTTTTCATAAATGGTTGTTTAAAAATGAGAGAAAATGCGTTACCATGGAAACGCGACATACATATTTCAAGCTTATATTAGAAAGCTAACGTGCATACAAGTAAAATTATCAACTACGCAGACTTCTACGGATATCAGTGAAACTAAAATACACTGAAAAGTGTGAAATATCCGCGTTTTCCTTCTTCTTTCAATATAAAATACCTTTGGAGGGTCATGTTCTTCAAACCTGGATAAAAATTGAACTTGAAGGGACAGAGATAAACGAAGTTGAGATTGTAGCAGTTAAAACATCATATATCATAAAATACAAAACATTGCTGCGGTTCAACTAATTCGAATTTACCCTGGTAACAAGGTAACCTACCTCCTTAAGCTAAACGTTCTTAACTTTTCAATTTACGGCCTTGAACAAGTATAAGGCTATGTTTTGGAGTCAAAATGTGCTTCCAGAATTTAAGCTACTCTGACTTTCTTGTTTGGCGTTGGTAAAGTTTACATAGGCAGTTCGAAGCATGCTCAGGTTACATGGCAACGTTCTGCATCTGGTCGTACCAACATGAGCAAAGCAATATATCAAAGAGACACTGGAAGCTAAACATCAGCCTATTTTCTATAGTTCAGGTATTTAGTTTGCAAATATCACAGCGTTCATACCGCTGGCAAGAGCGGATTCTCTTCTACCAAAACAAACGCCAGCACCTACAGCATTCCTCCTCGGTGCCCCTGCAATGAAAGGAAGTTAGTATATAGCATTTATTTTAAAACTTTAACAAAGGCAATATATTGAACCACATTCTTACAGCTGATTTTAAGTCCATATTTTTAGTTTGTCAATCAATGAAAACTGGACCCCATTTTAAAGATCCTTTCATGTAATAATTCATTTATAACAATAACAATAACGTTCCTGAAGCAATATAGTAACTATCTTATTGTAAATATCTCTACTGAACGAATTTACGTATCCCAAATTATAAATTAGTCCAAACCCTTTTGTTATATATTCGCCAATAATTTCAGTGATCAACCAGTTGTAAAGTCGTTGAAGACTGCTTAGTCGGTAACGTACCTGATAACATATGCAACGTAACAACATTACTACGAAGGTCAAATATTCCTGTCGATCGTCTTACTCTTAATATACGTCTTCCCACGTACACTGAAAGACAAACTATTTAATGGGTTATCTGAAAAAGCATCAATTGAATAACAAGAGGGTCATGATGACCCTGGATCGCTCAACTGAGTAATATGAGCTACATTTTTCAAATGTCATACTGATGCTAAAATATTAAGAAAGTAGGCCAGTAGGTCACATTCATAGTCACTGAAAGTCAGTGTTAAGATCGATGTGCAAAACTGTATATGTCATCCAAATTTCAAGACTGTATCTTAAAAAAGCAAGAAAGTAGGCCAGTAGGTCAAGGTCACAGACAAGTGACCCATTATTACTTGAGGTCATCAGGTAATTATAATTAAACAGTCTAGGAAATATGACCAGATGATTTTTAAGTATTTTTCCTATGTAAATAATATATACAAGAAAGTAGGTCAGTAGGTCACATTCATGGTCACTGAAAGTCAGTTTTAAGATCGATGTGCAAAACTGTACATGTTATCAAAATTTCAAGGCTGTATCTTAAAAAGCAAGAAAGTAGGTCAGTAGGTCACATTCATGGTCACTGAAAGACAGTTTTAAGATCGGTGTGCAAAATTGAACATGTCATCCAAATTACAAAGCTGTATCTTAAACAACAAGAAAGTGGGTCAGTAGGTCACATTCAAGGCCACCGAAAATCAGTTTTCAAATCGAAGTGCAAAACTGTACATGACATCCAAATTTCAAGGCTGTGTCTTAAAAACCAAGAAAGTAGGTCAGTAGGTCATATTCAAGGTCACTGAAAGTCAGTATTAAGAGCTGTATGCAAAACTATACATGTCATCCAGATTTCAAGGTTGTATCTTAATACTTAAGAAAGTAAGTCAGTAGGTCACATTCATGGTCACTGAAAGTCAGTTTTAAGATCGGTGTGCAAAACGGTATACGTCATCAGAAGTTCAAGGCTGTATCCTAAAAAATAAGAAATTAGGTTAGTAGGTCAAGGTCAAGTGATCCCTAATCACTTGGGATCATCAGGTAATTATAATTAAACAGTCTAGGAAATATGATCTGATATTTTTAAGTATTTTTTCCTAAATAACTTATGAAATATACATACAACAGGTGTCCCCCGGGGCGGGGCCTCATTTCACCCCAGGGGCATAATTCGAACAATCTTGTTAGAGATCAACTAGGCAATGATACTTACTAAATATCAAAGGCATAGACCGTGAACATTCAGGCAAGAAGATTTTTAATTTTTTTATCCTATGTAAGTCTATGTAAAACTTGCGATCCCCTTGGTGGGCCTCTTTTCAACTAAGGGGTTTAATTTGAATAATCTTGGTAGAGGACTACTAGGCAATGCAACATACTAAATATCAAAAGCCTGGGCTTTCCAGTTTCAGACAAAAAGAATTTTAAAGTGTTTCCTATACAAGTCTATATAAACCATGCGACCTGGGCCTGGGCGGGGCCATATTTGATCCTAGGGGGATTTTTTGAATAGTATTGGTAGAGGACCACTAGATGATGCTACATACAAAATATCAAAGCCCTTGGCCTTGTGATTTAAGACAAGAAGATTTTCAAAATGTTTCCCTATATAAGTCTATATGAACCATGTGACCTCCAGGGCAGGGCCATATTTAACCTTAGGGGAATAATTTGAACAAACTTGGTAGAGGACTACTAGATGATGTTACATACAAAATATCATAATCCTAGCTATTGTGGTTGTGTACAAGAAGTTTTTCTCTGTATAAGTCTACATAAACCATGTGACCCCCGGGCCGGGGCCATATTGGACCCTAGGGGGATAAACTGAACAATCTTAGTAGGGGACTACTAGATGACGCTACATACCAAATATCAAAGCCCTAGGCCCTGTGGGTTTGGACAAGAAGATTTTCAAAGTTTTTCCCTATATAAATCTATGTAAACCATGTGATCACCCACCAGGACGGGGCCATATTTGACCTTAGGGGAATCATTTGAATAATCTTGGTAGAAGACCATTAGATGATGTCACATACAAAATATCAAAGCCCTAGGCCCTGTGGTTTGGACCAAGAAGATGTTCAAAGTTTTTACTTATATAATAAAGATGGTACCTACCCAAGAAAATCTAAGGGGAACAACTTTGAATTTACCATTAAACTGACGCAATATAAAACATTGGTCAAAAAGGAAAGAAAAATCAAATAGGTCCTTTTACCAACAATGATCGGGCAGATAAAATATGACCTACATTTGTTTAAATCTCTTTGCATTCAATAAACCGCATCCACTTTTCTCATGGCTTACACTGACGGTTATTTTATAAGTGTAGTGAGGCCGTGACAGAAAGTTTAGTAGTGCATGAATATAATGTAAAATAATGCATTAATTTCGTTAAAGAAATTTTACGACATTAAGATACGTTTTAAAGTTTTGATCTTTTTGATATTTACAGCATTCTAAGGTAGCTGATAGGCAATGACTCTCTGCAATGTATTTTAAGCAATTCAACATTCTCTGGATGACCCTATCACGACCATCGTTTTCCATGAAAAACGAATAAATGCTGAAAAAGCATATGGAGATTACGTACTTTATTTGATGATTTTCGTTAGAGGTCAGCTTCCTTAAACAAACTATAAGGTGTTATATTTATAAGTAACTTCAGATATCAACATTAATATACAACTTAAACTGTTAACACAACTTGAAAAAAGATTCTTGTTGGGGCCTCTCATTTACAATTATGTCAACAATTATCACCTGAATAGAGTGCATTCATGAGTTAGAAATATTGATGGTAAAATGGTGTAGGGGTTTGTTTCCATTATAAAACCTTTAATAACTTCTTTCAGGTTTATTTTTGGTATGGCTTTGGTAAGCTTATAATTAACAGCATGTCATTCTCTTTCACTAAGAATTTTTTATTAGTTTTAGACTAGTCTTGGATTTTGGCTTTATCAAAAGACAAAGGAAGTTCAGTATAGGCTATTTCAAAGTGTTGAAAATAGACCAAACTTACTCTATACTCTATTGAATTTATTTAGCTGTAGAGACTTTTGATAAAGACTATAATTGGGGAAATCCTAAAAACGGTCAAGTTGTCCATTTTGATTCAGATATTTTGAGAAAGTTATTTTTTAGATATCAGATATTTCTATTTTACATGGACAGGAGTAAAGCCATAAAATATATTTCGTAAATTGGTGTACTTGGCTATCGTTTCACCATGAAAAAAATCTGTAAAGATGAATTTGAATTTCTTAGGTACCATCTCTACATACAAGTCTATATAAACTATGTGACCCCCGGGGCTGGGCAATATTTGAGCCTAGGGAAATAACTTGTAAAATCTTAGTAGAGGACTACTAGATGATGCTACGTACCAAATATCAAAGCCCTAGGCCCTGTGGGTTTAGACAAGAAGATTTTCAAAGTTTTTCCCTATATAAATCTATGTAAACCATGTGATTTAACCTTCCCCCCCCCATACCCCCCATCACCACCCACCCACCCAAGGCCGGCCATATTTGACCTTAGGGGTATAATTTGACAAAAATCTTGGTAGAGGATCATTAGATGATGCCACATACCAAATATCAAAGCCCTAGCTACTGTGGTTTTGGACGAGAATATTTTTTAAAGTTTTTCGTTTTGGTTGCCATGGCAATAAGAGTTCTGTAGGGAATTCATTTCTTTGACTAATTGTTACTGCGGATCATGCAAGGAACATTCCTGTGAAGTTTCATCAAAACTGGACTGGTGGTTTAGGCTGGGAGGTGTTGACGGACGACGACGGACGCCGGACCACAAAATCTCACCCTTGAGAGCTAATAATAACAACTGAAACAATAGCATACTGAAATATAAATCAATACATGATACGGTAACGACGACAGTTGATTTCCGTCCTGCAACTTGTCTATTTGTGCTCTTAAATGTTTTGCTCCTTTTCCTCTGACTTCTAGCAAGTAATTTGTGTACTGATACATCGAACATGCCCTATCTATATGTATTACTTGATACAATAGGTTATCAGAAGAGTAGTTTTAACTGGGATGCCCGTTATAATGACCCTTTTATTATTACCCTATTTTGTTTTGATACCGATCAAAATCTTCAGTGTTTGTCAATGCTATTTCAACTGAAAGCAGTTTTGTGTGCGCTATTTGTAGAACTGTGTCAAGTCAAGCATTTTAAATGAAAGTAGTCCGGAAACATACAATTCAAAAGGTACAATACGGATTTATCTGCCTGTTTCTATTTACTTCTGAAATACAAACCGTTTTTTTACAGAATTATCTAGGTATGTAATAAAATCGGGTAGTTTTGTCGCTTTTGTAGAGCTTGCCTCGGCGAGGATTTTTTTTTGCATTTTCACTGACTCTTCTAACAAGTTGAATTTAGGGTGTGCGAGATTGGCATGTCCCAACCACTTTTAACCCCCCTCTCCTCCTCCCTGTTTCGTTAACAAAGATTATTAGCAGTTCTAAGGCGGTCTTCTTATTTTTAACTTGCTTTGTCTGCGTATATTATGTACGTCGTAGTGTCTTGTACGCTGGCAGTGTATTTATACGCCCTCCTTTTAAAACAATTTTTATACTCCCATTTTCTTTCCGAAATACTGTATTGATTAATTATATCTATGAAGAGCTATTCTACTGTATCGTTCAAGCTGTACTGCGGTGAGGGACTATCCTTGCTACGCGTCCGTGGATTCTGCTGTTTACTTACTTTGACCTTTGATATTAGAATAAACTGAATGGGTTACTATGGTAATTCAAATCTAATCGAATAGGACAGCTTTATTATTCCTTAACAGTTATAGCTACAAAGTCGCGAAACATGTGCTGCTTTGTCGTGAAACCCACCAAAACAAACAAACAATTATCTTTTAATACGATATTGATAAAAGAATGTCATATACTTTGTTGCTGTTTAGTATAGCAGAAAAGCTACATGTGCATGCTTAACTCAATGCCGTTAGCTCGACCCGTTGGCAAGATGAAAATTAGTACGTTCGCTTGTCAACTGCATAAATAAATAAATGAAATACTTAATAATATAAGTATGTACACATTTTACTAAAACACAAATGCTTTGAGATGTAAGTCTTAATTATTTTCGAAGTACAAAAATCCAGAATCATAATAATGACTCAATTATTAAACAATTTACCCGATTAATTATTTTTATTTAGTTACGGAAAGAGTCTTTATAATCGGATGTTTCTATTCATTTGACATTAATACTATCAAAAAGTACTGGTTGTTAAGTAAAATACTCACAGTTCGGTGTTGGCAGGCATAACTGATAGTCTCGTCGATCTGAAAAATAATGTCCTAAATCAATTATAACTGCAACTATGGAAGCGGCCGCTGTCATATTATCATTAAATGGAATTAGGGAAGTATTATCGAAGTCGGATTTGCTGAAATTTCCGTTTTATTTCGTTATCATAAGATTTTTTTAACTTTTAAGGCCTTGATAAGTGAGCGAGCTGAATATTCATTTTCGATAACATTGAAAGAAGATCTCACAGGGTATTTTAAACGGTGTAAATTAAATTTATTTTATGCTAACTAATGAAATACTGTATTCTATCAGTTAAATATTTTTATATCTCATCACTCACACTGTGAAAATATGAAATTTATATTTTCACACTGTGAGAGATATAGCTCTGCCCCCTCATACATTGTGTATGAATTTTAAATTATTTGCTTAAAACAGGATGAAAATTGTAGTCGCACTTTGTTCTTTATAGTATATTTCTCGATTCAAATTATTTTCTTAATGAGAATTTCATAACGTTATGCAGCAAAAAAAATAAAAAATAAAATGGAACTTTATGTTGTGTGCGTCTTTCTAACGTCACAACACGTCTGACGTCATGTCTGTTTACGCGCGTCTGTTTCCTGCGCTGAGATTAAAAATTATTGCAAAATGCACATCTCAACGGAATGGAGCATAAAATAAAAAGAAAATTTGTTTGTTTTCGTGAATATTGAATATATCTCACCTCGTGAAAATATTTGAAATTTTCTCACTTTTCAGTGAGATATATTCCATAGTCACTCAAAACAAACAAATATCCTCTATATATTTCATCATTTATTGATAGGCATATCTTGAACAAATACGGATTATGAATATGCTTCAAACCAAAACAAGAGCTGTCACTATTAGTGACAAGTGCCCCCGAAATGTACCCAAGAATGCTACAGTTGTTTGTGCAAAATATGCCAGTCTGATTTATAGTTTAAATATAAATCATTTCGTGACAAGACAAAAAATTGTTCTCCAAAGGTAACATTGACCTTAGAGCTATGGGTCTGGTCTTGCGCATGACACATCAACCCATTATAGGGAACATTCGTGCCATGTAATTTTAAAATCCCTTGATGAATGGCAGAGTTATTGATTGGACCAGAAACAGACCGACCCTGTTAACCTTTAACTTCTAAGTGTGACCTTGACCTTGTAGCTATAGGTCTTGCGCATGACACGTTATGTAAATATAGGGAAGATTTATGCCAATTAATTTTAAAATCCCTTATTCGATGGCAGAGTTATAGACCAGACAAGAAACTGATCATATTAACCTTTAACCTCTAAGTGTGACGACCTTACAGTTAGGGGTCTGGATTACAAGATGCCCTCTGGGGGTGTTTTCCAAGCCTGGTAATAAATTTAATAAACGCAATTTTCCAATGGAATACAAGCCATACTGTACATCATATAGTTTGTAAACAATTTGCGACAACAGCAACGCATTTTGTTGAAATTCATTAGAAATACAAATTTGAAACATTATCATTACCTCCCTTTGTCTATTTTGGTTTAACAGATTAGAAATAAATCTATCAAATGCAAATGTAAAACTAGAACTTAATAAATACAAAGAAATACTCAACTTTATAAATACGTTCATGCTAAATGGGGTAATTACAAAAAAAATATATAAAAGAATGTCAAATAAAAATTTTTGATAGGGATCTTAGTTTTTGCAATGCATACTACTTTTCTTTCATTTGAAATAAGTTTTACCATTACTCTTTAAGATAAGTTTAAATTTATAATCTGAAACGGATCGACTTATTTGTGGCTGGTCTTAAAAATGTCTATTTTATACATAATATAAAGAAAATAATATTAAGGCCCAAATGTTTTATTAAAAAAAAAAACAAAGGCAACAATGAGATAAGTCCAAATATGATATAATAGGCATTTTTTGTCAGATTTTGTTAAGAAAGGAAACCTGCATTGCAATTTTGCTGCAAAAATGATCATTGTCATATGCATCATATCTTCACTGTTTTGTGTGTATTTTAGTTTTAAAAAATGCTAAATTTGCAGATTAAATTTTGTCCATGAATAGCTGTCAGATGTAAGATTTTCTACATTAGAAAGTTTAATTGTGTAATTTGCTTGCAAATTAAAGTAAAAATTGAGAAAATAAAGCAAAACACAGCCCAGCTAGGGGCCTTGTTAAAAGTTATACCGCTATATGATATTTTGAGGAAAAATTGACGCAGAGATATGGGTTAATAAAAATGCGAAAAATCTTGAAAACTAATTTTATCAAGCTGAAACTTGCTAATATTTATGCTGGAACTATATAAATAAAACTGACACTATAATAGTAAACCAACTGTTCTTATAGGTTAACAGTACAAAAGGAACTAGCTGGGAGCCATCTGATTAAGTCAGGTTATGATCAATACTTTTTGCTTGAGGTGGCCACATAGATCTAAATTAAAGCTATTTGGCGTGGATACGTCAGAAGAAAATGTCTGCGAACGTTGTATTTGGTGAAGTTAAACTTAGGTTTAGTATACGTATAATACCAGGTCACAGATGTGTTTTTATATGATTTTGCAATAATAAAGTCAACAAATATGAAAAAAAATCTCTCGTACATGTTGGAGATATATGACCACTACTTCTCTCTTAATTTTATGTCAGTATTAGGATAATTCTTTAAAATGCGGTAAGGATGGGCATAGCTATATGTGGAATATCTGTGAAAGAAAAAGCGCAAAACTTAGCAAATTGTCCCATCAAGAATCTGACCATCAATCTCTGATTACCATACTTTTTATGTAAACTGATAAAAAGTGGATATTGTATTTTAACCTAGCAAAAGGAAATTGCAAACTTAATTCGTTTAATTAAGTAAAAACACTGATACTCTTCTTAACCAAATTTGTCAATAAGATATCAGAAATGTTGTTAATTTATTATTATAGAAGTATTTTTTCATCTTGTATTTCACCTATATATCCATATCCCTTTCCATTTAGAATAAACCATTATTGTTCCTTTCAGCCACACTTTCTGTTTAAGTACCTAAATACTGTCCTCCTCGATTATACTGATGTATTGAACGTTAATTATTCTACAGGAATGTCAAACTGTAGGAGATATTATGATAATGTAAAATATTGTATACTTTTTTATTTACCTTCTGTTTCCTGTATGGGCAGATGTTGACCTTCTAGACTTTCAACTAAAATGTAAATATATTACCTAACTTATGCGACGAAAAGGATAAGGAAGTTTGATTATGCGAATTATCTAGATTTGACAAGTTACTGTAGTTTCAAATACTAGTTTGTTTACAATATTATCAGATTTAATTTCTTCAGAGAATTTTCTCTTGCCGATGCTAGCAAAAGTGCTACGTAACTCATTGTTGACAAACCAACATATCTAAACTCATTTCAGCGTTTTATCATACACTTCCAACAGACATTATATGAATAATAACAATTTGGTCATGAGTTGTCTTCTACCCATCATTTTTTTTTTTATTAGTTTTTTCGACCTGTCAAAATTATTTTTATATCTCCATTTTTGAGATGCATCATTCTTGCAAGTATCATAATTAATACTGTAATGTGTAACGTTGCAATAATTCCATATCAATAATTGTGCTTGAAACTGTTTTGATAGCTCTTTGAAGTCACATAAGAATTTCTATTGTATGTGCTTATTATTGCTAATAAAGAAACCAAAACTCAATCTAAAGGCCTTACAACGGTTCCTTTCTGACGGGCAAAGAAAATCATGAGATTGAATGCCGTTATAACTTTGGAAAGTTTTTGCCATTCACGGGAAGTTAAAAAAGTACTATGACCTTAAATGTTTCTGATGACCAACCTTGGCCAGCAGTCCAAAATTCAATTTACATATTGATATATTTTACGAACATTACATTAATAGTTACAAACCTAAAATTGTGCCGCCTAGCCGGAGTTTCCTCCTCTTTCCTAAAGCATGATTATCTCCCTGCCTTCTCCTTTTAACCCCTCGCCCACCTGAATAACAAAAAAGAAATAATAGATATGAGAACTGGCAACAGTTTTTAAACACTTCTCATGATATAATTCATCTGTGTGGTTTCGTATTTTTGGCATATGAATCCGAATAGCATTTACTAATATCAGAGAATATCAGTATAGAAAATGCAATGTATTTTCAACAAGTAGATACGAGTATAATTGTACTACCATGTATTTTATTAGTTCGTTTTCAGAAAGGTCACTGAAAGTGATACAATTTACACATATTCTAGTACAACACAAGCAAAGCGAATACTGCATTACTGTTCGTAATAAAGTACAAGACGGTCATGATGACCCTGAATCGCTCACTTGAGTAATATGAGCTTTATGTTTTAAATGTCAAACTGATGCTAAAATATTAAGAAAGCGTGTCAGTAGGTCACATTCATGGTCACTGAAAGTCAGTATTACGATCTGTATGCAAAACTGTTCATTTCTTCCAAATTTCAAGGCGGTATCTTAAAAAACAAGAAAGTAGGTCAGTCGGTAACATTCATGGTCACTGAAAGTCAGTTTTAAGATCAGGGTGCAAAACTGTACATGTTATCCAAATTTCAAGACTGTATCTTAAAAAATAAGAAAGTAGGTCAGTAGGTCAAGGTCAAGTGTACCCTAATCACTTGGGATCATATAATTAAACAGACTAGGAAATATGAAGTATTTTTTCCTAAATGACTTGTAATAGAGATCAACTAGGCAATGATACATACCAAATATCAAAGGCCTAGACCTTGAACATTTGGACAAGAAGATTTTTATTTATTTTTTCCTATATAAATCTATGTAAAACTTGGGTCCCCTGGGTGGTGGAGGGTGGGGGGCTCTTTTCAACTAAGGGGCATAATTTGAATTATCTTGGTATAAACCACTAGGCAATGCAACATACCAAATATCATATCAAAAGCATGGGCATTCCAGTTTCAGACAAGAAGATTAAAGATTTTCCTATACAAGTCTATATAAAGCATGTGGCCCGGGCCTGGGCGCGGCCATATTTGACCCTAGGAGGATATTAAGAGCATGTGGCCCGGGCCTGGGCGGGGCCATATTTGACCCTAGCAGGATATTAAGAACAATATTGGTAGAGGACCACTAGATGTTGCTACATACAAAATATCAAAGCCCTAGGCCCTGTGGTTTTGGACAAGAAGATTTTCAAAGTTTTTATCTATATAAGTCTTTATTAACAATGTGAACCCCAGGGCGGGGCCATATTTGACCCTTGAGGATAATTTGAACAAACTTGGTAGAGGACTATAAAATGATGCTACATACCAAATATCAAAGCACCAGGTCCTGAGGTTTTGGACAAGAAGATTTTTAAAGTGTTTCCCTATATAAGTCTTTATAAACCATGTGACCCCCCGGGGCGGAGCTACATTTGAACCTTGGGGGATATTTGGAACAAACTTAGTAGAGGACTACTAGATGATGTCACATACAAAATATCAAAACCCTAGGCCCTGTGGTTTTGGACAAGAAGATTTTCAAACAAATTCCCTATATGAGTCTATATAAACCATGTGACCCCCGGGCCGGGGCCATATTTGACCCTAGGGGGATAATTTGAGTAATCTTGGTAGAAGGTTACTAGATGATGCTACATACTAAATATCTAAGCCCTAGCTTCTGTGGTTTTGGACAAGAAGATTTCCAAAGCTTTTCCCCATGTTAATCTATGTAAACCATGTGACCCCCAGGGCGGGGCCATATTTGATCCCAGGGGGATAATTTGAACAAACTTGGTAAGGAACCACTAGATGATGCTACTTTACAAATATCAAAGCCCTAGGCTTTGTGATTTTGGACAAAAATATTTTCAAAAATGTTCCCTATATAAGTCAATGTAAACCATGTGACCCCTAGGGCGGGGCCATATTTGACACTAGGGGATAATTGTACAATCATAGTAGAAGTCTACTAGATGATGTCACATACAAAATATCAAAGCCCTAGGCCCTGTGGTTTTGGACAAGAAGATTTTCAAAGTTTTCCCTATATAGTCTATAGAAACCATTTGACCCCAGGGGCGGGGCCATATTTTATCCTAGGGGGATTATTTGAAATCTTGGTAGAGGACCACTAGATGATGCCACATACCAAATATCAAAGCCCTAGGTCCTATGGTTTTGGACAAGCAGATTTTCAAAATGTTCCCTATATAAAACTATGTAAACCATAACCCCCAAGGAACTTTCCTGTGAAGTTTCATCAAATTGGACTGGTGAAAACGAACTAATAAAATACATGGTAGTACAATTATACTCGTATCTACTTGTTGAAAATACATTGCATTTGCTATACTGACATTCTCTGATATTAGTAAATGCTATTCGGATTCATATGCCAAAAATACGAAACCACACAGATGAATTATATCATGAGAAGTGTTTAAAAATGCTCAATTATCCTATTAAAAGCACCAGTATGACCTACATTTTATTCAGTGTATGACATTTGAAATCATGTAAAGCATGTAAATGAATATGGTCGTGGTTGAATCATTGAATACAATGGAAATATTGTAGTGTCACAAAATTATGACACAAAATGAATAATGGGACTTTATAGTGTCATTGGTGTCAAATATGGAATTTCTTACGCAAGTGATACAGTAGGGTATCATGCATTTAAATAAGTATAGTTTTAAGTAGAATCTATTCTTGTTCAAAGTTATATTGTGTTTTACAGAGTCAGTTTGCTCTTTTGAGTATAATTAGGCAAGTGTCAAAAAGGCCAGCTTACAACACATTGATGCATTTTGGCAAGAAATTAAAAAAGAAAACTACATTGACATTGTCTAGCTAGTTTCTGTATAATTTTTCCAGGCAATCAGCAGAAATCAAGCATGCCAAAGTGTGACTGGATGTTTTAGATTGTGATAAGGGACCGTAATATACAATCATTTATGTACTGAAGCAAAAAAAGAAGAAGCATGCAACTTCCATTGTGTAATACATCTAGTTAAAAATCATTCCACATCCATTTAAGTTTTATATTCTATATTTATCTGCAGGGTATACTTTCTACCTGTACATGAAGTTTTATAATTCATACTCAGCCTCAAGAAAATCATTCTACCTACCCTTAAACGTTCATATTCTGCATTCAGTCTCAGGATTTACATATGTAGATTTTATCCTTAACCTTTATCATGCTGAACACGATTGATTATGCCTTTGCGACCAGTGTAGTTCATGTTAAGCATACAGATCCGTGCAGTCTGATCAAGATCTGCATTGTTCTGTTCGCAATTCAGTCAGTATATTTTGTAATCACCCTTTTAACAATTAATGGTACAGACCAAATTGTAAGATAGGCAAGTTCATTATAGAAATTTAGGAGGGTTAGGGTTAAATATTTTAATAAAGAGCACTACTTTCACTGCTGCACATTACCTGATTTCGTTATAGTCATAAAGGGAGGTAATTATAAACATTGAATATGTAATGGATTTAATAATATTCTGTACTATCATAATCAATATTCAAACTTTTGATCAATGTTGAAAAAGTAATTATCAAAAATAGGATTTAACAAGACAAACACATATTTGTGTACACACCAAAAAATGTGGAAGCAACATGATAAAGACAGGCTTTATGAGCCTTTAAAACTCATAATTTGTATTCAGTTTTATGAAAAACATTTTACGTTTGTTAAAGGTTCATATTCTGAAAATACATTCAGTCTTACTTTATGGTGCATACTGTGTATTCAGTCTAAGGAAATGCATCGTCACAAGAAGGCAAAATCTAGATAAGCACAATGTTCAGGAGAGAAACAAATCTTCTTTTTAAGTTATTGAATATTAGTGCTGCATATATTTCAAAAATTATAATTATACCACAAACATGGTAAAAGTTTGTCTTGGACTCCATTTACATATTTAATGTGTATGAAATATAATACTTATGCATCCAAACATTTAGTGCAAAAACAGCACATTAAAACATTTTCAAAAGGAAATACTTTCACCGTCTGCTATTCTTTTGTTTTTTAAATTGATTATCTTGAAAATTTATCCGTAAATCTCTTAAATAATTAAGTAATTTAATTATTCTTTTTCGTTATGCGAGAGTGTATGTTAGTTAGTTTAAACATATTTATTCCCAAAATGAAGTGCATATATTGATACAAATGTCATACTGTGATGAAAGCAAAACAGGAAAGGATAAGAATGAAAGACAAGTCTTATAGAATTCTTCTCCTTAGCGGACAAAATATAACTGTATGAGCGTATCGAACTAAAATCTGTAACGGGGCTAGGAATATAGTCTTAAAATGTGTAAGAAAAAAAATATGAATCCTTATTGATGAAAAGAAAAAAAAGGGGGGGGGGGGGAAGGACAATGCATAGTGAAGAGAAATATTTACATAAAAGTGGAAGTGAATTTTGAATGATAGAATGAGTCAAACGTAGAAGAGAAACGAGAAAGAGGCAAGGTATTGGCATGTCTCAGGGTTGCTAAGAGAATCTTTTACTTTCGGATATATATGTCTGTACATGAGTGAATATAGTCATGTTATCCTGATCAGAAAGGTCCTAGTTTCCAAACAGAACAGTATCCAAGTCAATTACAAAATTCCTCAGATTATCAAGAAGATCGTATCGACAACGATTAAAAATTCTGCACTCAAAAAAGAAGTGGAAATTAGTTTCAATCTGTCCACACTGGCACAATGGTGTGGGAGAAATATTATTTAGGTAAAGATGTTGATTCAGTGCACTGCATTTTGTTCGTTGTCGTGTATGGAGCACCTGAAGTTTCCTGTTTCCGGTGTAATAATAGACCGAAGTGCGCTGCTTGTTTTTATTTAAGTTTATTTTAAATGATGAAAGTGTTTCAGAATTACGGATATCTGGTCTCAGTAGGTTCCAATCACGTACAACAGAAGGCAAAAAAGAATTGAAATATAATGTTGTTCTAGCGGGTACACCATGTATATTTTCAGAGTTTCTTAGGTTGTAGCGGTTATCACCAGAATCAGGAACTAGAGAGGATAGATATGCTGGTGTCAGATTAGATTTCATTTTGAAAAACATGATAAGTCGATGTTTGTAACGTCTGTTGGAAAGTGACTCCCAGGGTACTTCTCTTTTTAGGTTTTCCAAGGAAACAAGTTTTGTAGCTCCAGAGACAATGCGAGCACATTCATTTTGAATTTTGTCAAGTTGGTCCAATTCATACTTAGTACAATTGCCCCACACTACGTCTGCATATTCGAGTATTGGCCTTATAAACGAAATATATATGGTTTCAAGGGAGCGACGGTCAAGTGAAAATTTCAATTTCCGCATTATATATACCCTTTTCCATGCCTTTTCTACAATGTAGTTGATGTGAGAATGCCAGCAACAATCGTTTGACAGGAAAACACCAAGATGTTTATGTTCAAGTACCTCGGGAATGATCTGGTTAAACATTCGAAGAGGAGGATGTTGATGAAAGTTTCGTTTTCTTGAAATTAAAAGGGCTTCTGATTTGGAGGGTTTGAGTGTAACAAGCCATTTTTCTGCCCAGGATGATATTGTTTGGATATCAGATTGGAGAAGATTTGCCGCAATATCCGGTTGCTGAACTATTATATATAGACTTGTATCATCAGCAAACAAGTTGATGCATGATCTGATTTCATCCACGATATCATTGATAAAGATAAGAAAAAGAAGAGGCCCGAGAATCGAGCCCTATGGAACTCCAGCTTTGAGAAATGCCCAGTTAGATTTGACTCCTGGCAGTACAACACGTTGACGTCTGTGTGAGAGATAATCTTGAAACCACATGTGAAGAGAACCTGTGATTCCTGCATATTCTAGTTTACGTAGTAAACCTTTGTGCCAGACTTTGTCAAAGGCCTTGCTTATGTCAAAAAAGACCGCACGAACTTCTAGACCGTTGTCGAGCGCTTTACAGAGAGTATCGTATATGAAGACAAGTTGATTTACCGTAGAGTCACCCGGAATGAAACCAGACTGTACAGGAGTTAAAAAGCGGGAATCGTGAAGATGGTTAAAAACATGCTTGAAAATGAGGCGTTCAAGAACCTTTTCAATAGTGTTTAAGAGAGATATTGGACGATAGTTTTTCGGAAGAGTGGCATCATCTTTCTTGAAGATTGTACTAACATTGGCTTCCTTCCATGTGGCTGGCACAGTAGAATGTTGAAGTGAAGCATTGAAAAGGTCACAAAGAGGAAAAGATAGTTCATGAGAAGCTTCAAGTAGAATTCTGTTGCTTATGCCATCAGGACCCGCGGCCTTGTGAACTGGTAGAGACTTTAAGACATCTTCAGTCTCTGCTGGAGATAGATGAATTTCATTTAAAAGAGTGGTAGCATTCGTTTGGCCAAGATTGGGTATCTCTATATTTTCGTCATCAATGTAAGTCTGCTCTTGGAAGTAATCATTCAAAAGGTTAGCCTTTTCAAAATCAGAAGATGTTGTTTGACGAGTATTAGAATTATATAGTGGAGGAATAACATTGTTATTCGTTTTAGAGATGAAAGATTTTAAAGTAGTCCACCAGTCTTTGGAAGAGAATGATCCGTTTTTAAGTTTGTCTGAAAGTTTGATGAAGTATTGTGATTTGGCTTCACGAATGAGCAAAACAGTTTCATTTCGTACTTGTCGGAATTTTTGCCATTGTTGGGGAGAGTTTGTTCTCTTAGCCTTTCTGTAAATACGTTTACGCTTCCGTATGTTCTTCCTTATATTACTATTCATCCAAGGGACGTCTGAGGGTCTAATTGTGACATTTTTATTAGGAATATTATGTTTTGAAATTTCTATAATTTGACTGGTTATATTGGAAGCATATATATTGATATCTGGATCAATACAGCTATTCCAGTTGAAATTGTCAATTTCAGCCCTTAGGCTGTCATAATCTCCTCTGTCGTATTCCCATACCAGTCTGTCAAAGCATTTTTGTTTCAATTTACTAAATTTGAGAAGCCCAAAAATAGGAATGTGGTAACATTGATCTTGTTCAAGGAAGTGTTCCCCAACACCAGAAAGAAGAATGTTATTTCTATTTGAGACGAAAATGAGATCTAATGTGGATGTTGAATGTTCTGTGAAATGAGTTGGTTCTCCGATAAGCTGTTCTAGATTAAATTGTTGTGTGATGGAAAGAATGTTTCTATGTGGAGTTGGACATAGAGCATTGTAGTTGAAATCTCCAGTTATGTCCGAGATGTTTGTGTCAATTGCAAGACCAATAGAGTCCTCAATTAGGTTATTGTATATGTTGTCAGAACTAGGAGGTCGATAGAAGACTCCAAATAGAATATGTTTGTTGTTATGAAGAACTATTCCCACCCATAGACATTCAAGACGATTAATCTCAAGGTCTGATCTGCGCAAGTAATGTATATTATCTCTAACATACAGAATAACTCCTCCGTGAGAATCCTCAAAGCGATCTTTTCGTTCGGGTTTGTGATATGAATGCAACACTAAGTCTTCAGAAGTAATTGAGCGATTTAACCATGTTTCAGAAAAGGCCAAAATATCAAATTCTGAAAGTTCTGCGTAAAAAATATCGAGTTTGTGTTGTATACTCTGAACGTTTAGATGAACAAAGGAAAGATGGTTTGAGATCGCTTCTGCATACTGTGATGTGGTTGTCTGAGAAGATATAGAAGAAGTAGTTCTAGTTGATTCTGGACCTGGATTTTTGTGAACATCTCCAGCATTAAGTAAGAGGCATGCAAGCCATAATGAGAATGTGACAACAAATAAAGAACTCAAAAGACGCAAAATGAACAGGCGATTATCACACAGTCGATCTATATTCTGCTGGATGATTCTCCGAGGATATCTTATTTTATTACAGATAAGAGTATTCTCTAACAAAGAGTTGTGCAGTGACAAGACGTAGTTTGGACAACTATAAATACTTAAGAATAGAAGAAAGTGTGATAAAATTGGTAGGAACCCGTGATATCGACGTGTTTTTGCAATGATTTCGTGGTCATGTGATTGAAAGGGTGGATAGTATGAATTCAAGAAAAGCCGTCATTGAAATGTGATTATAATCAGGATAACTTTTATAGTTTACAACCCCGAATGAGACATAAGAAGTAAGAAAACATGGGACAGGAGTTATATACATAAGACAAATAAGACAATGTATACACAAAAATAGAAGAGGAAGAAGCATATTTAGGAGGAAGGTGTTATCGTTGAGGGAAAACTCTAATATTAAAAGCGGGCCATAGTTATTAGTCTATTGAGTAAAAGGTAAGGACAATTTTGTTCACATACTTAATTATTTAGTGACAATGCTATTGTTAAAAAAGAAAGAAATAAGATGATGTGAATCTGACTGCACTTCGCTTAGTATGAAGAGAATTCTACATGGACTTGTCACTTAACAAATTATAAATAACATACATGACACACAAATATAGTTCCACACAAAGTATATGAGCATTTTACATCCACATACACAGTCTTTCGAAAACACGCTAATTCAATGTCATTATTCAGAATGTATGAATCAGCTTATAAATACATTTACGTAGAATACTTCAGTTACAATTAGAATTTATGATAACAATAACATTATTCAGAATGTATGAACCAGCTTATATGTACATTTTTCGTAAAACTATTCAGTTGCAAGTAGAATTTATGATAAATGACATTATTCAGAATACATGAACCAGCTTATATATACATTCTCATAGAATACTTCATTTACAAGTAGAACATATGATAAGAATGACATTATTCAGCTTATATACATGACTCGTCAGGACTGGATGTGGATTTAAGCTGAAAAACAGAGTCAATAGATCTACGTGCTAATTTAACAAACGTTATATATAAATAGAGGTTAACAAAACTTGTTATTAGGCAGTCTTTTAAATGTACCTTACATAAAAAAGCTCTTAAGTTTCGTAAATGTATACAGGTTAATTTGAATTATAAATCAACACTAAAATTTCGCTGGAATATCGTATCGATCATTGACGTTCATACATGTATAAGACTGAACATAGAAGCAAAAATAAACTGGGTATTAGATTTTGCATATGTAATTTTGTAAACAAAGTTCTATTACACGCAAGAATGAAGTATTACTAAAACAAAATGAATAAGAAAAAAATCGATAAAAAACTAGATCTAGATTTAAATGTAAATATGAAACAATATTATTCAGTTAGTGTAAATGCGGAACGCTAGCTTAGTACTCTGACCTCTGGGTATTTCCATTAAGGTGTATACACGCTATAAATAGCACAACTCGCTAAAAATAGTATTGAATTAATCCCCAACCTATTTGAAGCATAATTATGCAAACACGGTGTGTTGCTACTTATTGTCACGCATTAAGGGATTTGTGGCTTTAATTGAAAGGTTAGTATATATATTTATCATTTACGGAAAAGAAGTTGGAAAGGAAAAAGCAAAATAAAATAAACACGAGTGTGTGTACAGAACTTAGATATGTCGTCACATAATTTCATGCAGAATTTGCTTAGTTATCTCATAATTAAAAGAACATCGCTATAGTACATACATTTGGTGAGAAAGCAGACTACGACATGTAATTACTAGTAAAAGTGGGTTGCGACCATGGTAAGTGAATGCTACTTGTCAAACTAAAAATCATTATAAAATTCGAACAACGTAATCTAGTAAAACATGCATAATCATTCAGCTTAAACCGTGCAATATAATTTGTTTCCTCAACTCATTATTGCTAAAACGTTTTATTAGGCTTATAATTGTTGTACGAACATATATAAAACATAACATAAACAGTTAAGACGTGTGTCAGAGACTAGATAATACTTATTAACAAAATCTGCTACTCTATATGCTAACATTGCGTTGAGTCACTTGGAAAATTTAGAATTATTATTAATCATTCTGTATTTATCGGAAATGCTCGAATACACAACCATGCAACATAGTTATACAAACACATATAAATACAGAACATACAAAAGTTAGAACATGGAATTCAAGTGACACGTAGAGACTAGATAATAGACAATATAAAACAGTATTGAGACTGCTGCACTATGCTGTACTATGCGTTAATGTACCTGGAAAATTTATAATCATTAAATCATCCTGTATTTATCATATAATTACTTGATTACATACAAACAAAGTAACATCGATTTTTACTACATGGTTTGGGAGCCATTTTATTACTTAAAATGTCTCATCGTTGACAAACTTATAAAGCTTGGCAACAGATTTAAATCAAATACAACCCAGGTCAGTAGTGTAAGGTAAATCCTGTTTGACAGGTTGCACGTGAAAAGCGAGTAACTGTAAACTGCTAACCGCATTGTTTGGTGTTGTGAACAAAAATGTAAATACAGTATGTAGGTCACTGTGTCAGACTGTTTTAAAGCAGGTTGTTTTGTTTTTCAGACGATGTCACAAGATGCACAAAACAGCGTAAATTTAGTCAACATTTGCAGTGCCATTGGATTCATCAACACTGTACGAGGAAAACTGCGCAAGGTCACTTTGCAAAAAATTCTGCGAACACTGGTTTTCTTGTTTTTACAAGTTTTAATTAAGACGATTCCATCGGAGGACCAGGCTCCAACAATTGTGTTGGACTTCACCATTTGTCTTGCTTCAAAAAGAAGTTGGGACCGGTATTTTGTCAAATCTTCATTGATGAAGGTACCCTTATAGCCGTTAGATTTTAATGTCGACCTCTTTTTAAAGAATACATTGCGTGAGCGGCGAGAGACAAATTTCACTAATATGTCCTGAGGTCTGCCAGATGATTTCGGTTTACCGACTCTGTGTGAAACTGCAATGTCATTTAAAGTTAACTGGGCATCAACTGCAGAGCTAATATTAAGAACAAGTTGGTCGGTATCTTCGTTATCAGACTCTGCAACACCAGATACTCGAACACTATCACGTCTGCTATACTGTTCAGACGCATCCGCCTGGAACTCCAGCATATCAACCCTGTAGGAAAGTTCAGAGTTTTCTTGACGAAGAGCTTCATTTTGAGCTCGGAGAGAGTTAATTTGTGTTGTTAAGTCACTGAAGATATTTTTAACTGCTGATTGAACTGAAGCTGTTAACATGATATTCAGTTCATCCTGAATAGAGGCCTTTAACGTTTGAGCTATAGCCTGAATTGCGGCTTCATCAAGGCTCAGAGTTGTCGGAGATGGCGAAACAGTATCCATATTGGCTGGCGAATCGATTGAACAGGATTGAATGTTTTTTGGTGATTCATTTACAAATCTGTTTTTCTTTGGAACTAAAAAGTCCTCAGGAGAGGATATATCTCTCTTTTTACTGGAAGATAGTTCAGGTGTTGACACACTTACGTTTGTAGCGTTTCTGAATAATATAAATCCGGCTAAGTTACATGTTCTCACTAACACTGAGCGGAGATCACAGACCGTAACATTCCAATTGAAAAAATAGAACGCGCAAAAACAAGTTGAATATATGTCCATACATAGTTCAATTTATCAAATCCATTATATTTCCACTAGAGGCACATACTACCAACTATTCCAATATAATTACACCCCTCAAAGATCAGGCTAAGACTACATAATCACCAAAAAAATTGCTCGCTCCAAAAATATAAACATCGCGTCCGCCATTTTAGCCTCGTTTTTTTTGAAGAGTGTATGTTGAAGGATTGTGGTCAATTCTATTGTAAGAGTTCTTTCAGTATTATAAAATATTGAAATAGTCGATTCTAGAAAAATTACAATAAGGTTAACCATTCCCATTTATGAGTTTTAAGCCATTTTTCATTTTATTTTGAAAATCAATGTTACTTTATAATATCGTAGCATTTAAAGTAGCTTGAATGGTTCTGCAGATTAGTCCTTGTAATTTTTTCATCAATGAACTTTCTTTCTATTATATAAAGTAAAAAGTTTTGAACAGAATTTCTGACAGTATAGAACCCAGATCTATTAAGCATCCCACAAGCAATAAAAAGATACCGCAGATATATATTTCAAATACCTACCAAAAATCATATTTTAATTTTAATGAAAAAACTTAGTCTATAAAACAGGAACAGATATAAGATATACACTTTGTGAGCCAGCCTCAATGTTTCCCTCAGCTTAGCTGCAGCTGTATATTGCAAGACATATATTTTATGTATGATTACCCAAATGTTCTCAGTAACTTGATATAGGATGTAAATACAATAGTCGGTACTTAAACATTTGCCTCATTTCATTGTTTTTTTCCTTCCGGCCCTAGGCAGGTATTGATTTCATCTTTACTGCCTGTTTATATCTTGAATGAAAGTCATTTAACAGCTGATAAAACCGGTACATTTTGATTGGTGGATGAACAGATTTCTGAAGCAGTAAATAATATGTGCAGGTGCTTTGAGCTGTATTGTTAGACAGTATAATTTGTTGTAAGGCTCCTGTCTAAATAGCCTGTAAAACGTCATAAACCCGAATCCTCTGCGGCAGGGAACATTGACCCAGGGATCTGGGTCTTGCCATGATATTTTATTAGAAATATATGTGCCAAGTAAAATTGTAATCCCTTGGATAGTTGAGTTACAGACCGGACACGAAACACATCCTGTTCATGCCATGTTAACATTTGACTGTCAATTGTGTCTTTAAGCTACGATCTGAAAGTTGATTTGTGATAAGTAATATTACTTAGTATAACCTCTTCATGGATTATTGAGTTACAGACCGGACAGAATAAAAGCCTTGTTGAAAATTGACCTCAAAATATGAGCTTGACCTTTGAGCAAGATGTCAGGTTCTTGCGTATGACACGTCATCTCATCATGGGAAACATTTGTGGCAAGTTATATAAAAGTCCCTTGATGAATGATATAGGTATTGACTGAACACGAAATTGCGGACGGACGGACGGAATGACAGAATGACAGGAAGAAAAGTGAAATCCTATAGCCCTCAAAACTGATTTTCAACTGGTAGAGGACTTATAAAACTCATTTCAGATATTCTTAGATTTTTCTTTTACAGATGCTAACAAAGGCAAAAATAAATAAACGTTACATTATATGAACTTGAACATTTTACATGTAAGATATTAATATGATGACATTTTATTCACCTACGTGTTAAACAAAAATGTATTCCGTCGTCCATTTTGTGTAATTACGTATAACTTCCGGTCCAGAAATAAATATATATAAAATATATGGAATCCCAATATATGTAATAACAATTACTTATAATGGTGTTAAATATATTTTGAATAAATTATGATTTACTGCACTTTTAAAGAATACATTATTTATTGTAAAAATGTGTTACTTACCTTTCACGTTTTTCTTGCCATAAGAGTGACACCACTTAACTTCCAGTCAAACTTGAACACAGCAACAAATAATCCTGATGTTTTGTAAGACATAGCAACAGATGCATCCGAGAAGGTTGACAGCAAAATCTAAACACTTCTTTTAACGCTTATCATGAATTAAGCATTTCAGATATATTTTTATACAACATAAAAATAAATAACAGACTTTCACACGCACACACACACACACACGAGCGCGCGCGAATCCCACCAAATAATAATCAGTTAACTTTATACTAAATCTATAAAACGATCCTTTCGGAGCACAACAAATGAAAGTAAAACGAATATGAAATATGTAATTCCCAAATGAAAAAGGAGAAGTAAGTCTTAATTACAAATCCAAATTAACATAAGTCACATTTACAACAGTTAAAAAATAAAATAAACGGCCAAAGTACTATTTTCCAATCAACAGAAATAAGTAACTAAACAGACTAAATAAATATCCTTATCAAACAGAATTAATCATAATTTTTATGGTCCTGTTCAATATCTTTTCATTGAAATCTAGTTTGTATTTCAAAATTATCAAAAGAAATATTATATATAATATACGTGTACAATAACGGTGGTGTGAATGATACCACAACGGCCTATTCAAAACAATTTGTTAGACCTCAATACACTTAACGAAGCATATTAATGTGATATCTAATAACCAATCTTCCTAAATTAAATAATGACATTAGGTCTCTAAAATACATATATACATTTTGGATAACAATTCAAAAGTCAATAATGTATGTTTACAAAGGAAGTCAAAACAGTAAACAACTATAAAACAGTCTCTAATTCATAATATATTTTAGAACTATTTGTGTGTCTTTATTTGTTTATGCTTATCTTTTCCCTATGTTTAAAATCAAGTTTCGTATACTAGTTTAGTACATATCAGAGTAACACAGGATTTTAGTATTGTTTTTCATTTGTTTGCATTAGACTTTCTCATGGTAGATCATTATTATAACACACTGTGTTTTAACATGTAAATTCTGATTGAATAATGTAGAGTAATGATAAAATACCCATATTCCACTCGCAGCCGCTATATATTATTTTAACATTATTGAATAAAAGTACCATCATAGAACAACTTCAACACCTGAATAGGTTGTTAACGTCCAGTAATGCTCTTGTGAAAACGAAAATAACGTCCAAATTCAACATGTAATAAAATACAGGATAGTTGATAAATTGCTTGTTGGATATACATTGTACTTTGATTCCGTCTAATCGATAAAAATACACGAAATCCTTCTTCCTATATATTTTACACATATAAGGCTTACAATATTTACAATGTTGTCACATGCCTGTATAAGGTAACGCAACCTCACGTCATACTGAAGAATTATAGACACAACTGCCAGAAATTAAAAATTAGAGGACATGTATCTTTTCACAGACATTTGGGGTCCAGACCCCACCACCCCACTCTCCTCCGTCCCTGCTTAAGATTAGCCAATATTTTTTAGCATTTTACCATGTATTGAGCATAGGTGACGATCATAAAACGCATTTTGTAACATTTCAGCGTGTTTTAAAAATGAATTTTTTACAATCAATGCTCTCAATATCACAAGATTTGAAATAACGCACGGACAATGGGAACACTTGCTTGCGCTGGGTCCTCGCTTTGTATAGCGCATGTCACAAACTGGGTACCAAATTAATACATTTACGACTATGTTAAACCAGATGATCACTTCTTACGGTCGCCGATAGTCAAATTTTGTGAACGACGGTAAACGGGCAGAAAATTTCGAAAGCATGTAACTGCATATCTTAGATAGTGCTTTCTAATGTTTTAAAAATCTTAAATTTCTCTAATTCATAATATATATATATATGTATGTATATTCTTGCATATCTGTGAAATTAAGCTCAACATTTTTGTTGCGTCAGTAGAAAACGTGGACGACACACACCTTGAGGTTTATGTATATATAAAGATACCTGTTCTGTCCTACCGTTCAGTGCTTTTCAGAGACGTTGACATATTAGTGTGGTAGTAAAATTATATATACATATAGACGTTAGTGCCAGGGTATTTTTTTTTTATTCGCGAACAACTTAACACTTGAAGGGATTGAATGGCATATGCATGTGCACATTCTGCATTTGTAAGTTTTAAGTAATTCAGGTAATTTTGAAGTGCTTTTATTGTTTAATATAAGTGGTACATATGTATATTGTAGTATCATCTTCCATAAAGACATTTTATGAGAGAGAAGCCATTATATATATGCACTGAACATTATGGCCCTAGCATGGACCTTGCTGAACGAACACCTCGATCAGTATCAAAACCCCTTGGCGTCATCAAAGCATATTTAGCCATTATTTTTATGAAACCTCCTGAGGATTATTATATGGTGTATATTGTTAAAGAATCATAACTGAAATTCCATTTTTGAGTTATCTCCCCTTATGTGAAAAGCATTTCAGGGATTAACATAATACTTTACATACTGATATAGTGCCAAAGAGCAATACCTATAGCTTACCCCTTTATGTAGGAAAACCTTTCCGGTGTATTACTTCAAAAATATATAAGGATATGGGGGGCGGTGGTCTAGTGGATAAGGCGTCGGTAGCTCAATCTAGGGGTCGTGGGTTCGAGCCCCACTGACTTTTCATATGACACCAGTACTGGTTTTTCCAGGAAGCGGACTCGAGAGTGGTTCCAATAAGCTTGAAGCTTTCATCACAATCGAGCTAAAACAAATAAGTATAAACTAAGTTTGTAAAGTACTGACTCGATACTTTACACATTTATGAATACGGGTCAGTGAGAGGAAGTGAAGTAACTTAGAATCATAATTCTAGCTGGCCTCATTTTTAATTACATCATTTTTTGTTGACTACTTTATCCTTAAATATTAGAGATACTTTTTAAAGTTTAAATTGTTGTAGAACACATTGAGGACTAGTGCCGTAACTAATAACCATAACTATATATGACCCTGTTTTTAACTCCCCCCACCTCCTTTGGGATATTTGCTGAGGGGAGCATCCATCGGTGTTATCGACTGCTTTGTTACTAATAGTTTTCGTATATTTTCTCTCATTTTGTAGGGAACTTTATATTTTCTGGCATCATGGAGTTTAGCTCACCTGAGTTATCACCCTGTGCCTGTCGTCCATTGGTGAACAATCAGACTATTAACACTGTAGAGGTCACAATCTTAGCGCAATCGTAATGCGTATTAGTCAGAATATTACCTTAATAATTTCTTAAACGAGTTTGTTAGTGGGTCATGTTCAGTCAAACACTAGGCCACCAGGACAACTGATAGGAAAGCCTTGTTTACACTCTAGAGGCAACATTTTTTTCTATCATGTCCTCTTTTAAACTGTGTTGCAGTAATACCTGAACTTCATGTGATAGAAACTATCTGTCCTTTCTTGGCTATGTATTATGCAAACTTAGACAGAACGTATGATTTCCCCGTCACACCTTGTCCAGTTAAAATAACAGTGTGGCCACTTAATGCAGCCGAGTAAAATAAACCTTGGCTAGCGCTTAACATAATTAAAAACTTTTAAAAGCTACGTTTTTACTTACTATTGAGTGTTTAGATAGCAATATCCGTCCACGATGCAAACAAACAAGTTTTTCCGCTATGTAAAGAAACCTCATGTAACACTTGCGGAAACGATGATCCGGTATAATGAAGTCGTAACGGTATTAATTTTGGTACCCGGCAACGATATGTGCAGTACAAAGCAGGGATCAATTCGCAAGGAAGCGTTCCATTAAATGATTGATTTATAATATTTATTGATTTTTCGTCGGAATACGAATGACAGTTGTCAGGACCGGTGTCATTTGACAGGATGGTAACAGACCCGTCGATTGATACCAGTGATTCATTGGTAGGGGTTACTAAAAAGTGTTATTGGCTATTGTTTCCCTAGTGTCCGTGCGTTGTTTCAAATCTTGTCATATTGAGAGCATTGATGGTAAAAAATACATTTTTAAAACACGCTGAAATGTTACAAAATGCGTTTTATGATCGTCAGATATGCTCAATACATGGTAAAATGCTAAAAAATACTGGCTAGACTTAACCAGGGGCGGATGAGAATGGGGTGGGTGCGAGGGAGTCCGGACCCCACGTGTCTGTGTATCTTTTTAGAGCCAAAAGATAATTTCACAATTTCAAGTTTCAGATTTAAAATGTTAATGAAAGCAGGCTCTGATCTTTCCGGTGATGACTAGTTTGTATAATTTGATCTAGTATGGATTTTCATGACATCATGGGCGCCAACATACCATAAAACATAAACTGTATGTTATAGAGACTTGCAATGTACATCACACACTAGTGCGTGTAAGTTACCTTTTCCTCTCATGCATTTATCCTTAACAAAACTTCTGATGGACCATTTTTAACTTGAAGTTATACTTCTTTTTTCGTATGTTTTTATGACAGTTGTTTATCTATGAATACTGCAAAAGAAGCACTTGAAGACTGAAATCGTTTCGCTTCTAACATTTATCACGTGTAAATTAGTCCCAACAAACACAAGCTTGATGTATACATTTGATGTTTTCGTTGAAATGATTAGATCAGTTATTGCAGAGAAAACGCATATATTTTGTTATAACGTTACTTTATTGTTTCAAATTACTTTAATGACCCCCTTTATAAGCGATATATTATGTGAAAGTGCGCTTCATTTATGTTTTAATCTCTTTAAATATTGCCCGATGTCGACAATCTATTGAAATCAAATAATAAATCCTACTGCAGCGCAACTTGCACAAATACAATGCTATCTCGCAATCTTGTCATGCTTTGCAACGATTTTAATCACTATGTTATATTGATGCTTTGTCAATGACCCTTTTTGGGGGCTTTTGAACAAATACACATTATTCTTCTTCTATGGTAATACTTTGCAATTTCTTTTCATGTACAGCAAACCAATACCTGTAAAATCTAATGTCTTCTATCACATAAAGAGCTTTATATATTAGTTATTAAATGCCTTATTCCTAATATTTAGTTTCCTATTTGAATAACTATATATGTAGAATCTATGGAAAAGTAATGCAATGGTATATTAATTGTTTAAAATCTACTAATAAAATACTTGAAGCATGTGCTCTTTGTTCTTTCACCCCGACTGAGCGCTGAATTTGAAACAATTCGTTAGAGAACGTCTATTTTCATTTTCCTAACTACGATACATCAGCACGTTGTGTACGAATGCCAGAATTATATTATTACATTTACATTTATAATTATGATCATTAGAGAACTTTCTGGGTGTTTCCGTTATGGAAGTGATTCTTCTGAAGTTTTTAATCCTGATGACAATATTGTTGAATATGTAAGTCTGTGTACCGAGGCCTATAAAGCCGATTTAAATATCACCTTGGTCAGGTCCATATACATATATATTAACCTCATCATAATACAATAATGGTATAATTATTACTATAATTAAATTTAAAGTGAGTGAGTTGGGTTTAACGGCGAATCGACTTAAAATGGTCACATATCGCCGAGAATTAAATTTATTAAATTTTAAAAGAGCAGCGTTGTAAATATCTCATTATAGTTTGAGTTGGAGGTCAGCCATGTTTTTGTACTTTTAATAATGGAACGGTCCATTATTCAGGTAATGCAATTCAGTACGATGGTTGTTCTTACATAAATAAGGCAAAGTAAATCATACTGATTTTCCTTTTCGGCAAATGAGTCTACATATTAAAATTTCATGCGTAGTAGTATATGTAGATTATTAATATCTCAAGACAATTTTAGAGCCACCCGTTCAAAGTATTCTCTCTGCACAGAAAACAAATTTGGACTCTTACTGTCAAAGACTTAAATGCTGCAAACGAGTCTCCCAATGGTATACTGTTAAGACACTGAAATATTGCAGAATCAAGCGTACATCTGACGCCATAACGGGCATAGATCAGGGGAATATTGTTGGTAATCAACCTGAATAGCTTTTCTTGTTTTAAAACTTTACAATTATACTTTTGTAAGGGGACGCACTGTCATAAAAAAGCAAGTATGCCTTTCAAATTTTCACTTGAGCGTTTATTTTGATTAAAAAATGAGATCTGTAAGAGCTTTACTTCGTAGGATTTGACTGTGATGCTTTTCTCGAATTTGTACAACTGGACCACTAGATTTGAAAACAGGCCTATAAACATGTTCACTTGGCACTTTTTGTCTTTTTTGCAATGACCGGCCTTGTCTGAATTTTTCAGCGATTGTTTGTTTTAAAATCATGCATCGCTGGGGTTTAGAAAAATACCTTATACCCCAGCCACACATACGGCGCGGATAGCTACGTCTAGCCACGGATCCATATTGATCCGTTCCTGAGCCGTACGGATTGGTACGTATTGATACGGATTACTACTTTTAAGGTACGGCTCAGGTACGGATCGATATGGATTACTACGTTTCTATCCGTGGCTAGATGTAGCTATCAGCGCCGTATGTGCGACTGGGGTATTACTTGAGCATCTAAGAAATTAATTTGGGATTCTTGATTGGAATTCTTTATGTCGAAATTTAAACGCTAGGACATTGGTCTGATGTCAACAAAGCGGGGGAGCATCTAGTACAAACCTTCTTTAGTTTCAAATGGTATGTTAGAATATTATGGACGGTTCCTACTGAAAATGTTTTTAGTGTTAGCTAATTTGCGGTAGAATATATCGACCATCTTTTTATACACACCCGTGACATCAGCACAGTCTATTTTTATTGCTGCACCAATAGGATGGTCTGGACGGTTACCGTCTTTAAGATTATTGTGACCCCTTAAGAATTGTAACCAAACAAGAAGCAAGCTTCTGTAATCGTCATAACAAAACTACCATGGATACTACACAATCCAGTAAATTTCTCTTTAACAGATATCCTTAAAAAAAAGTCGGGTTTAAATCTAAGCTATGAAATCTATTTTTTACTATAGCATTGAACTATAGCCACTTTTTATGACTGTGCACTTCAACAAGTAATAACTTTACTAAATTAAATCGATAAGAGAACACATTCATTATCAAGTACTTAAAACTCAAGCGCTGTTATGTATAATGGCTTCTAGGAAAGTGACTAAATTTGATAAAATACCATCATATTGCAGCAAAAGTAGAACAAAAATAAATTGTTTGACTGACAAATACTAAAATGATGAAAGTAAAGTGACCAAGTTAAGATTATACTTACTTTGATTTAAAAATGACCTCATAACGAAATCTTAATACTGGAATTAATACCACGATTTCTCAGACAGCTTCATATGAACACAGTTTTATCTAAGTATCTCATTTCTCACTAAAGTACTAATGTAACTGAGCGCAAAATTGGGCCTATTTGTTATAAACAATAAACATTATGTAATTTTTCAACACCGCCATAACTTGTGCTTTTCAAACAATTTAGAGGCAAAATATTCTATACATGTAGTTGAACATATTTCTACCATCAAAACAATGTCTAAAATGTGGTAACGGGCGGAAGGACAGACGGATAACACCAACATAACAAATAAAAGAAGAAAAGGTATAATGCAATTTGTTTATTTCCATGTTGTTTGTATACCAAGGGATTAACACTACAGTTCATTGTCCTAGTCTTTTGAATTGTTTGGAATGTTCCAGCTGCATGACAACTCCATTATAGAACACGTCATATTCTTCATTCCGTCCTGTTGTGTTTCCTTTAAATAGATAAATTGTTTTTAAAACAGACAAATGAAACGATCGCGTATATCTTTAATTTACAAATTTATTGACTGCAAGAATTCAACGATCGGTTTTATGTCTAGTTTTCAGTTTGTAAACCTTTTTTATAATTTGGTGTCAGTACTAAACCAATTAAATGTAAAATCCAATTGTGAATTATTTAATATAAAGTGTGATCCTGCCGCTTTCCTTTGTGGAATTATGTAAGTACTTTTCAAGAAGCTTGCACCTGAAATACTAATGTTATATTTTTAAATGCTATATACATTTTGTGTCACAAACCGATAAAGCTGGTAATAACAGAATAATTTTATAGCCAGAAAAGCAACCCTTCAAATAATAAACGATGATCGCTTAGGCATCGAAAATCATATAAAATAGACCAGGCAAAATTGGTGAATCAACAAAAATAAATGAAAACAAGTCGACAGGTCACATACATTAAATCAATCTAAATTAATTTTACAGTCGTGTATCAGTTGTTTTCATCAGGGTAAAGCTATTGCTAATATGTTAACGTTATTTGATGTTACAAACGCCCGGCAGTGGAGATAATACGTTAACGTATTAATACTAGGAAGTGTAACGTTAAAAAAATCAATCAGTATTGTTCCCTTTTGATCGAAATGTGTCGATAAAATATCATTCCTTTTACTAGAGTTAGCTTTAAATTAAAAAGAAATCATAATTCTGTTGTTTTGTTACCGCAGATATATACAAATGCTTGCTTAATGACATTTGTTGTTGTTTTTTTTTGAGGTTGTCAGAATTGTTGATAACATAATTATAGCCTTTCTATTCTCTTGTGCTTGTCTATCTCTTCAAATCATTTTTGTTTGTATTTTTAATATGAAAATGTGAAAATTACCATTAACATTATTGAAAATATTTAGATTTCGAAGATTGAATGTTGAATTAGTTTCTACACTATTTACCCAATACGTCTACATTATTTACATATTTTGATACTCATTTAACTAATAGTAATTTTCATAAGAAAAGTTTGCCAAACTTGACATTTTGTTCAGATAAGGTTTAGTTTCTATTTTTAATATGAAAATTTGCTGGCCACTTTGTATTACTTGTAAGTTACCATTAACAATATTGAAAATTGATTGAATGTTGAAATGTTGAATTGAAATCAAGATTTTTCTGATTATTTTGGAACTTTGTTTGGTAATTCAGACCTTGATAGTAAATTCATTTTAACACTACCAGATATTATTGTTTCGGGCAACCTTTTTCTTCAGTATGCCATATAATTCTTTAAGACGTCATTGTCTGATTTGTTTATTCGATAATGTTGTAAAATTTCTTATGGTGTATTAATTTCAGTGTTTTAAGGTTGATATGAGTAGACATTTAGATATCTTAGTACATATACCTGAAGCAACTACCTTATCCACTGGTATGTGTAGACGTAGAAACGCTGCAGCATTTTGAAGGACAGTTGAACTGGAAGTCGACCTCATGTATATAACATCATCTCAAAATATGAAGAAATAAAGTTATACATGACTTACATTGAATCTTTGTTCGAAATACTATTATAGTAAGATAGATGTACAGTAGTGAAATAAACGTTTGAGTCAACTTTATTTAAATTCTTTTGAATTGCTTTATCAAAATGAAAGATGGGGCACGTGTAGAGGTAGCCTGGCACCCTGGCTGATTATTTTTTATATAAATACCCAATAAAATAGAACACGTTTTTATCTGAAGCCTGAACCTGTTTCGAGCCAGGGGCAATAAAAATGTCAATGCAGAAACTTCTAGAGCTACTTGTCTCTTACTGAAGAAAACTGATACATGTAAATAAGAATAAACATAGGGAAGGGAGCCTATCTAGTGTAGAGGATATCACTTAAAATTGAAAGGTATTTAAATTGTCAGCAGAATCCGCACAAAGTCTTGATTGGGAATGTAAAAGGGTCTCATGTACAATTTGGCAAAATTCTTTGTCAGTCCCTTAAAACAAATTGTGTTCCGTATTAAAGATTTCGCTTAACATTTAAGAATTTTGTATTGTGCCGACAGAACCAACGCCTTATATCAAACTGGAATACGTTTAAAGGATCTCATTTAAATTTGAAGATAGTCATATAGTGCAAGCAAAACTTGAACCTTAGATCAAAATGGTTACGATCACGTAAAATGGAAGACAATTATACTGTGCCTTCATTCAAGATGTGTGTATCAAGGATCTCACTTAACATTGGAAGACAATTATATTGTGCCAACAGAATCAGCACCTAAAATAAAGATGGTTACGTATCTCGAGCTTAAGGTTCTCGCACAAAATTGGAAGACAATTATATTTGAGAGCAGAATCAGTGCCTGAGTACAGACAATAATAGAAAACATGAGTTTGCATTTTAGTCTCTCTCTCTATATATATGTCATTGAAATGAAATATTATTTACTATTAGAATGAAAACTGTAAGTTTTCACCTGTCTCAGACTGTGCCAGAACATGTCCACGCAATACCCTCTGCCCAATCGCTAGACCAACGTCATGTGATACTTTAAATAGATTTAGATAAAACAGTGCATAAATTTGAAAACATACTATATAAATGCTTACAACTTATTCAAATGCATACTTTAAAGTGACGTGTTCTTTATTTATAGCTACAGTGTATATCATATTTCAGTAAAATGTTATATTCTTAGGCATTAAACAAAACAATGAGGTGAGTGGAAAATAACATGCAGTTTACTGATAGACTGATACATGCATCTGGAAGTGCTTTAAATGTCAATTTTGAACATTCATTTAGTATACACCCGTCTTTCGTTTTTTCCATTTTTCATAGAAAATATTATATTACGCAGTTGAAAAATAACTTTACTTTGACGAGGAATAAAGCATATTTCCAAATCCAAATTAATTTATTAATTTATATCAGGACAACAGTCTACTGAGGTTGTAACACATCAATTTCTAAAATTACTAATAAGACTAACAGACTCTCTCTCTCTCTCTCTCTCTCTCTCTGTGTTTTATCCATGGTATAATTTGACACTGGGTAGAAAGATTCGACTGTATTTATCATGCATTCATGTTGCTCCTAATTAATTGACAATAATTGGGAAAACTTTGCTGAAACTTGTCAATTCACATAGTAAAAGACATTTTGTTTAAGACAAGTAGTAATATAGATATATAAGAAGATTCCTAGGAATCATAGAACGAACAAGAAAAACTATAACAAACACGAATTATCGTGTCTGCTTATGACAGGTAATATAAAGTACAACACGACCTTCTAGCCGCGACTTAACCGGAACCCCGTTAAAGGGAAAAATCGCAAGACAAATTATTGTCTTTAGTTTCATCCAAAATAATGATCAACAACAAAAAGTAAACAAGTTTCTATTTTTAACAACTTTAAGTGTAGATGTTAATTTCTGAGTCTCTGTTCCCATGTTCTCCACTGAATATAATCTTGAAGTTCTAAATTAATAAATTGCTGTCAAAATTTCAATCTCAAACTCAACTGAGACCGAAAAATATTCTGTTTTCACAAATTGTTCGGTCTAAGTTGAGTTAGAAATTAAAGTTTTGAAAGCATTTTTACTGGAACTAAAATTCTCAATTCCAATTAGGATTAGGCTAAGCATCAATACTGAAAAGTTACTGGACAAAAGTTAACCTTACATTTTATTTGAAACTTGCAGTTTAGATATAAATAAAATTAATCTTTTATTATCAAACTCAGCTAAGACTGGAAATGTTTAATGAACATGATGCCAGATATTGAAAATCAGTAGGTTACAGGGAAAATAACAACTTACCATAAAGATGAAGTCTTTACACATGTTTTGCAAAGAACAAACAGGAATAGTCAGTTTCTAACAAAAGCACTAGCTGGGCTAGGGATGGTGGTAAACGCACCGTTTTGATGTAGATTATATTTATAGAAATGATAATTAGCCAGCAAGTGGAGGAAAATCATATGAACACGTTTGGTGGTTGCAAATATTTCGAAGGAAAAGTAAATATCTTTCAAGCACCTGTTATGTACATTGTACATGAGTGTTATGTATATGAAAGCATTTTTGCATCATAATAACTGATACTGACATTACAGACACGTACCATGCCAAGCAATTCGAATGTGCAATTCAATGTTTGTTTACTTAATATGAAACGTGAAACAATCAAATAATTTCCATTTTTTTTTATGCTGAAACATTGTAACGAACTGATTGTTTTATGTCCTGCTACATGTATCAATATTCAGAAAGTTTTGAATCGTGCTCTTTCCCCCCACTTCATGCCCTAACACTCCAAAAGATTTTAAGAATATGTGAAACAATTCGGTTGAACTTGAAAATTGCTAAACAAACACATAAGATTAAAACAGTTTATCTTTGTTAATTTCTTACATTCTTGTGTCATAATCATTACATTTATAAAATTAAAAGGATTACTTTCAAGAGAATATTCAGTAATGAGTGTCAGTCTCAACTGCATTTAATCTTGAAGTTCTAATTTAATAAATTGCTGTCAAAATGTTTATCTTAAACTCAACTGAGACCGAAAAATATTCTGTGAATTTTGTGACCAGGTGCGGAGTAGAGCATATTAAAGATATGGAATACATATACCCTATTTAACGTCACTTATCTATACATGCCATTATTTTCGCCTTGTGACTTTGTAAGGCTTTGTGTAATTATGAAAAGTCATTTATAATTAATCCAGAAAACCGAAAATGATTTAATACAATTTGCATTTATAATTTATTTTTTAAATGTTAACTTTCGTTTTGGAGTCTTACAGATTCTTAGTTCTGGTGCAAGTGTTGAATGTTCTTTACCTTTATTTGGAGGCAATTGTTTTTGACTGGCAGGTTTTCATCTACTTCATTATCTACTAATTTGTTTTATCAAACACTAGCTTTTTCTTAGTTACAGCTCAATTAATTGATTATCATAATTTGTTTATTCTTTATTTTATTCAGATTCGACGGAAATGCGGAAAACCCTAACGAATAGTTTCAAAAAGAAACTGACCACATCCAATCTATGTCGTATTTTGCGAAATTACATTATTTCAACAATCTAAATCATTTGCGTAACATCATCAAAACCTTTATAGATATGTTCAACAAAAACGATTTTTTTTATAACTTTCTGTATGACTTTGATAACTGAATATTAAATAAAACAGACATAATCAGGCACGAGTCTTATTATATTCCTTATTAGACATTAAGCTTATAAGGTCTCATTTTTTGAAAACTCCTATTTCTGAAAAGCTTGAACGACTTGCATACATCATATTCTGCTTGTTGCGGTGTCATTTAGTACTTGTAGTACGTTTACTGAATCGTAAACAATGCTATATTCAGACACAAGCACTTAAAATTATATATATATTTGTTATTTCAAAATATTGCTTGGACAAAGTGAACATATTTGTTTGTAAGGAAGGTCGCAAATGAAAAGACTGTGCGGAAAAGCGTACCATATAATCTTATCGTGGAACACCAATATCAGTTATTTGTTTTGTTAGTGTTGATGTACCAGCAAATCTAGAACCCACAATCAAAATTAAGTTAGACGTTAAATGATCTCACAATAAATTGGAAGACAATTACATTGTGCCAGCAGAATTAGCCCCTAGGATCAAGCTGGGATACGTATCAAGGACTCACTATAAACTGGAGGAAAATAGTATGTTGCCAACAGAATCAGTACAATGAATAAAGACGGGATACCTATCGATTATCTCATTTAAAATTTGAAGGCAATAATATTGTATCAGCAGAATCAGTTCTTTGTATAAGTAAGGACAATTAGTGAAAAATGCATGTTTGCATTTTGTTTCAGTCTATAAAATTTGGATTACTTCATGTACACTTTCAGTAGGTTTCCCTTACATTATCTGCAATAGTAAGTTTTTCACTACTTTTGAAGCAAACATTATTATACGAAATAGATTGTATGATCCAAGGAAGAGTAGGATGTCTAAGCAATCCGATTATATAGATTATTATTATTAAGTTTATGTACCGTTCCTCTATATTTTCCTTGATTTAACTACAAAAAAGTTCTTGATTTTTCAGTTTATTGTTTACATTTGTTATAGTTTATTGTAAATACTTGGTCAAGGACCTTTTCACTTCTACCGAAGCAAACATTATGACATAAAATGAATGGTATAACTGCGGGGTGCTAATGGATGAAATTGAAATCTTATAATTTTAGACTATTATTTAGTTTATTTATCATTTCATTACATTTCCCTCAATTTATCTGCAATAATTTACTTGGTTTTTATAGTTTATACTTCTTCCAGAACTCTTGGACTACTACTGGAGTAAACATTATGAAACAAAGCGAATTGTTTAACTATGGGAAAATGGTCAAGAGCATTTTGACTGCTATTTAATCAAACCTTGCGAAACAAAGATAAAATGTATCATAAAGGGTACCATATTTTAGAATTTTGCTTTTTAGATAATTTGTCCTCTCAATATATTCCCCTTAATTGATCTACAATAATTTCGTTGATTTTTTGTAGTTGATTGTCTGTATTTTAGCAGGCCTTTTACACTACTACTGAAGAAAACATTATGACACAAATGAATGATGGTGTAACTGAGGGATAGTAAAAGATGCAATAGCAATCCCACAGACTTATTATCATTATTAATACTACGAGTAGGTTATTGTTTATAATTGATCCAGGAGTCCTTAACTGCTACTGAAGCAACTATACTTTTATTGGTTTATTGTTTATTTGTTTCAGGACCTTTTGACTACTACTGAAGGAATAATGAATGATAAAACTCAGGGAAAGTGTAGGATGCAGTAGCAGTCCCACACTTTTAGATTTTTGTTTAGTTTATTTACCCTTTCAGTATATTGTCCTACAATAGTTTCTTTGATACTTTATTGTTTATACTTTGTTCGCTTTTGAAGCAAATATCATGACACAAAAAAGATGGTATAACTGAGAAAATGGGAAGGATTCAATAGCATTCTTCAATGATTATGATCATTATTTCGTTTATTTATCCTTTTGATACATTTCATTTAATTTATATGCAATGATTCCTTGTTTAGTTATAGTTTATTGTTTATACTTGGTTCAGGATTTTTTTTACTACTGTTGAATGAAACATTATGACACAAAACGAGTGGTATAACTGAGGAAAAGTGCAGGATACTATAACCATACTATAAAGTCATTATATTTATTATCATCATTGTTATTATTATCATTACACGTTTATGTAGAATTTTTTTCATGAGTATTAACAGGTTCAAATGTACTTTATAACAATCATTCCCAAAATACAAACGATTTTTATTCAGAAAAAATAACTGATCAAACAAGTGTCAAATACAGATATATAAGTAAACAAGCCAAAAAGTTATAACTACAATAATTTATTAAAAGACTTACAGGATGAAATACTGGTTTGCACTTCTATATGAAGTAAAGAATCGTTCAGTTTACAAGAATGAGTTTTAAGCAGATTTTTAAAGCAGTCAAAGCCGCTAATCTTGACGGAAGTGTACCAAAGCCTGTGGAAAGTGTAGGCAAAAATTCCGATTTCCACATAATGTCAGGCTTCTTATCTTTGGCACAAACAATGATACAGTTAGGATGTTACGTGTCTGTACTCTCCTCTTTTTAACAGTCATGCAAACACAAATTTTAAAGGTAGATGTCGATAGGTAAAATTATATTGTATTTTTATAATTTTGTACTCAATAGGTAAATATAAAAAAAAAATTATATATATATATATATATATATATATATATATATCTACCAGAAGGTTGTGATTTCCTCTTTTAAAACTGTTACTTTCGGGTAAATTTGGGAAACCAGTTATGACTAAAAGTAAAACCACCTGTGTTGTTTAAGATTTATTGTACTAAAAAGGTAATCAAGCAGAACATCCGGTCTATCCGGATAATAGTGGAAAGAAGAAAATCCTCAATTTTCCAGTTTAAGTGGCATTGACATGTTTTACGTAAGCCAGTTTCCTGTTTTGATTACATTGTGTACCTATACTTGAAATTTTGGTAGTATTTTCAAGTGTTTTTTTATCATTTATAGAAATGTAAACAAACCTTGTCACACGTGTGTTTATACTCACATTTTGGCTGTCAGTTTGAAAGATATTCCATCGTGTCCACTTGTCAGACAAAAATGTCTCTTAAATGGTGCATAACCCCAATCTTTCTTTGTGTTGTATATAGTGTATAAGTCTTTATAGAACATAAGGCTAGTAATCACTTTTTTAAAATGGCCCTAACTATGTTTTACTGCTCTCCGAAGGTTGTTAATTTCATACAGAGCATATACTAAACTTATTTACAACTTTATTCAACATTTGCAAAATTGAAATTTGTCCAGATACGAGTATAAATTTGTTATTTTGGTCATATTTTGATAGAAAATGCACATTTTATTGCAGTTTGCTGTAAAAATTAAAAACAAATAATTGGGTGTATTATTTTTATTCAGTCCCCCGCCTAAGGACATTTTTCGCAAAACTGCATGCTAATACAGCATCTTATAAATAATAGGGCATTATACTAACAGAATGTATGTAAGTTACAACAAATACAGCATATCATTCATGAAGACATTATTAAGTTTGAAAATGTCTGAAAATCTACAATAGGTGAGTGCTTTCAAATGCTAATATCTATACTTTTAAGATTTGTAAGTCCACAAGAAATCTGTATTGATACGTAGCTTCTTTTTCTAGGTCCTAAAAAAACTACCCACAAGGTAGAGATACCTTAAAATACACCTGAAATTTGATTGTAACAATTATGTTGTACCACAGAAAAGTTATTTAGCTAATTTGTCCTTTCAATATGTTTCCTTAATTTATCTGCAACACTGTTATTGACTTGTTATAGTTTAGTGTTTATATATTTCTTTCAGGTCTTTTAGACTACCACAAAAGCAAACAGTATGACACAATGTGAATTGTGTACCTTGGGGAAAGTGAAAGTTGCAATAGGAATACCATGAACTTAGATCGTTATTATAGTTAAGTTGATTTACCCTTTCAACTTTATTTCTCTAGATTTATCTTAAATTTGATAGGTTATTGTTAATACTTGATCCAGGCCATTTTGACTTCTTCGACAGCAAATACTATGACACCAAATGAATGGTATGACTAAGGAAAGTGTACGATGCAATGCAATCCCAAATCTTAGATAATAATTATTTAGTTTATTCATTCTTTCAATACATTTTCCTTAATTTATCTGCGATAATATCTTTGAATTTTCATTGCTTATAATTTATTTATGTACCAAAACGTTTCCACTGGTACTGAAGCAAACATTATGCCACACATTGACGAGAAGTGCAGAATAAATAACATTTCAAAAATCCTAGATTATTATTTATTCCATTTACCCTTTCAATATACTTTCGTTTATTGATCTGCAATCATTCCTTGATTCACTGTTTACACTTGTTCTAGTACTTTATGACTACTACAGAAGCAAGCATTATGTAAAAATGAATGGGATAACGGAGGGATATCAAAAGGTATCATAGCAGTCTTATCATCTTAGATTATTATTATTTAGTTTATTTACCCTTTCATTAAATTTCTCTCAATCTATCTGCAATAATAAATTTTTATAGTGTATACTTCTTCCAAGACTGTAACTTCTACTCAAGGAAACATTATAAGACAAAATGTATCAGAAAAAGTAGTAGTCAGTCAGTCACGAAAAAGGTACAAACAATAATCTATTAAATATGAAAGAACTTATTCAGCAAGAATGGAGGAAGACATGGTGAAATAGGTAAATATATTAAATGATAATACTTTAAGATTTTAAGGTTGCTACTGAATCCTTCACTTCCCCTCAGTCATACCATTAATTGTGTGTCATAATGTGTGTTGCAGTATTACGTAAAATATCCTAGAACAAGTATAAAAAACATTTAGAAAATCAAGCAAATTACTCCAAATGAATTAAGGGAAATATATTGAAGGGAAAAAAAACTAAATGATACGAATCTAATATGGTGGGATTGCAATTGCATCATACACTTTCCCTCAATTATACCATTCATTTGTGCCAAACTGTTTCCTTCAGTATTAGCGGGAATGCCCTGGTACATAAGTATATTATAAACTATGAATAACCAAGAAAAATATTGTAGAAAAAAATGAAGGAAAAATTGAAAGGATAAATAATGTAAACGATTCGGAGTTTTATAGTCTATACTTCTTCCAGAACTCTTTGACTACTACTGAAGTAAACATGAAACAAAGTGAATGGTATTTCCCTCTCAATATATTCCCCTTAGTTTATCTGCAATAATTGTCTTTATTTCTATAGTTCCTCTTCTTTACATTTTGGCAAGACTTTTCCTAAAGCAAACATTTTGACACAAAAAAATGGTATTACTGAGGGATTGAGTAGAAATCCCTCAGATTTAGATTATTATCATTATATAGCTTATTTACTCTTTCAATATATTTTCCTTAATTTATCTGCAACACTGTAATTGACTTATTATACTTTATTGTTTATACTTCTTCCAGATCTTTTAGACTACCACAGAAGAACACATTATGACACAATGTGAATTGTATACTTGGGGGAAAGTGAATGATGGAATAGCAATACCACAATCTTGGTCATTATTATTGTTAAGTTTATTGCCCATTTAAATATATTTTCCTCAATTCATCTGCAGTTATTCCATGAATTTGATAGGTTATTGTTTATATTTGATTCAGACCTATTTGACTTCTTCTATAGGGATCAAGTAGTTGTGGAAAAGTCCAAGAACTAATATAAACAATAAAGTTTGATAAATCAAGAGAATTATTGCTGATAAATTAAGAAATATATTGAAATGGTAAATAAACAAAATAAAAATCTTATAGATTGATCTTACATCTTTTACTTTCCCTCTGTTATATAATTCATTTTGTGTTCACGAGTAGAAGCTATCACTTCCTTGATTTTTCACAGTTAATTCTTTATACTTGTTCCAGTACGTCTGAAGTGAACGTTATGACACATACTGGATGACATTACTAAGGGAAAGTAAAAGATGGAATAGCAATCCAGTCATTCTTTCAATATATTTTACTTAATTTATATGCAATCTGTTCCTTGATTTGTTTCAGTTTATCCTTTATCTATGTACCTGGACATTTGTCCTCCTATACTGATGAAAAAACGTTATGACACAAAATGAATAGTATAGTTGATGGTAAGTGCACGATGAAATAGCAAACTCACTTTTTTACTTCTTCCAGGAGTTTTGACTAATTTTGAAGCAAACATTATGACACAAAATGAATGGTATAACTGTGGGATAGTGAACGATGCAATAGCAATCCAACAGATTTAGATTATTATTATCAATATTATATAGCTTATTTCTCTTAATTTGTCTGCAATACCTTGTATTTTGACAGGTTGTTGTCAATACTTGATCCAGACCTATTTGACTTCTTCAGTAAACATTATGCCACAAAAGTAATGCTATGACTTAGAAGTTAGGATGCAATAGCAATCCAACTATCTTAGATTATTATTATTATTCACTTTATCAACCATTTTCTATATATTTCCTTAATTTATATGCAATAATTTTCTTGATTTTTCATCTTCTAATATGTATTTCTGTAACAGGACATTTCCACAGACACTGAAGCAAACATTATGCCAAACATTGAATGGTATAACTGAGAATGAAATCAAGATGCAACAGCAGTTGAAAATCTTAGATCCTTGTTTATTTGTTTATTTCATTCTTCCTTTCAATATATTTTCCTTTATTGTTCTGCAAGAATTTCCTTGATTTGTTGATTGTTTGTTGATTATACTTGTTCCAGGACTTTTTTTACTACTACTGAAAAAATGCCACAAAATACATAGTATAACCGATGGGTATTAAAGGATCTAACAGCTACCTAATAAGCTTAGATTGTTATCATTTAGTTTATTTACCCTTTCATTACATTTCCCTTAATTTATCTGCAACAAATTACATGTAGTTGAGATTTTATAGTTCATTATTTATACTTCTTCTAGGACTCCTTGACTACTTCTAAAGCAAACATGATAAAACAAATTGAATGGTTAAACTCATGGAAAGTGAAGGATGCAGTACCATTTCTGTCATTGCAAATTATTCTTTAAATTATTTACTTCGTGTTTACTTCATGTACACTTTCAGTAGGTTTCCCTTACTTTATCTGCAATAAAAAATTTTATGTTTTTTTGTTGTTGTTGTTTCTACTGCCTATAGGACATTTTTGACTCATACTAAAGCAAATATTATGGGATAAAATGAAAGGTATAACTGTGAGAAAATGAAGGATGCTATATCAATCTTAAAACCTTTGACTGTTATATTCACTTAATTTGCCTTTTCAATATTTGTTCCTTAATTTATCTGCAATAATATCCTTTCTATATCTTATTGTTGATACTTCTTCCACAAGTTGAGGGCTTCTTTGGCCGAGTGGTTAAGGTTACTGACTTTAAATCACTTGCCCCTCGTCGATGTGGGTTCGAGCCTTACTCGAGGCGTTGAATATTTCATGTGAGGAAGCCATCCAGCTAGTTTACGGAACGTCGGCGGTTCTATCTCGGTGCCCGCTTGTGATGAAATAATGCACGAAGGGGCACATGGGTCTTCCATGACCATCAAAGCTGGAAAGTCGCCACATGGTTTTTTAATTGTGTGGGTGCGACAATCCAACAAAACAAAAATCTTCCAGAAGTTGTCATTAATTTTGAAGCAATATATATTATTACACGAAATGAATGGTATGATCTCTAGAAGTGTAGGATTTTCGAAGCGATTCCATTATTATAGATTATTATTATCAAGTTTACTTACCCTTCCACTATATTTTCCTTGACTTGATTTAACTACAAAAATGTTCTTGCCTTTTGTCAGTTTATTGTTTATGTTTGTTCTAAAAGCAAACTGTCTGACACAAAATGAATGGAGTAACTAAGGGAAAGTGCGGGATGCAATAGATATCCATTAATCTTTAAATAATATTTAGTTGATTTACCCTTTCAATATATTTTCCTGAATTGATCTGCAATAATTTCCTTAATTTGTGTATTGTAAATACTTGGTCAAGGACCTTTTTACTACTACCGAAGCAAACATTATGACATAAAATGAATGGTATAATTGAGGGGTACTGAAGGATGTAATTGAAATCTTATAATTTTGACTATTGTTTTAGTTTATTTACTATTTCATTACATTTCCCTTAATTTATCTGGAATAATTTACTTAATCTTTATAGTTTATACTTCTTCAAGAACTCTTGGACTACTAATGGTGTAAACCTTATGAAACCAACTGAATTGTTTAACTAAGGGCAAATGGTCCAGGACAGTTTGACTGTATTTAAGCAAACCTTGCGAAACAAAATAAAATGTATAATTAAGGGAACAAAATTTTATAATTTTGCTCTTTAGATTATATACCCTCTCAATATATTCCCCTTAACTGATCTACAATAATTTCGTTGATTTTTTATAGTTTATTGTTATACTTTTGCAGGGCATTTAGACTACTACTAAAGCAAACATTATGACACCAATGAATAGTATAACTGAGGAATAGTGAAGGATGCAATAGTAAATCCCACAGACTTAGATTATTATTATCAGTACTATATAGCTTATTTACCCTTTTAACATATTTAAATTGAAAATTAATGCATTCGCAACACTGTTGTTGATTTGTTACAGATTATTGTTTATACTTGTTTCTGGTCTTTTAGACTACCACTGAAGCAAACATTATGACACAAAAAGAATTATGTAACTTGGGGAAAATGAAGGATGCAATAGCAATGCGACAAACTTTCAAATTTATTTCCATATTGCATATTTATAATTTTGTTTTCAAAACAATATTAAAAAAAAAAAGATCAGAAGCATGAAATTCCATTTTTTAAGATCGTTAGTTTCGGGTAAATTTGGGATACTAGTTTTGACTAAAAATGAAATTACCTATGACATCCTAATGCCTTCTTTAAAATTCGAAATTGGGATCATTGGACAGTACAACAGACATAAAAATTATTAAACAGGAATGTCAATATACAACATCTTCATAAAGAAAAAAAGCTTTATTTGCTTTTAGCGGGATACAGGCTCAACTTAAGGTACACTTTTAATAATTGCATTGTTACACTTATTTAAATTTATTTAAAACTGACGCTCAAGTATCATAGCTGACTTACTTATACATCTATAGACTGCAGACTCATAGTAGAGTTGAGACCCTTGTGATATCAATTATTTTCAGTTACTGCCAGTTCACTGCATTTCAAATTCTTTTGACAACAAGTTGGGAATTACATCTATTTCAGACAAAAAGTGCAGTCTTGAAATACCGTATATATTCTATTTGCTGAATTTAAATAGTATCTATTTGACTTAATCATTACGATAATGGTATATGTTTATGATACAAAATGTTATTGAAAAATGTGAATTTGGAAAATACTTTTGTCTTATCCTACCTGTCTCTTGTATTGGCGGTCGGCACACACTGTGAACTGTAAGTAAATTGAAAGGATATTTATGAAATCTACATAGATAAAAACCATATTCATTATAGTTGCGATTTTGCTAGACTTGGCAATAATAAATGAAAAAAAAAATGTCAAAAAAGAAACAGTTAAATGCTGAAATATTTTAGAAATAAGTAGTTGAAAGATCAGTAAAACTAAACATCACCAAATGAAATATTGTTCATTACACTTTTATTGAAGCTGAAAATCCAAACTTGTTACTATATATTTTATGTCTAAAAATATAACTGCTAACTATATACAGTTATTGATTTTAAGTGCTTTAACTGTGAGCATAGCCCCGCCCGTATCCCAACCAACAAGACATAACAAGATTGATAAATCCTCATATAGCCTCATGTAGACTTTACCTAAAACAAAAAATATATGACTCTAACAAGAAAATAAAAATTAAAATAGAAAGTAATAGAAATGCTACACCAAACAAAGGCATTTTGAAAAGGTTTTGAATGTAGAGGAAACAAACAAATACCTGTAAGAAAATCAAATAAAAAAGATAAAATATCTCCTAACACGGCAGAAAATAAATGGAAAAACATCATACTGAATGCAAATTACAATGGAAAGAAATATATAAAAACACACAAAATAGCAAGATCAGAATATAAGCATAACATTTTTCAATATTAATACCTGCACAATGTTATCGTGAAAAATAAATGTATGCTCAAAATGCCATGTCAAATCTTTGTGATTTGTTTGTTCAGTGAATGTCGAATATATTGAACATCTATTTTTGGAATGCCCATCTGCACAAAACTTCGGTGAAAAGCTTTAAACATACTTTCATGGACAAAATGCCAATTAGAACTGAACTGCGCTACTATTATCACAAAATTATAAATGAAAAGGAATAAGTAATTTGAAATGAAAATAAATCCTATCCCATATGTCAATCAAATCCAAAGAAATCTAAAGAAATCATCTTGACTTCTTGATCTTTATCTGAAAGTTATATCTACTGATATCAGCATATGCATAGTATCTATATGAGAAAACCTGAGTACACAAGTTTGATGGTGCAAATGAATGTGTGTGGTTTAAAAATTAAACATTTCTTTGTGAATATATCTGTATCATAAGCATAGAAAATTAATAAAAGAAATAAATAATGACATTAAAAAACTGTTTTATTATTAAATCCAGAGGCTCGCAAGTTACAATCAAATCAAAACATTTGCATATGTTGGTACATTTTATAATAGATGAATATGCTTAATATCATGCTTAATATCAACACTTGGTTCAGAGGGGCGCATCCAGCCCCAGCCTCATCTAAATTCTGGTGGGCATACAATGTATATTTTTAAAGCCTGAGCGGAGACATCATTCATTCAACATATAAATTTTCGACTCCCTTTGCTCGCAAAACATGACAGCAGCATAATGATTACATGTGTGTGCATTGACAAAAATACTAAACTGACCTTGTGCTGGATTCAATACACATGTCATACTTATGTAGGCATAGTATCTTTAAATTTCAAAGAAAACGTTCTGTTTTAATATGAAATGATACCTTAATGCATCATTTTACTACATATGTAAATGTTTCACTTTATCTCGTCATGAAAATTTAAAAAAAACCATAAAGCCTACATTAATAACCCTACAAGTACATAAATTCAAAAGAGTATAGTGTTAGCTAAGCCTACTTTTAACACTTCTTAATCAAAGACTAGCCAAGTTTCTTAATTTCTTAAAAATCTAAGCGAAAGAGAATAGGTTATTAAAGATTTTATAATCATTGTAGACAAACCCTTACACCACTTTACCATCAATATTTCTTCACTCGTGAATGCATTCAAACCATGTTAATGGTTTGTATATGAGAGGCCCAGACAGAATATCTACCTTTAAGTAATGTAAACAGTAAATTTATGTGGACTTTTAAACTTAATTGCTTACATTGATCCTCTTAAATATATTAATAGATATATTTATATATCTAAACTCTTAATTCATGGCAGTTGCATTTTGTTTTACCCTATTTACAGCATATTACCCAAAGAAAATGCTTCAAAATGAGTCAATCATCTGACACACTACTGTAACGATGAAATATTTATTGTTGTAGATGGGTGTTTCAAACTATAACATCATTGTACGATGTACATATTTTATAAAATTGGTGAAAAAAGGCATATGTTAAAAGCCAGATGTTAATATATGGGCGTTAACACTCCCTTTAAGTTGTATTGTTTATAACGAAATTGATGTTCTCTAATTTTGATCCATCTAAACATTTTGGCAGGGCCTCTGACCGACAAAAAAATTTTTTTATGGTCACCAATGAGGAAAGTGTGCAAGTTTAATACATATTCTATTCCCTATATATTCAATATTAACTTTACTATAATCACAGTACAATTTTGTCACACATGCCAAGACTCATTTTAGACATCATTAATAGAATTTAAATAGATCTTAAAACTGACGAAAAATGAAAAGAGAAGTTGTGGTCATGTACTTCCTTAGAGCAAGAACTGAAAAGTCACAAGTTATGCTGTTTGTTTATATAAGTTTGTTCTGGATACCAAGTTTCCACCGTGCAAGAAAAGACAGTGACTGTCCTAGGTACAAAGTTTCTTTTATATTTTTATATTAGACAAGAGAGTCATTTAATTTGTACTGCGTTAACTGAAGATAGTACAAGTAAAAGTCTGTGTGTGAACTAGGTTTTGATAGATTTAACCAGTACGACGTTATAATTTTGCACGCTCGTTCAACCACTTCCAGAGTAAAAGATATTATGCTGAAATTACACAATGCTTATTATAATCTTAACAATATCTAAGTTCATGCGTTGCAAAAGTACTTCCATTAAAGAAGGACAATGCTGAATTATCAATGGTAAAGTAGTTCAGCCTGACAGCAGCTGATAATGTAAGTTTCTGATTCGGGGTCGCCCTGAGTTCAACTTAGTTTTGAACATAAAAGTAAACAGGTTTATTTGATACTGATAAATTATACTTGATAGTTTTACCATGAATTTACTACTTAAATGGTGCGTATTCATGTTGAGGATGTGCGGCTTAATTATTGTTAGTCTGTCTTCATTACTTCTAGATCTAAAACGTTTAATTTGTTTCCTACTTTTCGTAAGATAAGAACTGTCTCCTTCAGTTTGGTTTTAAAGTGACGTGATATTTTAAAAAACGTACCATAAATGCACAAAATCTCTGCTTCATCCCCGATCAACGATAAGTATTTAAGCAAGCTGTCATGCAAAAGTCTACAAAACCCCCTCCTCCATCAGTCTAATATTTTACTAAATTTTATTATCGTAATTCTGATTTAGTTTTAAAACTCAACAGTAATTGTATTTCTAAACCCGTTTTTTATGGGGATGTGGTTTACAAACTTCGTAAGATCTTGGGTCATGGTAATTTTCCAAATGTATTTGGAAAGATTATCAAACGTTTTATTAAAAGAGATTACGACCCAACTGTTTGAGACATACCGCATGTTTAGTGTTCAACCCGTTTACAGTTGGACACTACGCTTCCCCCATTTGATTGCGTCTGACGGAAGAGGGGGAGGACTCTATGATGAGCAGTTTTTTAAATCCTACCAGGACTGAACTGTTTTGATATTTGTCTTCTGGCCTGTTTCGTCGGGCCCTTAAGGGTGTTTCTCTTGTTGCTCTGTCTTCTGAAAAGGCATTGAGTACATACGTTTTTGGTTCTTAAGGTTTGCTTTTTATATATTTATACACGAGCATTTTTGTGTTTTACATGCCATGCCTTTTTGTTTCCATTACGTGTGTTAGAGATTCACATGGAGGGGATCTTTGGAACATGGTGGGGGTAAGAGTGAGGTTGGGTGCGCACCATAGACCGGTTTAAGCTCCCCAGTGGTGTTTTTGCCACTGACCGTTCCAAGGCGGTGCCCCACTGTGTTCCTTTGTTCGTTTTGTCCTTGTGTGTATGCTTATTATTCGTCTTGTCCTTATGTGTTGGCTTTGAGTGTGTGTGTGTGTGTGTGTGTTGTTCGTTTTGTCCTGATGTGTAAGCTTTGAGTGTGTGTGTGTGTGTGTGTGTGTGTGTGTGTGTGTGTGGTGCACGCGTTTGCGTGCTGGGGGGTTCGTTTTGAGGAGGCTGCGCTTTTGGTACGTGGCTTTCCCTGTTTGATATTTTTCTTTGTTTTCCTAGGCTTTGACAGGGTTTGGTAGTGAAGGCTTACCTGTTATCATTGTGTTCTTTTATAGACTACTTACGCACATGTAAAAGATGTAATATAACTGCAGTTGCTGTAGCTCAACTCATAATATTTGCTTTTTAGAATCGGACGCAACTGGTTTCAGTGTAGTCTGGCAGAAATCAGGGATGAATTTTCAGATGTATTAGAATGCGGGTCAACATTGCGGGACATGTTTATGACTTTTGCAATATTCCTGTCGGGCAGTGGCTACCTTACACCGACGCTAACAGCGATTGACATGGCTGTGTTCAAGGTATATAACAAAGCCAGTTTACTGGAAACAGTATAATAGAATTAAATAAGACCATCCTATAACATTTGTGTGCAAATATGCAGCAATTTATATAGACTGTAATTTCATTCCATGAATTTGAGCGCAGGTTTCTAAATCTTGAAAGGTTTAAGGTACATTGTACATGAAGACATTTTAGCAGAATTACTTAAGTCAAGCCGAATTTTCGTTATCCATTTTAGTCAGGTGGTATTAGCAATAAAAGAGCGATAGAAATCGTCAGTTGAGGGCCAGTATGGTAATACTCAAAAGTAATATTCGGGAGACAATGTATATGTTAGAGCTTGAACCTTTCCCGTCTCTGAAAAAAAAACACGAAAAACGACAAATGGGAATATAGTTAGCAGGGTCATGATGTAAAATTCTGATATTGTGATTTTTCTAAATAGCTTTCTTTCTTTCTTTACACTTTGGAACCACGTTTAAGACCCGTTTATTTATCACGACATTTTTACATTACATTAATATAGGACATAGTTTTGGCCATTTCTAGAAAACGTAATTTTTAGAATAGGAATAACAAATTAATGATATGTCGATAGGAAAGCTTGAACGAGTAGCTTGTTTTAGTCAGCAAGTGGCTCGTTGATAATAAATTGCCATTGCATCTAGGTGAAACTGTCCATAATATTTGTCTGTACACCCAGACTGGGGATAGATCCCAGTTCAAACATAATTTTAATGGTCCCATTATTGATCCAACTTCATCGGTTAAGGGTCTTGGTGCTACTTTGGATCAAAGTTTATCATGTGATTTTATGGGTCATACGGTCATTGAAAAGGTCAGTTCAAGTTTAAGATTTCTGCATAGGAGATGTGAGTACCTCTAACCTTTTAGCATTTGTTTTCATTCAGAATCATTGTGATTATGCTGTAGCTTTGGTATTATTGTTTAAGTAAAATGTGTAACAAAAACTGTAAACAACCCCTTTTTGTACTTAGACATTTTTCAACAAAATTATGTTCGCGATTATTGACAAGTAAACATTTGAGTTATTATATATAACAACTTAATAAAACTTCTCATACGTCTTTGCCATTGTAATGTCAACTAAATAACATTGATCTAAATACTCGTTTATTTTAATGGAAGTATGCCCCTTTTTATTCTCAGTAATGATTTTTTTTTCTTTTTGTAATATTTTGTTTGCAGTTAATATGGTAAAAGTTAAATGAAATTTCCAACACACCTTTCCATACTATTACCAGCTGTATGAATACGTCCTGTAACTTTTTTTCATTTTTATGAAATCATACCCCTTTTTGTACTTTGTCATATTTTGCAACAAAGTACTATTACCAGCGAGTTAATTTCTCAGTAATTGTGCATCATAAATCACTGATGCATGATCACTTGTCTTGAATATATTTTGCTACTCCAAAGTGTTAATTAGAAGTAATACAATAGGGTTGTTATCATAGTAGCTCGATCTTGGATGCTGTTTTCGGCTGGAGTGTATTTTTGCCAGATCGGACCCACATTTCAAAATCCACGAGAGTCGGATACAAAATCCCAGATCTAGCTACTGTTATATTGACCCTTTTATTTAATATATCCACCTTTTTGTAAAGTGTTGTTTTTTTTATATTGAACGAAATCCTCAATGTTTATCGATGTTAAAATGGAACTTTAAGTTGTTATGTGCGCTATTGTCAGATCATTGTTAATGAAAGTAGTCCGGAAACATACAATGTAGTGGACGCAACTTGACCCCGATGATTGACCTTTGTATTATAATACATAATGAGGCATAATTTTTGAAAAGGATTGTACGTAAAACGCTTCATCTCTTTGTATTCATAAATTAAAAGTTTTGTTGAAAAAACACGAGCTGCACGAGAAAATGGAAATATAAACTTGTGTAAATGTGAATAAATGTATTGAAATGTTTTACTGATCAAATGTGAGTATACATACTTTGATACTTATATAGTGCGCTGTATACAAACTAATTCCATAAGAGTACACAGCTACACGAAGCACCCCTAATTTCTACAATGAAATAATCGATATAAATAATTAATTTAAGATCAACCATCGCATGTTGCGACTACTATACAAAGGTACAATACGGATTTTTTTCTGCCTATTTATATTTACTTGTGAAATACAAGCCGATTATTTTACAGAATTTATATAGGTATATGTGTTGAGTTTCTAATTGTTATTGTTTTTTAATCAAACAACCCACTCCATGAAACATTTTGCAACCAAAAATAACTTCTCCTTCAGTGTTTGCTTTTTTTGCGTGCTTCTGCTGATATTTCTTGTTAATATTTGATGTTACGTGGTCGTTTCTGCGAAAACATATCAAAAGTTGTTTTTATTATTGTGAGAGAACTTATATTCTTGTTCGCATAGTTTGCATAACAGAATAAGAACTTTTTTTTAAAGAGTACGTTTTTATTGTTTTATATCATTTTTCTGATACCTATATCTGTTCTTTGAAATATAAACGTGATCGGACGGCACTAACAATTATCATTGTTGTAGGTGATAGAAGGTAATTAATGATTACAGTTTGTATATTTTTCCAGTAGGCAATTTGACCATATTTATTTATACTGAAGGTATACCATGTATTATGACCTTTGGCAAATATTTGTGACTTTTTACCTGCGAAGTATTTGTATAATAAAACTGATTGAATGAGTGAAGTTAATGAATCTTATCTTTACCCGAAATCAGTACTATTTGCTCAGATTACTTTCTGCTCAAATACAAAAAGCAACCATCTCCAGATTCGAGTTATTATGACCAAAGGAAGTGCAATGAAATGGGTCCAGTCGCTAAGGTGACCGTGTCGTAGACTAGCTGACAAAATATGTAGAATGTCATTAAAAAGTAGAGCTGATGTGACCTTAACGTCTCATATATAGATTTTTTCTCTGGTTACCTCTCCTAAATTATTCGTGTACCAATGGTTTGTAAAATATTTGAATAATGAGCTGGACATTTTTAGGGATCTGTCAAATCACACAATGTTTTAAACTAACAACCTCCAACTTATGATGACTATGCTTTAATAGCGTTTTTGTCTCCAAGCATTAACACTCCGGTCCTCCTTTAGTCTTAGTTTCCAGGAGAACGAACCACCTGCGTATTTTTTGCAATAATTCTCTATAAGGGTAAAACAACAGCAGACTTAAGAAGGTAGGTTACCTTAATATTTGTAATGTACGCTTGCCCTACCGGAAGCTAACGTGACGATTTACGACGTTTACGACAACTAAATGTGTTTGTATATTCATTTTACTAAAATAAATCATGTACCTGTCTCCGATCTGATGCTTTTAAAATGGTTTATTAATGCAGAAATAATGAATAATTGCCGCAGAATAGCTTCAAAACTTAAAATGAAGTCATTGACACCATGACATTACGTGTCAGTTACCGCGCAAAATTAAAATCGTTTATTTTGAATGTACGTTTTCTTTATTTGAACTATTTTCAAACTGCTATTATTTGCTGAAATATTTTTATAAATTTTTCGCTCTAAAAATGATCAATTATAATTTTGCTTCTTTTTTCAATTAAAAATTGGGCAGTTTAATTTGTATTACCTATTTTTCAGTTTCAGTTGATAAGGGGGGTGGGGGGGGGGGTCCCAGTTAGGTGTCTGCGCAAAATGTTTTTTGATTTTATTTATACTTTGTGGTAATATACCTACATGTATTAAGTTTCATTAACAAGTGTTACTGTTACCAGTTTTGACTTACTTTTATAGATATTCACATTTAAAGTGGAAGGGGTAATCTGACATGTGACCAGCGGGGAACACAATTTCTGTTATTTTATTAAAAATGGTTCTAACCTTTTACCTGAAACTTTCATGATAAAATAACTATGCAATGGACATTCACACAATATGTTGCATTTTAAATTGTACTGAATACTTTTTTCATTACAGAGCCACAAAGTGGTCTAATCAAATTTACTGATTTTCAATGGACGAACTTTACCAAAAAGCTAAAACATTTTTTATTAGTTGAGATATTAAGGTGTTATTTTCAGCAGATATTGTAAACTAAATAAACATTAAAATGACAGTATATCAGTATACTCTGATTAATATTGGAAGAGTGGTACACTCTCAAACTGGGAAAAAGTGGGTGGGGTAAATAAATATTCGAAGCAACACTACAAATATTGTGCAGTTGTTACGAAATGACCTCAGATTGTCTATTGCTATCTTAATTGTGCCCCCCATGAGTGGTGGGGGCATATAGATTTGCTCTTGTCCGTGCGTCCGTCCGTCCATCCGTCCGTGCGTCCGTCAGAAGTTCGTGACGCGCCTAGCTCAAAAAGTATTTGATATAAATTGATGAAACCTTGCAAGAGTCTTTATCATGATATGAACTTGCGCACTTTCTATTTTTCGTCTGACTCCGCCCCCTGATTTTAGAGTTACTGCCCCTGAAATAGTAAAAAATGCACATTTTCACCTTGTGACACGCCTAGCCCAAAAAGTATTTGATATAAATTGATGAAATCTTGCATGAGTCTTTATAATGATATGAACTTGCAAAATTCCTATTTTTCATTTGGCTCCGCCCCCTATTTCTAGAGTTATGGCCCCTGAAATAGTTAAAAATGCACATTTTCACCTTGTGACACGCCTAGCTCAAAAAGTACTTGATATAGATTCATGAAACCTTGCCTTAGTCTAAATCATGATATGAATTTGCGCATTTCCTATTTTTAATCTGGGTCCGCGCCCTATTTCTAGAGTAATGGCCCCTAAAATAGTCAAAAATGCACATTTTCACCTTGTGACACCCCTAGCTCAAAAAGTATTTGATATAAATTGATGAGTGTTTATCATGATATGAACTTGCGCACCTACTATTTTTTATCTGGGTCTGCCCCCTATTTCCAGAGTTATGGCCCCTGAAATAGTAAAACAATTCACACCCAGTGTCCTACAGACACATTCTAGTTTTATTAAATACAGACTTGGTCGATAAATTTTAACAAAACGTTTTTCTCTTTAATAAGACTTTATACATGTGTGCCATGGAAAAATCAATGCAGAAAATTTAATGTTAATTTGAACAATAGCTTTCCTCAAAATATACTGCCTCAGGCAAAACCTTTTGTTAAATACTTTGAGCTTTCAGGGTTAATTTGGATTGTCTAAATGTCATGTTCAAGGTTCATGCTTTTTCCATGACACACATGTATAAAGTGGGAATTTTTTTGTTAAAATTTATCAATCAATGCTGTATTTGATAAAATTAAGATAGTAATAGACAATATGAGGCCATTGCTTAACAACTCCACAATTTTTGTAGTGTTGCTTCGAATATTTATTTACCCCACCCACTTTTTCCCAGTTTGAGAGTGTACCACTCTTCCAATATTAATCAGAGTATACTGATATACTGTCATTTTAATGTTTATTTAGTTTATAATATCTGCTGAAAATAACACCTTAATATCTCAACTAATGAAAAATGTTTTAGCTTTTTGATAAAGTTCGTCCATTGAAAATCAGTAAATTTGATTAGACCACTTAGATCCCCCCCTTTGTTACTTATACACTAAATCTAAGCTCTGAAATTGCTCATTTCAGTAGAAAATTGTGGTTTCTTAAATTAAATTGATGTTACCATGGAAACGAATCCTGTGACCTATATGTGTAAATGTAAAATTCAAAAGCGTTGACACTGATATATTTAAGGAACACAGTTTCGGCTTTTTATTTGCATTTCAACAATATCCTTGAGAATCATTGCAGCATGCAGAACGATTTTTCCATAAAAAAATGTCTTGTCGCTTCTTAGATCAGCAGATTGTGATTTAACAGTATCATTTAGTATGTTTAGTTCTGTTTTTAAATGGTTTTAATTCGATATAGAGAACTTATGTGAACCCTTACTCTGCTAAATTTCTAAAGTGAATTTGTCCATCTTTGAATTTTGACAGTACCATTAAATGTTAAAAGGGTTCTCGAAGATTACAAAAAGATACTGACTGAACAGGTTAACAATTATGTTCGATGCCAAACCAGGACAGGCACTCCGAAGTATCGCGAACGATAAGTAATCAATTTTAAAACTGAAGTTACCTCCCTTTATAGTATTTAAAACCCAAAACAAATGGTCTCGGGATTTCTTATGCATTTCAGAGTACAATGAGGAAACATGTTATAGAAACAAAAAACAAAGAAAGCATAGCTATCACCTAATTGATTCTATTATGGCAAAACAAGATTCATTGGTTCAAAGAAAAACGCCACTGCCGTTCATGTGTATATAAAACCTTCCATTTTCTTTTTCAGAATGCTTAACAAAGGCGACTGTCACACAGGAGACAAGACTAGAAATATTTCAGTTATGGTACAGACATTCACGCAGTTAACATACTGTGCGATTTATGTACTTCAAGTGCTTTGCTTTGAAATTACACAAAAATGAACTGTTATACGTATTAAATAATTATTTTAATTCTATTTTATTTCATTTGATAGCAGCAGATCAAAAATTACTTTTGCAAATGTCAACATACAGTAAAATGTTCAGTCAGAGAAAGTACAAGAACAGAGAAATTACATTTGCAAACAGTGAAAGCTGCATTAACATCATTTAATATTAAAAAGAATTGTCTTATCTGATTGACAGATAAATTACACGTGAGTTACTATTTAAGAAATAATTTATAGCAAAACAGTGATTTAACACTATTTATGCACGGTGGGCTGTTATACGCCGGGCGTAGTAATTTCACGAGGGCTGCACTCGAGTGTGTAGTGTTAAGGATGTAGGTTACCTTAATATTTGAGTGTGCGCATGTCCAACCGGAAGCTAACGAGACGATTTACGACGATGTTTACGACAAACTAAATGTGTTTGTATATCCATTCTTCTAAAAATAATTCATGAACCTGTCTCCGATCTGATGCTTTATGATTTAATAATGCAGAAATAATGAATAAATAGCCGCAGAAACGCTTCAAAACAATGTTGCCTTAAAATGACGTCATTGACGTCATGACGTTACGTGTCAGTTACCGCGCAAAATTAATAGCTTTTATTTTGAAAGTACGTAATTTTGTGCATTTTCTTTATTTGAACTATTTTCAAATAACCATTATTTGCTGAAATATTTTTATGAGTCTTTTGCTCTGAATAATAATCAATATTTTTCTTCTTTTATGTAGTTGTATTGAAATCGTATACGGATTGTAAGAAAATGGATAATGGTAACCAATGTTATTTGGAATATAGTTGGGTGAAAGGTTACTTGTTACGGCCATTTTCAAATAAAAAACTAGCAGTTTGATTTGTATTGCCTATTTTTCAGTTTCCGTTGATAATTTATTACTTATATACAGTCATTCAATCAGTTCCGGCATTCAATTAGTTCCGACACACTTTCTGAAATTAAGCTTGGCACAGTGTGAGTATGTTCAAAAACACTATTTTTGCTATTGGGTCATATAAAGTAACCATTTCCTCGCCAAACGAACGCATGTTTACAAAACTTGTATGAAATCTGGGTCAACAAGCACTTGCAGTTCAAAACGAGGTTATGTACTAACACTAAGATCTAAAATTGTTCAAATTTCAGTAGAAAATTGTCGTTTCTTGAATTGAATTGATGTTACCATGGAAACGAAGCCTGTGACCTATATATCTAAATGTAAAATTCAAAAGCGTTGACACAGGTCTATTTAAGGAGCACAGCTTCGGCTTTTTATTTTCATTTCAACAATATCCATGAGAATAATAGCAGCATGCTGAACGATTTTTCTATGAAAATATTTTAAGCTGTGAAATTTGTTTAAATAAATGCAAATAACACAAAAATATAACTTACGTTAGAAATAATATGTTTTAAAGCTACATTAACAAGAAAGATAATTTTATTCAATATTTTTTTATAAGAAATTACGACGAAAAGCAAGATATAAGCTATTTTAAACATCTCTGTTACCATGGTTACTTTAAACTTTAAGAAAAATAGGGTACCATATAAAGTGCTTGGTATTTTGCTAATGATATTATCCAAATATTCCATGTTGGTCATTAACAGAATGGCCTGTTTTTATACATAGTTGTTTAAAAATGAGAGAAAATGCGTTACCATGGAATAACGAGCTCCGCGACATATACATTTTAAGCTTATATAAGAAAGCTAACGCGTATACTAGTAAAATTATCAATTATGCAGACTTCTACGGATATCAATGAAACTAAAATACACTGAAAAGTGTTAAATATCCGTATTTTCCTTCTTCTTTCAATATAAAATACATTTGGAGGGTCATGTTCTTCAAACCTGGATAAAAGTTGAAATAGAAGGGACTGAGATAAACGAAATTGAGATTGTAGCAGTTAAAACACCATATTAAACGAAATACAAAACAAATGCTGCGGTTCAACTAATTTGAATTTACCCTGGTAACAAGGTAACCTACCTCCTTAATAAAATATAGAAGCGCTCTTTCTTGGCCGCAACAAAAATATTTGACGTCATCGCACGTTATTGTGACATCATTATAGCGTAAGAGTGTTTTAACAGAGACAAGCATATTCACGGTGCACAATCACCGGAGATACGCATTGATATAAGGACTTGCACCAGCTAGGTGTCATTTCACAAAATTATATCATTAAAATCTTTACCCTCAAAAACAACATTTTGTTTACAAATTCTGCTTGGCGTGATACCCCAGTTGAAACGTCACAAGTCACGTGATTGTGCACCGTGATATTAGAATGTTTAATATCAAACAGGGGTTTTTGTTAAACGCTTTTATTTTCTTTCGCGTTTTTAACCTTGAGTTTTTCAAATATATCCCATTCGTTATATTCTTTTTTTTCGAATAAGAACATGCTAAAGTGTTCTTGCCGCGACATTCATATTCATTATTTAAACAAAAATCATTAGCACGCTTCTTTTACGTCCATATTATGTACTTAGAAGCTGGAGTATTGAAGTGCTGCCATTCTTTACAAAACATATTACGCTATAACATAATTCTAGTTGGCGATGATATACTTTCAAATATAAGTGTGTTTTTTATTCTTTTACAATATATAGCATACAAAGATATTTTGACATTTAATAATTTAATGATATGTAATGTACAACAAGAACTTTCATTTAACAATCAGAGTGTTAACCACAGAATATTAATGGAAAAGCTAAAACACAAGTTTTTAGTTTGTGCATAAGAATTACATTAATTTAGTTGAAAAAAAAACCACACAGTCAATTCACAAACAAATGAGATTCCAATGTTTCGGGAAAATGCACCCTTCAATGAATAATTATTATGATTTTTATAAGACAAACAAATGCTCAACAAAAATACAAACGTGTGGTTATAAGAATTTAAAATATGACTTGTTTACAAGAATGTTCATTGTTGAACAATCACGACAGGTATAAAATTTTACAACTTTAAGCATACCGTAATCTTGGCATTGTAACTAAAAATACAAACTTCAAGTAGGCACTATCAATTTTAGATATATGTAGCTAACTGCATCAAAGTATGCAGTCTGAAAAAATAATTTAAATATCATTTACTGAAAAAGAGTTATTTAAGCTGGAAAAAAAGATTATGGGTCAAATATCTGGAAAAATGGAGAAAATAACCGCTAAAACTGTATTGTAGGCTTAGGTGGTTATTTACATAGTATCTCATGCATAGCATGCACGTTTTACTTCTAGGCATGAAAAAAGCTTGCATGATTCAGGGGCGTTGCGTGGTCAGTTTAGATGTTACTCAAGAGAAGAGTGTGGGGGAGTGGAATCCTCTTCTCCGGCTGGGTCCGGGGAGCCTCCCCTATGGAAATTTTAGAGCAAATCAAAAGAAAGGGTGACTTCTGGTGACTTTTCTCATCAAAACTATGCTTCCTCAGTTTTGAACACAATATGCACACATTGCCTTTATTGTCGTTTCGTGAACTTAGATTTAATATATTTCAACCTAAACATCTGTCACAAGACTTTTGTTTTACTTGTTTCCAAGATTGTAAAGATACATTTCACGGAGATTGTAAGTTTCGAAAATCAATGTTCATGGTAATGACGATTGTTATATTAACATGCAACTTGCAACATGTAAACATGCAACAGATGCCTAAAATAACCTTGGTCTGGAAATCAATATGCTTACAACATTTTTCTTTAACTGCAATATCTAAAAGAGAATTTATCTTAAATCCTGGTTATAAGGTGCATCCTAGTTGTATTACCGAATTTCAAAGTTATTGAGGTGTAGGATGTATAACTATTTAATGCGTTAAATAATTTTGACTGATGTATTTTTGGGAAATGGGCGCAATGGCATAAGAAGATGTTGACTGCTGTTGAAACTTGGTTTCTCGATACTTCCCCTTTTTACGACGGAGTGAAGTAGGGCTGAGTAGGTGCTTCGCAGGAAAGTATATTCATAACGTAGAAATTAATTAATTCACAGTTTATATGACTGGTGTTGAGAGTTATACTATGGCAATGCGGATAACAAAGCCTAAATGTTAATTTATGAATTTGTTCTTTCGGCTCCAGTTGACTCTCTTTGATTATGGGATAGATAATTTATCTTTGTTTTAGCGTAGCGATTTAAGAAATAATCAACAAATAATCAAGTCCCTCAAGTGATTTATCTTCTATTTTACCACGGCTCAGAGTTCAGATGCGTAGGAATTGAATTAAATACTGAAGCATCTGAACCGTGGTAAATTAGACGATAAATCACAATATGTCCATCTTTGTTTAACTGGAAAACAAATTGAGCCATGTTAGAATGCTTGGGAATTCATAGTTGTTTCTGACACAGTTGTTTATCCTTCTAAATTTTACTAGTGATGGACAATTGCTATTAAGCAAATTGTTCTTATGATCAATAGTAGCTATAGTATATATGCATCTGAAATCATATGTGTATTTAGAATTTTGAATATATTTAGATTTAAATAAGTATTTACAATAACAAGTGCAAGTGGAGCAAGAAAAAAAACAACAAAATTTAGAAATTTTGATAGAAACTTTAATAAAAGAGCAACAACAGTCTGCCGTCACAAAAAAAATATATAACGAAGTCAAGAACCAAGACAACAGCATACTCATATGCTATGATATTGTCCCTGCCTCCATACCTGCTCCTGATCAGTTTTTACTGCTTCTTTTGTAGGGATAATACACGTTCTTTTGTGTATTAACGTCTGCAGAAGCCCGCGGGATTGTTTGTGACCGAGACCGAAGGTCGAGGTTACAAACATATCCCAAGGGCTTCTGCAGGCGTTAATACACAAAACAAACGTGTATTGTCGCTATTCTTGTATAAAAAACATTACACGACGACTAAATGCATTGTTTTCATATGTGATGACTTGACGATTCCGGTACATTTTTTATTTACCATTCTTGTTGTTCTTGGAAACGGTAAATATGTTTTAAATATCCATTACCGGGGCACACATAACAACAACACTACTAAAAGCGTGATTTGAAGGTTTTTGAGCATCTTATTTTTATTTTTAGTTATTACAAACGTTACATTACACATAATTTTGCATATAACTTAAAAATTTGATAAACAGGAACACAATTATTTTAAGAATAACAACTTTACATTCGAATTATTTTGAGTACGAACAAACAGAGTACGGATGAGTACGAAGCTTGTGACTAGCTTTCGAGGTTTATTATATGAATTCTGCGAACAATCAGGTAAAAACAAACCGACTGATACTAATAAAAGTCATTAATACAATACCTAAATGTGGGCAATAGCACAAGTTACACGCGATATTTATTTATTCACAGTTATTTACAATAACTGGACAGACGCTTTGTAAAGGGAGTAAACTCTAAGAGATGCTAGTGCGTACATTGATGGGGGCAGTACGTTTGGGGTTGGAAACTGATACAGCTAAACATACTATGGATTACATTGTATCTATAATGCTACAAGAAGAGGTTATTATGGAAGAAACAAGATGCAGATGCCAAATACCAGTCTCCGCAGAAATACATACATACGTCCCTGGCAAAGCATTTCAAAAATAAAAATCATGTATTAACAACACGTGAATTGCCTTGTTTGCACACGATTTTTCTCCCATTTATACATGGGCGGATCCAGTGAAAAAAGTAGTTTTTATGCAAAAATGTTTGTTTGTTTTGGGTTAAACGCCGTTTTTCAACAATATTTCAGTCATGTAACGGCGGGCAGTTAACCTAACCAGTGTTCCTGGATTCTGTACCTGTACAAACCTGTTCTCCGCAAGTAACTGCCAACTTCCCCACATGAATCAGAGGTGGAGGACTAATGATTTCAGACACAATGTCGTTTATCAAATAGTCACGGAGAACATACGCCCCGCCCGAGGATCGAACTCGCGACCCCGAGATCCGTAGACCAACGCTCTTACCTACTGAGCTAAGCGGGCGGGCATTTTACTGCTTCTATGGAGCTTTTAGTCTTTTTTTATTTTTGGATCTTAAATGATACTCAGCTGAGTAACCGAGTATGCCACGCTATGCGCATGTAATTACTATTATCGATTAGCAGGCTGAAAAGAAAACTATGTAAAGATCAAATCTGTTAGTGCATTGTGAAAGTATTACATTTTTATGGTGAAATTTATCAACAAGCAGACTATTCTTTTTTGTGGAAAAAGTAAAACACACAGAATTTCACAAGGTCAAACATGTTGAAAAAGCTACTGCTGGAAACAGAACAATCTCTGCTACCCACATATATGAGTCAGAGTTTGAGAAATATATCTAGAAATTTGAGAAAATCAAAGAAAACAACTTCAGGACTGTCAGATACATGGCAGTGTTATCCGGCCTAGTATTTAACATAGATAACTTACTTTTCCATTGATATAACATGGACAGGGTTAGGATTGACAAACTGTGTTCACTCTACAATGTCACTTTATAAACAGATTGTTTCCCTTGTTAAAGGAGGCTTAGAGTGAGTCTCTACCATTTAATTTAGTAGATTTCTTTTGAAGTAAGTTATAGAGGAAAACTTAAACTAAAGTTTAAACACAACTTGTTTATTCAAAGCTGACTTTCCTGTTCCTTGTGTACAGACTGTCCTATGATATGCTGCAGTTACTAGCTAGGTACAATGCTTCAAGCAGTTTCAGTCAGAAATATTTTCTTGTGAGCACAATACTCAACTTTATAGTGCTACTTCACTGGAATATCAAGCTGTAGACGATTGACATGATACTTCAACTAGTCACATTATACTGTTTCCGAGCTGACTAGTCCAAGTATTAGACTCTTTATCCTGAACACCCAGCGAGGAATCTGCTAGTACCATTTCTCACTCTTTTGTCACAAAGTTTCCAGGAAGCGAACCCACGACCACCTGCACTACAAGCGAGCGTGCTACCATTATGCTACCAAAACGGTTTAAGCAGAGTAAACCGTCGCTTGGAAATGACCCATTTATGATTCCTTTGTCAGTTTTTGATAAAAAAAAGACGTCGCTGCCGTCAAACAGTTTATAGACGAAGATGCTCGATACTCTACGCAGGCGATTTCAAATAGATGTTCTTAGTATTTTTAAACAAACTGGCATGCACGCTTGAGTACCTCATTTGTAAAGGGTGAAAAAGACAAACGTTAGATATAAGCCCACGATCTACTACGTATGCACGATGATTGTTATGATAGGTTGATAATTTGAAATAGTAGTAGGAGATGAAACATTCATTCTAAAAATATGATCAAGTCTGTATTGGTTAAAATGGCGACAGAAAAAACCTGTACAGCATTTTACCATCACCATTTTGCCAGCCACGGATGCACTCAAAGCAGTTGACATTGTTACAATTGAATGTCTGAATATGATCCTGAATTGGTCCCAAAGATGTTTTTAAATTTATGTAAACAGTTATGAAATTTATGTAGGTTGTAAATTGCTTAAGATTTCTAACGTGACAATGTAATTGTTCGCAACAATAAAGAGATTTAAATCTGTTTTATTTGTTATTCTAACACGATCCGCAGCAGCTGCTATATAAACATATAGCGAAATCGCCTATACATGAATCTACGATAAAATATAGCTCTTCCATTCCGCCCTACGATTGTACTTCCATTATATACAGTATAATATTAATACGTACTAAATAGGCTATTCGACTTTTTCAGTGCTAGTAGTAATAAAAAGTACATCAAATTTTCTGAAACAAACTATTTCTAACTGATGAATTTATTTGTTTATATTTTTACCGTAAGAAAATGTTTCAGCCCGGTAAGTTTCAACTTCAACACCAGTGCATCTATGTCTGGTCGTGTGTGTAGTTTACAATTTCTGCGTTGTAGGCACCACAGATGTCAACTAGATTCTACTTTGACAGTAAATAAATCATAATTCATGTTCCAATCTTCCAGACTCAAGTGTTTACGTGTATATATCCCGCCGCAATGTCGTAGCATGTATGTTTCAGTGCCATCATGTAGGTGACGTGTACTATTTTTAGAAACAGCATATATAAACTCTGAATTAAGTATTTACCTCTGATTTCTATATCCGACCTTAGATGTTATTAAAAATAACATTTTCCCGGCAATAACTACTTAATAATTTAATTAAAACTTATTGAATATCGGAAAATTCAGTTTGATGCACGCTTTCCATTCGTGGGGAGGTTTTTATAATAGCATATGGCCAGCCGAATGACATATCGCGCTAAAATGTAGTGCTGTAAAATGCGAAGACTTTGCGTGGTTAGAATCGAAATAATAAATATGTTCCAATAATTTTATCAGTTAATAAAATATGGGCAGTCGTTCGGATGCGAATATTAAATCACTCGTGCTACGCACTCGTGATTTAATCATTACGCATCCGAACTCCTGCCCGTATTTTATTAACTGATAAAATATAGGCACATATTTTTCATTTCTTAAATATTACATTTGATGACAGTGGCCATTTATGTAACCTTATTTTCATTGAAGTACCCCTGAGATGCTTCGAATTTAGTTAACTATCTGAAACACGTTTAAAACAATTAAATGAAATTATGAATTTAACTACATTCAACTTAGTTTGCAACAAATACAAATATGTTATAAATATTTTTGTTTTGTTTTGGTAGTTCTCAGTTTTTGTCAGATATGCACCTTATATCAAGTTCTTTTTAAATAAAGTTATTCTCGCTGACAGGAAGTATCTTTAGCTTTATGATGCATTTTTTATGTTGATGCAACTAAACTTTCTGTCAGGGAATCGAAACCATTTATGAAACAACTGTTATGCATAAGCCACTAGAAAAGTGTGCATGTTCTATTTCTATCATGACTAACAGTTTTAAACAAAATAATGTAGTTCATTTTTCTGTTTGGGAAAAGGGCCTATTACGTTTTCTTTTACTTCTCATTAGTGCTTTTATGTTGGCTTCAGTTAATGAGACTATTCGGAGTTGTTTCCTTGAAATACTCCTGGGTAGGTACCATATCTATATCTGATTTGGTTAGTTATATTCTATATTGTAGACCTACTTAACCATTTTTAACTCAGCAGTTTGCTGAAGGATCATTTGATCTACATATAAAATATGGATTTTACAGGAAATGGTATGAAGGCGGGTTTCAAGACATTTTTAACATTGTAAAGTCATTTTCAAATCTTGACGAAACGATACAACATACCTTTTAGAGTATGTTTTAAAAGAACCAGTTCAAAACCTGTGTAAATGAGCTTTGTGTAGTTTGATTCAGTCAAAATGCAGTTCATTGTGTACTTCATAGCCGGGGTTAATCTTAAACTATAAGCTAAACATGATAACATAACCAAACACGCTATAATTGCAATATTCCAGTCTGCACAGGGAGTAGCTTACAAAATGTCTTGATTGAACCATCGACCACACAAGTCGGCACGTTCTCAGCCCGAATCTGTTTTGTGGCTACATACCGTTCAGTAGTCCATTTATGATTTATTCAGTAAATATCTTAATATGGAGAATCCGACAAGATTTGAGATATAATTTATAAAAACCAACATTAGTAATGTCAAAGTTCAGAAAATTGTGTAAGTATTAAAAGGTTACGTTAGTTTGCAAGATGAAACCAGTGCACGGATTGTATGTGACCGGATACCTGGTATACGCTGTCTAGAAAAGAACGATACCTGATTCGAGCGATATGGATTTCCTCGACAGCGTATATCCGATATCCTGCCACCAACAAGCTGTATAACTGCTAGCATTAGGTGAGTGATAAAAATAATGCAAATATATCGAAACAAAATTAAATTACATTTAACTGATTAACTGGTATTTATTCGCAAATAAGAAATGAATGAACTTTCGAATCACAATCAGTTGCTGTTAAAACAAGCATAGTTATCACAAACATGCTAAAGTTAAAAGGCGCAGATGTTAGCCAAGTAATTCAAGATAATAGAAAATGTTTTAAAACGTTGATTTAATTTATTAATCTACATATAACTCTGTGCTGTTTCGTGATTTTCTGTGATGTTGTATGTTGTACAAATATTTATCGTTCCAAACTATACAAATATAACAAATACTGAAGGAATCAGTCTAAGCTGTATCATGTGTATCGGAGAAATATTATGAGAAATAGACACAATATCCAAAAGTGGGCGTTACTTTTCGGAAATGTCGGCTCTGTTCATTCAGTAAATCTTATGCTGTTTTCCGTGAACAGAAGGTAACGTGTCTCTTTATGCCAAGTCTACATTCATAGCCTTTGGAGACGCTGTGTTGATTCCTAGAAAAACAAGACAAAAATAGTTAGAAATATGTGTTATCGTTTGAACAAAAATTCTGCACGACCGTAGCAAAAACCATTTCTCCGCGCCATCAGTATTTTCAACGCTTTGATTAAATATTGATCTACCTTTACGTCACTCCTATTTGTTAAACAAACAAAAGATATATTGTAGGAAATATCTGTCACATGTGAGTTGTCAATACAAATTATATATTCAGTAGAACAGAAGCTCGAGTGAAAATGCGTCGGTTAACTGTCTTCAGTATTTGCCTATTGATACATATTTGCTGTGAAACATATTTGGTTGATGCTTACGGGCATAGGACCTATAGGTCCGACTGGCATAGGACCTATAGGTCCGACAATATAGAAACACTTCGAAGGAAAAGGGAAGATATTCTTAATAACACAATTATCGACATTACTGATCCGGATAATACAACAGTTATTGAGGATGTCATATGTGTTAAACCTGAAGATCCAAACGAAAACGTTACACTAACCATATCTGACATCGGTTTTCTCCATGACTTTGGATCTGGTAATCTCACATTCGCTTTAAATGGAACTATAATAGGCACTTTTAGTACCACCGATACAACAGCTACCGATACTGGAACAAATGATACATCTCTTCACTTAGACTATTCTGGACAAATTGGGTATCCCATTCAATTGTCTGAAGGGAGTTACTTCCTTGAAGTATATATAGCAACAAACTATTGGGGTGTAATGATATCCGAAATTATAGTAAATGCTACAAATCAAGATCCGACTGTGGACATACTCTGTGGAAGAAGTTTTAAAATTCGCTTACAAGTAGACAAACGGTAATGTTTTGATTGCGAAACAAATGATGTTAACTCCGTTAAGTTTATTGTGGATATCATGCACGTAAATACCAAGTCGTCCTATTTATTGTAACTAAATATTAGTTGAAGCATCTTTGCTTTTAACTAACTATGACTTTGCTATATCTTCTTACTTGCTAAATGACCAGTCGTTCAGGGTATTACATTTGTTCTTCACTTGTTGGGAGTTTCAAACATATTCATATACTTTGTTTAGTATTAAAGGTTCTGATTTAACCTTTATACTTTTGTTAAAATATATTTTATGTGAAACTATGTTAGGAAATTATGTTTGGTGATATATAAAAACGGGTATGCCATGGTTTTTGTCTAATAAATTTTCAAAAGCCTAAGTTCCGTTTGTCATTTAGAAATTGTGTTCAATTAGTCTATAGATTTAGATTCATTTATGTTATACTTCATTCCGACTCGTCTCAAAAGGCCGGTTTTACGAAAGGAGTTTTTTCAAGCAACAACGAAAAAAGATAGAAGCTTTCGGGTACAATGAAATTTTACTTACATTGATTTCTGTGCAATTAATAATAAGAACCAGCAACCTTAGAACGAGCACACGATCGCAATTAAACCAAAGAGACTATTTTTACAGTTTTAAGTCAGCTGAAAGAAAAATCTAAATTGGGCTAGAACTGTTAAAATGTAAGAAAGACGCTTGATGTCGAGGTATTATCTAAAACGAAAGTTTTTTTAGCCGCGCCTTGAGAAAACCAACATAGTGGCTTTGCGACCAGCATGGATCCAGACCAGCCTGCGTATCCGCGAAGTCTGGTCAGGATCCATGCTGTTCGCTAACTGTATCTCTAATTGCAATAGACTTTGGAAGTGAACAGTATGGATCCTGACCAGACTGCGCGGATGCGCAGGTTGGTCTGGACCCATGTTGGTCGCAAAGCCACTATGTTTGTTTTCTCATGGCGCGGCCAATTTATTTGTCCCAAGATCGGAGTATTTCCAAACATGATAAGCAAAGCTTGTATTCCTTATTCCTGTATTTGTGTGTGACGATCTACCTTTTCATAAAAATAGATTGGTAACATACAGCTTGACCATGTAATAGTATGGCTTTTATTTGAAATATAACTGTTCTGCAAAATAGTGGTTTTGTTGTCTCTGAAAATGAATGATCGCTCGCAGGTATTTTCTTTTCAAACAGCAAGCAAAAATATAAAAATTATCAAAATTCGTGATTGCATAAGATACAAGTATTATTTAGTTTGTTGTTACAGAGATGTTAATACTTTTTAAGACTGAGTTTGTATTATATGGACAATAGACTAAGCACAATTATACCGATGCATTTTAGATAATGCTACTACGGTCCATTGCATTTGTTCCTTGGAGACGTCGGATGGTTATAGTTTCTAATGTTGTCTATGTTTCCGGCCAGAACAATATTTCTGCTATGATTGTACATAATGTGTTAATTTGTAATATTACCTGCAGTTTTCTTTTTACTGTAACTAACGCTTATATCGATTTTAAATAGCAGGGATCATGCTTGATGCATAAACATATTTGGCAGACAGAATAATTAACTTAGAATTGAGGCCATATATTTTTGTTTTAGTTTATTACCATTATCTACTATAGTTTTCCATGCTGAAAATGCCAGGAAATATGCTTAGCAAATGGATAGGTGAAAACAGAAAGTAAACATGCATCTTTGGAAAACAAAACAAAGCAAACGAGCTTGAAAATGATACCTAAATTGCCCTTATTTGCCTACTAATTCTCTCCTTTTCGTGTTATTATTATTTATATTATTGCATATCAAGTTGTGGACTTGGTGATTTAATTAAGAGTTCACACAATAAGACCTGAGATATCGCCATTTATTGAATATATTTGCATAGAAATGGACTAAAATTTGTGTCGCATGTAACTTAAAACGTATTTGACCTAGGGTCATGAAACAGAATTATAGGAATATCAATACGTTTGGGATTTCCGTCACTTAATCCAAAGTCATGGTCCTTGATTTAGTCACAGATTTATATAAAGGGTATACAAGTTTGAATCGCGCGTATCTCAAAAAGTATTTGATTGAGAGTTATTAGATATTAGAGCATTGTTATATAGCTTTTAAAGTGGTCTACTTGTATTTGGTTTGAGATTTCACTGAGCCAGACCAGAGTTATGGTCCTTGACTTAGAGTAAAATACGCATAAATAGCTTAAAGGTTTGTGTTGCATATTTTCTAAAAAAATCAGAACAGGATTTGGGGGCCCCGTGTGTATAACGACACTTATTTTGTTAATAAAAATTTTTAAAAAATCATATATATCGCAGGTCTATATGAAGTCGAATATTATTTCAGAGTCCAAATAAAAGTGCAGTATCATGTTCAGGCTACTAAGATATCCAGAAAGTACAACATGTGTAAAAGAGAACAATATCTTTTTGTCAGTATTTTGCGAAAAATGCTGAATTAGGAAACACGCACTATCGTTCTTATAAGTGTTATTCTATTTTATTATGGATATTTCTTATTTCGTGTACATTTTCAAGAAAATTTTAGTTTGAGGTTTCTTGGGAAACAGAAATTTTGGACGATTTACCTTTGGAATGAACACTGCAATAACAAATACATTTGCAAAAACTATCACTGGGCATCTTTTCCTTCATGAAAACTCAGAATTGGGCTAACAGCAGGATAAATATTTGTAAGTGAATATTTTAATACATGGCCAGTTTCTCAACAAAGACGGTTTGGCTAAAAAGTTTGAAACCGTCCGATCCCCATGTTTCATTTATTAAAATTGTTTCTTATAAATAACGGTATCGCGAATTTCTTAATCATAAGGCCAAATGGAAGAAACTGGACCAATAAAGTATTGTTCTATCCGTAACTATTTCAGAATTTTTATTACAGTACTGTAGCGTATATCAGTTGGAAAACAGTTTATCCCTTCTCATAGGTTGTATGAAACTAAATAACTTCTCCTGTTGTTTTATATAAACAATTATATCTAAAGATTGTTTCCGGTAACAGAATAGCAAGTTAGAATATTATGTCTTCTTACCAAGTGTTTATCAATATATTAATGTTGTACTTATTTAGTAAAAGGTATGTGACGAACTTTTGGATAGGATCCGTGTCTGCCTTCCATATTGCGTTACTTTTCCCAAATCAAATCAAGAAATTTCGTTAAACATGTTGTTTAGTTTGATCGAAAACGGATATTTACTTTTAGCATTTGCTAAAATTAGTTGTGAAAACATTTTACTGCTTTATTTCTTTACGAAACAGAAGTCCATACACTACAGGATCTCCGTGGCAACGCTACAGATTTGATCACTTGCCCCACCAATGCGAGTTAAGAACCTGTCTCTGGGTATAGAATTCTTATCTGAGGAAGCCATAATTCTGGTTCATGAAAGGTTCTACAATACCTGGTGTCATCCTCAACTAACAAAAGATCAAAAAGTTGCCATATGGCATAAATTGTGTAGAATGTGACTTTAATTCAAATAAAGTAAATCTTGAGCCAAAGTTTTGGGTGTGAGGGGTGTTTCAATCTTCACAAGCATCTCATTGACAGACAATGCTAATATTTATCTAAATTACGCACTGTGTTTTCAGTGGCCAAGCGGTTAAGGCCACTTGTCACACACCCATGTTGGTACGAAACCTCGTTTTGGGTGTGGAATTCTTTCATGTGAAGAAGTCATGCAGCTGGCTTACAGAAGATCGGTGTTTCTACCCAGGTGCCAAGTCTTTTATGAAATAATGCATGAAGGGTCACCTTGATCTTTCGCCAAAATAAAATGCTGGAAAAGTGTGGCGTTAAATCCAACAAAATAAATAAATAAATCTTATACATCTATTCTAGATACGGATTTGCCGGGATATTGAATTTATTCATCGTGCATTCTTTGTAAACATTATTTTATATTCTGTCAACAGATGTTCGTAATAGACAACGTTCTTTGAATTGATCAATGTTGACTCATTGTTGACATTTCATTACTGATTTTCAAAGTACAAACTCATTTTCGTCTTCCTATGTTGTTTTATATCTGCTTACCATCTTTGTCACGTGATGTTGAGTTATAAATTCAGTTTTACTATTTTGAATTGACTAGTTATGATTTGACCAACTTTCAATTCCATTTTTATTAAATAAGATTAATGAGAAATGTTATGTTTCATCAGTATGTTATGTTCACGAAGGATCTAATGATAGAAAGCCAGTATACAAGATCCATTCTAAAAGTAATGACAATCGGCTCTCGTAGACGTTTGACTTGCAAGAAACTCATGATATATGAACGACTCCTGTATAATCTTTGTAAAGTTTCATTAAAAACTATCGTAAAGTTTTAAAAATATTTAGATTTTTTATCAGGTTTTGTCGTATACACTAAGCAAAATACATGTTGCTATTAAAATCGAACAAAAATCTTCAACAAGAGCGTACTCGTACGATGTTCTTTAGATACTCAGTGAACTGCATAACCGTATGGGAAGTCTGCAGTATAAAGACAAGTGTAAACAGGTAGGTTAGTTGATTTAAAATTGTCAGGAAGTCGTTAAAATCAGGGCTCATCCTCGCAAGCCCATAACAGCAGTTACGTCAAAGAACATTGTTGCTGTAAGACATCCGATTGGTAAAGACGCCACGTACACGGTGTCCGAGACAACTTGACATTTCAACAGGGAGAACTCACGAGATTCTCATCAAGCACGTGGGTTTAAGAAGGGTTTGAGTCCGATTGGTGCGCCTCAAAATGTTAATCAAGGAAAAAAGATCAGTGGGATCAAATGTGCTTAAGGAGGTAGGTTACCTTCATATTTGTATGTGCGCATGTCCAACCGGAAGCTAACGTGACGATTTACGACGACGTTTACGACAAATTAAATGTGTTTGTATATTCATTCTCCTGAAAACAAATCATGTACCTGCCTCTGATCTGATACTTTATGGTTTAATAATGCAGAAATAATGAATCAATTGCCGCAGAAACGCTTCAAAACAATGTTGCCTTAAAATGACGTCATTGACGTCATGACGTTACGTGTCAGTTACCGCGCAAAAGTAATAGCTTTTATCTTGAAAGTACGTAATTCTGTGCATTTTCTTTATTTTAACTATTTTCAAATAACCAATATTTGCTGAAATATTTGTTATGAATCTTCTGCTCTGAATAATCATCAATATTTTGCTCTTTTATGTAGTTATATTGAAACGTTATGCGGATTGTAAGAAAATGGATGATGGTAACCAATGTTATTTGGAATATAGTTGGATGAAAGGTTACTTGTAACGGCCATTTTCAAATAAAAAATCTAGCAGTTTGATTTGTAATACCTATTTTTCAGGTTCCGTTGATAATTTGTTACTTATATACTAAAACTAAGATCTAAAATTGTTCAAATTTCAGTAAAAAAAAATGTGGTTTCTTGAATTTAATTGATGTTACCATGGAAACGAAGCCCGTGACCTATGTATCTAAATGTAAAATTCAAAAGCGTTGACACTGGTCTATTTAAGAAACACAGCTTCGGCTTTTTATTTTCATTTCAACAATATCCATGAGAATAATAGCAGCATGCTGAACGATTTTTCCATGAAAAATGCCAGACGAGGGGTACTGCCGTATGTATTCTAAGCTGTGAAATTTGTTTGAATCAATTCAAATAACAAGAAAATATAACTTACGTTAAAAATAATATGTTTTAAAGCTACATTAACTAGAAAGATAATCTTATTCAATATTTTTCATAAGAAATTACGACAAAAAGCAAGATATAAGCTATTTTAAACATCTCTGTTGCCATGGTTACTGTAAACTTTAAGAAAAATAGGGTACCATGTAAAGTGCTTGGTATTTTGCTTATAATATTTCCCAAATATTCCATGTTGGTCATTAACAGAATGCCACTTAAGCCGTCGAAAACCCCTATTTTTATACATAGTTGTTTAAAAATGAGAAAAAATGCGTTACCATGGAAACACGAGCCCCGCGACATATACATTTAAAGCTTATATTAGAAAGCTAACGTGCATACTAGTAAAATTATCAATTATGCAGACTTCTACGGATATCAATGAAACTAAAATACACTGAAAAGTGTTAAATATCCGTATTTTCCTTCTTCTTTCAATATGAAATACCTTTAGAGGGTCATGTTCTTCAAACCTGGATAAAAATTGAATTCGAAGGGACAGAGACAAACGAAATTGAGATTGTAGCAGGTAAAACTTCATATTACACGAAATATAAACAAATGCTGTGGTTAAACTAACTTGAATTTACCCTTGTAACAAGGTCACCTACCTCCTTAAAACACTGCAAATGTTCTTAAATTGAGATGATTGCACAATGTCACAGCTCCTAACAGAAGATGAGACCTTGATATACTTTAATGAGCAAAAGCATCGCGTTGACAACAGACAGTTGCTGCGAAAAGGTGACCTGTTGATCAGTAATTGCAAAAAAAAAGAACTGAGTGTCAAAAAATGTTTTGTATTCCACCATCATGAAAAGCTTTCGGTCAAAAATGTGGTCGAAGTGTGCTTTCTTGGTGTAGTCAAAAGATCATTCAAGTAAATAGATCCTATTTTTCCACTTTCGGATAATTTTCATGTTGAAAGGGTTTTTTATTTACACTTCTTTTTCACTGTAAACTCACGGGCTGTAAACACTGGCCCCCACTCTTTATGGAGGTGAGTTGAAAAAAAAGAGCCAGTGAAACTTCCGAGGAGGCGCTAATGACCGGAACTACACGAGAAATGTAAACAAAGACAGAGGGTGAGTTTATTTTTTACTTTCTGTAACAAATTTAAGTCCTTATTTCAAAAAAGGGGCAATGTTATTCCACTCAGAATTTGTTAAACTTCTTATGCATGCTGGGTGATCTGCAGAGCAAAGGCATTTCTTAACGAGAGAACTTCTGAGGTTGTGAAAGAGAACCGAATTAAACTGAAAGTGGACATATGTTTATGTATTTCGTCCTAATTTACACAAGTCAGAGATTTCAAAGTCATCGTTCGGATGTTGTTGAAAAGAATATCTTATTACTGTATAATCTACGTGATTTGTTGGCGGATTACTACTAACCCTTAGCCTGCTGGCGGCAAGTGATTCTGCCATTGCGACCAGTGCAGAACAAGATCAGCCTGCAAATCCGTGTAGTCTGATCATGGTCTGCACTGTTCGCTATTCAGTCAGTAAATTTTCAGTGAACACCCCTTCGAATAATAAATGGTATTGCCCAAATTGAATGATGGACCTGTCCATTTTAGAAATTTACCAGGGTACAGTAGACTACAGGTAGGTTGTAATTGTTCATCGTTTCAAATTAGAATACTTTTAAAATAACAGTTGTGTTTTAAATTCTCATTCGTTTTACTACATCGGGAATGATTGTTTTTTGACGTTGTGTATCACAGATCTGCACGTAGCTGGTTAGATCTTGATATAAATCAATTCAATGAGCAACATGTGTTAATGTTTTCATAAATCCTTGTTACGACAGAATTGATTTGACGGTAAGAAAGAAATAAAAAAGTTGTTTACATTTTCATTATATTAAAAATAATGGTATTGTTCGTAAGTGTTGGCCTGGAACACATGAATATTCCATATGTTTTTATGAATTGATTTTCGATGTCAGAAACTTAATAGGGATACCAGTACAAAATGTATATTTCCTAACCTCCTCGTGTTGCATGTGCCGATATAGTTTTGTGGGCAACCCGTTCAGCTACTAATCTCAGAATTGGTTCGAGTGCTCTGTCAGACGTTATCAATATTTTTTCATCTATAAAACTAAAGGCGAGAAAAATTGTCACACTTCTCGTAATTTATAGTTCATTAATTTAAAAAGACTACTTTTCAACATTTTAACGTACATGTCAGTCTAAAATATCGACTAAAACCTTCAGGACTGGACAAATGCTTATTCATTCAACGGATAATTCAAGCAAATAGTGTTAGCAAATGAAATCATCAAATAAATGCTAAATAACGTAAAAACTGTTTCATAAAATAATTGTAAGAATAAAAGCAATATCGATAAATTACATTGAATCAAAAAATGTTCTGAACTGAATTCGAAATAATTGTAATGCACGGAAGTCGACGACCATATCACCGTGTCATTGGTTAATTAAATAGATTATTTTAGGTAATGTAGACATTTTCATAATACATTGTACTTATATAACGTAATATGACGAAAACGCCCGAAAATATTTGGCGAAGACTAATGAGTGTCAGGTCAATACTTACGTACTCTAGCCGATTTTCCCTGAATTAAAACGTATATGAGCAGCATGAGGCCAATAGTTGCGATTATGTGATCGGTTGTGTCAGATATCGATTTATTTTATGCTAACTAATGAAATACTGTATTATATCAGTTAAATATTTTCATATCTCATCACTCACACTGTGAAAATATGAAATCTATATTTTCACACTGTGAGAGATATAGCCCCGCCCCCTCATTACATTGTGTATGAATTTTAAATTATTTGCTTAAAACAGGATGAAAACTGTAGTCGCACTTTGTTCTTTATAGTATATTTCTCGATTCAAAATAATTTGCTTAAAAAGAATTTCATACCGTTATGCAGCAAAAAATAAAACAAAATGGAACTTTATGTTGCATGCGTCTTTATAACGTCACAGCACGTCTGACGTCATGTCTGTTTACGCGCGTCTGTTTCCCGCGCTGAGATTAAAACAGTTGCAAAACGCACATCTCAACGTAATTGAGCATAAAATAAAAAGAAAATTTGTTTCTTTTTCGTGAATATTGAATATATCTCACCTTGAAGTGAGAAAATTTTCACATTTTCACTCGCGCTACGCGCTCGTGAAAATATTTGAAATTTTCTCACTTCTCAGTGAGATATATTCCATATTCTCTCAAAACAAACAAATATCCTCTATATCTGGCATACTTCTAGGGGTACCATAAAGTCATATAATACACACTCTCAGTGTTCATAGAATGCACACTTCCAGTGTTCAAGCACCGACTGTTCGATAACGGTAGACCGATTGCAGGTGCAAATAGCGACGTATTTAGTTACAAAATTGATCGTAGAGCGTACACTTCAGTCCAAAGCTAACAGAATTTTACATCGTATTAGTTTAATTCAACCCCAGTCTGACAAAGAAACTAGTTGAAAAAATTGAAGATGACAACAATAAAAGGAAAACCTATTGTAAATACTGAAGGTAAGTACGTTGCTTGAAACTGTCGATGAGACAAGGACTTGCATGATAGTAGGACTGAAGACTTTGAGACAGCACACGTTAAATTTCATAAATTTTTGACAGGCAAAAACTATAACTGAAATATCCTTTCAAACACAGCAGAGATGGCTGCATTCGAGTATAGAAAGCTTTTAAAGGAATTTGGAAAGGGTAATAAACTGGAAGAGACCGATCCATTCACAGATTTAAGAGCTGACAATACTAAACTATCATTGCTACATACATGTATATTAACTTTAAATGAACTTATCAATATCAGCAAAATTTGCGATCCAAATTTTATCTTAATTATATCACAAATATTAATTATTTATTAATGTTTGTTGCCGCAAACAATCCCATCAACTTCCATTTCGTTCATTCACACCCCCCCCCCCCCCCCCCCCCACCACCACACACACACACCTCCGGTCACCCCTTACCCATCCCCCGCAACTCGCGCAAACCATGTTTCCTGCCTTTTTCATAAATGTCAGATTAGTACATTCCTAAGGTAACCTAAGGTAACAGTTGGTATATCCAAATTTTTACGAAGTATTTAAAATCAACAGCAATATATGTCTCTTGATTTACAGTCTCTGTAGCCTGGTGGATGGGGTGCATTTATAATTAACATACTTATTTTCACGCATGGGTTCGAACCTCAAGTTTTTAACATAATTCAAATTGTTTTGTTGTCGATTTTGTATATTTTATCTTTTAAATTAACAGTTTGAAAACAAAATCGGCAGCTGTGATAAGTAAGAAGCAATTAGAAATGATTTTTTTTGTTATTCGAGTAATCCCAAGGCACAGTGTAATACATTGTGGCTAAACAACACAATTCATTTCAGACAGTAACAAACGATGAATTTTGCGGCGTGATGTTAAGCTCCGGCACATTTAATCCGGAGACGAGTACCAGGTCTTCATGGAGAGGCTGACCCAGACTAGAAACGGCGAGAGCGTACATACCTAAGATGTTCGCTCAACCTGGTATGTCAGTTGTTAACTTATGTTTGTATATGGAAAATGTGGTGTCATGTAAATCATATTATACTGTAAATCCGAAGCGTCCAAGTTAGTCATAAATGCATCCTGCTGTTTCTTTCTTTACCTTTTGGAAGTTGTATTGCTTCAGGAAAAATTTTATTTAATTAATTGTGATGATAACTGTCCGATTCTGTGGTATAAATAATATGCAGAGAAAAGATCTGTCACGCTGAACCAGATGCAATATTTTATGAAGCTATAAATCCTCAGTATAGTAATGGAAAAAGAAAGGGGGAGTATTGGTTTATACAAATGCATATGGGGAAGAACATGTTAGGTCGGATAAGAAAAGAAATCAGCGAGTAAGTCGACTTATTAGGAAGACATACAAACCACAGTGGAAAACTTTTATGACTAATTTGTTAAAAAAGTGGTGTGACCCCTCAAATCAGGTCAGCTTTCATGCTCGACTTTGAAATCATAGAAATCTGTTATCACTGTACCAGTACGAGACTGTGTCTGTAGAGAAAAACGTCTACAATTGCTCATAAGGTTAACCCAACATGTACAAACATCACTTCTAGCAAAGCCGCAGAGGACATGTCACATTTGGAACTAGTAGCAGCGTTACGGGAATTCGGAGAAGCCCTGCATGCTTTATGAAAACTTCTACGAATGAGGGGTTGCAAACGTTGAACAAATGAAAGATATTCAACGGGTTGATTTGCCTGTTGTGCACAATCCTGATGGTTCTGCGTCTACGAAATTTTGACCCGCAATAAACTCTTAATAGTTTATTGCACATTTACCGCCGATGTAAATATTATAATGAAGTAACAAGTGTTTGTGCTAAGTAGATTGAATTATACTAGTTGGTGTTACTATATTGAACTTTTCTGTTTTTGTTCAACTTTGTAAACACACATATGCGAGTTCTTGTATTTTTTTAAACTTGTTTGTTTTATAACATATAAACGCATTGACAAAGTTTAAATTACATAAACTTATTGCTTCGAACGAGACAAACATATGCCGTACAAAAACTTTAAAATAGGGCTTGGTTGTTTTGAGGCGAGATTGGCCTACTATGAGAGGTATTGGCCAAAGGGTATTTTCATTATATTCAAAACGACCGTTGGGAATGCCGCATTGTTGATATATTCAATACACAGTTAAAACCATATCGCCAATTTCTCAGTAAAAGATAAAGAAAGACCCTTTGTGTCTCAACTGATATTATGTAAGGTTCAGTATAGGATCTTAACCAACAACAAACCAATAAGATATCTTCTGGAATGTATTTGTTAAGTATAGTTTTTTGGATACCGCTGTACATAATTACATGTTGGGGCGTCATAAAATTGATCGGATTATTGTGATTAATTTAAACAACACAACGGTTTATGATGTTACACTGTCCCTATATTAGGCAAACTTAAAAAAAAGAATGTGCTGACAATACACCTCACCGTTTTTGAGATTTAAAATAAGTTTAAAACACAGGTTATCAAATCAGCCATATTTATATGTATACGGAAACTAGAATTGAAAACGGTTCAACTTCCATTTAACATGAATTAGATCCCTTTTAACGCCTAAACAAAATACGTTTGACTGGATAGTTCTGTCCACCTCTACAATCTGTGAAAGATTCTTATAGTTTTATTTAAGAAATTTAAAAAAGAACTAACCTAATTGTCAATACATTACAATAAATTTCATATAACAAACACGTTTTTCTACTTTGAGCTATTCTTGCATACAATTTTCAATCAAGCTTTGTTTTGGATAAGGAAATCCTTAACTTAATCAATTTCATCACTATTTTAGAAAAAGTCAGCCAATCCAGTTCATGTATTTTAGGTAACAGTTTAACATTTATGTAATCTCTATAAGCATTTTGCTAATCAAAAATACTTTCATTAAAATTTTATCAAAAAAAAAAATAAAAAGCCGATTAATGAATTACGTGTACCTTCCTTAATTGCCATTGCACGTACTAAACCTAACCTTAAATAATATCTTACTAAACCAAATTGCGGGGACGCCTTATGTTTTTACATGAAGTACACACCATTCTCTTATTAAAGTAATTTAGTATTGAGTCTACAAAAGAATCAACTGTTTATTGCAATAGATCTTTCACAGTGAAACATTACCTTCATATTTTTGTCTATATGGTATGTTAAGCCCCAACAGTTATACAATGTAAATAAAATATCTACGATCTGCGAGAACATCCTCTGGAATCAAAGAACTCTACCAAGCAAACGGTAATGATCATTAAAATATAACACAGAACCTAAATTACGATGTAAATTCCGCGAAAAAAGAAATAATTGGAGGCAAGCATCTTCCTCTTCACGCAATCCGACTGCAGATTGATTTGTTTTAGTACGAATTCATCAACATACATAGGCCTTTCTTTTTTCATAAAAGACTTAAAACAACTGCATGCCTTCCTATATTATCTATACTAAAGTCAACAGCAATGTTTCAGCTTTGGTAAACGGAAGACCAGACAAAATATGTCAGTAAAACGTGTTACTCCTATGTTTGTTATCATAAGTGAGTTGTATGAGATAATGTCGTGAATTCCAAAAATGAACTTTGAGTGAGTCAGCCGAAGTCAGATGTTGTATTGCAGGGGAAAAGTGGCTTATTAGTTATTATAATAAAATTGTAATTTTGAAAAGTTGGAAACCTCTAAAACGAATTGTGCGATTCGTAATTACGTTTTCATTTTCGGCAAGTCGTCATATTCTATTTCTTGTTCGTATTGTAGAAAATAAACTAGATCTATACAAGTGTAAATTTTTGGCTTGACAACAAATAATCTATTCCTCAAATTCTTATTTAAAAATCATAAAGGTTAATATGTAAATCATTCTTTTGTTAAAAAAGTATATATTTGCCACTAGAAAAGAAAATAATCTCGATCAGTAGAGTTTGCAGAGGCAAATCTTTCATACGTCTGGTTACGGATAATTTACTGATACAGTCCTGTTAAATCTTTTACTTGGTAAGCTTTAATTGAAACTAAAATAGGTGGCCGACTGCTCCTTTATTTTTTTCGTTTGAAAGCTATTGAATATATCAGTTATCAGGAAGTATTGTTGCCAGCAATTGTGGTTGTTTGTTTTACAAATAAACCAGGTGACAATTCATTTTCTTTGGAAAGGCGTCACTACACAGCTAAAACTAAATAACAGTCCCTTCTTTGTTAAGGCGTCACTACCCAACTGAAACCAAAATCGTTATTCTTTCTGCGCATGATGTCATTACCCTGCTAAAACCAAACTGTTGTCCCTTCATATAGGTAACACTATCCAGCATAAACCAAACTATGTTCCTTCATCTTGTGTTTGTATATGTGTGCCTATCCGGTTTATTACTGCCCCTTCGTCGTATACATAACAAGGATTGCCAATATCAATAAAAAAAATCCGAAATCTAATCGAGTGAAACATAAGCAAGCAAGGAAATGGATCTATAGGTAATATAATTTAACTCTTAAAATCAAGAAGCGCCTGCAGAAACATCGAAAGAAGGTGAATCCAGTGTGAATGTAAATAGATATATTTATTTGGTACATGGTTACAATAACAAATCATATTGCATTCTTTACAATTTAAAAACACAGACATGAATCATGAACAATATAATGCATCTCAATGCCAAGGGTAACACAAAAATATATTAAAACCCTTTTTTTTTCAATATGGTCCTTGTTACTAATGTCATGACAAAGAGAGACATGAAATATGAATTAACATAAATAGATATTTTTAAAAATAGTACTGACACTGAATTGGATAAAAATAAAATAATGTTTGCATGACACTTTAAAATATGTCATAGCTGACTAGTAAAAGTAGAAATTCAATGCAATCTGAATGACTAGTAAAAATAACAAAGAAAGCTTTAAAACACAATGCAATTCATCTGGAATATTCACATAATACCGTTTTACTTTGATAATAAACATTTGACCTAGCAAGTGGTTTTTGATGGTAACCTTGAAGGTGCAGAGAAATGAGACCAGAATGAATTGTAACTGAGTCTATTGATACTCCATGTCATAGATTTATCCGCATAGCTTAAACCACATCGAAAACAATACATTCCGAAACTAATAGTTTGAAGTAATTAGGTCCCTGATAATTATTGATAAATGGGCATATAGTTAGCAACTACATTTAATTTACAAGTAAGTTATTTGAAGAGTTAGCCTTGCGCCTGTTGTCCATTTGTTGCTTTCTTTACTGAAGCGAGATGAAATGTGATATCTTTGCTCTTAAAACCCTGAAGAGTCATTCCCCTTCTCAGACATTAACAACTTTTTTATAACTTATTTATGTGACTTTGTCATTAAAAGAAGAGTATACTAATTGGAACCCTTACGTTTTATGTAGAAATGACGAATAACATGAAAGTCATGTTCACAAACGTATGAAAACGAACATGGGCTAAAAAATACATATCTTATAACAAGCATGTTTAAAAGAATAGGCTTATTGTTATCACGTTCAGTATAAGTACGGCTGCTTATCGCGCAATTCGAGCAACACTGGTGTTTTTGCTTCAATGGAATTGCGGCACTCCTGGCGAACGATTTGCGCACATAAATTCAACAAATTCACTTTTATTAACTCACTTTCTTTAAATTATTCTGTTCTTGAAATAGGATATCACAAATCGGGCTTCGTAGTCTGGCCTGTATATAAACAAAGACTTATCCTGGAAAATATGCGCTTGATAAGTGAAAGAACAAGTGAGGTACGATGAAACTTCTGCAGACCTAGGGATCAAAATATTGTTCAATGACATTTGAATGCTGTACATAAATGTTTTGTTTTTGCTGTCCTTTTCGTTCCGAAGGAAAATATAGCAAATAAATCACAATTTTATACATAATCTAACTTAAAATTGTGTTTTCCTTACACAAAGTGAAAATACATGGCTGAATATTTCAAAATGTTCCCTGTGCTTCAATTGCGGCACCGGAGATACAATTGCGCAAAATAATCTTAGTTTGCAGTGTTATATGCTTATTGCTACACGACGTCAAAGCCGGTGTAATGAAGTATTTCGACCCCATAGAATAATGACCCCCCGGTCATTATTCTATAGAAAACGTGACCCCCCGGTCATAGTATTATGACCTCCAGATCATAGTACTATGACTCCCCCACGTGAAGTAAACTGAACCTCACGAAGAATATTGACTCCCATAAAAAAAACGACCCCCGGTCATTTGGTCAAATTTAGTGATAACTCATGTATCTAAGGCCTAATTGCTGCATTTTATGCCCCCACTCCGTCCGTCCTTCCGTTTGACCATTAGCCCCAGATACCATCACTTGACACAGAAATCAGAGCATTCCGCAACGGGAAAAGGGATTCTATTTCTAGACGCTGTATCTTGGTGTATACATTTTTTTTTCAGGAAAATAACAATTCACATTACGTTCACAAAACACACCAGTGTCAATAATCCCTGCAAACTTCGGTATGAAGTAATTCTTCAGAAGAAAACTGCACAAGAAACTGCTAGCATAGAACTTAGTATTAATAGAAGTTGCAATACTTAGCAGTGGCAGTAAAGTACGGTAGCGGCAACAATAGAAAGTAGTAGTAGTAGTAGTAGTAGTAGTAGTAGTAGTAGTAGTAGTGGTAGTGGTAGTGGCAGTGGCAGTAGCAGCAGCAGCAGCAGCAGCAGCAGAGGAATTAGTGACAGCAGCAACAGCAGCAGGACAAGAAGAGGTAGATGTACAAGACGTATTAGTGGAAGCAGGTATAGTAGTATCAGTAGTAGGAGTTGAAGTAGTAGTAGTAGAAGAAGAAGAAGAAGAAGTACATGTAGTAATTTCAATAGTAGTAGCGGCACCAGTAGTAGTAGTACAATCAAAATGTTAACTATTGGCAATGGAGGGTATTAGAGTTGTAGATCTAGTAAAAGTGTCCGTTAGGTTTGGTGGGGATCACTTTTTAATAGATATTATCGTCGAAAGTCTTTTTAGGAGCCGGTGTTTTACACGGAAAGAGTAACTTTTTTAAATAGAATAATGTCCTGGAATCGATATTGTATGAGAGTTCGAATGTAGTAATTTCGGCAGTGAGTATTTTACATGGAAGGAGTCACTTTTTCGATAGAATAATAACCGGGGTCGTTATTCTATGAGATTCGAAGGGAGTCATCTTTAGGGAGTCAGTATTTTACTTGGAGGGGTCAGTTTTTCTATAGAATAATGACCGGGGGGTCGTTATTCTATATAGTTTTCAAAGGGAGTCAGTTTTTTATAAGGGGAGTCAATATTTTACAGGAAAGGAGTCACATTTTCTATAGAATAATGACCGGGGGGTCGTTATTCTATGGGGGTCGAAATACTTCATTACACCGGCATGCCTTTCGGACAAAACAAAGTGTAAGGTGCAGTACGATACATCTCGAAATATGTTATTTTTTTGACAAAAATACTAGAAATTACATTGAACAAACACCTAGCACAAAGTACGAATATACATTTTGTCAAAATAACTATTTATTTTTTCTACATACATTTTTCTCTGAAATACTGAACATTAACCCTTAGCCTGCTAGGGCAAGTGATTTTGCCTTTGCGACCACTGCAGACCAGACTGCTGAGCACGGTCTGCACTGTTCACTATTCAGTCTGTAAATTTTCAGTGAAAACCCCTTCAAGTAATAAATGGTACTGCCCAAATTGAATGATAGACCAGTCCATTTTAGAAATTTAGCAGGGTAAAGGTTAAATAAAAATCTGGAATATAAAATGTAACATGTTTCTAAAACAATCAGTTTGGTTCGTTCGTATTCAAATTCTCAGAAATGGCTTCCTTTGAATTTAGAACAAAACTGAAAAGAAAATCTCATATGTTCACATCAAGAAAATCTCCATTGTCAAAAGACAATGAAGCAAGTACACTCGACAAAAACACGCCTGGTACACCAAAACTATGTTCAAGTATGTTCTACATTAAAGAATTAAATGTAATTGTTACATTGATACTTAAAACGATAGGCAAAGTCTAATACCGTTTAACAGTATACCCAAAACTATATGCGCAATTCTATCTCCGGTGCCGCAAGTTGAGTACTGGATACATGCTGGCCTATTTTAGCAATGTCTTCACACATCCTGTGAATTAAACATCATATAAAATACGATACTATATTATCGGATCTTTTGTTTGCTATAGTTTCCTTTTGAATGGATAGTTGGTTACAAAAATAACATTTATGTACAGAATTGTGGTTCAGTTAAGTGAAGTTTTGATAAAAATGCTTGCACAATTTTCATCATATCTCACTGCTCTTTTACAATTTAAGAAGATTATTTAAGCAAATATCTTTGTTTGTATACATGTGTGAGTACGAAGCCCGATTTTCGATAACCTATTCCCAAAATAAAATAGCACAATGAAAAAGAAACCCCTAACCGTAAATTTGCCCAATTTTCGTACGCAAATCGTTCATCGGAAATGCCGTAACTCCACTGAAGCGAAGCACCGATCTCGAATTGTGCGATGCGATTAGCAGTCGTAATAAATATTGAGCAATTGAGAATATTAAAATAAGAAATTGTAACAATATTCGAGAAAATAAGAAATTTAAAGTTAGTCTGTGATTGCTACTGTTTCGTTTACATAGTAAGAAATACAAAAACGCTCTTTCGAATATTTTGGTTGTTAATACTGCAAGATACTTTCAATTACTCACTAAAATTTTCTAGCGATCAATTAATAGGGGGTAAAAGTCCCCGAGACGGTGACGTCTGTCTTTGTTGTCTGAATATACCGAGGCAATTTTTTATGTCTTCCGGTTCCGTTTTATGTCTTTTCAGCAGACTGGTTTTCTGCATGAGTAACAGAGCACCATAAATCAGTACCAGAAACTCATTAATCGTGCCAATATGTTTCTTTTACTTCTTTCTCTCAAAAATCATGCAAAAAATGTTTCTAGTTATTTGAAAAAATATGATTATTTTCCTTTAAAAACATTGGACAGAAAACGGAAAATATTGTCGTTGATAATCATAAAGACAGTACGAGAACGCGGCGAATAGGAAATGACGTCACCGTGACATCGGGTTTCCCTACATTTTGCAAAGTATGATATTCGCTGTAACAGGTATGATGACACTAAATATAAACTTGCTGTTTTCAAGAGAAAATGTTCTCTCTTATGAGCAGTGAATAGTTTCTTTGTTATATATATTTTTAGCTAAATAAGATTTCATTGAGCTCGCTTTGAGGCTTTGAGGCTTTGCCTTATTTCATATTAACGGTAAACCCCCATTCGAGACGGTGCCTTAGTTCATAATAACTTCAAACAAATTGTATTGTGTCAGATTGTAATAGCGAGTAATGTCTCGTTCAGAATCAAACACGTGATATTTTTTTATGTGATCTTGTCCTTAAAACAAAAGTAACGCACCCCCACCCCCACCCCCACCCCGTTTTATAATAAAAAAAAAGATAGAAAAAAATATGTTGATTATAGAATTATTATGCAATTTCTATTTTAATCCTACACGTGCCTAGGTTGTGAGTACAACGTTTTGAAACTGGCCTGTGACTGGGTTTCTACTGTCTCCACTATCCATCAGTGTAATACCTGTAAATTAGTTGAAAAACAAATGGATTTGTACATATGATTTGATTCAACCAAGATGTGTCTAAAGCAAAAATTGTTTACTCAGATAATTTTTAAGAACAGAGAAATAGCATTATTATAGATTGCTTGGCCTTAACAGACTCTGTAAGTCTACATGATAGCATGAATGAATATAAAAACTTTATTATAAGATTTTGTTCACTGGTTATAGGTGGAGATGGGAATTTCCGGTCTCGAGGGGTAACTGTTTAGGCGGTAACGAGGCTCCTGCCGAGTTACCGCGTAAACATTTACTCGAGAGCCGGATATTCCCGTCTGCACATACAGCCAGAGATAGAATCTTTTTCTTGCATACCATATTCAACAAATAATAGTAAAAAATAAATTCACAAATGATTTTCTTACAGCACTTTTTTTCTTATAGTAGCGCATTAACAAAGCGCGTGAACAGGAAGTACGTCATGACGTTACAACGACGGAAACAACATAATAGTTCCGGTTTTTGTTTTACCATCTGTAGTGAAACGTTATGTTATTTTCGTAAAATGACGTTTTTTGAATCGAGAAATATGTTATAAGGAACAAAAAGGAACTATCAAGGTATTTGATTTTTATCCCGTTTTACGTTAAACATTATTATTACTACACACGTCTTCTGTACATATGTAGTTCGTTATACGCCATTTACAGCACGAGAGTCATCTTACCCCGGGGTGTAAGATGGAGTTTTCCAGCACCGGTGAAATCACCAGAAATCCCAGTCTGGTATGCAAGAAGTAAATATGTAAACTCTAGTACGAAATGCTTGACAGATGTCGCAGCATCTTTAATAAAATATTTCTGAAAACCCAGACTGTATTATATTACCATAAACTGGAAACAAGTACTTTTTACCCAGTTTTTATTTGTCTATAACAGTATGCATATAAGCAACCTCGTTTTGTAACTTCAATTTAAATTACTAACACATGTACATACCTGATGGGGAGTGTAGTGTAACAACGTTTGTATAAGGGTTAAAGTGTCCTTCTGAAACTGTCACTGTCACTGTTGATGAATATACTATAACAAATAAGGGGACACCTGTTACATGTTGTTCTATACTAACGTACCAACGAAAGCATTTGAAAACATCTGAGATATTTCAAAAATAAAAATTGAAAGTGTTAAGATATCTTCGCAATAAACACACTGATAAACTCTTATATCTGCTTATCACCACTATGATTTTCATTTATAGCAAAAAGTGAAACTAAGTAATTATGCGAGAACTAATTGATATTATTTTATAAAGAGATGCAAAGTTACATCATAAGACTTTTTAAAAATTCATGTATAAAGTTAACACTATGTTTTCTATTCTAAAGAGAAGACATCTTCTACTGTATTATCTTTTCCAATTCCTTCATTTATACAATGTCATGGTTTATGACATATCTAGAACTCGATCAATTGTTAATATATGGAAAATAACAAATCTCATATTAACGATAAATGAGCCGCACCATGAGAAAACCAACATAGTTCGTTTGCGACCAGCATGGATACAGACCAGCCTGCGCATCTGCATAGTCTGGTTAGGATCCATACTGTTCGCTAATGGTGGTTTCTCTCATTGCAATAGGCTTTGAAAGCGAACAGCATGGATCCTGACCAGACTGCGCGGATGCGCAGGCTGGTCTGGATTCATGATGGTCGCAAACGCACTATGTTGGTTTTCTCATGGCGCGGCTCAAATTGCAAGATAATACTCATAGTTAGGTGCAGGTAATCGTGATCCGTAAACGCTCACGTTTGCAACAATAACGATAAAAAATGATGTAATGACTCATAAGTCTTTGCTAAGTGATGTCTACCTTTTGTGTTATCAAAAATGTGCTCAAGCACCATTTTCTTGTAAATATTTGAAATAAGATAATTTAATATACGATATCAGAACAAAAAATATCAACCCTGCCAAAATGTTACACGTGTATTTCTGCTGTCTCTCCAATGTAATGGTAAATCAGAAAATCAGAAATGAGCAGGAAGGAAAGCATGTGTTGTTATTTTTTTTATCTGATTAATACTTAGTAATGTGTCAATTTGTATTTTCTTACGGCAAAATATGAAGTGAATAAAAAGAAATTAACGATGTCCAAGGTACATTTTCAACAATGCAAGGACGAAATTAAACTATGTTGTAGAATTAATGGGGAAAACTATATTAGATATTAATTGTTTACCTGTTTCCCCTGTATGAGGTCTGTACCCATTTTGTGCTGCAAGTTAAATATATATAATAAGAAAATAAACTGGCCGAACAATAATCAGGTGTTGGACAAGACCTGTTCCAGGTAATTATGGTATCCAAAACCAGCTGCAAACGACAATGCGTCTCTAAGACATGTCCTTATATACTATCGCTGCATAGTTCAGTTATAAATTAAATGGATCTAGTTTGCATATCATACACTCTTTAGACACAGTTCAATATTTAGAGACGTTGATGCATCCTAAAACAAATAGGCAGTAAAGGAAATCATTTTAAATTTTGTGATACATAGGTGAAAGTTATTCGCATTTTCGTAAAAGCACTTTTCTAAAAAAAATTGTCTTTATAGAATACACTTGCAGAAAAGTAGTATGCTAAAGTTTCCTCTTCTTTTACAATATGCAATTCGATTACCAAACTTACCGTTGTCAGTATACAAGTTAAGCAATATGTTGCACATGTAAGTGTAGAATACTATTTAGTTGTTCTTATGTAATGCTTTTTATAGCGATAGTTTAGTACATACGTCGTCTGTATTAAGGTCCTAGGTTTTGTTCATAAACATTAACTCCTGAAATTTGCTTAGATAGCACAAGTGAAAATTATTTAATTAAAAAAATATTATCTTGTAGGTGGCCAGATTAGCACATGTGATGTGTGGAACTGTAGCAGAAGTGGTCATATCATGCATATTATCTCCTCATTTATCACATTTAAGAACTCGGTAACACTGTACTGATTAAACTATTTTTAACAAATTTACTTATATATTATCATTAATTCGTATCATTCTGCTTCGTTTTAAAATGTTTGCTTCATAATATAACAACCCATAGTAAGATTACAAGAAATGTGAATAAAAAAAAGCATGTGTTGCCAAACATGTAGAAAGTGAGTAATTTCCTGGAAACTATCAGCAGTATTGTACTATTACTTCCATAGGTGTAACCTCCATAACGCAAACTTTACGGACATATGCGAAGGAAACAGTTAGAAAATTTTGTGGCGTGACTCGCCAAAAACCTCTATATCCCATCATTTCAAAAACAGATTCTAAACGACTCGTTTCTTATTACTGAAATATCCTTCTTTATGTTTAGAGGTGCTAACCCCCATTCAGATTAAAGCACTGGTTAAGAAAATGTTTCATTATACCATGAGTTTAACCATACCGAAACATTTACAATACCAGAGCATCTTAAAGAAACAGATTGGGAAATTTAACCATCAAAACTCGGCGGTCTAAAACCTTCACAAGACATCCTAAAAACTGACTATTGCTTTCAAAATGATTAGAAAACGTTGTATATATATTAAGTATATTAAATTATTAATTGTTTACCTGTTTCCTGTATAGGAGGTCTGTACCCAAATAAACTAGAGATGCGAACAATAATCAGAAACTGGACCAGATCTTTTCTGCTACAATTCCACACATCACGTGTGCTAGTCTGGCCACAAATTTACTTATATATTACCATTAATTCGAATTATTCTGCTTCGTTTTAAAATGTTTGCTTCATAATATAACAAAAAATAAAATCTGGAAAGTTGATTCCTTCGGAAGCACCGAGAACAAGGCAAATAGTGAAAATTGCAGACTCGGTTTGATTGAGTCTGTTCATGGGCAGTAATGGTAAAAGCAACACTGCCCACGCCCCCTAGCACCGGCTTAAGCAGTATTCAATCTTCAAATCTAAATGAGTTGAAATCAATGATCCCGAAGGACCAGAAAATATAACAACACTGAGATGAAGTCGGGGCGACTTTTTACGGCCGCCACCCATAGTAAGATTACAAGAAATGTGAATAAAAGAAAGCATGTGTTGCCAAACATGTAGAAAGTCAGTAATTTCCTGGACATATGCGAAAGAAACAGTTAGAAAAATCTGTCGTGTGACTCGCCAAAAACCTCTACATCCCATCATTTCAAAAACAGATTCTAAACGACTCGTTTCTTATTACTGAAATAATGTCTTCCTTCTTTATGTTTAGAGGTGCTAACCCCCATTCAGATTTAAGCACTGGTTAAGAGAATGTTTCATTAAACCATGAGTTTAACCATACCGAAACATTTACAATACCAGAGCATCTTAAAGAAACAGATTGGGAAATTTAACCATCAAAACTCAGCGGTCTAACAACTTACAAGACATCCTAAAAACTGACTATTGCTTTCAAAATGTTTAGAAAACGTTGTTGATATATTAAGCATATTAAATTATTAATTGTTTACCTGTTTCCTGTATAGGAGGTCTGTACTCATTTTCTGCTGCAAGTAAAATATATAAAAAATATAATAAGAAAATAAACTAGAGCTGTAAACAATAATCAGAAACTGGACCAGATCTTTTCTGCTACAATTCCACACATCACGTGTGCTAGTCTGGCCACAAATTTACTTATATATTATCATTAATCCGAATTATTCTGCTTCGTTTTAAAATGTTTGCTTCATAATATAACAACCCATAGTAAGATTACAAGAAATGTGAATAAAAGAAAGCATGTGTTGCCAAACATGTAGAAAGAGAGTAATTTCCTGGAAACTATCAGCAGTATTGTACTATTACTTCCACAGGTGTAACCTCCACAACGCACACTTTACGGACATATGCGAAAGAAACAGTTAGAAATATCTGTCGCGTGACTCGCCAAAAGCCTCTATATCCCATCATTTCAAAAACAGATTCTAAACGACTCGTTTCTTATTACTGAAATAATGTCTTCCTTCTTTATGTTTAGAGGTGCTAACCCCCATTACGATTTAAGCACTGGTTAAAAGAATGTTTTATTATACCACGAGTTTAACCATACCGAAACATTTACAATACCAGTGCATCTTAAAGAAACATTGGGAAATTTAACCATCAAAACTCGGCGGTCTAACAACTTCACAAGACATCCTAAAAACTGACTATTGCTTTCAAAATGATTAGAAAACGTTGTTGATATATTAAGTATATTAAATTATTAATTGTTTACCAGTTTCCTGTATAGGGGGTCTGTACCAATTTTCTGCTGCAAGTAAAATATATAAAACAATATAATAAGAAAATAAACTAGAGCTGTGAACAAAAATCAGAAACGTTTCTGCTACCATTCCAAACATCACGTGTGCTAATGTAATTTCAAAAAAGGGGGCTAGGCTATTGTTTTAAAAGACTAAATTATTCACTGTCTTGGATAGTATATATTCATTCAAAATTAGTTAAAGGCTTTCACCGGAAACTCTTGACATTTTAAAATTGTTGAAATATATAACTGACAAGTCGGCGTAGCTCTGGGAAGGTTAAGACATAACACCAGGAAAACTACATCTTAATTTGGTAATCAACAGTCTGGCCGGTGCATATAAAAGGTCTATGTACTAGACATTCAGGGAGGCGAGGCAGCAGAGCCACCTACCGTGGTTCTGCCAACGTAAGTCAAAAATACCATTATGCCTCGTTAGGTTAATTTCCAAATATGTTATGTAGATTTCATGAAAGACAACTTCAGAATATACACTAGAGATGCTTTTGAGAAAAGCGCATGTCTCCCACAACTGCCTAATCATCTTTCGCATGCGCTTTCGTGCACCCAAAACGCACCCTATACTACTAATGAGTAGTATAAGGTGCATTTGTACGAAAGCGCGTGCGAAATGAGGATTTTTCGTTAATTCAAGGGCCATAATTCCAAAGTGCCTGGGCCGATTTGGCTAGTTATCGAACTTGGCCGAGGTCTTATGGTCAGACACATTTTGTTTAAGTTTGGTGAAGATCGGGTGAGAAATGTTCGACTTAGAGTGCGGACAAGCTTTGTGACAGACAGACACACAGACACACAGACAGGAGTAAATCAATATGTCTCCCACACCACTGTGTGGGGGAAGACATAATAATCAGTTCTTAACATCTTACAGTAGCTAAATATTATTTGAAAGATGGACACTGAGACAATAAAATTACTTGTACTAAAAGACTTTCTTTAAATACATGAAATTAAATAAACATCAGAAACGAACTATTGTGTCTTCGATCTTATATATGTGTGTGAAAGTTCTACCACAGGTTTTACAAGTCTGGTAACTCTGGTGCCATGTGGCTTTTAGAGGCCATTACGCTACATAATCTGGCCATAAATTTACTTATATATTATCATTAATTCGAATCATTCTGATTCGTTTTAAAATGTTTGCTTCATAATATAACAACCCATAGTAAGATTACAAGAAATGTGAATAAAAGAAAGCATGTGTTGCCAAACATGTAGAAAGTGAGTAATTTCCTGGGAACTATCAGCAGTATTGTACTATTACTTCCACAGGTGTAACCTCCATAACGCACACTTTACGGACATATGCGAAAGAAACAGTTATAAATATCTGTCGCGTGACTCGCCAAAAACCTCTATATCCCATCATTTCAAAAAAGATTCTAAATGACTCGTTTCTTATTACTGAAATACAGTCTTCCTTCTTTGTGTTTAGAGGTGCTAACCCCCATTCAGATTAAAGCACTGGTGACTCATGTGATATATTTCACAATTTAAGACATTACTCTTGTCAACTGATACCTTATCAATACTAGTATCAAAGTTGTTCGGCAAATAAAGTAGACTGATGTTTCATTCTTTCAAAGATCTTAGATTTGTGTTAATCAAACACGCCATATATTAGACACTATAACTAAAAAATTAAAACTGGACTTTTTAACATTTAGACTCCAAATATATATTGCTAAGTATAAACGCAATATTAAAATGTTGTGTGTTATTTTTTAAAAGAGATATTTACTCCAAAACATTTAGTCCCCATAACATTTTTGGAAATAGGATAGACAACTCCTGAATGACTATCTCATCAAGTTTGCTGATATAAAAATAAACTTAGGTATTTTCCAGGGATACCCTCATTTAAGTCTGTTTCTTCTTTTCATTCAGACATGGAATGTAAACAAATCCAGCAACTACTTAACAGTACAAGGACATCAAACAACCTTTTTTCATTTTCCTTCAGTACAGGTACACATGTTAGGTCATACTTGGAGTTAATAAACCAACATGTAAAACATTTAATTAGCTCATCAAAGAAATGAAGACTATTAACTTCACAATATTTTATTACTTCCCTTCATTATATTTATCTACATATTTTTTAAGGAATTACCTCCCTTTATCTCATATTAGCTTTCTTATATTGCAATTTAATCAGTCAGTATTTTACCTTAATTTTCAGACAAATAAATATATATCTTTTTAATCCATGGTAAGATGAAAAGCATATATTATATTAAAGAATACCATAAAGACATTTATCACACATGAATGAAAGATATATACAAAAATAATGTTGGTTGAGCCTTGTTGCCAATGACAATGTTGAAAAATATTACAGCTCAGATGGCATAACAGTGAGATAAAATCTATTTCTCGAGTTAATAATTCCCATATTAACTTATGACTACCCAAATTTAAAGTATGTTGTTTTTCCCATTTCCGTCCAACATATCTAAAGAAGTAAATACTACAAAGACTGTATATCAATTTTTATTAAATGCCACCAACATAATTTTTCTTTTTTTTCTCTCTTGATTATGTAGTGTACTAATCTGGAATGATGAGATATTTTAAAATGTATATTTCTTTATTCCCTTGGATGGAAATAAATAAACAAAACAACCATTTATACAAACCAAATTGTAAAATACTTAAGTTTTGTTTATGTTAGTTATTATATGTTGAGACATCAAAACAATATAAAATATAACTAAAAATTTGTGGAACATCATTTCTAGAGTAGATTAGACTGTATTTTACAAATGTTTATATGAAAATATGCGACAAATCTGGTTGAACAGAATATTAATTAAGATATGGTAAAATGTTGAACTGCTTTAACATTAATCTACAAGTGATGAATGAGTTCTTTAACCATAATTTTGATATTTTATGCATTGTTAAGAAAACTATAACATACAAGACATGACTCAAAGACAGTATAAGTTGTATTGCTGAATGACTGGTTCAATACCCACCACAAATAATATGAAACTTCAAATGCTCAATTAAAGGTTATTCTTTAAATTAGATTGATCACATTTTAACATTTCTATGAATGCAATAATTATTGTTAAATTAATACTTGCTTCTAACATGCATGCCATAATGGAAATAAAACATGATTCAACAATATATGTATACAGTCTTGTCATAAACACATTCTGTACAGATGATAATACATAAAAAGGCAACATATTTCTTGTGTGGGTCCATCTCAGTTTACAGCTGGTGCATGACTGCAGCACAGTTGGGGTAAAATCCACTTCACATGACAACATACTTGTAGCACTCCTGGAAATACAAAGGTAAAACTTTACTTCATAAAGAGAATAAAACTAAGCAGTTTGTAAAACAATTATAACATCATTTTTGGCATTAAATTTTACAGATATTCTTAGAAATATATTATCAAGCAGCAAGTAAGTTAACTCTATAAATTGACATTTTGTCTAATTTCAACTTGTCTAAGGAATCACCTGTCTTAAGCAGCAAGATTGTATTGCTACTTGGCTTGTTGCTTTATCTAATTTTACATATACTAAGATTCTCTAAGTGACAAGTTATATAACAGGACTGTCTGAAAAGATTGCATATTTTATAACATTCAATGTACATATTCAGTGAAATATTGAAAACAATAAACAGATAAATCTGATGATGTTCACCTATGATCTCACCTAAAAGCTCCAACAACAACATACAACCTCTGTTTAGTATATGATTATGATGTAATAATGATAAACTACCTAAGGTGTTTTTATATAACATGCAAAAAGAACTTGAGAACTGCCACAACTTCACCTTATAAGTAATAAATGTTCACTTTTCCCCTTGTTGTAAGTGTTGTTTTTCTTAAAGCATTTGAAAACAATAGATATTATAAGTACAGTGCAACCTCTGTAGAGCAACACCCTGAGGGATGTACAAATATTTTTAGTTATGCTGAGGTTGTTGTTCTGGAGAGGTAAATTTGATAGTTATATTTCAGCTTATGGAAATTTTCATGATGTTGTTATAAAGAGGTTTTTGCTTCAGAGTGAGTTTAAGAAATTGCTTAAAACTACATCTCTTTCAACTGAGCTAAATGAAGAAAAACAACAAAATATTCTCTAAATTTAGAATTTCCTTGTTTACAATTTGACATTTAATGTTAGGCAACCATGCAGACATATTTTTATATGATTAAATGCCGCCTTTAACTATTTTATTTCAATGAACAGATTGTCAGTCTTGATAAAATCATGTGAAAAAAGGTCACAGTAAAAAATATTAATCCTAATCATTCATATGTATTTCAAAATCAGCCTTACACAACTCATAAGTGGCAAAATTAAATCTAAATGTTGCATTTGTGATGTGCAGCACTGGCCATGTCTTTTTATCACCACAGTTTACCTTATTTATATCTGTTGCTTTTATCATTACTTTTATGTCCATTCTGCACTAACCATTATCTTCAAGTTCTGAAATATTGTAAAACATTAATTCACACGCTTTCTAGGTAATCAACATAAAATCAGTGTCAAAGCATTTGAATAGAATTGTTTTCATTTTCTTAATATAAAGATGAAAATGTACTTCATGTTTTACTGACTGATACAATATACTAATAAATTTGTATTACAATGTTTGTTATCAATGTACATTTTCATTCTATTTTTAAAGTGTTTACATTACAAAGCTATCACACATTTATTACTAAAACATATCTATTAGCATTATCTTTAATGGTGATATATGTAGCTACAGGGAAAACAATGTTTATGCCAGGCTGACATAAAGTCAAGAAGGTTCATATCTTGTCAGGAATGTCACCCTTATAGCTGACTTGTACAATTATTTCAGAAGCAAGTATGTAGTCATACAGCATATAAATGCTTTAAGACCCTTGTTTAACATACAAAAGCATAATACCCCCTGCACTTAATCATAATGGTAACATCTTCTGGGACTGCCACAGGGTAAGACAGGTCAAACAACTGTACATACTCAAACTACTCTCTACCAAAACTGAAAATCAAAATTATTCCAAAAAATATCTTTTTTCCTTTATTTTAGTACAAAAGATGACACATACATTTAATATAGACTTTTTACATGTATTAATCTAAATATAATAAAATCAATAAAAAATATCTTAACTCATTTTATGTTTAAAACTATTACCATTAATAAACATGAAGCTGAAGTGTTTTAATTCATAAAGCTAAAATTAATATTGGAAAAAAAACCCTGCAACTATTGTATATATTAAAAACATTATTATGAACCTGATTATAAAACTGTCAGAAAATCAAGGTTTTGTACACATTAATGATATCATGTATGCCATCATAAACTTCATATATAACAAAATATACCATTATGTCATTGTAGCCTCTTTTTTGTTATTTCAACAGATTCCAAAGACAGGTTGCAACTACATGTATCACAAATAATCATTACACAAGAGAATATTTCATGCTAAATAGCGGGAGGTAATTAAATGCAATTTGAGAAATTATTGCTAGAAAAGGAGAGGGAAGTAATTATTAATTAAACAAATGAAGAAAAATGTATATATAAGGGAGGTAATTTAGAAAAAAACTTCAAATGTCAGTATAATGATAGCTGACATTGACAATGACCTATATCAAGTATGCACAACATAAGAAACAGCAAGCACTTGAAAAATGCATTATATTTCCTTGCAATTTCAAGAATATTTGACTGTATATAAGGGTTCCCTAGATTCTGTTATACCGAAACAAACTTTAGTCTAAATATAGCTTAGATCTATTTATATCTTCAAAAAAAGGAAGTCCCAAGTTTCCACAGCTATTCACAGGCTGAAAATTTTAGATAATTATTATTATTATTATACCAGATTTATATAGCGCCCTTTTCATGATCAATTTCACGTTCAAAGGCGCTTTACATAGTTCAAATGCAGCCACACAGGGCGCATAATTCATCCTCTACTAGTACAGACACAGAGCGATCTGACCAGAGGGACAGAGTGAGACAAACCCCCCACGACAGAGAGATCAAAAATCAGATACAGGCTTGTCCGGCTATCTTAAGGGGACGCATACTTTGAAATTAGAAAAAAGTGGGTGGGGTTTTATAAAATTTACCTGCAAAAAAGTACAAGGTTTTGGTAAATGAAATGAATACTGTTTCAACTGCTATAAGTACACAAAGGATTGCTCACTAAAATAAAAATGAGAAAAACTGAAACAAGAAAGTTATTGTTGAATTACATAAGACTTCTTGTGTACATTCAAAGTCAACAATTAAGACTTTTTGGTGCGAAAATAATAGTGCTTCACTTTGTCCAAACATTTATCAATGTCCTACAGATTCTAATTTAAAGAAAGAATGTGAAATAAGTTCACTGTCTTGCTTTTCATTTCGCTATGTGAGCTAAAATACTTTATTTAGTTTGTTTACAAAGTAGTGCGTAAGAAAAGATACGGTGGTCAAGGAATGCCACATTCCAAAACTAAAAGAGTATATTCCCCTTAATACATTAAACATTTATCGTTACAGAAGTCTAGTGGCTTACAATAAAGGCCTAGAAATGTTGCCATTATTAATTTTGAACTTGGTATTCATGAACTACAATGCACTTAAATATCAAAACACATTCAACAAACTTTTGAAAATGTATTGTCTTAAAAATCCCTAAAATAAGGTATGAAATTTGGTTGAGAGGTCCAATCAATGTGTATATGTGCAAAAGCAACATTCTAGTCTTGTTCACAAAAGTTACTAATATACAGCAGGAATGTCAATGATCAAAACTGTACGAATATACAGGTATCCTCACTTTAATGTCATTTATAATTTGTCCTTGAATTCTCCACCATACTTTTCATAACTCTGTTTGCACGAGTTGCACGAGAATGCTGTCATTCACGTAAAAAAACGGGGTCAAATAAGTTGTAAATGCAATATCATCTAAACGTAATTAATGGATTATGCAGTTCAAGATAAACTTTATCTCATAACGTAACGAACATGTATAATGTTGTAACAACAACTTTACTTGCACTGATTTAAGTAGCAGTCGGTTTATAAGTGACTTTATTGATTCATTTTGTGTTTTGTTATTGTTGTCAAAAAGTATAACGGAAGTGCCTCACAACTGAAGCGGAAACCAGTTTGATGCGCAAAGTAGTCCACTGTAAGTAATATTTTTTGACAGATGTTCACAGAAATTATTAATTTTCTAATATTATAGACGAATATCTGAATAGGATTCATTTTTTGATAAGAAATTATAATCATCGACATGTTTTTTTTAAAAATCGTACACGTGCTGACACCTAAGTTGTCTCCCGTTGTTTATTAGAGTTACCTTTCGTCCGGCGCAGTAATACATTTGCAGAGAATCGCCGAGAAGTCGTGGGAAAATTAAAAACCATGTAAACAAACTAAAATTAACCACCTTTTCAAGATGAATTTCAAGTGATCGACATTATGCATTTAACCCGCCTGACCTGTGTAGCATCTTAGATATCTGTTCTAAGGTATTCATTGTGTAGAATGTCATGTTATGCCCTTGCAATGCTAATCCCACTCTGATTTTTTTGTTTACATTTTTTATCAATGAGAAATATGGCGCCCATCCCGAGATGGACAGACGTGGCGTTAAATTTTTACATGTTTAAGCAAACCTGGTGTGTTAGAAAGAAAATCTCATCCCTTCAACATTATTTGGAACACTGTTATTGTAAAAAACCTGTATTTTCCTTATACAAAAGCTTAATATTTTGTGTTGAATGTACTTTCACAAAGACCTCTGTTTTCCTATTACATTCATAGTACCACATCCTTATCCACAAAATACTGAATATTACAGGTGTCCATCAGTATTATATCAGTTTAGGAATATGTTTTTTATTTTCCCACCATCGATTTCTTGAATATGCACCCCTTCCGCATTACTGTATGAACTGTGAATGTAGCAATATGCGTCCCCTTAAGCCTAGCTCGTTGCGAATAGACAGCCTGGTTCTTTAACGTGCCCAGTGTATAGCACTGATACATGCAAGGATTGCCTGGGTTCCTGACCAATACACCTCTAGTTGGGTGGGAAACACCGAAAAGCGTTTCTGAAAATTCCCGAGTAGCTGCCGGGGATCGAACCCCCGACCTCAGGATTGGAAGGCCAGTGTGCAAACCACTGAGCTATCCGTCCACCTATAATGATATCAGCAAAGAGGTTGACATCTATACTTTTTAATAACTACCGTCAAAGGTAGGGAAAAACTTACTGGAAAAGCATACACTTCTGATCTAGTCATTTCAATACATTTTCAACTCATTTGCATATATTAAGAAGAAATTTACAGAAATTCCCCTGTTTCTCTTCATTTTCAAAAAATCTGTATGATGAATATAAACCAAAACATTCTCCTATGTGTCAGCTATCAGATATATATTTCAACAAAGACTGTCAACTTACCTTGTTTTTAGAAGAAGACAAAATTCCAGCAACTTTTGCTTCCCCGCAAAAACTGTACCGGTGCGCACATTAAATATCTCAAATGTGATTTTCAAAATAATACAGTCAGACCACAATTATTTCCCTTGAAAATAAAATGTTCTAGGTAAATACCTACATAGAGCGGATGTGGGTAATCCCGAACAGGTGGATAATTCTGAACACATTTTTCCACCGACATTTTTGTATTCTTGAAAAGCACCAGTCTAATCTATGACGTCACATAAGTGACATCATCCCATTCCGTACCCTTTTGCAACGAATGCGAAGTTTTATGGCGCGTATTTTCAAAATAACAGACAAGAATTTATACGACAGCTTGCAGGTAAGTCGTTCTTATCTGTTTTTGTATTTCGGTGTAAAAAAAAAAACAAGAAAGAATATCCAACAGGGAAAGCCACGTTCAAAAAACGCAGCCTCCCCAAAGACACACACAAACAACTCTCGCACACAACACACAAAAATAAAACACAAAAGGACAAAACAAACAAATACAGGAACACAGTGGGGCACCGCCTTGGAACGGTCAGTGGCAAAGTCACCACTGGGGAGTTTAAACCGGTTTGTGGTGCACCTAACCTCACTCTTACCCCCACCATGTTCCAAAGTCACAAGACAGTGTAAATAAAAGTAATCACCGCCAGGAGAAACCCTAACATACGTAAAGGCAACAGAAGGTATGTAATGTAAGACAAAAGATGCCCTTGTAGATATAATATAAAAATGCAATCCCTAAGAACCTAAAACGCACGTACTGAATGCCTTTGCAGAAGACAGAGCAACAAGGAAACCCTTAAGGGCCCGACGAAACAGGCCAGAAGACGGAAATCAAAATAGCTCAGTCCTGGTGGGATTTAAGAACTACTAATCATAGAGTCCTCCACCTGATCCGTCAGAAACAATCAAAGAGGAAAGCGTGGCGTCCAACTGTAAAAAGGTTGAACACCAAACATGCGGTGTGTCTCAAAACAGTTGGGTCATAACCTCTTTTCATAAAACGTTTAATTACTTTACTGAATACAATTGGAAAAGTAATACTTAAGGTTCTGTTTGCTTTCAGACATGAACCAAGCTGGCTCACTAAAGGCTCGTTCTAAACATCAGCAGTATGACCTGACTCTGTTAGAGGAGGCGGCGACTCATGTGAGAAGCAACAGCATGAGCTTGTCAAGAGCTGCAAGAGAATTTGGGGTGCCAAAGACGACCCTGCACGACAAGGTCCATTTCAAGTATGAAGGAGATAAGGTGGGTGAAAAACCGATTTAGTCAGAGCAGGAAGAATTAAGAAATGTTGAGTGGGTCTTGCATATGTCTAAAATAGGTTATGGTAGGACCAAACAGGAACTGACAGCAGTTATTAAGAAAATCTTGGATGACCAAGGTAGAATCACTAGATTTAAGAATAACAGGCCCTTCTTCAAGCGCCATCCTTCCCTGAGATTACGCTCAACCCCCCATCTTGGGAAGGAAAGAGCTGTTATTTCAGAGGAAAAGTACACAAGTGGTTTGACAATTTAATAGGCTATGTGGATAATGAATTGAAAGACCCCGACCTGTTGAAGGACCCTTCGAGATTGTATAATGCCGAGAGTGGGTTTTCTTTGTCTATGAAAAGTAGCCAGGTAATAGGGCCTAAGGGAGCACCAGTTAATTAATTAATTATAATTTCAGTAACAGTGATAAGACCCAGTTAACCATTATGGCTGATGTCATGTCAGCGCAGTTGGTCATTACGTGCCACCAATGATCGTATACCTCGGACGAAGATTTTCATACAATCCTTTGGATGGATTTGAAGAGGCTGTTATGGGTAGATCGGAATCGGGATGGATGGATTCAGAATTATTCTGCAACTGGCTTGATAAGGTATTCATACCTGCCATGAATGAACGTAATGTGAAAAGACCAGTGCTTTTATTTATTGATGGCCACAGCACCCATGTAACTCTTGAGGCTTCTGACCTTTGTGTAAAGAATCAGATTGAAATGTTTTGCCTTCTTGAACATGCGTCACATGTTCTACAGCCTTTAGACTTAAAGCTTTTTGGAACTCTGAAACAGTCTTGGAAACAAAGTGTCCGTGAATGGGAGGCACAGAATATTGGATTGTTTGTTACAAAGAAAACCTTTGCTAAAGTATTTAAAGGCGCCTGGGAGAAAATCACGACTATTGAAGCTGCTGTAAAAGGTTTCCAAGAGGCATGATTGTCGCCATTAAATCCGTCGGTGGTGACAAAGTCCGTTAAGTTGGAACCGAGCAAGGTGTTTCGAGAAGTGCAAGATTGTAAGAAAGTTTGCGATAATTCGAGTACAAGTGCTGATGAGAGCAAAGATAGTAACTCCCCTACAGTTACAAAATCACAGAATCTGATGTAAATGATATACATGTACAAGCAGAACAGGGGAATGATTAAAATGTAAAGGAAGTAAATACTGCCCTGAAGACACCAGTTAAATTGACTCTGTCTAACAACAATATCAGTGCTACGGCCACATTATCCCCTTTCAGCAAACACCTTTCCTTGCCGCAAGCTTCCACATCCAAGAAAGTAAGAAAAGAACCCACAGTACCAACAGCAATTACAGGAAAACAGTACCGGCTACTGCTGACAGAGAAAAAACAGAAGAAAGAAAATGAAATAAAAACAAAGGCTGAACGCAAAGAGGAAAGAATACGTAAAAGGAAGGAGAGAGAAGAAGAGAATTAATTTATTTGGGTTTAAGCAAAAAGTGAAACAAATGAAGCTGAAAGTCAAGGAAGCCGACAAAAAGAAGAAAAAGCAGGCCAAGATTGATCAAATTTTAGATGAAGTTGCCGATTCCGATTCTGATGACCAAGTACAAGTTAGTCCACGTAACTGCTATGCGTGTGAAAAACCGTATTAAAAAAATTCTTACATGCACCAATTGTGGGCGCAGATTTCATCCTGAATGTGTGGCAAATGAGTTATGGGACGATGCAGACGAACTTCCGTTTGAATGCAAATACTGTTAAGTTGTTATAACACTGAACATTGCATCATGCTAAAAATGTTAATACCAAATTGAACGTTTTGGACGTTAATCATGTAGAAAGTTGTCGAGATAATTATTGCGCTGTGTTTCTGCAAAATTAGATTTGGATACATATGCTCTGTAAATCGATAGTTATATGTTTTGTTTTATGAAGTTCATTTGTTAAAAATACAAGTAAAATCGTAAAGAATGTGTATGTTTATCATTGTAAACAAATAAACGGTCTTTTTTTAAAAGTTTGGACTGTTCGGAATTAGCCCCGCTGTTGTTCGGAATTACCCCCACTGTTCGGGAATACACGTCCAATAGGTAATATCTTTAATACACTATACCGGCAATATCTATATACTTATATAGTTCGGAATTAAACGCGCTAAATCAGTTGGAATAACTTTATAAACAAGTTGTTTTGAAATGGCAATATCATTGGGTATTTCCGAAATTCAACATTATTGCTTAACTGTTCGGAAATACCCACATCCGCTCTATATTCAAACAGAAATTGTTCAGGTTTTGGCATTGAACCTTTTGTCAAGTTATATATACTGGCTTAGTTAAGAGAGTGTTTCATTATACCATGAGTTTCACCATACCGAAACATTTACAATACCAGAGCATCTTAAAGAAATAGACTGGGAAATTTAACTATCAAAATTCGGCGGACTGACAACTTCACAAGACATCTTAAAAAGTGACTATTGCTTTCAAAATGTTTAGAAAACGTTGTTAATATATAAAGTATATTAAATTATTAATTGTTTACCTGTTTCTTGTATAGGAGGTCTGTACCCATTTTCTGCTGCAAGTAAAATATATAAAAAAAATAATAAGAAAATAAACTAGAGCTGTGAACAATAATCAGAAATTGGGCCAGATTTGTTTCAGGTTAGTATGGTATCCAGAACCAACTGAATGTCTATGTTTTACATACCTATTTTTCACCAGAAATCTTTATGTACTGTCATTGCATTATTCAAGTGTATATTAGATAGATCGAGTTTGCATAACATCGACATTTTAGCTTAGACACAGTTTACTATCATGATCTAAAAGATAAAAGGTATGAGTATACAACTAAACATTGCTTTGACCGAATAAAACACTTCCATTTCCTGTAAAATTAAAAATAAAAATTCCTGTAAAATTTCCTGTAGTGAATGTTAATTTTGTAGCCTTCAAACAAATCTGTTTTTCTTACTAAAACACACACATTTATATTTCTAAATGGGAAGGGCTTGAAACAAAGAGAAAATTATCAGCTGAAATGAATTTATAATTACAAAAAAACAAAAAAAACAAAAACATCTGACATAATAAGGTTCTTTTCGCCAATGAATTCAAAAACATTTTCTGAAAAACAACCCGTTACAATTTTAAAGGACATGCCACTTCGTCAAAATTTAATATACGATTTTGCTGGTATAATGATGTTTTTGTAAGTAATATATTTTAAAACACACAGATATAATAATATTTATTGAATAATGTACCAACACCTTTACAAAAATTACTATTAAAATCGAATATCACGTATTTTTTTTTATTTCAGTAACAGATGTTATGTACATTCCTAATTATGTTTCATACTATTATTTTTAATAATGATGACTCGTTGATTATTGTAAAGCCTGTCCACTTTTTGAGACATCATGTCATTTATATTCCACGGTATTCTAGAAGGTTCCATCAATAGGATGTTAACACAATTTTAAAGTCTGGGTTATTCTGAGTTTTTTTTTCAAAATTTTCTTTTTTATTCTTGGTGATACATCATGTTATTTATATTCTACGGTTTCTAGAAGGTTCCATCAACAGGATGTTAACACGATTTTAAAGTCTGGGTTATTCTGAGTTTTTTTCAAAATCTTCTTTTTTATTCTTGGTGATACATGGAAGTGCTGGAATCTTCTATTTAAATTTGACCAAGGCTGGATTTGCACTATTCTTGTATGTCATTATTGAACTTAACGGCTATCTGAAAATAAATTTTGTTACTGTTAATAGTTGCTGGTTTGTTCTTCTGTTACCTTTAATTAAGTAAAAAAAATAATGGTTACCCTTAGACATAACAGAAATATTGGGCTCGTCTTGGACTGAACTTTGATTGCTATTCTTTTTATTTCATATTTTGAGACTTTTCAGCTAAATTTTACATATTATTTTGTATAAAAACATCTTGATTTCGATTTAGTGTGCTCATACCAGGAGTTATCAAAATGTCATTTAATATTGATAAGTATGTGAGCCATCTCATGAGATTTTCCGGTTAGCTAGGAAATCTAATTTACTTCTATTTGCCATGCATTATAACATTTCTGAAGTAAGGTCGTCCATGCTAAAAAAAGAAATTGTCCAATTATTAGACATTTTTGATCCATCTGCTAAGGCGTTTATTGGTGAACCTTATTATCGTGTCAGAAGTCCGTTTATTGAAGAAGAAGCTTCATAGGTCGGTTCTGCTTTATTCTGCTATATTGTTTGACATATGATTTTGGTAAGAAAATGGTAACAACATGACGTCCCTGCTGATGATGAATGGATAAGTTTTATTCTAACCCTGTCTCATGAAACGCCAATGTCTGGTCATTGTTGTGTAAATAAAAAAAAACACAAAATTTTTAATAATTCTATTGGTCCAAATTTAAATCTACTGTGTCCCAATGATGCCTAAAAATAAAGCAGGGAAACAGTATCTTCCGACAATCATGTGTGCTTCCGAAGTCTTAACTAACTTCTGAGCAATACATTTAATGACATGAAAATAGTTTTATTAATGTTTTAACCCTTTCAATTTTTACTTTTTAATATTATTGATTTAATTAAGTTTTACTTGCGAAGTCTTAACTACTTGAGCCTATACATAAATATGTTACTAAATGTACAATAGATATCTAATTTATCATTAGTTTATTTACCATTTCAATATACTTTCCTTAATTACATGCAAAGGTTTACTTGATTTTTCATAGTTTATTGTTTATATTTGTTCTAGAACTCTTCCTAATTACTGAAGCAAACATTCTGACACAAACTTAATGGAATAATTGAGGGAAAGTGCAGGATACAATAGCAATCCATGAATTTCAGACTATTATTTAGTTCATTTACCCTTTCAATATATTTTCGTTTAAGTTAAAAGATCTGCAAATATCTCTTTGATTTGTTCATAGTTTATTGTTTATACTTGTTCCAAGACTTTTTGACTACTACTGAAGCAAACATTATGACACAAAATGAATAGTGTAACTAAGAAGTATTGAAAGATGTAATAGCAATTTTATAATCTGAGATTATTTTTAAGTTTATTTACCGTTTTACTACATTTCCCTCTATTTATCTGCAAAAAAATTCTTGTTGTTTTTTTTTTATAGTTTATACTTCTTCCAGAACTCTTTGACTACTCCTGAAGGGATCATTATGAAACAAAATGAATGGTATAACCAAGTGAAAGCAGTCCAGGACATTTTGCCTACTACTTAACCACACGTTGTGACACAAAATGAATGTTATAATTAAGGAAACAATTTAAGATTTTTGCTATTCAGTTTGTTTACATTCCCGCCCGCTTAGCTCAATAGGGAGAGCGCAGATCTAAGGATCGCGGGGTCGCGAGTTCGATCCCAGGGCGGGGTGTATGTTCTCCGCGACGATTTGATAAAAGACATTGTGTCTGAAATCATTCGTCCTCCGCCTCTGATTCACGTGGGGAAGTTGGCAGTTAGTTTGTACTGGTACAGAATCCAGGAACACTGGTTAGGTTAACTGCCCGCTGTAACGTAACTGAACTAGTGTTGAAAAAACGGCGTTAAACCCAGAAACAAACAATAAACACTCAATATGTCCCCCTTAGTTTTTCTGCACCAATTTCCTTGATTTTTATAGTTTATTTTTTTTATACATTTTCCAAGACATTTTGACTACTAGTACTACTGAAGAAAACATTATGACACAAAATGAGGGGTATACCTGAGGGAAAGTGAAGGATGCAATAGTAATCCCACAATCTTAGCTCATTATTTTTGTTATGTCTATTTTTACCATTTCAAATTTATTTCCCTTAATTTATGTGCAATATGATAGGTTATGTTTTATACTTGATACAGGCCTATTTGACTTCTTCTACAGCAAACATTATGAGACAAAATGAATAATATGACTTAGGGGAAAGTGAAGGATGCAATAGCAATCCCAAATCTAAGATTATTATTATTATTATATATGCAAGACTTAGATTATTATTTGTATATAGCTTATTTACCCTTTCAATAAAGTTTCCTTAATTTATCTGCTTGTTATAAGTTTATTGTTTTTACTTCTTCCATGTCATTTAGACTACCACAGAAGCAAACATTATGACATTAAATGAACTGTGTACCTGGGAAAATTAGAAGGATGTAATAGCAATCCCACATTCTTAGATCATTTTTTTTGTTAAGTTTATTTTTACCATTTCAAATTTATTTCCCTTAATTTATGTGCAATATGATAGGTTATGTTTTATACTTGATACAGGCCTATTTGACTTCTTCTACAGCAAACATTATGAGAAAAAATAAATAATATGTCTTAGGGAAAATAAAGGATGCAAAAGCAGTCCCAAATCTAAGATTATTATTTAGTTTATTTATCCTTTCAATGCATTTTCCCCGTTTTATGTGCAATACTGTCCTTCTTTTATCATTGCTCATTATTTATTTTGGTTCCAGGACTTTTTCACTAATCCTGAACCAAACAATATGCCACAAATTGAATAGTATAACTGAGGAAAAGTGCAGGATACAATAGCAATTCAAGAATGTTAGATTAATATTTACTTATTTTACCCTTTCAAAATATTTTACTTTATTAATGTCCAATAATTTCCTTGATTTGTACATAATTTTTTATACTTGTTCCAGGACATTTGGACTACTACTGAAGCAAATATTATGACAAAAATGAATGGATATAATAGCAATTTCATAATCTTAGATTATTCTTATTTAGTTTATTTACCCTTTCATTACATATCCCGCCCGCTTAGCTCAGTAGGTAGAGCGTTGGTCTACAGATCGTGGGGTCGTGAGTTCGAACCTCGAGCGGGGCGTATGTTCTCCGTGTCTATTTGATAAACGACATTGTGTCTGAAATCATTAATCCTCCACCTCTGATTCATGTGAGGAAGCTGGCAGTTACTTGCGGCGAACAGGTTTGTACTGGTACAGAATCCAGGAACACTGGTAAGGTTAACTGCCCGCCGTTACATGACTGAAATACTGTTGAAAAAAAACGGCGTTAAACCCAAAACAAACAAACAAACTTTCATTACATTTCCCTGATTCATCTGCAATAAATTACTTTATTTTTTTCTAGTTTATACTTTTTCCACGACTTTTTGGCTGCTACTGAAGGAAAATTATGAAACAAAATGTATCAAAATGTTTGCTTCTGTAGTAAACAATAAGTACTGGAAAAAATATAAATAATAATGTATAAAATATAAACTCATTGCAAATAAATGGAGAAAAACATGGCAAATATATTAAATAACAGTAATTTAAGATTGTATGGTTGCTATTGAATCCTTCACTTACCATTACTTTTGTGTCATAATGTTTACTGCAGTATTAAGCAAAAATCTTGGAACAACAATAACCAGAAAATCTTTTTAGAAAATCAAGTATATTCTTACAGATAAATTAATAAAAATATATTGAAGGAAAAATAAACTAAATAATACGAATATAAAATGTTGGGATTGCTATTACATCGTGCACTTTCCCCTAACTATACCAATCGTTTTGTGTCAAAATGTTTCCATCAATACAGGTGGAAATGTCCTGGTACATAAAAAATGAAAAATCAAGAAAAATATTGCAAATAAATTAAGGAAAATATATTGAAACGATAAATAAACTAAATGATAATAATCGTAGAATATTGGATTGCTTTTCTATCCTTCACTTGACCCTCATTTATACCATTCATTTTGTGTCATAACTCCTGGTAAAAGTATAAATAATAAACAATAAAAATGGAAAATATGGCAGATAAAATATAGGAAATAAATATATTGAAAGGGTTGATAAACAAAACAACAATAATCAAACATTTTGGGTTTGCTATTGCATCCTGTACATTCCCTTAGTTGTTCCATTCATTTTGTGTCAGAATATTTGCTTTTGTAGTTGAGGAAAAGTCATAGAACAAATATAAAATAAACCACGATAAATCAGGGAAATAATGCACATAAATGTAAGAGAAATATATTGAAAGGGTAAATAAATTAAATAATAATAATCTAAGAATTGGGGATCGCTGTAACATCCTCTTTATTCCCTCAATTATACCATTCATTTTGTGTCATAATGTTTCCTTCGGGAGTAGTGAGAAAGTCATGAAACATGTATAACCAATATAACCAATAAAATATAACAAGAGGGCCATGATCGCCGTATATCGCTCACCTGTGTTTAATTGCTTGCTTGAACAAATTTCTTTGCTTAAGCTTACAAAAAACAACGAGGTGAGTAGGTCATGGTAAAGATTATTCAAGATGACAACTGAAATATGTTAAAAATAAACAAACATTATACATGTGGTCCAAATTTCAATGACGTAATTTCAAAAACAAAAAAGTAGGTCAGTAGGTCAATATTAAGTCTATTCAAACTTAGTATTGAAATTTGTATCAAACATTATACTTGTGGTCCAAATTTCTTTGCCATTGCTTCAAAAACAAATAAGTCTATGTAAAACAAGATGGTCATGATAACCCTGGATCGCTCACCTGAGTAATATGAGCTACATGTTTCAAATGTAAACTGGTGCTAACGTATTAAGAAAGTAGGTCAGGAGGTCACAAACATAGTTCATGAAAGTCAGTTTTAAGATTGGTGTGCAAATCTGTATATACATGCAAATTTCAAGGCTGTATCTTAAAAACTACCGAAGTAGGTCAGAAGGTCAAGGTCACAATCAAGTGACCCGTAATTACTTGGGGTCATGTGTAATTATAATTAAACAGTCTAGGAAATATGATCAGATAATTTTTGAAGTATTTTTTCCTATATATCTCATATAAAAACTAAGTGACTACATGCGGGGCTTTAAATGGACCCAGGGTCATGATTCGAATACTGTTAGTGAAGGACCACTACACAATGCCACATGTAAAACATCTAAGTTATGTGCCTCTCGGTTTCAGAGAAATACATGTAAACTCGCGGGGCGGGACAGATATTGACCCTGGGATCATAACTTGAACAATCTTGGTAGACGTCCACTAGACAATTCCACATACTAAATATCTAAGCTCTAAGTCTTCAGGTTTCAGATAAGGCTTTTTAAATTCACAATATAGTCATATAGGGGAAATAAGCTTCGCCCCCTGGCCGTCATGTTTTTAACAAAATAGAATAGCTTAAGCAAGGTTGGTAGAAAGTCACCTAGAGATCAGTTCTACAAAATATTTTTGAAATCCGGCTAACAGTTTCTGAGAAAAAGGTTTTTGAAGATTTTCCTTTCGGTTGCCATGGCAACCACAGTTCTGAATAAATTTTAATTCTTTGGGCAATTTTGAAAGGGGGGCCACCAAAGAAACATTTCTGTGAAGTTTGGTGTAAATCTGCCGAGTAATTTTGAAGAAGATTTTTCTAGAAAATGTTGACGGATGAACGACGGACTACGGACATCAAGCGGTCACAAAAGCTCATCTTGAGCCTTTGGCTCAGGTGAGGTAAAAAGGGACCTCCCGGGTGTGGCCTATATTGACCCCAGGGTCATGATTTGAACAATATTGGTAGAAATCTACTAGAGCATGCTACATACCTAATATCTTAGGTTTAGGCCTAATGGTTTCAGAAAAGAGTATTTAAAAGGTTTTTCCCTATATAAGCCAATGTAAAAACTGTTGACCCCGGGGTACGGTCAATTTTGACCTCAGAGTCATAATTTGAACAGACTTGATAGTTGACTACTAGACAATACTAAATACCAAATATCTAAGGCATGGGCTTTATGATTCTGAACAAGAACTTTTTTAAAGATGTTTCCTATATAAGTCAATATAAAACAAAGGACCCCCGGGCGTGGCATATATTGGCCCCAGGGTCATGATTTTAACAATATTGGTAGAGATCTATTAAAGCATGCTACATACCAAATATCTTAGGTCTAGGCTTAATGGTTTCAGAAAAGAATTTTTAAAAGTTTTTTCCCTGTACAAGCTAATGTAAAAAATGTTGACCCCGGGGTGCAGTCAATTTTGACCGCAGAGTCATAATTTGAACAAACTTGATAGCTGACCACTAGACAATACTAAATACCAAATATCTAAGGTATGGGCTTTATAGTTCTGAACAAGAAATTTTTTAAAGATGTTTCCTATATAAGTCAATGTAAAACAAAGGACCCCAGGGTCATGATTTGAGAAAACTTGGTAGAGACCCACTAGAGCATGCCACACACTAAATATCTAAGTTCTGGGCCATATAGTTTTAGAAAATATTCTTTAAAAGGTTTTACCCTATTCAAGCCTATTTAAACCATGTGGCCCCGGAGCGGCGGGGCCAGTTTTAACCCTAGAGGGATAATTTGAAACATCTTGGTGAAGGACTACTACATTATGCTCCATACCAAATATCAAAGCCCTAGATCATGTGATTTTGTACAAGAATATTTTCAAAGTTTTCCCTATATAAGTCTATATAAACTATTTCACCCCCAGGGCGGCGCCATATTTGACCCTAGGGAGACAATTTGAACAATATTAGTTGAGGACCACTAGATGATGCTACATACAAAATATCAAAGCCCTAGGACCTTTGGTTCTGGACAAGAAGGTTTTCAAAATGTTTCCCTTTATAAGTCTATATAAACCATGTGCCCCCCGGGACAGGGCCATATTTGAACCTAGTGTATAATTCGAAAAATAACGGTAGAGGCCCACTAGATGATGCTACATACCAAATATCAAAACCCTCAGCCCTGTGGTTTTGAACAAGAAGATTTTCTCTTTTTTTTCACATTTAAGTCTATATCAAAAATGTGACCCCAAGAGCGGGTCCATATTTGACCCCAAGGCAATAATTTAAACAATCATTGTACAATCATTGTAGCGGACTACTAGATGATGCTACATACCAAATATCAAAGCCTTAAGCCCTGTAGTTTTGGACATAAAGATTTTCAAAATCTTTCCCTTTTTAATTCTATATAAATCATGTGACCAAACGGCGGGGCCATATTTAACGTAAGGGTATAATTTGTGTAATCTTGGTATAAGACCACTAGCTGATGCTACATACCAAATATCAAAGCCCTAGGATCTGTGGTTTTGGATAATAATATGTTTTAAGTTTTTCCTTTCGGTCGCCATTACTACCAGAGATCTGAATGTAATTCAATTCTTTGAACACTTTTTAAAGAAGACAGAAGACAATTCAAGGAACATCTCTGTGGAGTTTCATCAAAATTGACTTGGTGATTTAAGAGGAGATGTTATTTAAAGGAAAGTTTCGACGGACCTTGGACGGACGCCGGACGGTGAGCGATTGTGATGTGCACAAAATCAAAGAAATTATACAAGGCCAATTAAGGGAAATATAATGAAAGGTAAATAAACTAGATAATAAGAATCTTAGATTTTGTGATCGATATTGCATCCTTCCCTTTCCCTCAGTTATACCATTCTTAGTTGTCATAATATTTTCTTCAGTAGTAGTTAAAATAATTTGGACATAAAATATATTGAAAGGGTAAGAATTAAATAATAATAATCTAAGAATGTGTGGTTGCTAATGCATCCTTAACTTTGCCTTAATTGTGCTATTCTTTTTGTGTAAAAATATTTGCTTCAATAGTAGTTAAAAAGTCATGGAACAAGTATAAACAACGAGCAATAAAAACTCCGGGAAATTATTTGAGATGAATTAAGGGAAATCTACTGAAAGGGTATATAAACGAAGTAAGAATAATCTAAGATTGTAAGATTGCTATTGTCTTCTGCACCACTCATTTCAACCATTAATTTTGTGTCAGTAGGACCAGTTTTCTTCACCACATGAAAAATGCTAACTTTCTAACTCTTGTGCCTTTTTTCCGGAAATGTGACGCTTCTAATGATCAAACACGTGTAAAACAATCAAGAATATTACCAATACTTGAATGAAATGTTGCTTTTGGGGGAAAGATTGGCAAACAAACATTCGGGAATGGGGCTGCACCCCGGGAATGGAGTTGCGCGTATACATTATATACATTATGATGTATACTAGCGCGTATACATTATATACATTATGATGTATACTAGCAACTCCATTCCCGGTGCGCAACCCCATTCCCGATGTTTTTTGTCAATTATGTCCCCGTAAGCAGGATTTGAAGCAAATGATTTTGATATCCGTTATTCCATAACAGTTGAGTTATCATAAAAAGCACCAGATGTCCTCAGATTAGGCATATGAGGTCAGAAACTGCCATTTTTGTTGATTTCATACATTTTTCACGCTTCGTGTGGCCAGAGTTTTTGTGATAATAGAGCCGAATCATAAATTACAAACCAGATATTTTACATATATATGATGTATCATCATATTTGTGTCGAATAGCATTTTCCTTTTTTCGAGAAAAATTATTCTTGTTTCAGCAAAATCATAACTTCACATACCTTAATTTCGTCTTTTTTTACGCGCAACACCAGCACCGGACGTTGCGCAACCCATTTTAAGCGCATTCCCAGCGGGAATTGGATTGCGCGTTTACCACCCGTGAATAAACTACTATTTTCTACGTGTGAAGTTCATTGTTGAGGCTTGATTAGTTTGTCAGGGAAACATTGATCAATCACTTCGAAATCTGCCCCCTATCTTTTTAAAAAAATACTTAGATAAAGCAAATATCGTGTATTGCGCACTTTACTCATGTATAGCTTAAAATATTACACAACCAGCTAGTTCATATCATGTAGCAACTTCAAAATCGAACTTGATAACTAATGTTCAATATTACATTGTTTGATAATATTGATAATATTACCTTGATGTAAATTGTTAAAAAATATATGTCTGTATGTAATAATTGTCAATAAACGGGCTGTCGTTTAAGCAGTTCCAAAAATAAATATTACGTCAGTTTCACTGCAAAACCGCCATCTTGATTATGTTAGCAATAAAACAGTCAGTATTTCATTACATTTTTTTCGTACCAAATGTAAGCACAAAAAGCTAGGGGAATGTCGTGTAAATTAAATATTTGTCATACTGTATTCAAAACAAAAGGTTAACATAAAAAGTAAATACCAGAAGCATGTAAATCCATTTTAAGAGTGTCTGGTTACGGTTACATTTTGACAAAATTTGCTACATTTCATGTGTACATGTGTTTTATCAAATGAATTTCTCCCGTCATGCCCCCCATACCAACGATGTAAACAGGGGGCCATCTCATTCACACGAAAACTATATAAATAAAGTAACACTAATCATATGTTTTCGTCCGATATTTTGGTGGAAGATAGTTCTTGAAAAAAATGTGATTAGATGTACAGGTTTCGATTTATGGAAGGCCGTACAAGCAATAATGTTACAGTGGAAGTCTATGTGAAAACAATTGGTGTTCTCTAACCAGTTATGACTAAAAATAGAGCTACATGCATTAATGCATTAAATTTATATGTAGGATAGGGCGTCTGCACCATTGATAAATAAATAATAAATAAATAAATATCAATTAAACTAGAATGTTGTACCCTTTAGAGTCCATTATTTGTTGATAATCGACCTGAATGACTCAAACATTTCAGCCAATTAAAACAAGTTTCTTTTCAATATCTTGAGCCAAACTAAGTTATTTAAGATAAACAATCATCCACATAAATAAAATAATTTTAAGTCTGCAAAAAATATCTTTACCATGTACAGATAATATTATGTCAAATACACCTAAAACTTTCTCCATACTTACCAAAGTTACGACCCGTGCAATATCTAAAATGACCTTTGACTCCTAATTGTGACCTTGACAGCACTTATGAACGTGTACATGTGCATGAAAAGAGTGCTATAAGAATGTGGTAAAATAATGATAATTCATGCCAAATATAACCAAGATTCCTTTATGCATGTCAAAATTATTGTCTGGACAAAAACCCGGACGGACGCATGCACTAACTAATGCAATAATGCACATACACCGAACAGTCATTTGGACGACCGCAAGCGGGCTCGACATAAATAACATTTAATGATTTACTTACAGTTCCTCCTTACTGTTGCGAAGTCAGCTTGGTTTCAACATGTTGCCATACACACATGAACCGTGTACTGAAAAAGGATAGTATCAGATATAAATCAGATATAAATGGTTGCAAGAAAACATGTCTCTTTGTTAAATTTATTTCTTAAACTGGCATTCCAAGAACCAAAGCAGAGGCGCTTTGTCCGACAGGTTTTATGACACTGCACAAGCACTGATTCAGAATTTGTTTCTGATCTCGGTAGCTGTCGGCGACATGACAAGCTTGCGCCAGCGTAAAGGTCAGTTTTTCCCTTAGCTGTTGCTTTTTCCTCTCGTCTGGTTAGTTTACACATCCCCACCCTAATTCTATTTCTTTTCACAAAACAGGGAGAAAAAACAAACCAATGGAATTTTCTCCCCCTTGTTAGAATTTATCCTACACAATGTTTGTACACTAACAAAGAAAAAAAAACATAAACTTCTTTGTTAAATGTTACTGCCTAATTCTTTCGTGTCACAAAAAAAGAAACACATCTTCATTGGGTCCCCTCCCCCTCAGCTTTTGGAAGAAAAATTAACAAGTTTTCTTCACCACAAGGTTAATTTTTTCTTCAGTTATTGTACACAAAAAGGGGAGACAAATTTACTTATTGAGGAAGAAACTGACGAGTTGGTCCTTTCACGTATATCTAAATACCTTAAAAATAGATGGCGAAGGGGCAAGAAACTTAATGGGGTTTTTTCCCTCTAGTATGTAAGTTAGCCTACATACCTGAATAATAAACAGTGAAGGGGAACAATGACCAATTAATTCTTTCCCATCTGGTGTGTATATATCTGTATGAACTGACATGTTGTTTTCCCCACGTTCATCCATGTATCATTTGGTCTAAATAATACATGGTGAGGGATCTGTGTTTTACCCTTAGAGTGTATATATCTAAATACATGAGTAAAAATAAACAATAAAGGGGGAAAACGGACTAGTTGATTCTTTCTCCCTAGTATGTATGCATCTACATGTCTAAATAATAGACGGCAAAGCGGGAAGGAACGGACTAGTTGGTGTCCCCCAGTGTGTATATATCTTTATACCTAAATATTAATAGATAGTGGTGATTGGGGAATAAACCGACTAGTAGGTCCCCCACTCTCCCTAGTATGTATGTATCTACATGTTTGAATAATAGACGGTGAAGGGGACGAATCTGACTAGTTGGTGTCCCCACCCTCCCCAAGTGTGTATACCGGTATATCTACATACCTGAATGATAATGGACGGTGAAGGGGGAATAAACTGAGCAGTAGGTTATTCCCCCTAGTATGTATGTATCTACATGTCTGTGAAATAGACTTCGTCGGGGGAAGAAACTTACTAGTTGCTGCCTTCTCTTCTTGCTGTTACTGCTTTCTCCACATAGTGTGTATATACCTATACATACTTGAGTGATAATAGACAGTGAATGGAAATTAAACTGACTAGTCAGTTCTTTATCCCTAGTATGTGTGTATCTACATATCTGAATAATAGGCGATAAAGGGAGAAACTGACTAGTTGGTTCTCCCCAAATCCCCTCCTTGTGTGTCTATATCTACTTACTTAAATGATAATAGGCAGTAATGGGGAATAAACATGACTAGTTGGTTCTTCCTCCTCCCCCCCCCCCCCACCCCACCCCCCGACCCCGCACACACACAATTATTATGTAGGTATCTACATGTCTGAATGATAAACGGGGGAATACACTGACTAGCTGGTTATTGCTCCACACCTTCTGTATAATCTACATACCTGTATGAGAATATACACTGAATGGGGAATAAACTGACTGGTTGGGCTTTTCCCCCTACAGGAAAGACTTTTGTGTTCGAGAAATGGTAGGATGATGTGTTTGACCAGGATCGCTTCGAAAACACTTTTCGAATGAGCTTCAAAATTTGTCTTGAACTGATATGCTCTCTTTTCCTTTCAATTTCAATTTTCTGAACGGTATAAGAACCCAGGGTGTAAAACTTGTTTGAACGTAAGCCAATTATTATGAAAACTAGCTGAAAACATAAAGCGACAACAATTTGTTCAGGATATTAATATATGCATTTACATGTGTTACTGGAAATGCAATACAACAATAAAACATTTAAGACAGTACCAGTTTTTTAAAAGCTACAGACTGTTGCCATAACTTAAAAACTAGCCAGCCACGACGTTTTAGATTTGTATCATTAAAATAATATTAATAAATTTTAAGTAAAACACGTCGAGCATGTGAACACAAATTATGTCAGAGAACATATTTTTTGATATCTCTATGGTGGCTGATTTCTGCCATGTCGTGTTGGTGTGTTGGCGAGGCGAAAACACGAAAACTCGACAAATACCTTATTGGTCTGAGAGCTCACGGACTTTTATTGCAACATTTGAGGCCAAACGACGTTTATACTTTTTTGGAAACAATATTTCATATCCTGCATGAAAACCCATTTCTTAAGTGTCAAAGCCGTGCCAGTCTATATTTTGTTCACTCATGTCTGTAATAGGGGAGGTAAATCTCACTTGTAAAAATATTAGGGGGTTGGGTAAAGTTTACGTCTACCAGTTTTTTCACAGTTTAATTACAGTAACTATCTGATTGTCAGTAAATGTATATATGTCAAACAATGACAGCAATAAGAAATTCATCAAAAAGAAATGAAGTGCAAACTTGATATTCAAGGTCAAAGGTCAAATTTATGTAAAACTCACAAAATTGGCATATCTGAAATTTATTTTTATTCTTAAAATATAGTTTGTTAACATAAGTCACTCATCTTTATTTATGTAATATGTATATATCAGCCAAAGTCAGAAATGCAAATCTTATTGCAAAAAGTCAAGGTCAATTCTGATTATTGAAGGTCAAAATTCATCTTCATGCAAAAATGTGAAAAATGTTGCCTTTACTTTTTCTAATCTGTTTAATACGTCTTCACATTATTGGTCATTGAAGTTAATTCGTTTTATTCTATACCTATTTTATCTATCCAATCGCGAACGTTCATTTGCAACACGTGACCGTACAATATATTACGGTATTTGAATGCACGGGCATACAAAATCCTGTATTTTCTGTATTCGGACGGTTCAACAGTCCCATGTTAAACATACGATAATGCCCGAAACGCATGAAAATGTTCCGAATGTAAATCGGATGAAGTAGGCGCTGTATGTACAGAGTTTGATTATGCGTCTTGAAATCTGAATTTAATTTGAGTTTTTTTGTTTACAACACACAAAAACGATTCAAGGGATAACAATGCTATCTGATTTAGATATTAAAACGTCCGTTAATAATCAAAAACTTAACAAGATGGCCAAGATGGCCAAGATGGCCCTAGGTTGCTCACCTGAGAAACACACTATAACAGTGTAAACATGTTTAACCTAGTGATTTCATGAAAACAAATATTTTGGTCAATTTTCATTAAGATTGGACTAAAAATGTGGTCTCTTGAGTTTAAACAAGTATTTTCTTAGATATGACCTAGTGACCTAGTTTTTGACCCCAGATGACCCATTTTCGAAATCGGCCTAGATTTCATCAAAGCAATCATTCTGACCAAAATTCATGAAGATCAATTGAAAAATACAGCCTCTATCGCATACACAAGTTTTTTCCTTGATTTGACCTAGTGACCTAGTGTTTGACCCCAGATGACCCATTTTCGAACTCGGCCTAGAATTCATTAAAGTTATCACTTTGAATTAATTTCAGGTAGATCTATTGAAAAATACAGCCTCTATGGCAAACACAAGCTTTTCCTTTGATTTGACCTAGTGACCTACTTTTGGACCCCAGATGACCTATATTCGAACTTGACCTAGATTTCATCAATGTAATCATCCCGACCAAAATTCATGAATATTAATTTAAAAATACAGCCTCTATCGCATACACAAGGTTTTTCCTTGATCTGACCTAGTGACCTAGTTTTTGACCTCAGCTGACTCTTTTTCGAACTCCACCTAGATTTCATTAAGGTAATCACTCTGACCAAAATTCATGAAGATCAGTGGAAAAATACAGCCTCTATCGCATACACAAGGTTTTTCTTTGATTTGACCTAGTGACCTAGTTTTTGACCCCAGATGACCCATTTTCAAACCCGTCCTAGATTTCTTCAAGATAATCATTCTGACCAAGTTTCATAAAGATCAGTTGAAAAATACAGCCTCTATCGCATACACAAGCTAAATGTTGACAGACAGACGACAGACAGACGACAGACGACAGACGACGGACGCCGGACATCGAGCGATCAGAAAAAGCATTGCTCAGGTGAGATAAAAATACAGTAAAAAGGATCATCAGATGTTGGAATATTTGAAAAGTCGCTAAAAGAAGCCGTTTCGGACGAAACCTAGAACTTTGTATCAGCCCTGACTGCCTGAATAGCTACTTCAGCAGTTTTATTTAACGGTTAAGAAACAAAATGGAGATGATTATGAATGGCAGCGGACGGGCGGTCAGCATCCAAAACATGTCTGCTCTATGATTCAGTTTTCGTCGGATCTTCACCAAACTTGCTGACAATGTTTGTGGGCATTACATCTCGGCCAAGTTCGATAACCAGCCAAATTGTACCAGGCACTCTTTGATTATAGTCCTTGAATTACTAGAAAAACGGGGAATTTAGCCTTGTCCGCTCATTTAAGTCGAGCAGATTATTGGACATAGAGGCAGAGCCGCTTGTGCCCAGTGAATGGTTATCTAGAAAAGGTGCTCCAAAGGTCAGGTTGGAGGTGCTAGAATAGGAGGAAGAGAAGAGAAAACAACATCAGGCTCACCAACAATCTCTTACGCTAGAAATGATCAGTGACTGCTATCCAGCATACTCTTGGATCCAAGCAAATACCGATGGATCAGTGGAAAAAGCAGTTCAGAATGCTGGGAGTAGTGCCTACATCAAATTTCAAGACAACTCCACTCTCGCACTCTTTCATCCAGTTGGCAAGAGATGCTCCGACTTAGGACCCGAGACGCAAGCCCTCACATCGAACACACTCCAACTGTATGAGAGAGGAGAAAAGGGACAAAATATTGTTTTCCTAAAAGACTCCAAGTCAGCTCTTCAGGCTCTCTCAGCAGGTCCATCAGACATCTTAACGAGACAGCTGCTGGAAAACATCAATCTTCTGTCTGAGAACAGCAATGTAGCATTTCAATGGATTCCTGCACATGTGGGCATAGCCGGAAATGAAGCTGAGGACAAACCTGCAAAGGAAGCCACCAAGCAAATACAGCCCCAAGCTCCAACTTCATACAGAGAAGCTCAAACTCTGTTGAAGAACAGCCTTGTGTCGGACGGGAAGAACATAAATAGAGGCTACCTGCCCAATCATGACAGTTTACACAAGTTAATCAAGCACAGCCAACAACTCCGTCTGCGCACTGGACACCTTGGCCTGAGAAAACATTTGAAGAAGTGTTGCAGAGACAGCTAATTGTCAGTGCGGATCAGAGGAAAGAACACCATTCCACATCCTGCAGATTTGTTTCTATCTAGAAGGAGCACGCCAGAAAGATTGGCCCACAGACATTCCATTTGAGACCAAGTTGTGGGGAGATGCCAGCGACCTGCAGAATACGGTGCAGTTCTTTGCTGCATCTAATCTTAAGATAAAACGGCCATACGAAGATGGAACGCAGTAAGTGAGTAAGTAAGTAAGTAAGTAAGTAAAGGTTAACATTAAAATGAATTAACATCGATTTATAACGACAAGATATTTGTGAACAAAGAAATAAAATAACAGTGCTATCTTGTGAATTTTTACCCGAAAATGAACTTAAACCTTCAACATCAGGGTTGATCCAGATTCAATTCTGATGATATCTTCATTGTTGACATTGACCCATATATATATGAAACTTCAAGGAACAATTATAAGATACTAATAATGACAAAATACCTTTACACAATGAAAAGTATTGCAAAAATGCTATTTCTGCGATCTTTCACACAAATTTGACCTTTTACCTTTGATATAAGCTTTACCAATCACTGTTCATGAAATTAGATCTGCATTGCCAACATTGCCTTACAAATATATATAAGAAAGAATTTTTCAATGAAAAAATGACAAGATAATTTTTAACGAAGAAGATATTAAGTATGCTGTATTTTGAATTTTTAAATGAAAATGACCTTTGATCTTTAATGTCAGGTTTGACCTTAACAAATTTTTCATTATTATTTCAACAGTGATATTGCCTGTTATAGAAACATTGAAATGAATAATGCTCAGTTTTACTAGTCGTGACAAAATATTGTAAAACAATAAAGAAAAATCATTGCGAAAATTCTGTCTTTTGCGAATATTACACGGATTTGACCTTTGACCTTTGATAATATGTTTGCCTTTGACTTATTGAGATAAGACATACATTGCTGACCTTGCTTGACATGTATACATTAAAGTAAACTGGTAACAGTGAATTATAACAACGAGCTATTTTTAACAAAGCAATGAGTAAGTATGCTACATTTCTGATTTTTCATACTATAAATTACCCCTGAACTTCAATACCAGGTTTGACCTTGACTTATTTTCTCTTACATGACATCGTCTGACATATATACAGTAAAATGAACAACGATCAGTTACTACAGTGACAAAGCAAACACTTCTAAACAATAAAAAATATTACGAAGAGTTAATATTATTGCAACGTTTTACTCACTTTTTGACCTTTGACCTTTGATATTATGGTTGACCTTGAATGTTTTGAAATTATCGACAAGATATTATCAACAAAGAGACAAGTTAAAAGAGGTTTTTTATTCTTTTACTTGAAAATGACCTTTGACCCTTAATATTTCATTTGAACTTGACTCATTCCAGAATTTGTATTTATTACAGGCATTGTGGGACATGTATACATTAAACTAAATAACGAGCCATTACTTTTCACACAAATTTGACCTTTGACCTTTGATATTAGCTGTACACTTGGCAGATTTGGGGTTACATCTGCACTGCTGATTTTGCCCGACATACAAACATTAAAACGAATTAACTTCAATGACTAATAATGTGAAGACGTATTAAACAGATTAGAAAAAGTAAAGGTAAACTTTTTCACATTTTTGCATGAAAATGAATTTTGACCTTCAATAATCAGGACTGACCTTGTCTTTTTGCAATAAGATTAGCATTTCTGACTTTGGCTGATATATACATATTACATAAATAAAGATGTGTGACTTATGATAACAAACTATATTTTAAGAATAAAAATAAATTTCAAATATGCCAATTTTTTTGAGTTTTACATAAATTTGACCTTTGACCTTGAATATCAAGTTTGCACTTCATTCCTTTTTGATGAATTTCCTATTGCTGTCATTGTTTGACATATATACATTTACTGACAATCAGATAGTTACTGTAATTTAACTGTGAAAAAACTGGTAGACGTAAACTTTATCCTACACCCTAATAAACAAGTGAGTTTTCCCTCCCCTATCACAAACATGAGTGAACAAAATATAGATAGGCACGGTTTTGACACTTAAGAAATGGGCTTTCATGCAGGATATGAAATATTGTTTCCAAAATAGTAAAAACTTCTGTTGACCTCTATTGTTGTAATAAAAGTCCGTGAGCTCTCGGACCATATTTATTGAGTTGTCGAGTTTTCGTGTTTTCGCCGCGCCGACACGAAAACACGACAAATAATTGAGAAGCATTTATCTTTCTATTCGGACAAACCGTCTTTATATTCACCAAAGCTGCATTAAGAGTTTTAAGACGGAATATTTTTTTTTATGAAACAGTACATAAATAAACATGTCTGACGTTCATTTATCGTTCAAAGTGTATGTAAAATAAGAAAAATAGTTACGTATACTTATCCAAATGAGTTCCCTCGTTAAGTAATGACTTTGATTTTATTATTCTGATATTGTTCTAATAAAATATTAAACGTATGGCAGAGCACAGAAGGTACACATACAACGAGATGACTGTAATTCTGCATTGTCGTCACTTGATCAATACCAGGTATATCAAATATCAATCGTGCAATTTTACAATAATGTTAATTTCTTCCGTGTGTGTATAAATTAATAAATAAGCTAACAGCTTACCAGCCACTTTCGTATTCGCAGTATTTTCGCTGTAGTACTGAGCAGAGTTATCACAATTTAAAAAATAAACTTTTCAAAAACACATATTTTGGTCATTATCAAAGAATGTTCTCATTATTCTAGTAAGAAACTGCTTGGATATTTTTTGAGAAAATGCATAAAATGTTAGGTGAGGGCGGGGAATGTGGGGGAAGGCAGAAGTAATTAGTTTGATATTCGACGTTCGTCTTTCGATATTCTTTTTTCTTTTCTTTTTTTTTGTAACAGAATGGTATTCGGCAGAAATATACACATAATATGTGTCAGTCTTTATTCTTAAAAAAATATAATTATTATACTTGTTTTGGCATATTTTTGCATGCAATTATGTTGTGTTCAGTTCAGTTAATTGTTGTGCGCATGTCTAACGGAAGACGCAAAAACGAAAACAGAAAATTCTACAAATAAGATATTTGTCGTACTTTCGTGTCTACGGAGCGAAAACTCGACAGATAAGGTATTTGTCATGTTTTGGTGTCGGCGGGGCGAAGTTACGACAACATGAAAGCACGACAAATAAAGGGTCACATGTATGGTGAAAAACACACATTTTGCTTCAGCAGGGATAACACAACAACAAATGAGACAAACAGCAAATAATTCTCAGTCAGGAATCTTGAAAATTCAAGGATTAACATCCAACAGTAAAAGCCACCAAGAATTCTGGCCCCTTAAACCAGAACCCGTAGCAGTGTACACGATAAACATATGCACGTAAAACATCAAAGGAGTAAAACGTGTACACAACGGGGACAAAACGAACAATGAAAGGAACATAGACGGGCACCGTCTTGCAACGGTAAGTGACAAGTACACCACAGGTGTTCTGCTTAGTAACACACAATACAGTTTTTGTTGGCGATGTGGGCGGTGGCAATAGCATTGAGCAGTGGTACAATTCATCTAGTTTACAAAGCAAGCAATGTGTGCAAGTGAAACTCAATTTATTTTCAGTTAAAAGTAAATAAACACAATGGAATGAATAAATCCACCTTCAGAATAAACTATTATTAAATTGATCCAGATTTATTACTTAACAACATAGCCATACACTTTGAAAACACAAAAGCTTAAATGTAAGCACAATTAAAGTAAGATTTCTACCGTTTAGAGGAGAGAGAGAGATCTACATGTACACAAATGATAATAATGATAACTAATCTTTCGTCTGTTGATGAAAAGGTGTACAAGAGTACATAATGAATGAATCTTATCTACACTTCAGTATTCAAGTATGTGCGTTAACATTATCCAGGGGTTGAAAGTCTGTCGTACTGACTGGTATACATGGTTAACAATATTGATTAGACCTGCATTTGCAATTATTTAAAAGAGATGAAAGAATCATGTTCTTGCTAAGGTAAACTGTTATAAAATGTGTTCTCATTTTCTCACATCTCGAGTTAAAAAAACCTATCATACCTTACAAATTTTCTTTTTGGCTAAAACCCATTTTTCAAAAGCATTTATGTTAATCTTAGATTGCAGACATATGATCTACTGACCATAGGCAATCATCATATGAAGTTTGTAAAGCGTAGGCCAAGGTTTTTTTTAGTTATTGAGCAGAAACCGTTTTTAGTCTCAAGGACACTGTGACCTTGGCCTTTAACCTACTGACACTCAAAACAATGTGGTTTATTTACTGACCATAGGCGATCATCCTATGAAGTTAGACGAGTGAAGGACGAAGTGTTATTCAGTTGTTGAGCGGAAATCGATTTTGTCACCACGACCTTAACCTCTGAGCAACCGACCTCAGAATCAATAAAAGTCATCTTCCGTTCACAACCTACCTGCATACCAAGTTTGAGGTTTCTATGCCAAAGCAATTCGCATACCGAATTGCAGCTCACGGTCACAGCGGCCTTGCCTTTTGACCTACTGACTTCAGAGCAAGAGAGTTCATCTTCTGACAAACGGCAGTCATCCTATAAGTCTGGAGACTAAAGAGTTCTTCAGTTATCGGACCGATTTTTAACTCAAGGTCATCACGATATTGACCTTTCAGCAACTGGCCTCAAAATCGATAAGGTTTATTTGCCGGTCACGACCTACGAGCCAACCACTTTTGAGTTTCCTATAGCAAAGCGTTTTTCAGTTAATGATTGGAATTCAAGGGCACTGACGGACAAACGGACAGTCTGGTTACTATAAGCTGCTTTGGGTGGTTGGGGCCATAAAACGGCCTGAAAACGTAATGTAAAATAAGTTTATACTTTATTTGTTACAAGAAACCTATACATGTAGGCCAACGAGAAGCGTCGGTGTATTCGTGTGTAAGGCATGTATTTGATCAAACGGATCAATAATGCGCGTTCCATGGGGGCCGTAGATGTATAATGGCCATATAAAAAAAGAAAGAAAATTAACACTTTGATGCATCAACCTAATACTCATTTAGGTTTAGCTTTTTATACGTTTTATGATAGAAAAAAAACGCATGTTTGTTTCCTATAAAAATATCAGCAAAATCTCTCGGGATACGCTTGTTGGCGACCAATTCCAAGGGATTCTGCGGCTGTTACAATACGAAAAATGTGCGTTGTCCATTCTTTTAATGGACTGTAATATATGTGACCATATTATGAACAAGCCCTTTACACGAGAGCCATTCAATAAATATCACAGCTGACCGAACACTTTTTAAAGTGTATAGAATAAATCTAAGTAAAGTTAATGCAAGGAAAGATACGGAGAAAGTACGAACAAATTCAATGGATTAACATTTAGTGTAACACAGGATTGCGTGATATTAAAACATGATTATGTTATATATTATTTCTAAAGCAAAGTTGTATTAACAAGGAAATTACGCTCTGTTAACACATATTAAATAATGCTATCGATGACTAAAATTGCATTATTTATTTTATAACAATACAGTAGAACCCCTCCAAACTGGTCAACCCTGAAAACCGGGTCCCTCTCCAAACTGGAAGTTTCATCACATCCCGAATGTTCTCTTATATATTTGATCCGTGTAAACCGGATATCCCTTAATTCAAGATACCTGACGACTATTGGAAAAAATAATGCTATAAAACTATATTAAGGTAGCCCTGCAAACCGTTCACGATATTAAAACTGGAAGCAAAAATCTTGCTAGACTGCATGTCGCCGATTTGAGAGTGGCATGTAAGTGCTCGTCATATCTAGTTGCTTTACATGGCTCTGCCTGGAATGACCTTTGCATTGAAAATTCGACAGCTGAAACGTGTGAAGAACCATAAAATTTGCTTAAGGACGTATGCTAGAATTTGGTGCGAATTTTCCCAATAACAGAATTTCTTCAAACTTTGGATATTGAAGGACAATCATCTAAGAAACAAAAAAATGCAATAAAAATCATAGGTCACCGGTATCGAAAAAGAGTTATCTGCCCTTGAAAACCGCATTTCCCCCAAAAATGGCGTTTTCAAGGGTAGATAACTCTTTTTCGATACCGGTGACCTATAATTTTTATTGCATATTTTTGTTTCTTAGATGATTGTCCTTCAATATCCAAAGTTTACAGAAATTCTGTTATTGGGAAAATTTTCGCCCATCTCATATACAGGGAATTCTAGCGTACGCCTTTAATGTGTGTAATTGCGATTAGTTATGGATCAGCAGATAGTATACCTGTGTTTTACAGGTTTGTCTCTTGTATCAGTTTTGATGTGATGTCAAACTTAACACTAAGATTTGGATAGAAACGTCCGTAGAGTAAGGGATTGGCAGGCAGAAAAAGCAACTGATACAACAATAATTGAGATAACCACAAGTGCATAATCTACAAAGGTGTCAGCTAGAATGAAAAGTGTTTTAAACACATGTTATGAAACCACCCAATAAGTAAGATACAAGATTTTTTTTACAAAAAACCACTACGTTAATTCCATTTATTATCAAAGAAACAAAATTCCAAATGCACTCGTTGTTAAGGTGCATGGAATATACAAAGAATGTTAAAAGTAGTAATTTGACATAAACATGTGATAGCTATATTTAAAGGGGAAGAAATGCTTAGCAAATAGTCAATTTGATATTCAAGATATCGCCGAACCATTCTTAACACTTAAGATTTTTTAAAGTCGGAATTCTTTTGGAAAAGATACGGCATTTTGAAACTGAGAAAAGTAGCTTACCATAGAGGCAGTCATTTTGTGTTTATGACGTCACTCTAACATGGCTGCATACGACTGCCATTTGAATAAAGAGGAAGGTCAATCTATTCTTATTTAAGAAATAATATATCTTATGCAGTAATTTGCCGTTGAATAAAATTATTGTTCGAGTTCAGATGCGAAGGAATTATATCATGAGAGCGCATCAAAATGACAAACAATGATGTTTTTCAAAAGCAATTATGGGATTTCGTTGTTGCACTTTTATTGCAGTAATTTACAATACTGGAACTTTTGTTTGACCAGACAGTGTGAATGTCCTACTTATCACCCTACGGCATATTATACTTTTTTGAACAGTGACTTACACGTAGTAAATACGGGAAATAACTCTAATGAGCAAAACTCTTTTTCAGTGCTAGTACATAGCGGTCATGACGTTTCAAATGAATCCGAATTCGATTTATTCAATATTCTATCATTAACTGTATGCGGGTTAAAATCTAAATTAAAATGTCCCGAGTTTATTGAACTTATAAACAAATATTATATTATAGGTTTGCAGGAAACGAAATGTGATGATCTAGATTTTATTGATATACCAGGTTACGAGATTTTTATGAAAAATAGGAAATCTACAATGAGTCGCCGCAAAAGTGGGGGACTCGCTCTTCTTGTTCGAAATGATATTTCTAAGCATATAGTTATCAAGGAAACCGATAGTAAATTGACTCTGTGGTTTATAATATCAAAATCCCTATGTAATACAGACAACGATAGTCTGTGGAATTGTGTATATTCCCCCAGAGTACTCTGATTTTTCTATAGAAGATCCTTTTTGTGAAATTCAAAATGAATTGAACATGTTTTCAAGAAAATATGATACCATTTTCTTTTTCTGGGAGATTTTAATTCGAGATCCAAAAGTTTACAGGATTACATAATACTTGATACTGAAGTTTTTGAAAGTCAAAACTTAGATGAACTCTGCTCTGAATATAATCTAAAGATGAGTATGTTCGATAGGTGTTTAAACGTAAATAGAACACGTATAAATAGCGATAAAATCTCTAACAATTATGGAAATCAACTTGTTGATTTCCTAAAACTAAATTACATGTATATTGTAAATGGAAGAACTACTAGGGATATTCCTGGAAAGGTCACGTGTAAAGGAACGAGTGTTGTTGATTACTATGTTTGTACATCAAGTCTCTTTAAAAATGTGTTGTCTCTTCAAGTATTGGAATTTTGTCCTTTACTCTCTGATGTTCATAACCCAGTCGAACTTAATCTACGATTCAATTTAATTGATACCACTCCTGGTCAATCTGATGAACAGCCGTCAGTTAAATTATGGGATAGAAACAAGGCAAATGAATTTATAAATAAGATTGATAGATGTAAAATACAAAATTTACAGCATACACTTGAAATTTTTGTACACGATACTAATATTAATCAACAGAGCGTAGATACAGTAGTTAACGATATATCATCCCTATTTATAAATACCGCAAGCGAAGCCTTTGGCTATACTAAAATTAACAATGAAAAGGAAACTAACAATAGTAAAACAGCCCCCTGGTTCGGGCCTAAGTGTAAAAAGGCAAGAAAAAATGTTCATTCTGCAAAATATCTTTATAAATTAAGAAAAAGTAACGAAACAAAAGAAAATCTTAAACGAAACGCATCTGTTTATAAAATCACAATGAAACAGTTTTACAATAAACATAAGCACTCAAACATTAAGAAATTAAGAGATGTTAAAGGTAAAGACCCAAGAAAGTATTGGAAAATCCTTAACGGAAAAAACACGAATAAAACTGAAGCTGAATTAACGGATCTTTACAATTTTTTCAAAGAAATAAATTATAGTGAGGATAATAATTATAACACTAATAATAATAATATTATTTATAATAATAATAATAATAATGGTAATAATAATAACAATAATAATAATAATAATGATAATGATAATGATAATGATAATAATAATGATAATAATAATAATAATAATAATGATAATAATTACATTAACGCGGATATAAACACTCCTATTAGTGAAAATGAGATAGAATGGGCAGTGAAATCGTTAAAAAATAACAAAGCCGGTGGGTACGATAAAATAGTAAATGAACAAATAAAAGCATCTTTGCCTTTGATGAAAACTATATACGTTAAGTTGTTTAACTTGATTTTCGATACTGGAATCATTCCTGAACAGTGGACAATAGGAACCATTAACCCAGTATATAAAAATAAAGGCGACATTACAAAGCCAGAAAACTATCGACCTATTACATTGTTAAGTTGTTTAGGGAAAGTATTTACGAGTATTTTGAACAAAAGAATAACCGATTATGTTGAATCAAATGATATTTTAAATAACACACAGGCAGGATTCAGAAAAGGGTTTTTCAACAACAGATAATCTTTTTATTTTGCAACATATTATTCACTATCTAAATAATAACAGAAAAAAATTGTTTTGTGCATTTATAGATTTAAAACAAGCGTTCGATACAATTTGGAGAAATGGCCTCTGGATTAAATTAATAGATGCTTATAGAAAATATCTAAAAGTAATAAGAAATATGTATAATGGAATAAAGTCTTGTATAAAAGTAAATTCAAGTTTTACAAAGTTTTTCTCGTGCAACATTGGAGTACGTCAAGGTGAAAATTTGTCACCTTTGCTATTTTCATTATATTTAAACGACCTAAGAGACTTTTTTCAGAATAACAGTAATGTACAAGGAATATTATTGCAAAATGAACAAAACACAAATGAGCTTTATAATTTGCTAAAACTTTTTATTTTGCTTTACGCAGACGATACAGTAATAATGGCAGAAACAGCAAAAGATTTACAAGAAGCATTAAATACCTATGAACAATATTGCGATACATGGAAACTTAAGGTAAATACCACAAAAACTAAAATTGTAGTTTTCTCAAAACGTAGACAACCGAATTATAACTTTACTTATAGAAATGAAATAATAGAAGTAGTAAACGAGTATAAATATCTTGGTATCTATTTCAGCAGAAGTGGGTCTTTCTTTAATTGTAAAAAACACATTGCAAATCAAGCAACTAGGGCAATGTACAACCTAATAAGAAACTCTAACCGTCTAAACCTCCCAATAGATTTACAAATAGATCTCTTTAACAAAACGATCAAACCGATTCTTCTGTATGAATCCGAAATTTGGGGACTTGGAAATATAGAGATAATAGAAAGGGTCCAACTAAAATTTTTAAAATATATACTGAAATTAAAACGGTCTACCGCAAGTTATTTTATTTATGGTGAAACAGGATGTAAGCCATTATCATTAGATATTGAAGAAAGAATTATCTCATTTTGGTCAAAAATATGTACCATTGAAGAAGGTGATACACCGAAGAAATTGTCGTATTTTGTATATAAAAATATTTTTCAATATTCCCAAAATATACCTGATGGGCTTCTCATGGTAAAATTCCCATGGCTTTATAATGTTAAATCAATTTTGATAAAATGTGGTTTCATAAATATATGGAATGAACATACTTTTCCAAATTCAAAATGGTTAAAGTTAGAAGTACAACAAAAACTAAATGATTTATTTTTGAATAACTGGTATTCTCAAGTAGATAACTCTAGTAACAGTACGTTTTACCGTGTATTCAAAAGATCATTTGGAATCGAACTGTACTTATCAAATTTACAAAACTCTTCACTATATAACATGATTAAATTTAGAACAAGAAATCATAGGTTACCAATAGAAACTGGAAACTGGACAAGAATACCATTAAATGAACGTTTATGTAATTCATGTAGAAACAAAATCGGGGACGAATTTCACTACCTTTTCGAATGTGATCAATTTACAAATGAAAGAAGACAATATATTAAACCTATTTATTATAGACGACCAAACATGTTTAAATTGGAAAAACTTATTTGTACTAAGAATAACTCAGAATATCAGAAATTATGTAAGTTTGTCATAATAATATTGCGGAATATAAGAATGTAGCTAAATATATTCATTTTTTCTGTATTCTGTATTATTTGATACATTATTTTCTTAAAATGTTGAAAATGTCCGATTTTTTATAAATGAAAACCACATATAAATGTATAAATGTGATTTTGTATTGCAGCCTCGTTTACATGTATTATTGTTGTAAATACCTCATATTGCATGTTTGTACATGTTTGAAAGAATAAAAGAGATGTTCTGTTCTGTTCTGTTCTGCAAAACAATGTTTGAGTTAAATTATTTCGATTCTAACACGTTAACAAAGATAATTATCTCCGTGTTTAAAGATATTAACGTAATATTAACATTTTTGTGTTGTTTTCCTTTTTCCAGCGCAAAGCTGTGAAGTTTGACGCTATAACATAATGACTGTGACGTACAAATTGTGCATGTTGCAAAATAACACACAATTTCAATCTTCCATGTGTAAAAGGGTAAATAAATCGGGCCGTGTTAGAATTTGTGATAAACAACCCCTGACGCGCAGACCGGTAAGATAACATTATGACTTTAATTATGACATCATATTGCCGCTGTTCGGTTCAAGTCCAATTTGGGTCTATTAAACAATAATTCAATGAGTGTGTAAGAATGAAAACAACCGAGTTATTCACTGTTAATCGATCGAATGTTTAGATATCTTACCACTGAAGCTAACCTACCCGCTTAGCTCAATAAGGTGTCAACTCCGAGCGCCGATCTATGGATCGCGGGATCATGAGTTCGATTCTCGTGCGGGCCTTATGTTCTCCGTCACGATTTGATAAAAGACATTGTGTCTGAAATTATTCATCCTCCACATCTGATTCATGTTGGGAAATTGGCAGTTACTTGCGGAGAATAGGTCTGGAACTTGTACAGAATGCAGGGACACTGGTTAAGTTAACTGCTCGCCGTTTCATAACTGAAATATTGTTGAAAAACGGCGTTAAACCCAAAGCAAACAAACTCGGACTAACGCCCTCGTGCTTCAATTCCTACGTATCTCACCTCTGAACCATGATAGATAAGGCTATAAAACACTCGAGAACCTTGATTATTTGATAATTTAGACACCAGCGAATAATTTATGTAGCAAATACTTTTAAAAAGGAACAAGTTCTATAATTTATTGAATTTTAGTTGTAAAGTGATAGTCTTTCTTTGTAGTTGGAAAATGTAGATTTTTTTTTTCAAAAATGTTAGGGAATACAATTACAACTTATCTAAATAATATCTAAGTAACATTGACATTGAAACAAATGGGTGGACGGATAGCTCAGTGGTTTGCACACTGGCCTTCCAATCCTGAGGTCGGGGTTCGATCCCCGACAGCTACTCGGGAATTTTCAGAAACGCTTTTCAGTGTTTCCCACCCAACTAGAGGTGTACTGGTCAGGAACCCAGGCAATCCTTGCGTGTATCAGTGCTATACACTGGGCACGTTAAAGAACCAGGCTGTCTATTCGAAACGAGCTAGGCTAAGTTAGCCGGATAAGCCTGTATCTGATTTCTGATCTCTCTGTCGTGGGGGCTTTGTCTCACTCTGTCCCTCTGGTCAGATCGCTCTGTATCTGTACTAGTAGAGGATGAATTATGCGCCCTGTGTGGCTGCATTTGAACTATGTAAAGCGCCTTGGGCGCTATATAAATCAGGTATAATTCAATGTACAACGCCAGTGAATATACTATGTGTAAAATTAGGCGTTTAATCAAAAAAAAATAAATAAATAAAAAAATAAAAATAAAAAAAATAAACAAAATGGCTCCATTTTGATAAAATATTAAAAGTTCATAATTAACTTTCTTATTTCTTACTATATCTCGAATAGTATTGCATTGCCTTAGATAACTTAAGTGGACGTGTTAAGCTGAATCAACCGTTTCCCTTTTTAGCATGCTCTGGCCTACTTTTTAATGGACATTTCCGAATTAAGACGAAGACGATTACAGAGGTCGGAGAACATGACAAATTTGGGAGTCGTCTCAATATATTTTTATCATAGTATGAGTATCTTTATTTTTAACTGAATGCTGGAAAGTCATTAAAAAAAAAATAAACACCTTTAGTTTTAAATATCTTTGTTTCTTTCATATCTAATCCTAACACCTAACTTTCGAAGAAACTTTGGAATTTTATTTCGGATGACATTTTGATAGTCCATTTGATTTTCACGAATCAACTCGGCCAGTGGAATTCGCCTTCGTCGCCTGTTCGGCACCGGTGGCTGCGGTGCTACTGGTGCCACTTCGCTGCGGTACTACTGGGCGCGGTGCTTTGGGCTGCGGTGCTGCTGCTGCGATAGCACTGGCTGCCTTGCAGCTTGCTGCAGTACTACTGATTGCGATACCAATGGCTGCCTTGCCGCTTGCTGTGTTGCTGAGGTGCCACTAGCTGCCTTGCCTGCTGTTGTACTGCTAATGGCTGTGGTGCTGACAGAATGTGTGCCTCATTGGTCGGGTGAGTGTAATAAGCACTCAATATCAGCAATGCTTCATGTCTGCTGATTTTCACGCACTTCCTTCTGCATTGCATTAACGGACCTAAAATTATGAATTATAAAATCAAAAGATGAGGAGAACTCCTAGCTGTCTTAATAAGGCCACACAAATACAGCGGAAATAAACGCTCATTTATAGGTACAGCATGTTCACTTTCGGTTAGAAGTAAAATAATTATCAAACTTTTAAGGTAATTTGTTTTAATATATCGCAACGAATAAATAATAATATGTAGATATATTTCAGAATAATAGTGAAAATTGATTTACTAACATTGTTTTCCTCCATTTCAAATCATGTAATACTTTATAGAAAATGTACGAGTTTGATCGACTGTTCTATTTCAAACGTGTTTTATGACCCGATATTTTCTTGAAAAGCATGCTGTGTAGTACACACGATGTGATAGGAAATCAAGGGTGTATACAGGTAAGTTTTCTGCTCCAACTTTGAATTTAAGGTAATTAACGGAAGGGTAATAAAGAGTCTTCCTGTGCGATAACTTATATTTAGCTCTTTCAAACTTAATTTTGTTCAGAGTGTTGAATATTTGTTAGTTTCAAATCATTGCGAATTGATAGGATGTTTTAAGAAAACTATAATTAAAATATTGTTTTGCATTCCTTCTAAGGAATGCAATATGTTCTAGAAAACATGCATTTTAATAATCTCTAGTATGTAGAAACATACATAAGATTGCTAGTGTTTAGATAATCGCAATGGTGAAATGGAATCTAAAAGTAAGATATGCATATTTTCCTGAATTCGAGTGTGATTTTCTGTTTATTGTCATCGTCAACACTTGTTGGCCAACAAGTAACACCGTTTTCATAGACAGTAGCGGTTACGCTTTCAACGTGTATATAAATATTTCTAATGTTCCAGAGCGTGTTTCACTCGTTTATCAAGTACTGCAACAAATATTCTTCTAAGTTATTGTAACCGTATTGTATCGATTTATATATATCGGTGTTTGCACCGTTCAAGAAGAGTAAGACTACTTGATGCTTTTCTCATAAATCTAATAAAAACGGACAGAGGGAGTGTAATTTTGTCTCGCAGCTTGCTTAGTGGTGCCCTTAAAAGTTAGGCTCTTTGGTGCTCTGATTTCAGACACCTTAGATTGACCCTAATTTTATGTTTTACTTGATATTATCTGGTATTTTATCACTAATGTTAGAGCCTTTCTCAGCATGGAATCATGTTATTTTCATTTGTCTTGTCTAACTTGTTGAAAATAAGGTAAGGGCAACGTTGACATGCCCTAAACGCGTTTTAACCTTCAGTTTCCTTTTTGTGAGTTACTGACCGTTCCAAGGCGGTGCCCCTATTTTCAACGTCTTTTCTGTCTGTTTCGTATTTTGTGTTGTATATATTGTCTTCCTTGTTGTTGGCGTTTTTCCTCTTTCTCCTCGCTTCCCCCTTTTATCCTTTGCTTTTTCTTTTTCTCTTATTCGTCTTCTTTTTCTTATTCTTTTTCTTATTATCATTACTATTAAAGTGTCATGCTGATGATTTGTTTTTCATGGATACAAGAAAATCACATACATCATCTAGTGGGGAAAATATATTACTAGTACAATGTAGTTCCTAGACATTCGCTTAACTTTTAGATATATTTTCAGATTATATAAAAGAATACAATCGACTGTAAATGATATGTAACTCTAAAAAAAAATCCTCAGATATATCATAATTTGACTTTATTCTGATATTTTGATACGTTAATTCAGTATAACAAAATTGAACGACAACTTTTTCAACAGTTTCATTAAGAAGATATTCAATAAAATGTCAACCAGAAAACAATATATAAAGAGACATGGAGAAAGCAACAAAAGATCCCAAATATTATTTTATGTTCAAACATACTTTAAACGAGAAGTGTTCTCGACATTTTTCGTAGTTATAAATTCGCCTTGAAGTCGAATAATGTAACTAAAAGCCAAACGCGGTACAACAGTGTAAGATCGAGACTTTGAATTTTTATAATGTGCCGTGTTCTAAAAGCTTATTGAAGAAAATTAGGAATATGCTAAATATAATTGGTATAACTACGGGATTTTTTTTGCACCCAATTACACTACATCGTTTCAAAATAAAGCATATAAATTGCCTATCTATAAATTCTTTCACAGATTGATTCATTTCAAATATGAGTATTTTCTATTTTTCGTTTCTCAGATTTACAACACTTTTAAATGATTCAAAAAGAAGATGAGTTTGTTTCTGTCTTGAATATTGTTTCTTTTTCACCGAATTCGTTACAGCAAAACAAAAATGTTGTTATATTTGGTCATGTGACGCGCAAAAAGTATAAATAGATGTAATTTTGTTTGCGTGTTACTGGCTCACGAGCAATAACAAAAAAGACATAGTGTCGCTCGCAAAAATCGAAAAATATGTTGTTGACCGGCACTGCGCTCCTATTGCACTTCGCCTCGAATAAACGACAAGAGGCAACAGTACGACGAACCAAAATCAGCAGAACTAAGCCACTATTATAGTTTTAATTGTTTAATCTTCATGATAGGCTACATCATTAATTGCAAAAACGTAACAGTCAAATTTTATGATGTGCATATTGTTCAGCTCTTGTTTATCTTTTGGCAATAGTAGGAGATTAAAAGACTGCTTAGAATTATATAGGTGATTTCAGACATATGTTTAAGAAAATGCCTATATCATGTTGATGAAGTTTATCAAGTCTCTGATAACTGAAGTAAACTATGAAAACACTGTGGTGTCAAACCCGAAATATCATAATTATTTTCCAGTGAACATTATTTGAAATCGATACCACAATTACGGATTCAATGCCTGGACAAGTTGTTATCACCGGTTCCATATTTATGCCATTACATATCATCATATTCATTGACATTTGATTGTTTTGTGATACGGTCATATGAACTGACCGACAAATCAAACACTATGTAAGTCTTCGTAGTATTCGACATCAGGGACATAAAAGAATATTTTACAGTATAATAGTTTATATAAAGAGTTCCTTGATAACTCACGTGACAGGTCTTATAGTATACGCAAATGTCTGTTTTTATTTGTTAAACTGATGATAGAAACTTATGTTCATACCCAGTGTGTGTTAATTTGTAAATATTTTCTTTTCTATTATCTTTTTACTAAAGCGCCTACAATTCTTGTTCACCTGGCTCTCAACGTTATTACAGGTGCTTGTCTCTGGAAACTTCGCAAAGAATTTCGGAAAATTATGAACCTTTTTATCGTTGTATATAACTTCACAGAACTCATCCAGTATTTGTCAATCTACAGTTGATAAGTGTAATAACAGAAATGAGAAATCAGATGATTTAATCGGTTTTTCACAATAGCGACAATTGACTTTTACTCGCACTTTTGAGCACCAGCTCAAAACTGTTTACGCGTGTATATCAGAGTTGTGCCAGGGCCATTGCCGGTGTAACGGTCAGATTTTCCCCCAGTCAGTTTTTTCCCCGTGGAAAGAACCTGACTAGCAAGTTTTTCTTTCCCCCCCCCCCCCCCACCCCCCCCAGTCAATTTTTCCCCCAATTGCAACTGGTTACTCTTGATCATTCTTATGGGGGGAAAAAACTAACTAGTCAATTCTTTCCCCCTCTCGTCAATTTTTCTGGCTAGTCAATTATTGGAACTGGTTATTCTTGGTTATTCTTAACATGCCTGATTTTTTATTTCTGATAGTTTTCATTTAAATTTCATATAAAATAAGAAATATGTTTCATATTTTGTGTAAATTAAAGAATGTTTTTATTAAAATGAAATTATATAATTTCTGTTAAATTTTCTCAATTGATGGCCCTTTTCCTGTTTCAATTTCTTCTAAGGTAAAGAAATCACTGCTGGTCAGTTCTTTTCCCACCTAGCCAGTACTTGACCAGTAAGGCGGGGGATGTAAATTGACCAGTCAGTTCTTTCCCCCCTAGCCAGTACTTGATCTGTCAGGTGGAGAGAAGAAATTGACCGGTTAGTTCTTTCCCCCCTAGCCAGTACTTGACCTGTTGAGTGGGGAAATGAAATTGACCAGTCGCTTCTTTCCCCCCTAGCCAGTACTTGCTCTGTTAGGTGGGGAAGAAATTGACCGGTTAGTTCTTTCCCCCCTATCATATATTTGACCTGTCAGGTGGGGGAAGAAACTGACCGGTAAGTCCTTTCCCTTCTAGCCAGTACTTGCTCTGTCAGGTGGGGAGAAGAAATAGACCGGTTAGTTCTTTCCCCCCATCATATATTTGACCTGTCAGGTGGGGGAAGAAACTGACCGGTCAGTCCTTTCCCCTCTAGCCAGTACTTGCTCTGTTAGGTGAGGGAAGAAATTTACTGGTCAGTTCTTTCCCCCCTAGCCAGTACTTGACCTGTTAGTTGGGAGAAGAAATTGACCGGTCAGTTCTTTCCCCCTAGCCTATACTTGACCTGTCAGGTGGGGGAAGAAATTGACCAGTCAGTTCTTTCCCCCCTAGCCAGTACTTGCTCTGTCAGGTGGGGAGAAGAAATTGACCGGTTAGTTTTTTCCCCCTATCATATATTTGACCTGTCAGGTGGGGGAAGAAACTGACCGGTCAGTCCTTTCCCCTCTAGCCAGTACTTGCTCTGTTAGGTGAGGGAAGAAATTGACTGGTAAGTTCTTTCCCCCCTAGCCAGTACTTGACCTGTTGGTTGGGAGAAGAAATTGACCGGTCAGTTCTTTCCCCCCTAGCATATACTTGACGTGTCGGGTTGGGAGAAGAAATTGACTGGTCATTTCTTTCCCCCCTAGCCTATACTTGACCTGTCAGGTGGGGGAAGAAATTGACCAGTCAGTTCTTTCCCCCTAGCATATACTTGACCTGTCAGGTGGGGGAAGAAAGTGACCGGTCAGTTCTTCCCCCCCGCCCCCCACTCGAGTATATGATGGGGGAAAAAACTGACTGGTCAGTTATTTCCCCCCTAGCCAGTACTTGACCTGTCAGGTGGGGGAAGAAATTGATCAATCAGTTCTGTCCCCTCTAGCCAGTACTTGCTCTGTCAGGTGGGGAAAGAAATTGGCCGGTCAGTTCTTTCCCCCCTAGCCAGTACTTGACCTGTCGGGTGAGAGAAGAAATTGACAGGTCAGTTCTTTCCCACCTAGCCAGTACTTGCTCTGTCGGGAGGGGAGAAGAAATTGACCGGTCAGTTCATTGCCCCCTATCATATACTTGACCTGTCAAGTGGGGGAAGAAATGGACTGGTCAGTCCTGTCCCCTCTAGCCAGTACTTGACCTGTCATGTGGGGAGAAGAAATTGACTAGTCAGTTCTTTCCCCCCTAGCCAGTACTTGCTCTGTCAGGTGGGGAAATGAAATTGACCATTCAGTCCTTTCTCCTAGCCAGTACTTGTTCTGTTAGGTTGGGGGTGGGTAGAAATTCACTAGTCAGTTCTTTCCCCCCTAGCAGTACTTGACCTATAAGGAGGGGGAAGAAATTGGGTGGTCAGTTTTTTCCCCCTAACCAGTAATTGACCTCTCAGCTGGGGGAAGAAATTGGCTAGGAGGGAAAGACCTGACCGGTCAATGTCTTCCTCCATCTGACATGTCAAGTATATGCTGTGGGGAAGAACTGACTGGTAAATTTCTTCCGCACCTAACAGTGCAAGTACTAGCTAGGGGGGAAAGAACTGACCTGTCAATTTCTGCCCCAACCTGACAGGTCAAGTATTTGTTAGGGGGGAAAGAACTGAATGGTCAATATCTCTTCCCCAACCGATAGGTCAATTATATGCTAGGGGGAAAGAACTGACTAGTCAATTTCTTCCCCCATCTCATAGCTCAAGTCTTGGCTAGGGGGGAAAGAACTAACTGGTCAATTTCTTCCCCCACCTAACACAGGTCAAGTACTGGCTAGTGGGGAAAGAACTGACTAGTCAATTTCTTCCCCCACCTAACAGGTCAAGTAAAGGCTAGCGGGGAAAGAACTGACTTGTCAATTTCTTCCACCAACCGACAGGTCAAGTACTGGCTAGGGGGGAAAGAATTGACTAGTCAATTTCTTCCCCCACATGATAGGTCAAGTATATGCTAGGGGGAAAGAACTGACCGATCAATTTCTTCTCCCCACCCGACTTGTCAAATATTGGCAAAGGGGAAGATACTGGAACCGCCAATTTCTTTCCCCCGCTGCAAGGCAAGGGGAGAACTACGCAATTTGAAAACTGGCTTGTGGGGGGGGAAGAACTTACTAGTCAATTTTTTTCCCCACCTGATAGGTCAAGTATATGCTAGGGGGGAAAGAACTGAACAGTCAATTTCTTCCCCCACCTGACAGGTCAAGTATTGGCTAGGGGGGAAAGAACTCACTGGTCAATGTCTTCCTCCACAGGTCGAGTATATGATGTGGGGGAGGGGGAAAGAACTGACTGGTCAGTTAGTTCCCCCTAGCCAGTTCTTGACCTGTCAGGTGGGGGAAGAAATTGACCAATTAGTTCTTTCCCCCCTAGCCAGTACTTGACCCGTCAGTTGGGGGAAAAAATTGAAGTCAGTTCTTTATCCCCTAGCATATACTTGACGTGTCGGGTGGGGAGAAGGAATTGACTGGTCATTACTTTCCCCCCTAGCCTATACTTGACCTGTCATGTGGGGGAAGAAATTGACCAGTCAGTTCTTTCCCCTCTAGCACATACTTGACCTGTCAGTTGGGAAAGAAAGTGACCGGTCTGTTCTTTTCCCCCTAGTATATACTTGACCTGTCAGGTGGGGGAAGAAATTGACTGGTCAGTTATTTTCCCCCTAGCCAGTGCTTGACCTGTCAGATGGGGGAAGAAATAGACCAATCAGTTCTTTCCCCTCTAGCCAGTATTTGCTCTGTCAGGTGGGGAAAGAAATTGGCCGGTCAGTTCTTTCCCCCCTAGCCAGTACTTGACCTGTCGGTTGGGGGAAGAAACTGACCGGTAAGTTCTTTCCCCCCTAGACAGTAATTGCTCTGTCGGGTGGGGAGAAGAAATTGACCGGTCAATCCTTTCTCCTCTAGCCAGTACTTGACCTGTCGGTAGGGGAAGAAATTGACCAATCAGTTCTTTCCCCTCTAGCCAGTACTTGCTCTGTCAGGTGGGTAAAGAAATTGGTCGTTCGGTTATATCCCCCTGGTCATTACTTCCCCCCCCCCCCCAGCCTATACTTGACCTGTCATGTGGGGGAAGAAATTGACCAGCCAGTTCTTTCCCCTCTAGCACATACTTGACCTGTCAGGTGGGGGAAGAAAGTGACCGGTCTGTTCTTTTCCCCCTAGTATATACTTGACCTGTCAGGTGGGGGAAGAAATTGACCAGTCAGTTCTTTCCCCCCTAGCATATACTTGACGTGTCGGGTGGGGAGAAGAAATTGACTGGTCATTTCATTCCCCCCTAGCCTATACTTGACCTGTCAGGTGAGGGAAGAAATTGACCTGTCAGTTCTTTCCTTCCTAGCATATACTTGACCTGTCAGGTGGGGGAAGAAAGTGACCTGTTAGTTCTTTCCCCCTCTAGCATATACTTGACCTGTCAGGTGGGGGACGAAATTGAGAGGTCAATTATTTCCCCCTAGCCAGTGCTTGACCTGTCCGGTGGGGGAAGAAATAGACCAATCAGTACAAATCTCTCTCCAAATTAGAGTTCAACAAACGTTCGGCGGTTCAGTCCTCCATCAAGGATTTATTCAAAAAAATTGTAAAACTGTATACTGTACATGACTCACTGATATTATGAATAAACTGACGTACGTTCATTAGTTGTGTAGATTTCATGTGTCTATTTATAGCCTATGTCTACATGTGACGTCATTTAGTACTGTTTTCAAATATTTCTGTGTACATGTCCGTGAATTAATTGTTTGCGTTTTAACGTGTTTATATTTGAAAATATTTGCACTGGACTATGATTCATAAAGGTTTGCTATTCATGTCTTCTTATTTGAGGCTGTCTTCACCAAATTCTTATGATTATATATTAGTGTTTTATCTATGTTTTTTTTTTCGTATCTATGTAATGTTTGAAAATAAATAATAAAGACTATTTTAGCGTTTTTAGCATATGTAGGTACAATATGACAATATATTACGATGTAAGGTTTGTAACACATCATGCCCTCGAATTCCCAAATTCAAAATGGCCGCCATTTGGATGGCTCGAACAACGGAAAACTCGAACTTATTTCAACGGGACCCTCGAGTTCGAGCCATCGAAGTTCAACTATATATGCTAGGGGAGAAAGAAATGACCAGTCTATTTCTTCTCCCCACCCGACTTGTCAAATATTGACAAGGGTGGAAGGAACTGACCGGCCAATTTCTTCCCCCACCTGACAGGTCAAATATATGATAGGGGGAAAGAACTAACCGGTCAATTTCTTCTCCCCACCTAACAGAGCAAGTACTGGCTAGAGGGGAAAGAACTGACCGGTAAATTTCTTCTCCCAACCAACCGGTCAAGTACTGGCTAGGGGGGAAAGAACTGACCAGTCAATTTCTTCCCTCACCTAACAGAGCAAGTACTGGCTAGAGGGGAAAGAACTGACTGGCCAATTTCTTCCCACATCTGACAGGTCAAGTATATGCTAGGCGGGAAAGAACTGACTGGTCAATTTTTTGCCCCACCTGATAGGTCATGTATATGCAATGGGGAAAGAACTGACCAGTTAATTTCTTCTCCCACATGATAGGTCAAGTATATGCTAGGGGGAAAGAACTGACCGATCAATTTCTTCTCCCCACCCGACTTGTCAAATATTGGCAAAGGGGGAAAGAACTGACCGGCCAATTTCTTCCCCCGCCTGACAGGACAAGAACTGGCTTGTGGGGGGGGAAGAACTTACTAGTCAATTTCTTTCCCCACCTGATAGGTCAAGTATATGCTAGGGGGGAAAGAACTGAACAGTCAATTTCTTCCCCCACCTGACAGGTCAAGTATTGGCTAGGGGGGAAAGAACTCACTGGTCAATGTCTTCCTCCACAGGTCGAGTATATGATGTGGGGGAGGGGGAAAGAACTGACTGGTCAGTTAGTTCCCCCTAGCCAGTTCTTGACCTGTCAGGTGGGGGAAGAAATTGACCAATTAGTTCTTTCCCCCCTAGCCAGTACTTGACCCGTCAGTTGGGGGAAAAAATTGAAGTCAGTTCTTTATCCCCTAGCATATACTTGACGTGTCGGGTGGGGAGAAGGAATTGACTGGTCATTACTTTCCCCCCTAGCCTATACTTGAACTGTCATGTGGGGGAAGAAATTGACCAGTCAGTTCTTTCCCCTCTAGCACATACTTGACCTGTCAGTTGGGAAAGAAAGTGACCGGTCTGTTCTTTTCCCCCTAGTATATACTTGACCTGTCAGGTGGGGGAAGAAATTGACTGGTCAGTTATTTTCCCCCTAGCCAGTGCTTGACCTGTCAGATGGGGGAAGAAATAGACCAATCAGCTCTTTCCCCTCTAGTCAGTATTTGCTCTGTCAGGTGGGGGAAGAAATTGGCCGGTCAGTTCTTTCCCCCCTAGCCAGTACTTGACCTGTCGGTTGGGGGAAGAAACTGACCGGTAAGTTCTTTCCCCCCTAGACAGTAATTGCTCTGTCGGGTGGGGAGAAGAAATTGACCGGTCAATCCTTTCTCCTCTAGCCAGTACTTGACCTGTCGGTAGGGGAAGAAATTGACCAATCAGTTCTTTCCCCTCTAGCCAGTACTTGCTCTGTCAGGTGGGTAAAGAAATTGGTCGTTCGGTTATATCCCCCTGGTCATTACTTCCCCCCCCCAGCCTATACTTGACCTGTCATGTGGGGGAAGAAATTGACCAGCCAGTTCTTTCCCCTCTAGCACATACTTGACCTGTCAGGTGGGGGAAGAAAGTGACCGGTCTGTTCTTTTCCCCCTAGTATATACTTGACCTGTCAGGTGGGGGAAGAAATTGACCAGTCAGTTCTTTCCCCCCTAGCATATACTTGACGTGTCGGGTGGGGAGAAGAAATTGACTGGTCATTTCATTCCCCCCTAGCCTATACTTGACCTGTCAGGTGAGGGAAGAAATTGACCAGTCAGTTCTTTCCTTCCTAGCATATACTTGACCTGTCAGGTGGGGGAAGAAAGTGACCTGTTAGTTCTTTCCCCCTCTAGCATATACTTGACCTGTCAGGTGGGGGACGAAATTGAGTGGTCAATTATTTCCCCCCTAGCCAGTGCTTGACCTGTCCGGTGGGGGAAGAAATAGACCAATCAGTACAAATCTCTCTCCAAATTAGAGTTCAACAAACGTTCGGCGGTTCAGTCCTCCATCAAGGATTTATTCAAAAAAATTGTAAAACTGTATACTGTACATGACTCACTGATATTATGAATAAACTGACGTACGTTCATTAGTTGTGTAGATTTCATGTGTCTATTTATAGCCTATGTCTACATGTGACGTCATTTAGTACTGTTTTCAAATATTTCTGTGTACATGTCCGTGAATTAATTGTTTGCGTTTTAACGTGTTTATATTTGAAAATATTTGCACTGGACTATGATTCATAAAGGTTTGCTATTCATGTCTTCTTATTTGAGGCTGTCTTCACCAAATTCTTATGATTATATATTAGTGTTTTATCTATGTTTTTTTTCGTATCTATGTAATGTTTGAAAATAAATAATAAAGACTATTTTAGCGTTTTTAGCATATGTAGGTACAATATGACAATATATTACGATGTAAGGTTTGTAACACATCATGCCCTCGAATTCCCAAATTCAAAATGGCCGCCATTTGGATGGCTCGAACAACGGAAAACTCGAACTTATTTCAACGGGACCCTCGAGTTCGAGCCATCGAAGTTCGACTGTATATGCTAGGGGAGAAAGAAATGACCAGTCTATTTCTTCTCCCCACCCGACTTGTCAAATATTGACAAGGGTGGAAGGAACTGACCGGCCAATTTCTTCCCCCACCTGACAGGTCAAATATATGATAGGGGGAAAGAACTAACCGGTCAATTTCTTCTCCCCACCTAACAGAGCAAGTACTGGCTAGAGGGGAAAGAACTGACCGGTAAATTTCTTCTCCCAACCAACCGGTCAAGTACTGGCTAGGGGGGAAAGAACTGACCAGTCAATTTCTTCCCTCACCTAACAGAGCAAGTACTGGCTAGAGGGGAAAGAACTGACTGGCCAATTTCTTCCCCCATCTGACAGGTCAAGTATATGCTAGGCGGGAAAGAACTGACTGGTCAATTTTTTGCCCCACCTGATAGGTCATGTATATGCAATGGGGAAAGAACTGACCAGTTAATTTCTTCTCCCGCTTAATAGGTCAGAAAAAAGGACTGACCGTTCAATTTCTTTCCCCACCTGACAGGTCAAGAACTGGCTAGGGGGGAAAGAACTGACTAGTCAATATCTTTCCCCACCTGACAAGTCAAGTATTTGCTAGGGGAAAAAGAACAAAACGGTCAATTTCTTCTCCCCACCCGACACGTCAAATATTGGCTAGGGGGGAAAGAACTGACGGGCGAATTTCTTCCCCCACCTGACAGGTCAAGTATATGCTAGGGGGAAAGAACTGACTTGTCAATTTCTTCTCCAGTCAATTTCTTTTCCCACTTAACAGGTCAGAAAAAAGGTCAAGTACATGCTAGGGGGGAAAGAACTGACCGGTCAATTTCTTCTACCCACCTGACAGAGCAAGTACTGGCTGTGGGGGGGGGGGGGGAACTGACTGGTCAATTTCTTCCCCCACCTGACAGGTCAAGTATAGGCTAGGGGGAAAGAACTGACCGGTCAATTTCTTCTCCCAACCAACAGGTCAAGTACTGGCTAGGGGGGAAAGAACTGACCAGTCAATTTCTTCCCTCACCTAACAGAGCAAGTACTGGCTAGAGGGGAAAGAACTGACCGGCCAATTTCTTCCCCCACCTAACAGGTCAAATATATGATAGGGGGAAAGAACTAACCGGTCAATTTCTTCTCCCCACCTGACAGAGCAAGTACTGGCTAGGGGAGAAAGAACTGACTGGTCAATTTCTTCCCCCACCTGACAGGTCAAGAACTGGCTAGGGGTGAAAGAACTGACCGGTCAATTTCTTCTCCCAACCAACAGGTCAAGTTCTGGCTAAGGGGGGAAAGAACTGACCAGTCAATTTCTTCCCTCACCTAACAGAGCAAGTACTGGCTAGAGGGGAAAGAACTGACTGGCCAATTTCTTCCCCCACCTGACAGGTCAAGTATATGCTAGGCGGGAAAGAACTGACTGGTCAATTTCTTCCCCCACCTGATAGGTCAAGTATATGCAAGGGGGAAAGAACTGACCAGTTAATTTCTTCTCCCGCTTAATAGGTCAGAAAAAAGGACTGACCGTTCAATTTCTTTCCCCACCTGACAGGTCAAGAACTGGCTAGGGGGGAAAGAACTGACTAGTCCATTTCTTTCCCCACCTGACAAGTCAAGTATATGCTAGGGGGGAAAGAACTGAACGGTCAATTTCTTCTCCCCACCCGACACGTCAAATATTGGCTAGGGGGGAAAGAACTGACGGGCGAATTTCTTCCCCCACCTGACAGGTCAAGTATATGCTAGGGGGAAAGAACTGACTGGTCAATTTCTTCTCCAGTCAATTTCTTTTCCCACTTAACAGGTCAGGAAAAAGGTCAAGTACATGCTAGGGGGGAAAGAACTGACCAGTCAATTTCTTGGCCGCACCTGACAAATATTAAATAGTAATGGCAATCAAACAGAAGTTGAAAAAATATGATTTGACACAAAACAGTGATTAAAGTTACAAAAAAAGAAACATAATAGGTTTATTCAAATGAAAAACAATACCTATTTCATCTGAAATTTAAATGGAAAATGAATAGAAACTTGTTTTCCTAATAACAATACCGAAAGAAACCAGTACTTGAATGGAAAACTTGACCAGGGGGAAAGAACTGACTAGTCAGTTTCTTTCCCCTATCAGAAAACAAATTCCAGGGGGCGGGGAAACTGACTAGGGGGAAGAAACTGACTAGTCAGTTTTTCCCCGGGGGAAAGAATTGACTAGTCAGATTTTTCCCCGGGGAAAGAACTGACTGGGGAAAAAAACTGGGCTGTTACACCAGTACGCAAGATGCAGCTTATTCCAAAAGCTTGTTTGTAAATAAGTTTCCGTATGTACTGTATTAGATAGCAAAAACAGACTTATCTGTCGAACGAATTTTGTTCTTTGGTATCATACTCTTCGCTTGAAACTAGTTGTAGATCCAGCGAAAAGTTTGATAAAGAGAATATTCCAAATTGATCTCTTATATTTTTGTTTGCTTCAAAATCCTGTAGTGTAATAAAGCTATGAAGATTGTTTGTTAAAGCAATCGAAACTAGCAATTGCAATATTCGACAATAAGGACTAATTCGTCATATTATTCAATATTAATATATCTCTGAATTGAATATAATTAATCCTAGCAAAGTTGTGTAATTGGAAAGTTCAATGATAGCCTTATCATTACAAACACAAAATAATTCTTTTCCATATCGCTATCGACGTGTTTGGAGGACCAAACAAATACCAGTTAAATTTTCTTTGAACTAGATGGAACTTCTATCCAAATAGGTTCTGCTAAATTCTTTCGAAATTAATTTCTTTTAGATACAAATTTAAAGCACATATACTAAAACCCCGCTGAATAAGTGCAGTTGTCATTTCTGTATATAGAATGTTAATATGTCGCTATCAATATCAAGTAGGAAACATTAGAATCAGTGAAACACAATAAACCGAAATCCAGAAATCTTTATTCACTAAAATTTGTTTCTAATGCAACGTGTATTTTATCAAAACCAAAGTCGCATTCTCAAGACGTGCATTCATTTCAACATCTCTATACATTTTTACAAAACTCCTCAAAATAAAACTAGCTTTCAGGACAAAATAGTAAATGCTTGTTATTTCCCCTTGACCACATGTTTTTTTCACACCAGCAGCTTGACACGAAATGGTTTTCACACCAGCAGCATGACACGAAATGTAGTATTGAATTCAAGAATATTTAGCTACTTTTACGTTCACTAAATCTATATGTAATGTACTTTCTAATATCCATATTATTAACTACTTTCTAATATATAATGTTTTATAATTCTATCTAAAACAGAATACCATTTCTATTTAACATTCATAGATTTTGTATTTTTTATGTAAAAACAGTATGAAGCAAAAGCATGCATTTTATTAGAAAATATGGATGCAATGAATTAAAAAATATTAGCTATGCTCAAACATGTTTATTGAACGACCCTTGTAAAATGCTTTGCTGAGTCTAGCTTAAATGCTATTTATAAAAATGTTCTAATCTATGTCTTGAACACAAGCAATGAAACCAAGCAAGGAATACATAATAATTGACATGGGTATTTGGTAAAATGCTTCTATTCTGCACATAAGCATAATGATGGGTATAGTGTAAATGAACTTATCTACACAATATATGGCAATGAAGATATTTCAATAAATACACAATGTAAACTGCAATTGCTTTTAGCTTCTGTGGTCTGTCGATATTTTATAAACATAAGAACAATTAAACTTATTCTAGTGTTCCTGTGGCGTTTCCACATTTATCTATTTTATTATCACAGCAGCGTCTGGCAGCCGCAAAAAGTCTCTCAGTTTCAGTACATTCAAACGGAGCTGTCATATTTCGATCTCTTCAGATCGCTCAACATATTTATGTTGTGTTAGTGGTACGATTTAATTTTTACAGCAGCTTAGATGGTTTACTCCTGCTTTCATGTCATTGGTTATTGTTTAATCACCCGTTAGATATAGTTCCTGCTTTTCAATTTTGTCTTTTGTCAGTTTCTGTGATATGCGGGCTCCATAACCTCAGATCCTCTCTCAAAACTGCAATTTGTTTAGCCCTGTCTATAGTGGTCTCGTTAAGGGCAGGGGAAATACGCTGCGTTATATGGAACTGCACTCTGTGTAGTAACGAGGTTCCACTGCGGATGTCTCTAAATTGTTTTTGTACATGTATATGTACTTGTAACATGTGCAGGTGTTGAGTTCTGTTCAACCCGAGGTTACAGGGCGAGGACGGCAGAATGCATTTGCACTACCGTCCCTAAACAGGTTCTGTCAAACCGAGCCTAAAATATTTTCCTTTTTTAGCGTTAGGCGAGCTGTGGAGTTTCCACATTTTAAAGTCTGTCACTGTAATTACTAACACTTACGATAAATATATAAAGTTCAGAAATAATAAACTCATATGGACCACAGGTCCTTTAGCATACATTCAAATATATACAAAATATATAAGTACAAATGTCATGCATCAGTTTTTAGTGCATATTCAAAATTTCAATACAACGTTGAAACATTACAATATATGCATATTAATCCATATTTTAGGTACAGCGTTACACGAATGAGGCACAAAATCAATTATCAAAAATATACTACAAATAAACAATATTGATTTTTAATGTCTGTATGTTTATATACTCGTAAGCTTAGAGCTAAACGTCATAAAAAAACCAAGGGATTGTAAATAAAACGTCCACCAATCTTGTTAATTTGGCTTAACTTCTAATTATCTGCATATAAGATCATTAACAACTTTTACATATTTTTAATTCTCTGTTTGTATATTTTTTTTACCACTAACTTGTGACACCAGCAGCTTTTCTTGTTTATAATGATATCCTACCAAGCTCACCATATATAAAGTTATTTCAGTTATTCTGCATTTGGATATTTACACCAAATATTCTTTTATAAAAGCTACTCTTTCTACATAAAAGAATTCATTCAGTTAGACCCGAAATCTCAGAACCATTTATTCAAAATAGATAAAATAATCTTTTAACATAAGTTGAACTGACTTTTACTGTTTATTTTCATATATGTACGACAGGAAATATTAAAAGCCCTATTATTGTAATAAAACATATTGTTAGATAAAATGCAAAAATGTTATACTTGTAAAATAAATTGCACAACATATTGTCTATTTGTTTGAAAAACAAATATGCCCCAACTTGTGATTACCTGTCTCAGGTAAATGGGTATATAATCAAACATAATTTTATGATGTGACCTTAATCTGAGAACGAATGATCTAAAACGACAGGGAGCATTTAACGACTACAGGCAACCATCCTAGAAAAAAAAACAGCTATATCCCCACGTTTTCTGCCGGAATAGATCAAAGCGGTTTTCTGTATCAAAGCTGCTTTGACTTACATCCTTGAGATACTGAACACAAAACTTTAAATGTCATATCCTGAACACAGGCAACCATTCTATGAAATTTGGAAGACTAAAGTACTTCATATATTGAGCGAACAGCATTTCAAGTAACGAGATTACTATAACAATGATCTTTCACTACAAAACAATAGGAAAAATCTTTTAACAACCTACTCCCATGTAGCTTGACGACTGTAGGCGTTTTAAGTGGAAACAGTTTTCAGCCTTCAATGTCTGTGTGACCTTGACATTTATCCTACTGTATGCCAAAAGTTCTTTAGTTATTGAGCGGAAACAGTCATCAGTGTGGAGTTCACTTTGACTTTGACATACTCATACTGCCCTCCAAAACAATAGAGGTCATTAATAGACCACAGACAAGTGTCTACAAGTCAAAAGATTTCCTGCGATCAGACGTTATACAGACGAGAGATTGTTATGGTTGTATGTGTGACCACTCAGCCTAAAAAGTAACACATGGATGAAAATAGCGTGCTTGCTTTTTTATACCATTACGCTTTAATTCTACATGTTTTACTATGTAGATCTATGAAATTCTTCAAGTCATTTTTTAACAAAAATAAATATTTCCCTTTCATGTTAAACATAAAATAAATTTAAGCTTAACTGGTCACATTCTTTAACTATTGAAATAGTTAACAAGAGCTATCACAAACGTGGTTCATGCCTTCATCTGGACTTCTTTGACATACAGAGCAAACATAACACAAGACCATAATCCAGGAAATGAAAGTGAAATTAAAAAAAAACTCGCACAACTAGGTATCAATATTGATCACTGCCGAAAGTTTGAATAAAATATATGAAATAATAAATGAAGAATTAAGGTTACAAGCATTTCTCTATACTGGTATATCATATAGAGGAAAAGCAACGAAGTCCCTTAATCCAGGAACTTAAAGAGCATTTGCAAAATGAACATCCCTCTTTCACAGTAAGGCATTAATGTTGGTCTGCCAGCTATATTGCAAAACCGGCGTTCCTTAAATACGATAAGCCAGTCGCATATCGGTGAAAGAATCACGTGAAAACATATGCTACATTACTGGTTGCCTTCAAATATACCTGCGGCAGGCCGCAGGTAATGAAGTTTGATGATTACTGTAAGACCAAGCATTCTCTAGGTATTGATCAGAAACCAAATGGTCTACTGATTAGACAGACTGATGGACCGATAGACAATGAGTAAAATGATATACATCCTTTTCGTCGAAAACGTATTTTTGTAGCAATAGAAGGAACACATTAAACAAAAGTCTTCTAAAAGAGTTACATTAGAGTTTGATTACCAAAGGACTAAATCCAGTGACTGGTATCAATTTTGCTTTATTTACATACTAGTCGGGTGTATAAGTAGACACTTATACACTTTTGCAATAGATAAGCCTTTATAAAATTCTCAAAGCATTATAGTAAAATATATATCTGATATTTGCATAGTTAAAAAATGAAATATATTTTCACTGGTAACAAATTGTAAAACGAATAAATTTAGTCAAAGAAAATTTGTTTGTTGTACATGTAATATCAAAATATCTTTCTCTTATGAACACCATATCTAACATTTTCACTTGTGGCTAGGCCACTCGCGAAAATATTGCTCATAATTGCACTAACCAAACACATGTCCTCTCTAAATTATATAAACTATGAACACGAAACAATATCGATTACAATATAAACCTATTTTGAATTTTATTCAGCATTGTGGTGGTAGATCTGTTACATCACCGAATTCCTCATCTGACCTGAAATAAAAAAGAGACAAAAATGTCAGGCATATATCTTTATAAAGATAAACCTATACATTGTAACTTCAACAATAGATATGGAATATGTCTATACTGGGGAAGTTATTTTAGATGAAACACTGACATAGATCTAAAATAATTCACGGCATGCATACTCGTAGAGGGTACAAAAACAAGTTGGATTTGTTTTGTAATCGCTTTGGAGGTACCTTGGTCCAGATATATTTCAAACTAGTAGACACTGAACCTGTACTTCTTTCCTTTTTTAAAATAAAATCTAAAAACAAAGCAATAAGAAGTACAGTAGGAATATTACAAGAAGAATACATAGAATAGCGTCACGTCAATGGAATACAACCTAATGAAACCATATTAACTTTAGTTTTGAAACGTTTGTCTATGTATTGATGCAAACCTAGCCTTGGCTCAGGAGTATTAATATATATAATGGTCAGGATACATCTAAGGAAGATATAGTTTCCATTATTTGTACCGGACAACATGCAGTTGTTGTAAACTTTCGACAAGTTATCCGTTTTCCTTAAACTATCAATCAAATTCTTTTGAAAAGTAGTTTTAATGTGGTCGCCTAAAGTTCTGTTGATCTCAAAACACATGCGATTTTCTCTGATTATACTTTGATAAAATGCATAGTGAACGAATAGTTTTAAATGCTTGTATCATCTCCTTTAATTTTATTTTTTACTTCCTTTTTTTTTGTACTGACGATGTGGTAATTTGTTTGCCTAAAGGTTTGTTTCTTCTTACATTCTGCCCAGGTTCCTGATTTTGCATCACTTTTTATAAGTATATCAAGGCTGTTTTTTTTTAAATATTTAATTAATTCGTTGGCGATATATATATATATTGTTAAACGATATCAAGGTTTTGAATATCTAATGCAATCTTTTACGATATGTAATTGCTTAAACTTTACACTTTAATGAAGACTAGTTTGTTAAAAATGTAAACTTACTCAGGAGAAATGCATAGGACGCCAGGTATTTCATTCCTTATGTTTCCCATCTCTGAATAATGTTCATACTCTCGACAATCTGTTATTAATAGATAGACAATCAATTATGGTTATTAACATACAGCTACATACGTAGTTCTTTAGCATGCAGAATGTATTTCTTGTTAGATATGATGGTATTGTAATGCCGAAAACTGTATCTACAAAAAGCTTTTTTAATATATATCAAGCGAAAATTTAGATGTCTAAAATGTGATGCATGTGTACACCGTGACAAAGTTGTTTAATTGCTTGCTTCGAATTACTTGCTATGCAGGCCATCCAATTGGCAGAAGAAAGACAGGTGCTTTTATCCGGGTCAGTGCTTTAAACAATGCTCTGTAAGACACTTGGTTCAGGGAATAAACAATAACAGCTTAACATAACCATACAACTCATGCAGAAAACATTAAGTGTGGTGAATAAAAGTTCATATATGATAATATTTTACTAACGTTTCATGAATAACATATAACATTACTATTATTATTATAAACTTCATAAAGCTACCTTAATTGTAAATCAAATTGGGTCCTATCAGTTTTAGAAATCAGAACCAATCTTGTTGCGACTAGCACCTTAAACTAATGAAATGTTTAATGCGTTGCTTATATTGCTCACTCGTTTATGCTAATTAATATGGAATGGACTTTTATTCTTGTTTTCTAAGTTTGATAGTTAACATAGCATTCGGCTTGTTATATTTTGGTTGTTCTTTAGTGTAAGGAATACATATTTATGTGGAAATTTGGATAAACATTCACTTACATTTCTTTGTCTTATGAATGAAAGGTCTAAAAACAAACCTTCTGATAATTTTAAGTTCTTGTCTTTCAGTACTTACTAGTTTTACTTTAAATTTCAAGTCGTGCGATAGTAAAGCATATAAACAAAATGTGGAAAACAAGGGAGGCCAAGACTTGATTAAAACGTTGGAAAACTTTCAATTTTCTTAATCCCTTTTTTCAAAAAGCTACGAAAACATACAAAGGAACACATACAGATTTATCACAGATAATTACTTTAAACTATAATTATTAAAAATTCATTAATTGTAAATAAAATACTATCAGCTGCTTTGACTCTACCACTAAGCATATCGCTCTCCTCGAATCCTCTCTCTCCTGGTCTAGCACTCGGTTGTTCAGGAGCTGCTGTGACTACGTTGACTGCATCTCCAGACATGTCATTTTGTTGTCCATGGCCAACTGCAGCACCGTCAATGGTGATATACTAGAAAACTTATGTAGCAAGTATTACCAGAGAGCACCAATAAATTAATGCATTTGGATGTTATAGATTACATATTAATGCAACCATAAAATAGGATAAATCTCCATGGCAATTTGTTTGCAATTTTGCACCTACAAGTCCATGGATGTGGAAATATGAATATTTTTTATAATGAAAAAAGTACATGTATCTGCAATGTATATTTACCACCAACCCTGTCTTGGCCACCATTGTCTTGATTACTATTTCTGTCATACAATATTTCCTCATTTTCGGCGGCGTTTCCTCTACCTTCTGTTCTAGCTAGGACACCGATGTTTCCTAAAGAATCTGAATCGCGATTTTCAAGGTCGACCAAATCATCATTTATTTGAGCAGAGTTGTCTGTCGAAACAAAAGCCAGAAATGTAGGCTACAATTATTATTAGTGTTCGAAACTTGAATATAGCACCTGTTTTACAGCTGTTAAACGTCTGTGAAAGACCTGGGGGTTTTTTAATCATAGCTGTAAAATTGAAAATTACCCAAAATGCAGTTGAAATTTACAGATCTAAACCAAGCATGTCTCAAAAATACAGCTGTAAAAATAACAGTTGAATTTTACAGCTATAAAACAGTCATGTCTATAAATGCTGTAACTTATTTTGGAGGGAAACATTAGTATTGTCGGCCATCTTTAATGCATTTTTGCGGGATATAACAGAAATTCACAGAGACATCACATCTTCTAAAACACTGGAATTTTAACAGTTAAGTGTAAATGTTTAATTATCTAATATAGCTGTATAAGGACATTTTCGTAAGCTCAACATTAACAATTTACACTATATTTGAAGTTGATAAAATTAAAAGAAATATTGAAAATATTTCCATATGTTTTCATGACAAAGGAAGTTTTATAAACAATAAATGATGCATAGTTTCTACTTTATATTCTATTCTTAAATAATGCAATTGGTATACTATAAACATTTTTTATTGTTCTTTACTTAAAAAATGATTTATTTTGCAATAATTATGTGTAGTAATTGCTACCCTTTCTAGAGAATTACAATTCATCCTTAAACTTCTTGAACCTTTACTTTCGCTCCTTAAAATATTGCTTTCTTTTTTAACACCTGTAAATTACTACAGCTGTAAGTTTTAGGCATATTTACAGCTGTATTTTTTCCATTTTTACAGATATAAGTTTCTTTACAGCTGTTTCTCATTTGCATATTTCGACCTATTTCACAGCTGTAAATTGAAATCTACAGCTGTAAAATCAATGTTATTATACAAAATCTACAGGAACTGGTGTAAATTTGAAATAATCATTACTGCAATTTTGAACTAAAAAATACAGGTATTTTACAGCTGTAAAATTTTGTACATGATCACTTCTTCATACTGTGAAGAAAGATTTTTGATTATTTTACATCAGGCGTTGTCTTGTTTTCAGTAGTATTAACTAAAGTAACATTATGCTAGACTATAACTGTTACAATGTCATACTCTGATATATGTATACATTCACTGATCACTTTCAAATCAAATATGTTTATTTCAGGGGATGCATGCGTTTGTATCTAAAATTGTATTTAAATTACACTTCTTTCAATGGAGACAATTTTACCCGAGCGTTTCGAACTGTACAATGTTAATACACCCGTTGTTAAAAAAATCAGTTTGAAAATTCAATAAACTTACAGCAAAAACTGCTGGTAAAAATTATTTTTCTATCAACACTTAATCCGTTCGATTCGAAAATGTCTGAATTCATTCACTTTACTTTGATACATCCGCATATTGCATACAGTTTCCAAAAAAATACATTCAAAGTTTGTTAATCATAATAATAATTTGCGGGTTACTTTTTGCTTTAGAAAGAATCACAGTATTCAGGTACATTCATTAAACAATCAACTTTTCAGTAGTATGGGTTGGCTGCTTAGATATATTTGCCCATTGTAAGAATCTCAAATAATAGGTAATAATATGTTAAATTATTAAATGTATTTTGCAAGATAAATATCTACTGGGAAAATTTGCATTTAGTAAAATCAAAATCCAAGACTACCTCATGAAAAATGTTTGAGTTAAAGGGAATCACATGCTCTTTATTATAAGCTGATCAAAACCATACTACATGTACAATTGACCTGAAAGAAGTTATTTAATATCTTATAATGTAAACAAACAACATTTAACCGTCATTAATACATTCTATGTACATGTAAGTGATAATAATTAATATAATTCTAAATGAGAGGCCCCAGCATAAGTATTTTTTAAGTTGTCTAAACACTTGAAGTTGAATATTGATGTGAATTTAGACTTTCAAGGTCTGTTTAGATCAAATAATCTGTAATAATATTAATTTCTTTCTGCATACTGAAGCTGATATTTTCTCAAAAAAACATTTTCTCTCTCAGAGACAGAAGCAAGAGATATTTTTTTTCAGAAATTGCTGTTAGAGAGGATTGATTTTATAACCAGGTGCTTTACATTTAATGATTTTAATGATAATTGGTCAGAATTTTTTTTCCATGAAATCACTAGGCCAAACATGTTAACACTGTTATGGTGTGTTTCTCAGGTGAGCGATCTAGGGCCATCTTGGCCTTCTTGTTTCATGTTCGCTTCAGTTTATTGATCAGTTAAGAGTTGTTCCCCTTAGATCTTCTTGGTAATGTACCATCCCTACATGAATGACTCCTTCTTGTTGAAAACTATTAAACCGTTTCGTAAATACTTAGTTTTGTATCAGATGTAGTCATAAACACTTAGCAAAATACATATTAGCCGCGCCATGAGAAAACCAACATAGTACGTTTGCGACCAGCATGGATCCAGCCCAGTCTGGTCAGGATCCATGCTGGTCGCTAACGGTACATGGCTCATATAGCTATGAAAAGCGAACAAAAATGAAATTAGAGCGTACATTAAAGTACCTTGTTTTGTAGAAATACTTGCAAGGCAGATATTCAGTGAACTGAATATTTCATATGGTTAGTCTTTCGTATCAGAGAAACTGTTTACAGGTGAATACATAAATTCAAAAGTAGCTAGGCAGTCGTCAAAGACAGGGTTCGTCTTGGCAGGCCCAAACCAGTAATGATGTCAAAGAACAGTGCTGCTGTAAGACGCCTGACTGATGAAGATGCAAGATAGCATCCGATAGGTATGTCCGATAGGTGTCCGAGATAGCATGTGAACGGAAATAACTCATGAGATTCTTACCAAATAGATTTATAAATAAATTTCCCCAAATTGGTGACCCACATTTCAACCGTGGAGCAAAAGGCCAATGGAGTCATATATGCTGCTGAAACGCTTAATTAGTTCTCAAATTTAGAAGATGATCTCCTAAAATGAAACGAGACCTGGGTATACAACAGATAGTGGCAGCGAAAAGGTGACCGTAGACAAATAATTGCATAAGGAACTAAAAGTGTCAAAAAGGTTTAGTATTCCATCTCCTTTACACAAAGGTTGTTGCTGTACAAATTTCTACATCGTCAGGAAAGTCAGTCACTGGAAAGATGTATAGAGACAAAGCACTGAAAGCTGATAAACGAAAATAAAAAAGCGTCCAAGGTCTGATCTTCGTGGTCTCCAGTTGATCTGTGACAACACTACGGCTCACAAAATTGCTATCGTTCAAACGTTTGAGAGATAAATACGTGGTACAAATCAATAATCCCACCTATTCCCAAGATCTAAGTCCTTGTGACATTTCCTCTTTTCAAAACATTCATTGGGTGAAACCACTCCCGGTAATAATAACAAATGCGCACGCATACGAATGAAACAAATCAGAGGTCTGACTCGGGACTAAGACGAATCTGTGATGGATGAGAATGTGTATGTATGGATGTCTAGATTATTGATACCTATACAGATATACAAGAACAAAGTAAACATTTTGAAAGCAATGACAAAATAGACGAGAAATAAAAAACATATGTGGCAAAATACCACAAAGAATTTTTAACCAGTTCATTGTGCGCCCCAAGCCTCGGTCTGACGCCAAAATTACTGACGGTGTAAAAAATATCAGAAAGAAACACTACTGGAAACTTACACAAACTTAAAGTATCGACTCGTTTTCTTCAAGTGTTGTAAATTCTGAGAGATTTTATTTGTAAGTTTACAACTATGTAATATGTAATACATGTACACACCATTCTATAACTAATGGTTTCCCGTGTATGCTATTTATAGCTCAAATGTCACCTAACCCTTACTAATATTTTTAAATACATGACATTAAATTGCTATGCATTTGTTCATAAGGACGTTAAAGTACCGTTTTATTAATTTTGATTCTAAACATTTATTTCATTTAGAGGACTAGACTTAAGGAAGCTTCGAACCAAAACTAGCCATGTCTGTTGAATACAAATGGCCGCCATCTTGACCCATTTTTGAAATTTTATCAATAAGACCATAGAAGTCTCAGAAAACCGCAGAAAATGTCTGATTACTCTTGTAAAGTGTATCAGATTTGAATGCTGTCGAGTGTGGTAGGTGTATTTTAGTGTTATTTCTTCACCACGCTCGCAAAATTGCGATCACCCTGTGTTCCGTGCGTATTTTCAGCGGACCCTGGGTTTTTGACGTTTCATTCCTGATGTTTATTTTATATATATATGGGGTATTTTTTGTAAAGATAGACTTCTATGGTCTTACTGATAAAATTTCAGACTCCTGTGGGGTTTTTTTGTCGTGTTTTTTTTTTTGTGATAAACTAGGAGACCACATCCAAAAACAGATGCAAAATTTAGAAACATAATCTTACCTGTCATGTTTATATGCGTTGTTTTATCACCGTTTCGTGCAGTCTATTCAGTATTTGGAGAGACAAAGATAACAAAAGACTTGATGGAAAGCCCTAAAATGCATCCACTTTACTACTTCCGGTGTAGCTATGGTTAAAATAGGGTGTTCGGAACAGATTCCGCAACCGGCTTTTCATACTGTTTGCATGGTTCCATAAACATAAACAGGACGAAATATTAATGATGCCCGTCATGCTTAACTCACTAGCAAATATTCTTTATTGAACATATGATACTACGATATTTGTCTACAGGAATGTTACAACGTTAACACTGCTTATACGGATCATTGTAACGTTCACAAGATATATGGCATCCTGTTGTTAATACACCACTTTCTTCCGAGATATTTCATGCATGCCAATGCATTGTGTCTTTCTATTCGTCAAATATCACATCCTTAGTAATGCATCTAAAAGCGTTACCAACAATAAAATATTTCCCCGTTCTAACCATTGTCATACATTGTTGATCCACTTGATTTACTCGTAGCAGTTACATAACGAATAGTCAAAATTCCACGATTGTATTTAATCATTTTCTTTTCAATATCCTGAGATTTTACTAGTTAAAACAAAACTTGAAAAATTGAAAGAAAAGGACTAGAAGTTCGTACTTAATCATTCCGGAAATAAATACACACCTTTGTATTGATATCATATATACTACATGATAAAAATTGTTTTCCATAATTTTATCGCCCAGTTTTCATTTTTCTTTACCGACTTTTAAAATACATAAAGTATTATCCATTTTCTTTTACATTATTAAAGTTCTTAAGTTATTAAATTCTTAAGTATCACTATCTGTTTCTTTAAAACAGTATACATTTCATTGCTTCGTTATACAGATAAAATTAGTCCAAAACAGCTTTCAGTGTGATATCAGCCGATAGAATCATTGAAATTTAGTTAACATTTATCTATAACACTGAATCTTAAAATAAATCCAATTTGAGACATAATCATAAAAGTCATAACAATATGACTTTTGGCCCACACTCAAAATTTGTAGATATCTTATTCTTCTGTAGTTCCCCGCCACACACACACACACACACAAACAATAATATAGTATATGTTTTGCTTCCATTTCTGTATTCATATTTATTAAAATTAGAAAACAAGATTATTGCAGACAACACGACATAAAAGTTTAAACACGCTGAAAATTTTAGTCAACAATAAATGACTTTAAAGTGCTGAGTAAAATGAATTTCACATGGGCGACACTCGGCCTTTAAGAATAAAGTTTGTTCGTTATGAGATCAAAGTCTTTATCTTTGAAAAACAAAATCCTCAAGAATTTGATCTGAAATTCTAAATAGCAGACGACAGGAAACAAGGTTTGGCAATGTTATTTTGTTCTTGACTTCAATTTCAATAACCACAATAGATAAAGCGAGAAGATTTTAGTGACCTTTAAAGACGGCTGGGTCAGCCAGTTGGACCCCCACCCTGCCATTGTGTCGCAGACAGTTGTATTGTCCTTTAAGTCACAAAACCAATTGCAAATCACAAAATTGTTGAAATCATAATAATAATTGTTTAATGAAGCATAAGTGGTAATACTATAACGGGAGAATTATATCTGTACTCATGTAGTTCATGTTAAACCGTTGTGCTAACTTTTGTCGTCTTTTAAATAATTATGGTAGTTCAAACCATGCTAGGTATAATTATTTGCTTGCATTCGCGCAAAAAGAAATATAGTTGTGTAAGGTAGTCAATAGAACACCGCAAGGTCCAGATCCATATAGTACCGCAGTGGTGTATGCAGTAGTAACCTGTAGCCTATATAGTAGGGTAGCGGTTTTTATTCATCAATAGGCTGTATCTTAAGGTTTTTCATTAGAGGTAAGAGACCACCAATTGTTTTACCATAGACTTACATTGTGACATTATGGCGTGTACGGCCTTCCATACATCGAAACATGTATATCTAATTACAAGTTTTTCAAGAACTATCTTAGTTCTACCAAAATATCGGACGAAAAACATATGAATAGTGATACTTTATTTAAGTAATTTTCGTGTGAATGAGATGACCCCCTGTTTACATCATTGACATGGCGGGAGAAATTCGTCCGATAAAACTTTTTTCAATACACATAAAATGTAGCAAATTTTGTCAAAATGTATAATAAAATACTGTAAATGCAGTGAAAAAAAATATCAATTTTGAAAAAATAATCACTTCCTGGGTTTGTTTACATGACTGACCAATCAGAACGCACAGACGTTACCTTATTCCCAGGTATACACTTACCTCATTCCCAGTAAGTTCCATGTACTTTTTTGAATAGGTGGTCTCTGACCTAGAGGCAATAATGAATTTGAGTCTGAAAATCGAGATTGTTCATTTACTGGGAGGATTTGGTTTTTAAATCAGTAACACTTTTTTCTCCTGCATTCTGTAACAAAGGATACCGTAAATCAAGTGGCTATAAAAGTTGCAAACACCTGACGTTTATTATATGATTATGTATAATTTTAGTATTTATTTAAGTGATTCATTGTTTCCCAATAAGCTGGTGGTACCATGTGTTATTTGTGTTATCATATTTCCATGAATTCATATATATTGGCAAAACAATTAATAGATTTATGTTAAGAAAGTATACCATGATCAGAATAAGAGACGTTTGGAGCCAAACGTGTACGAGTGTACGATTTAAATATCAAATGCCAAAGATAATTTAAGAGAAGTGACTGAACTTGTATCATAGAAGTTGATAACCGAACATCCATTGTGTGACACCGGCTGAATAAAATAATACGTAATCACTGAGATGCATACTGTCATAATATAGAGGATATTTGTTTGTTTGCAGTGAGATATCGAAATATATATTTCGATATCTCACTGCAAACAAACAAATTTTCTTTTTATTTTATGCTAGCTTGTGAAGATCAACGAATTTTCTGTTTATTACGTGCATAAATGTTCATATAAATCCAATATTTTATGACGAAATTCAGATTTATTTAAGCTACCGTGTTACATATGATACATCCGCCAAATTACCATGGACACTTAGGCACATTAATATCGAATATTGGTGATTAGGTTCGTTAAATGAACACGACGCCATTTTGTTTTTAAAAACAGAAGGCGACAAACAAAAACAGCATTTACATATTTTTTTGTAAAAGTACACAGTCCGCGGCTAACAGAGACATTGACAAATGCCGGTAGTTAAGTAGAAGCATAATTAAATCTTTTCGGGTCAATCCGTCAGTTCGTTGAATAACCGGAAGCTTGCTTTGTCTACCAAAACACACGCTGAAGGTCAGATTAAAAAAAAAACAACACGAAAAATCTAAACAACTGTGGAATATGCGTATGTCCATGGAAAATCAAGCTGCAGAATTAGATATCATCATGGATTCAATAGAAATAGCTAGGAAATATTGATCTAGGAGCTGCATAGCATAACAAAATGCATGGAAGTTGGAACACAACTGGCTGGGCTTGGAGTGGGAAAGTAAATGCTGGCATATTACGTAAGGTTGAGTTGATGTCTTGTGATAATTAACTAAGACAACAACCAACTAAATGTGCTGTCGCCAGTAAAATCTACCACACGATAGTGAACCAATGGAAAAAGTAGAGGAAACACACATATATCTGTAGCTACATGAAATTATGGCAAGGCCTAGCAACCAAGCTGACAAAGGTGACATTATTTCTTTTGCAAATTTAATTATATAGCTAGCCTGTTCTATATAGGATTGTCTAGCAGTTCATGACTCGTGTATGGCTTGAGTATTAGTATAATCCAGTAATTTTAAAGGCAGCAAAGGGAGGTAATTAAAGAATATATATTTCAAGGGAGATAATTTACCTGGAAAAAAAAGAAGTTTGGCACTGTGAGTGATATCGATTTATATCTCACTGATATTTTCCAGTTTTTCACCAATAAGCATAAAATAAAAGGTATTATTTGACGATGAATATAAAATGTTGGTTGAACAATCTTCCGTTCACAGTTTTAAGTTTCTGTAAAAGCTGTAGAATGACATTTTATGATTTTTGTCGGAATATTTGAAATTCATTAGATCACGAATATTGGCAAACATTCTACAAAACATGTTATTTCAATGAGTTTGAGTTTTGTCATTGAATTTGTAATTATCTAATCTTGTTCGCCTTTAAATGTAGGTTTAGTATTGTCTATTTAAAAAAAAACAGCGGTTTATAGTAACATTTATTTTATGTTTTCCAGTGAATTAAAAGTGATAATCCACAGTTTTGAAACAGTAGATTATCATTTTTATTTTTCACTGTTTTTGCCGAACTGGTTCCGGTCCTCCGTCGCGATTGAAGTCAAATTGTATACCGAGCGTTATGAATACCGGGGACCATAATGACGATGACGTCGTTAAAATGACGTCATTTGTGTTATGCTTTCTGTTGATCTTTCAACATTTTATAAATTACGCAACAAAAGTAGAGTTTTACACATGAAATAAAAAGAAAATTTGTTTGTGTTAGTGAAATATCAATTTTATTTCACTCGTGAGCACCAAAAAAGTCATTTTCACCCGTGGCTACGCCACTCGTGAAAATATCAGTTTTTGATGCTCACTTGTGAAATAAAATTGATATTTCACTGAAACAAACAAATATCCTCTATATACTGCGGTTAAGAATCTAAACAACTAAACGAATAACCGTGGTATATCAAACGACGAACCGCAAGAAAAATTGTTACATGTTCATAGACATATTTAGAAATTAAGCTGGCATACATGTACTACGTTGGTTTGAAACTGGCGTCAGATGCCAAAATTTCGCCGCTCCGTGCATCCATCGTTGTTAACCTTAAAATACAACACTTGTTTTCCCTCTAAGTTAAATTGACAATTAACTCAATATATGTTAGAGTACCAGAAAAGCTATTACTTTTAAGTTGATTATGCCAACTTTGTTAATATTTATGTAAAACGTAAGACTTAAAATGTAGCCAATCATTCTCTTTAAATTGTCATTAGCAAGGTGTTTTTGTGATATCGGATTTAACAGTCGAGATCCGTGGTATTTGTTTATAAAGACCAGCTTAAACAGGTTGATATACATTGTTTAAATGTAGTAATTACAATTTAAGATTACTTCGTTTAAAATACCTTACGCCTTTGTTTCAGAATGTCAGTCTTGTAATTACATGTACGTCAGTAACGATATGTATATACGGGTCATAAATGTTTAATATAGCTGTTTAAAATAGGACTGCTTTAAACTTCTGTTATATGACATTGTTCTACAAACGCATAACGTTGAAACAATATATGATATATTAGGTAGAACTTCATGTATCAGTTGTCGTCTTCCACAATATCATTAAACAGATAGAATGTGCTTGTTTTAAACCGACGTGTACACTTGATATATATGATTAAGCAAAATTTGAACATAGTGACATAGGACTAGAGGCGTTCGAACAAATCTCCAATTAATTTCAAGTGATATCAATTATTTGATTATGCTTGTAATGTAGGGATAACGCATGTCTTTTCGTGTTACAACATCTGCAGAATCCTGAGGGATTGGTTGGTACCCGAGGGATTCTGAAGATGTTATAACACGAAATGAACATGCGCTAACGCTATTCTAGCATAAAACTCGTAAAAACCAGGTAAATGAATATATTGTCCCTCAACGTCAAATAAATTTCCATGAAATGCGCGGTAAAGTCTACGTTGTTTTTCACGTTGACGTCATTTCCTTTTGAATTATCCGTTTTTGGGCCGTAATACGTTTACGCTTTGCCACGGAACGCGCATATATAAAATGGTGTTATAACAGCACGTAAGTGAGTCATTTCAATGTAGGGATAATACACGTTTTTTTTGTGTATTAACGTCTGCAGAAGCCCGCGGGATTGTTTGTGACCGAGACCGAAGGTCGAAGTCACAAACATATCCCAAGGGCTTCTGCAGGCGTTAATACACAAAACAAACGTGTATTGTCGCTATTCTTGCATAAAAAACATTACACGACGACTAAATGCATTGTTTTCATATGTGATGACTTGACGATTCCGGTACATTTTTTATTTACCATTCTTGTTGATCTTGGAAACGGTAAACATGTTTTAAATATCCATAACCGGGGCATACATAACAACAACACTACTCAAAGCGTGATTTGAAGGTTTTTGAGCATCTTATTTTTATTTTTAGTTATTACAAACGTTACATTACACATAATTTTGCATATAACTTAAAAATTTGATAAACAGGAACACAATTGTTTCAAGAGTAACAACTTTACATTCGAATTATTTTGAGTACGAACAAACAGAGTACGGATGAGTACGAAGCTAGTGACTAGCTTTCAAGGTTTATTATATGAATTCTGCGAACAATAAGGTAAAAACAAACCGACTGATACTAACAAAAATCATAAATATAATACCTAAAAACGGGCAACAGCACAAGTTACACGCGATACTTATTTATTCACAGTTATTTACAATAACTGAACAGACGCTTTGTAAAGGGAGTAAACTCTAAGAGAAGCTAGAGCGTACATTGATGGGGGCAGTACGTTTGGGGTTGGAAACTGATACAGTTAAACATACTATGGATTGCATTGTATCTATAATGCTACAAGAAAAGGTTATTATGGAAGAAACAAGATGCAGATGCCAAATATCAGTCTGCGCAGAAATACATACACACGTCCCTGGCAAAGCATTTCAAAAATAAAAATCATGTATTAACAGCACGTAAATTGCCTTGTTTGCACACGATTTTTCTCCCGTTTATACATGGGCGGATCCAGTGAAAAAAGTAGTTTTAATGCAAGAATACATATGCCTACTGCAAGTGTAACATTCTTGCAGCTAAGGAGTCGTAATTGTCCGATATCTTCGTCTTTAGTTTTCAGGTGGCAGGTGTCTATAGCTCGTGTGTATTCTATTTTTGTCTGATTGCTTTTATGTAGAACTTTTAAATAATCAAAAATGCATCTTTCTAATTTACAAATGAAGATAAAATTGAGAACAATATAAATATCCATGTAGTTTAAATTTTAGCAGTACTTCGGCAAATTTATCTGTAAAGCTTTCATCTGCAAAAAATCTTTGAACACTTTAATAAAGTGAAATATCACAATTCAGTCAGACCTCGTGGCTTTGAGTAAATAATCACACTTATGAACAGGTAGCTTTTTAGCAGGAGATGGATAAAAAATTCAAAAGTATTAAGTTTGTTAATTTATTTCACTATTCTTTTGTTATATAGCAAAATATTATATTTTTTATTTATTTTGTTTGGTTTAATGTTGCACCGACACAGTTATAGATCATATGGCGACTTTCCAGCTTTGATGATGAAGGAAGACCCCAGGTGCCCCTCCTTGCATTATTTAATCACGAGCGGCCACCTGGGTAGAACCACCGACCTTCCGTAAGTCAGCTGGATGGCTTCTTCACATGAAGAATTTAACGCCCCGAGTCGGGCTCGAACACACATCGATGAAGGGCAAGTGATTTGAAGTCAGCGACCTTAACACTCGGCCACGGAGGCCCCCAAAATATTATGCTGACTGCCAAAATGTTACGTGTTAAACTCACCGCATATAGAATACTTAGTAACAAATTCCATTACCTTATAATCCCTTTTTGATAAAATACAAAGAATATTAGAATGCAACGAAGTATAATACTAGCAGACTTGGTTTGAATCTGTATTATGCAAAAATAATAGCGCTATTATTTGTAGTTATCTTCTAAACCATATATCTAGTGTGGATATTTAGTCGATTTACGAGATTAGAAAAAAAATATTTCGTAATAGTCATGAAAATGATTTTAATGCAAGGGTCTAGGGAACACAAGCAAATATCAAAACCATTTTTATTAGCTTAGGGTTAATGCGTCTTCGTTTAAAGCTTGTTATTTGTAATAAAACACAATGCACTCTTTTTAAAATGTATTATTTGCATTTATAATGTTTTGCACATTACATGAAAGGAATGGTAATTAGTTTTAGAATTTCAAGGCAAAACTCAGTAACTCTTTTCCTACTTTCTCTAGTTTATATGATTACTAAATGCAAGAAAAATGCAAATAACTTTAGATAATTAATATACAAAACTAAAAAAGTAACATGTAATCAGCAAATCAAATGATTAGACCTCTGTCATTAATACGGGTTATTAGAAATCTAGATCGAGCAAAATAACTGTGATATCACTAAACCCCTGCTGAAGGTATGAAGAAATCAAAAAGTACAAATAAAAATCAAATAGAAACCCACGACAAAACTGAATATGTTGCAAGCTGATGCAAAACGCTTTGCTACTCAAGAAAGCCTAAGTGAATTTCATCATTAAGCAATCCTTTATCCCTTCTACTGCTTTATTGAACGGACAAAGCTGATTGTAAAAGCAGAAATTTTCGCGACGGTTTAATTAATTTTTGCTATCACAGGTAGCTTTACTTCAGGGGATGCGCATATTGTCTTCGTATTTTAGACGGGTGATTTTTGGTTGCGGGTTTACCCGCTACCAAAGTTAAATGTAATTCTGACAAACATATAGCATCTTTATTTGATTCCAAATCACATCCAAAGGATGTTCATGCGCTACACAAAATAGTCCCATTCATGAACAGTGCGGATTAATTATCAATGATCAAGCAGTTCTGATTTAATCTGTATCCATTCATAGATTGTTTAAGATTATATAAGATCTATCAATGATAAGGTTTTCCAGCCCATAGTTACATCACAAGCTAGGTAAGGCAGCATTCATCTTAGATATGAGGCACATTTGTATTTGTTTTTCATTCATGTATATTTATAGATTGCTATTTAAATAGAAAATAAATCTAACAAAACCCGCAACCACCAGACATCTCAAGGCTTTGATTCACTGAGTTATTGTCCTTTTAGTACAGGTATTCAAAATAGTATACTATGGTACCATTTCCTGTCTGGAGTTTTCCTTTGCAAGAATTCTTAAAAAGTCAGTCCCAAGAAGAGATGTTCCTGTTGGATAATTTTTCACACAGTTATTGCCCTTTGATTATTTAACATTAGTATAATGTAGTACCATTTCTTGTCCTGTGGTACTATTCGCCAGCAATCATTGGCTTGTATTTATTGAAACTTCATAGGAAACTTCACTTCCAAGAGGAGATGTGTATATTATCTTCATGTTCAGTTCATATGATTTTCAATGAGTTATTGCCCTTTAATGATTCAACATAAGTAAACTATAGCGCCATCATAGTCCAGACTATTTATCAGCAGCCACTAGCTGGAATTCAATTCAGTCAAAAATCACAAGATGTTTAACTCTCAACCGGAGGTTCAATTAGTTTCTTTATGTTCCTGTAGTATTATTTTTCATTCAGATATTCTCCTTTGGTTATTCAACATGAGTAAACTATACGTGCTCAGTCAGTGAATTCCACTTTTGATCTTTAAATAGGCAACATATTTCGGGGAGCATGTATCGGTTTTACCGTTATTTTCTTGTTCCATGTGGCTGTGGGAGTTAATGTGATTGTCTTTTCTTTTGCCGCATCCACAACGCCACACTTGAATGGAACATTGCAGTCACTGATCACAGAAATGACTTTCTTAAGCTGGTGTGGTGCTAGGAGGCATGAGGGGTGTTGCACATTTCATTACCCCTCACGAAAATACTTAATCACCCGAGTCTGCTGTTGCGTGGTGGCGTTCTATGTTTCCAAAGGTCGTTTTTTTTCACAGATTTTATTCCATGCGTGACTTTTCATACTTATCGCTGTAGATAGCAAGGTCAAGCTGACTAAACTACACCTCCAATTAACGCTACGCAAATCTGATCTGAAGATGTGCTATTGATAGCCGCAAATATGTCTTGATGCCCTTATACTGATTTTAAATTTATCTAAAAAAAAAACTTTATAATTCCTTGGCCTGTGTCAGCCGAAAGAAGGCATTTTGGCTCGCGTTTTAAGCAGGGTATAAATCTTATGCCGAAATTAGCCATGACTAAACAACAGATACAACCTCCTGATGATGAACTCAAAAGAAATCCATTTAATTTGAAAAGGGAAAGAATTTCTTTAACTATTCGTTCGACTTCTTTAGAATTTATTTGAGATAGAAACGTTTTGTTCTTTGGCGAAAAACATTGCAACGGAAAAGATGTATATACATGTAAAAGACAAGTTAGTTTATAACTTATGTGGATATTTTTTTCAAACATTTTCTGACAATGATGAACCCATAGTTGTCATGGTTGAGTTTTTTCTTTCTGAAAGTCTAAACTGGTAAGATTGTTGTGCACACAACTTACAAAACTACTGGAAGTCTTGTTTATTCTAGCTTAAAAATGCATCATTTTACTTGCTGGATCAAACACTCTCTCCACTACATAACTGCCACTTGTGGCATACTTCTAGATCCTGACTTGAAAATGTTTAAGTAAGCTGTTGTTTTCTTCAGACAGCCCATATTTTCAAAACATCTCGCGGATGCGGTGTACTTTCCATCCAGATTTGCAAAATAAATCACAATTATTTTCTCCCTCGTTACGCTCGTCCGAAAATAAAACATTTCTTGATTATACAGTGAATAAGAAAAGAAAACAACACTGATGACGGTTTGAAAGTATGCGGTGCGTTACTGGTATTGAACAACAATTGGAATATGTGTGTGAAATGTCATCAAATATTGGTATTGTAAAATACTAAGAAGAATAAACACATGCATGGAATTTAGTAAAACATATCATTCATAAAATATGAAATTCTAAATAGGAAAAGTTTTAGCAAAGCAGAAAACTTACGACATCATGATGTAAGTATTTATATATTTATATCCGGCATCACTTTTACAAAATTTAAGAAAATTTATCGCACAAACGACCTTCTCCTATCAGTAACGCCCAGCGATTTATTTCATAACATTAATTCCTACACACGCCAAGCTAATTTCGCGCCGCACATTTAATTCGTGTTTATGAATTTCTTCCTGATAATACAAAAAAATGGAAAACCATTAAGACCATAAAGAAATTAAAATAGGTTTGCTCAATATATTGTCTTAAATAGCCTAAGATGAACAATTCTACATGAAGGATTTTAAATTAATCGGAGCCCTCCAGTATCCCGCACCCCACCTCGGCGTCCCCATTCGTCATGCTTCTGGATTTAGGCCTGCTGCAGGAATGCGTTATTCAGATTCAGAAAATGTACAATTCATTTGCCAGATAAACACCAACAGTATACATCGTTGTCAGTGTCAGTCACTTAAGTGTCATGCGAAGGAATAGCCCATTTAAAAGCTCATTCATCTGGGTATGGAGGTTGAGCAGCAAACTTGTTTCTGTTAATTGCTGAAATTTCATACAAACCGTCATTCACTTGTTAACAAATGAAACTAAATCCGAGAAAATTAATGATTGCCTACAACTTCAAAATTCTCAGCTACGCCCCTGGACATTATGGGTTTCTCCACGCGGATATTAATTCAAGGTGTCGAATATACACGACTGTCGAATTTATCCGAAGTTAATAACATTTCTTTCAACAACTGCCTTAGTTCCCCCAAAATAACAGACGAAAAACATATGAATAGTGATACTCTGAGTATTTTTCTCAGACCTATATTAACTTTGAAAATAGCAAAAATATGCACAACGTATGCTTTTAAAAACATTTCGTCCAGTTAGTATTACATATAGTTATTGACGAGGGTCCTTCAATATATACTGACACATACGAAAAAGAATTGAAGAAAGCGTAATTAAATTAAAACTCGAAGTAGTATCCCTTGTGTTCGATGACCGAAGTTCATCGTTTCGGTAGGTCTTCTATACCCGTTGCTAAGAAACTGGTTTCGTATATACGAATCTGCGTAGCTACGGTGGCTTCTAGGTTCTCTAAACCACTATAGCGACTTCTCGTGTTTTCTTTTAGCTTCGGGAAAAGATCGTAGTCACGTGGACTGTCCGATGGTAAAAACATTCTAAATTATTTTTGTCGATTAGTGATATCACCTCATCCGTTTTGTGCGGTGCATCGTTGTCGTGTAGAAGGATCCGCTGCCAGAAGCTCAAGTTGTTTTTTTGGAATCGCTGGTCTGAGGCACTTTTGAATATACTCTTCGTAGTGTGACGACCCTCTGTGGCAAGAGGTTACGCGGGAGTTAAATATTAGTAAGAATAGCTAACCACCTAAATCTAACGCGGTTCTGTTGAGGAAAGACAGAACGACGGACTTCTAGGACTTGAGGACACAAACTCGACTTACTATTTTACTGTTGTTTGATAACACAACACAAGTATAGTTTACAATCACAATATGTATTATTTCATTTCAATTATTTTCGTTCAGCATTCATTTCAACATTCTATCAGAACATATAAACATTCATAAATACAATTCTTATACATGATAAATATAGGGAGTATTCTTACTGGCCGGGCCGCGGGAGCTGGTCTGTCACTGTATGCACCTAGGGACGCGTCACTTCCCTAACATTAGTTGATGATCAAGTACTTGTATAAAACAGATAAGCTACGAATCTCACAATATCCAGCAGGAACCTCGAAAGGGGACAGGGCCGAGATGGATAATGACCGCTGACTAAGTTTGTACCTTCTATGTATAAAATACCTTTATCGCCTCGCAGGCCTTTATCGTATTAATATACCTTTAATGTACAAACTAATTACTCCTTTATAAGCACTCTGGCTTCTTTTATGAGTAACCCTGTAGGTTAAACGGGAAATTCAAGCTTAGTAAACGCACTTAAGGAGGGCTTTTATTAGAACGGAAACGGTAATATTAATATATACAGTGACAGACCGTAAATAATACAAGGAAATTCTACCTGACGAAAAGAGCGGCTGCTATGGTCAAGGGGATGTCCAGAAGTGACTTACTGAGCTAATTTGAATATTTAGGACCAAATGAGCCAAAGTTCGGTGCCTATGAGCTAATTTGATTGGTCAAATTATGCTTAGAACGTTTTGGTTCACTATTGCTCGTTTGATTGGCTGAGGGTTGCCGGGTTACGCCAATATGGCAGCCTCCATGACCGGATACAAAATGGCGGACAAGGAGCAAAAATTCTAGGAAATTCGGCACTTATTTGTAAATATTAAGTAAACTACTGGAAGTCATGAATAGTTATTTGGCTGACATATAAACATGAATGAGCATTATCGATTACATGTGGTTTTTCCAGCATATCCGCAAGGAGAAAGAAATAGGGGAAAACTTTCATGGTAAATTTTTGGACTTAAAAGTTTATGGGCTCAGATAGGGCCGTTTCACTACCCCCTACGCTTTAAAAGTTCGTCCCGAACTTAATAATTTTCAGAACTGCGTAATTAACATGTAACATGTATCAAAATATTATGTAAACGATCACCAACAAATTAAACAATATTTCAGTTATACCAATGTATCATTCATAGCTAAGAATTATGAACTTGACTGTATAATATTTAACAATACACATATCTAGAACTTCATGACGTTAGGCAAAAGTAAATTGTACTTAGCAATACAAGATTTAGGTACAATCATAGTCGGAATATAGATCATGAACTTAATTGTACATAATAACAATGATAAAGAACGGAATATCATTCATGAATGTGACTGTAAAAATATTTTACCTAACTGTATTAATTGCCAATTAACTTAGAATAGGGTCACGCGGCGTGACGTAATACAGTGATGACAATTAGTGAAAGAAGTTGATAATTACGGCGATTTTCTACAGAAACTTACGGGACAATTTTGACGAAGTGAAGGTAATTACATCAGACAAATCATATTTAAACAATGGAATTGTTAAAATAGCATGTATAGACTGACTGAATTAAATGTGTTAAACTTATACATAATATATGTATTATTATAATAAAGGAAAGATGTTGGAAGTAGTGGTAGTGGTAGTGACTCTGGAGATATAAAACCAACAAGTAAGCATTTTAGAGCCGGAGGTTCGGCAGATAGTTCGAACATTCTGAACGTCAGTGAAGTTCTACGAGAGACTAATTCGGTATTGTATGAAACAGATAACATTAATGATAACAGCGTATTTGAATCTAGTGGCGCTGACCCCGATATCTTGACCTGTGACCCTGTAAAACATACCCAGGTACAGAAATCTATAGTGCTTAGTTCAGCTCAAACAATGGCGACCGGAAGTACATCAGGAATTACCAAAAAGTGCTCAGACTCCGAAAAACTAGACGTATTATTATCAGCAGTAACTGACCTTAAAGCAAGCCAAGAGGGTCTGAAGAAATTATTTGAATCCAAACTAGATAAATTAAAATCGGACCTCATGCAGAATATTGACACTAAGGTACGGGCCTTACGTGATGAGTTGTCATTAGATATAGGCAAAGAGGCTAAACGGATGGACGATATGCTGATTACAATTCAGTCAATGCAATCTCGCATTGATACACTTGCGATTAACCCCCCAGCTAGTGATCTTGGCGATACAACGCAGGCAGGTAACGGTATATATACACGTAACAGCGGTTGGGGTCAACACAGATCCAGGCATATTGACGACTCCGAAATATCTGTTACGGCAAGCGGAATACCATTCCAGGAAGATGAAACCCTTTTACAAAAGGCAAATGATCTTATAAGCGCAATAGGCAGTGACGTATCAGAGAACGTGTTGGTCACAGGGGCCACACGTCTTAGAGCACGATTCAACAACAGACCACCCTTAGTGAAAATCACTTTCCAAAATACCGATGAAAAGGTTCTGGTATTGCGAAATAAAATGAAACTTAAACACTCTCAGGACTATAAAAAGGTGTACGTGAAAAGTAGCAAATCGCACGCTGAGAGACTAATTGAACGCAATGCTCGGACTATATTACGTCAGCTTCCAGACAGTCATAACCTGAGAGTGGATGCAAATGGTCAAATTGTTCAACGCACCAGATTAGGACACCGAAACAATGAAGAGCGGGAATAGGACGTAACCCGTCCTAGTGGGTCATTAAAACTAGCACATTTAAACGTGTGTGGGTGGACAAAGGAAAACAACAATTTACGAGTTAATCTCATCAATGCTTTGAACTCGGATATAATAACGGTATGTGAAACCCATTTGGCGGATCAAAACGTAATCGAGGTTGACGGTTATTCTTGGTATGGGTATAATAGAACGGATATACATCGGAATGCACCGAAAGCCTCGGGCGGTGTTGGAATATTAGTGAAACAGTGGCTAATGGACCATTATACTGTAACTGTTGTTGATAAATCATACGAGGGGATTATTGCATTGGAATTTAAACACATGGTAACGGAACAGGATTTTATAGTATTCTCGTGTTACTTACCTCCAGAAAATTCAGTTAGGGGTCGTGATGCACAGACTTTTTTTGCGCACTTGTTAACACAAATCTATACACTCAGTGATAGTGACAAAATGTTCATTGGTGCAGATTTTAATTCAAGAATTGGATCTTTATCGGATATTATATATGACTGTGATTTTATACCGGAGCGCAGGGTACTAGACAATAGTATTAATCTGCATGGTCACGATTTCATAGAATTCCTAAATGACTCGAAATTTTGCACTTTGAATGGTCGTTTTGATAATGATAATTTTACTTCAATCTCGCGAAAAGGAAAAGCTGTTGTAGACTACCTCTGTGTGCCCCATGATACGTTCAATGACTGTAAAAACTTCAAAGTGCTAACTGTCCTTGAGATAGCAGATCAGCACGGATTACACGGATTAGTAAACGAGAGATCACGATTACCGGACCATTCAGCTCTGTTGGCCGAATTCGATACTGGCTATTGTCATTCAGCAAACAGTGTAATCAAAAACAGCTCCAGTGGTGATGTACGTTTTAAATTAAATAAAATCCCCTTAGACTTTATGGATAATGATATCTCTAGAATGGCTATTATGAATATCATTACACGGATAGAAAACGCCCGCGAGACACAGACCGAAATAGATTCAATATACAGTAATCTCTGTGACACTATCAGTCAAGAAATGTTGTTAAAAATACCAAAATTTGACTCGTCCAAACGTGTAAATAAACGTTTCAAACATACAAAACCATACTGGAGTGAGGAGTTGAATACCTTATGGAATAACATGCGCTCAAAAGAAAAATCGTTTTTGCGATGTAACAATAATAGACGAATAAGAAATATCATGCGTGCGGAATATGTAGCAGCGAGGAATTTGTTCGATAAACTTTTACACAAATCAGAACGCTTATATAGACAGTGCCAAGCTTTAGATATAGAAGAAATGACAACAAGCAATCCTACAGATTTCTGGAGAAAAATACAGAACTTAGGTCCGAGAAAGGATAAAACAGTACCATGTGAGATAGTTGATGAAAACGGTGGATTAATCAGGGATGAAAGTCTTGTTTTTGAACGCTGGAAGACAGACTTTAGGAACCTCTATAATCGTGATGATGACAGTGACTTTGATGAAATGCACTATAATCGCTCGAAAATACACAAACAATTATTGGAACTTAACATTGAAGACCCGCTTTACACACCAAATTCACAGCTCAATAGAAACATATCTATTAAAGAAATATCTGACATAATTATGCACGCTAGATCCGGATCAGCCTGCGGCTATGACAAGATCCCATACGACGTCCTGAAATATCCCGCAGTTATAGCGGTATTACAACAGTTATTTCAGCTTGTATTCGACTCCAGTATAATACCGTCTGTATGGAGAAAGTCGATTATATACCCTATCCTTAAAGACCCTAGTTCAGACAAGAGAGTACCGTTACACTACAGAGGAATTAGTCTTCTCTCATGTATCAGCAAACTTTACAGTTCATTTATTAATAAAAGACTGTCATATTACTTGGAAAGTAACGGATTACTTGCCGACGAGCAAAACGGCTTTAGGAAAAACAGATCTTGTGAAGATCATATATTCACACTTGACAGCATTATAAGAAACAACAGAAATGTTTTTACAGCCTTTATAGATTTGAAAAAATGTTTTGACTTCATAGACAGAGATATGCTGTTATACAAGTTACTTCTTAATAAAGTTGACGGGAAAATATACAATTCCATTAAAAATGTTTACGCCAGCTCAAGCTCATGTATCCGAATAAACAACAAGTTGACTGACTGGTTTGACTGCCTCACAGGTGTTAAACAAGGATGTAACTTATCTCCGACACTTTTTTCTGTATTCTCCAATGACCTTGTCCAAGAGGTCAATGACCTTGAACTTGGAATAACTATTGATGAATTTAAAGTGTCAATATTGATGTATGCAGATGATATTGTGCTGATAACTGACTCGGAAATAAATTTGCAAACTATGCTTAACACTCTACACGATTGGTGCAAGCGCTGGAGGGTCATCATTAACACTGAAAAATCCAAATGTATGCATTTTAGGAAAGGTAGAACTCAAAGAAGTGACGCTTGTTTTAAAATCGGGGATAATGTACTACAAACAGTCGGACAATACAAATATCTAGGAATACTTTTCCATGAAAAGAACAGCTTTACATTAAACAGTGAAGTATTGTCAAAAGGAGCTGGCCGGGCGTTGGGAAGTATCATCAGTAAAGTGCACCATCTGAAAGACTTCGGGTTTCGATCCTACGAAAAGCTGTACTACTCGTGTGTAGCCCCTATTTTAGACTATAGCGCTTCAGTGTGGGGATTTAAACAGTACCAGAGTGTAGACAATGTCCAACACCGTGCATTAAGGTTCTTCCTCGGAGTTCATCGATTCGCACCCACACTGGCCCTTAATGGTGATACGGGATGGATACCTAGCATGTATCGCAGATGGGGCGTTATGTTGCGGTTTTGGAACAGACTTATCTTAATGAACGATAACAGATTGACCAAACGAGTGTTTAATTTTGACTTCAACAAGTGTACAAATAACTGGTGTAGTGAAATTAAGCAGATAATGGACTATATTGGATTATCCCGTCACTTCAACTTGAAAATTACTATTGACCTGCCGCAAGCAAAGAACTTGATTACTGCGTATTATGCAAACAAATGGTCCCAGGAAATTCAAACAGTTCCTAAACTGCGAACATATAAAACGTTTAAACATGATTTTAAATGTGAGGATTACGTTTTGATAAACCTTAAGAAATATGAACGATCGCTATTAAGTCAGTTACGATGTGGGATTTTACCCTTGAGACTAGAGACAGGTAGATATGTTGGTGAGCGACCCGAGGATAGACTATGCAGATTGTGTAATGCGCGAGCTGTGGAGGACGAAACACACTTTATTTTTAACTGTGAACTCTATAACAACATAAGAAGTAGAACATTTGGTGATCTATTAAGCAATAGCGATTTCACTAATATGACATTGACTGACAAAATGTCCTTTGTGCTTAATTCATATCCGAGAAAAACCGCTAAATACATTGTGAGAGCTTACCTTCATAGGAGAAACGTTATTTACTCATGAACCGTTATTAGAACATACTAAGTGACTGTATTTATATTCTACAGTAATCCTTTGTCGCCCATGCATTGTACATATACATATTGTATATAATTCTGTCTCTTTTGTGTATAACCAATGTATTGATGATCAGTTAAAAACTGTTTTGTACAATTTCATATGAACCTTTCAAGTTTCGTTGAACACAAATTTCATAAAGATTTTGAACTCTTGACTTCTTTCACTTGTAAAAACATTATTGTAAGCCATTAATTTCACACGTGTATTATACGAATTTCATTCTTTGGTGACTTATAGGCCCACTGGGCCGGGTGCCTTTTGATATGTCTGAAATATTGTTATATAATTATATATTATATATATATTATGTTATGCACATGTCACAATAATAAAATATTTACTTACTTACTTACTTACTTACTTATATTGCGCAATATGCCTGTATCGAAGTGTAAACATAAACGGCGCCTATATACAGGTTATATCAGCAGACCGAATAAAACAATCTTTATCATATACGCCGTAACAAGTATTGTGCTTAATATACAATAAGGTACATGTATACAACATCAACAACTGTAGCAATTAACAATAATAATTGTGCATGTAACATACATGCTTTTAACAAATGTGTAAAAGTAACACGACGTTATTATATGATTAATATCAGTAAAATAACATCGAATTTACTGTAAGTTATTCTGTGCAAAACGTGACTTTAATATTTAGATCTAGTGTTCTAAAATGAATAAAAACAATTAAATTTTTCAAAAACAATTTAGTTTTAAGGTGAAAAATTTAACTGGAATAATATTCAGATCTAGACCTATCTGAAATTATTAACACTTGCAAAAATTTAAGTCAGGTAAGCCAACAGTACAAAATACTTCATACAATGTCTGAACATTGATATTCACATTTGTTTTTACTAAAAATACACATTTTCTGTCTTTCAGGCATCTTGAGGATACGTCACGCTGACCAGTGAATACTTAGTACCATCCGGCAGAATTACAGTTTCTTCCTTTTTGACGATTGTTATCTTCTGAGTCGTGATATTTACGATCCTACGCCTCTTCTCTTATGTTAGATATAATGGGATGGTTGGAGGAGAGGGAAGGGGCATCTGTAAATTAGTGGACAGGGTCGAAGCTGGGCTTTGGTCTGATTGGCCTGACAGTGGTTGCCTTGGAAGCTGACGATGACGAAGACGACGATGATGAAGATGAGGTCGAAGACGAAGACGATGCTGAGGAAGAGGTGGATGATGAAGTACTAGATACAGAATTAGGATTGTTTTGACTTTTAGCAAACTTTTCTACGGACTGAACAAATTCTTCGGGGTCGAACAGTTCAATGGCGTCAGGCTCTGGAATTTCAAAATTATCAATAACGGACATAGATTTGTCATGGTGAATGTTTTCAACATGTTTGAGCATATACGACCTCCGTGTACTTGTAGTTGCGTATCTACAATGTGGGCAACGCAGTTCTTCCACGGGTTGGTGTTTTTCTTTCTTATGCCTCAGAAGGCCTCTTCTTGTTTCATAGGTTTTGGGACAATCCAAACAACGGAGAAGGCTAATTAGCTCTTTTGATGGACGGGGCACCAGCTCCATTAAGGAAGGTAGAGGTCGTGACATCATACAAACAGTTTCTGGAAAGATAAAAATACAACTATGAATGACAAAAATAACTGAGCATTGAATCTATCCTACATTTTACAGATTTAGAGGAATTACTGGGCAAACCATTTACTCAACTTCCCTTTGTAAGGTTTCAGGCGATTGTGATGTACTATTTTTGGGGAAGTCTTAGGAGACTTTTGAATCTGAAAAGTGACATCACTTAACTTTTTGATAACTTTATACGGACCATCCCAGCATAGCATTAGTTTTCTTGTTAACCCTTTACCTTTAGTAAATGTTCTAAGCCAGACAGGTTCATTTTTGTGAAATAAAAATATATGAATGTGCTTGTCGTACAGACGTTTCTGCTTTTCACACGATTGCACGAGATTTGCACGTGCTTTTTCATGCAGAAGTTTCATTTTCTGCTCTAAACCTTGAACATATTCGTTTTCACTTTTGGGCGCGGGTGGTGAGGGAAAAATAAGGTCCACTGGCAAGTCTATTTCACGGCCTAACATCTGATGTTTGGGGTGAATTTCAAGCTTTCATGTTGGGAGCTACGATAGGCCATCATAATAAAAGGGAGTAGTTGGTCCCAATTTCCTCTGATTAGGAGCAACATACTTGCTTAGCATATCTGCCAATGATTTGTTTATTCTTTCTACAAGGCCGTCCGATTGCGGGTGAAACGGTGTAGTGCGGATCTTTTCAATTTGCAGTGCTTTGCATAAGTCCTGAAACAAATGGGATTCGAACTGGGAACCTTGGTCTGAAATTATTTCACGTGGGACCCCAAAACGAACTATGAAATTTTCCAGGAGAGGTGTGGCTACAGATTTAGCACTCATGTCCTTAATAGGGTAAGATTCACACCAACGAGTAAAGTAATCTCTCACAACTAAAACATATTTGTTGCCATGGCTAGTTTGTGGAAAGGACCTAAAATATCGAGGGCAATCCGTTCCATAGGAGTTCCTACAATATATTTCTGCATGAGCGCTTTTGACTGTTTGGGAGGAATTTTACAGGCTTGACATAACTGACATTCTTCAAACTTCTTTATTACATCATTTTTGTAACCCACCCAATAAAATCGACTGCGCACTCGGGCTATTGTTCAGGTAACTCCTAAATGGTCACAACAAATGTTATCATGTAACAAATCTAATATCTCTTCGCGCCATATTTCAGGCAATATTAATTGTTGACGCGGAGCTACATTTTCCGCTACGTACCATTCACGAGTCGATATAGGACGTTTTCTTTTAAGATAAGGCGGTCCCATTGATGCCAGTAATATTTAACTGAGGCTGGATGATGGGAAATAGATTTCCAAGTGGGTTTTACGGGTGACTTAGATTTCAATTCGCGCACTTTACTAATGTCAGGGTCACTTATTTGGGCGCTTTCAATATCCGCGACGGACTTTACTGAAAACCAATTCGTACTTTCAGAATTTTCTTCAAGATCGTTGTCATGGTTACTACCACGAAGTATTATGTCTAAGTTTTTGGGAAGCACCCGATTCTTCTAAACAAGTTGCTTGGGCATCATTTTGTTCTTTTCTCTCACAGTGGGAGCACGAATCACAGGGCCGTCGGGACATGGCGTCGGCATTACCTGATAACCTACCAGGGCGATTTGATTTCGTAGTGATAATTAGATAGAGTTTCTATCCAACTGCTAATTGTGCTTCAGGGTGCTTAAATTTCATGAGCCAGGTTAATGAACCGTGGTCAGTGCGTATAAGGGTTCTGGTTCCTGATATAATATAGTGAAAATGCTTGACACTATCTACAATTGCTAAAAGTTCCCTGTGAGTAACGCAGTAATTTCGCTCCGTTTTACTGAAGGTTTTACTGTAATAAGCAATCACCCTTCCTTTGCCATCTTGTACTTGCGAAAGTACGCTTCCTAAACTTTCTAAACTAGCGTCACAGTCTAGTATAAAAGGTTGACCAAGAATGGGATATGCCAAAATCGGAGCGGAAGTAAGAAGCTCTTTCAGTTTTTCGAAAGATGCTTGGAACTGTGGAGACCAGTAAAAAGATGCAGATTTCTCTGTGAGTTTATGCAAGGGTTTCGCGATTTCGGCAAATGACATCACATATCTCCTATAATATGAACAAATTCCAAGGAAAGAACGTATTTACTTGACATTTTTAGGGACTGGCCAATTTTTAACTGCTTCAATTTTTGCGGGGTCTGTGGCGACGCCAGATTCGGATATGATATGTCCTAGAAAACGGACTTCACGCTTGAAAAAGAAACATTTCTTCAGGGAAATTTTAAGACCGTGTTCATGTATTCTAGTTAATACTTGGTCTAGCCTGTCAGCGTACTCTTCAAATGTTTAAGCAAATATAATACAGTCATCTATATATCCTTAGGACGGCCAGCACATATTTATGCAATCTCGCCAGGCACATGTATGTTTTTGACAACACAGAAAATGACGTCACTCGACCTTCAGCTATTTCCGGAAGTAAATAAAATGAAAGTAGAAATGCTAAACTTGAAAACGAAAGCCGCATTTTGATTCGTAGATAGTCAGGGGTCACGCGCAGGGGTCACCCCGTCTAAATGCATGCGTGTGGACTTTTTTATTTTTTTTATTTTTTTTTTTTTTGCTATTGGGGAGCCAATTTTCAGCACTTTATTACGAATGGAAATTACCTGGGCTTTAGTACAGCATGTCAGCTTTTAATCTATGAAAAAATATTTGAGCTCTGGATAAACAGAAATCCCACAGGGGTCCGTAATGGACCAAGGGTACATCGATAATTTTGGAACTTCATCAAATCGCTCAAAATGTCATTTTTGATGTTGTCTGAGAGTGTCAGTATATGCCTCAGATGTAAGATATAACCGTATTTGAGAGCTGCAGACCTAGACATTTCAGAAATATTTTCAAAATAAATTTCGTGTAATAAATGTTGTTTCTACGGAAGCGTGAAAGGGCCATCAGACGCTAATACGTTTTAGTACGTTAAGGCTGCGGAAAGGATATAGGAGACAAATTTCCCACTGTAATCCGGACAGGACATGTTCCATTAGACGTTGAAACGTTGCTACGCCATTACAAACACCAAATGGGAGCACTTTAAATTGGAAAAGGCCAAATGGGGACGCAAAGGCTGTTTTCTCTGCATCATAGGGATGCGTACCTACTTGCCAAAATCCTTGTTGCATATCTGCAACTGAAAAATAGGAACTTCCTCCCAGGGCATCGAAAATATCGTCGGCACGAGGTAATGGGTATGAATCCCAACGCGTGCAATCATTAACTTGCCTGTAATCCAGGCAAAACCTGGGTGCTTTATTGGGACGTTCAACTAAAACAATGCTGCTCGACCATGGACTAGTAGAAGGCTCTATTATGTTATTTTCAAGCATAGAATCAATTTCTTGCTTAACAATTTCCTTTTTATGTAGGGGGAGCTGACAGGGAGCTTGTTTAATTGGATGTTCGCCGGTAAAAATTCAATGTTGTACTACTTCAACTCTTCATAAATCTTTTTTTTTGATTTGGCAAATACATCTGCTCGTTTAATTAAAAGATTGAAAAAAACTTAATTTGCTTTTGTTGTTCATTTATTAGTTTTCTGCGCTATTTTCCCATACAGGTTTAAGGTGCTCGGGAAGCTGCTCGGGCTCACAACATGAAATATTTCTCATATCCGACGAGATCATGCTAAATTCCGAAGATTCAGGGGAGGTAACCTCATTTGCAATTTCACCAACTGCAGCAACTGTTTTGCGTATAACGTTTGGGGAATTGGTCAGTTAAATTCATAACTCGCAGAGGGACGATATCGGAACTGGGATCTACTAAGGTACGGGCTACTAAGATACCCTTTTTCGCCAGCGAATTTTCAGGGCGCAAAGTTTCTACGTGATTGGAAACATATTTTTAGAGATATTTCACATGTAATACTTTATAATTAATGACCCTCGTACAATAAAAAAAATAAACACATATTGCTGATTACATAACTGTCTCGGTAGACTAATGGTAAAACACCTGCTTTGAGTGAGGATTCTTGGTCCCGATCCCTGGTCGTGTCAAAACAAAGACATAAAATAGTACATCCCTGATAGTTGCTCCGCATTAGACTTACAGGGAAACAGGTCTCTTCTCTCATACAATTGATGGATATCATGAGGAATAGTGTCGAGAGTGTTTAATAATCATTATAACATATGTATAAATCACTTCATAACTGAATGGAAATTATCACAAGATTCGATCGAGTTTTGAAATTCATTTGCAAATAACGATATATTGCCTTTATGTACACATCAACTTAGCATATTTTTTCCAGAGGTTGCAAATATTTATTAATATTAACAACAACTGTAATATATCCACACGGCTGGTCGTTAAGCTAGTTAGTAAATATAACAAATCGGTCTACAGGATTAAGTAAAAAGCAAAGCAATCTAAAGACGTTCTTGTTACCCACAATAGGCATTACGGAGATAATATAATTTATTCACAGTGAAAAACATTACTCTTTGTTTACATGAATACTAAAACTAAACCCACAGAGAATGACCACTGTAGAATTTTGATTGGTAGCGCGGTAATATTGATTTCGAATAGATCTACTGCCCAAAAGTTTGTCTTTACAAAGATTTCAAGATATATATCCCATTGGTTAAGTTTACTGTTTGTCCGATTGGTAAAGAATGATCTAAATGCATCGATGTGCTTTTTGTTGTAGTTTCATTAGCTGTTGTATTATCTGTACTAAGATTGCCCATTTCAATTCCACTTAGGAAGAATGTGAGTATACCAGATCCAAAGCTATGGAGAAAAGTTATGTTAGAAATGACAACTGTAACAGCTTTGTCGGGATCTTTAATTTCAACACATATAGCATCCTCAGTTACTGTAGTATCTTCAGGATCAACTATTTCGACAATCGTGTCATTATGCATATCTGCCCTTTTTCTTCTATGTGTGTCTCGACTTTGAGAGGAGAAGCTTCAAAAACTATAGGTCATACGCAAGCTTGCATCAACCAACTTTGTTTCACAATATACATATATCAATAGCAAAATACTGAAGACAGTTAACCGATGCATTTTGTATGCAAGCTACAGTTTTAATGAAAGAAATAGTTTGTATTGACAACAAACATGTGACATATCTTTCTTACATTATATCTTTGACGTAAGCTAAATCAATATTTTATCAAAGCTGAGAAAATCTGTTGAGGTGAAGAAATAGTTTTGTTATGGTTATGCAGAATTTTTTTAAACATAAACAAATATTTCTAATTATTTTCAATGCACTAATCATTAACGGCGTTCTCGAAATAATGCGTTTCCAAAGACTATAAATGTAGTCTTGACATAGAGAGACACGTGGTTAACTGTTTACGCGAAACAACACAAGATTTACTTAATGAACCGATCCAACTGTTCCAATAAGGAACGCACCCTATGGATATCGTTGCTGTGTCTCATAAGCTTTCTCCAAAATGGCGTACAAACATGAAGGAGTCCCCTTTATAAAAGATCTAAATCTCCAACACATTATTGAACTGTTTTTTTCTTCTTCATAATACCACAGACCACAAGCGAAATTAATCAATAGATAATTGTACTTTAAGTAACATTAATGTTTTACTGAAATACGTTGAAGTAGATCTGTTAGTTTCCCGCTGTTACGGTCAAATCATAGGATTTGTTAAAACTGTATATTTTCGGACCGGACAAAGGTACGATAGATATGGATATAACATATAACACTACACAAAATCACGAAACTGATGTGAATTTGCAAAAAAAAAAAAAAGCGTGAAATGTTCATTAATACGTTAAATCAACATTTGAAATACATTTTCTATTATCTGAAATTAATTGCCTAACATCTGCGTCTATTAACTTCTGTATATTCGTCATAATATGCTGGTTTTTACGCAGTCTGTTATGATTCGAAAGTTCATTCATTTCTTTATTTGCGAATAAATGCTAGTATATCATTTATATTCATTTAAATGCAATTTAAATTTGTATCAATATATTTGAATTATTCTGATGACTCATCTGATACTAATAATTACACCGGACAGGATATACACCCATATCTCCCGAGCCCAGTCTGGATTTTCCAGACATTTCCTTTATAAAACGATGAAAGTGTAAATATAAAAATCTAAATTCGTAAGATATGAATCAAATCAAGGTCTATATAACTACATACTGAAGGAAAATACCTAATACAAATTTCTATTTTATTATCTTTTATGTTTACATGCTGGATCATTTTCATATCATAAATGTATCCTGCGCAGAAGTCATTACCCGTAAATTAATAGAAAATTATGATAAACTTAAATTCCGCAAAGAATACAATACAATATCATTTTATTGCATTAAACATATTACAATGCAAAGAATACGAACATCGTTTAACAACAGATAAAGAATGTAAGTAGAACACCTCTCCCCGCTACCCTTCCCCATCTCTATTAAATCTGACCGCTGCATTCACCATCCGAACCACTTTGATATTGCCAAATAAAAACTTTCAAATTCAAAGAATCGATAGAAATAAAAAATAACAATTTAAAGATGATTATTATTTTTTGATTACGGAATGAATTGATCCCCATTTTGGTATAATTGGATACAAAATCAAAGGCTGAACTTTGAACTTTGGACTTTTAATTATATTACAAGTATCATGTAAGCTAACTGCGACAGGTGGTAAGTTCTGTGGGATCATGTTAGGAAATAAAACAGGAACTATTATTACTTTATTTCATTTTTCTTAACCTAAATTTGTCGAGATCAAAGTGCTGAAAAATAGTCCAAACTCATCAATGATAATGGGCATTAGTTAAAGTATATCAGCTGTGGGTTTGCAAAGATCAGTAGTATTAGAAATACCGATTTTGAGTCAATTTGACCTCGCCTGACCCCTTGCCTCTATTCTATAAGTGGACTTTAACCTTACCCTAAACTTAAAATACTAACTTGGTACCCTTGATACCCTGAAAATCTTTTAAATCTTTAGTTAAACCGAATGAAAACCTCTGGTTTAACCAAAAAAACATTTAGTCTTTGGTCCGGACTGACCAATGCCGGACAATTTAAAACCCACAGGTTTTATCAAAGATACAAGCTGAAATAAAATTGACTTAAATATCTATACACCGTAGCGTATTTACTTCCTGACTGACAGTGCATATCAAGATAAAGATCAGGTTTTTAGTGTAACTGGAGAACAAATACTACCCTATAACAAATACAATTCTATTGTGTATTGAGAGCTTGTCCTACTTGTAAGACACATACTTGTCCTTTATGTACCTGTTGTGTCATAGGTAAATCAAGTGCATTTTCTGAAAATGATAATGTGGGAAACCACAAATTCAACCAATCAAAAGCCTGCCATTTTTCTGCCAAGTTGGCAGACACTGCCACATTGCTGCCACTTGGCAAAACTTTAGCAAAACTTTGGCAGATTATTTTTATTAATAAAATGTAAGGTATTTGATTTTATTTTCAATTAGTAACTATATTATTAGGGTACACATAGTAATAAAAACTAGGGATTAATAAAAAAGTTTACTTTCTTTATAATTTATATATTCCTCCAATATGTAGAATTTGACATGACTATCCGACAAAAGCATAAATGATACTTCTGTAGATGTTGAATCGTCATAAGGATGAATATCAAACATTGTCCTTTCTGTTAAATAAATTTTAATTTTTTTTCTGATATAAACATATACTTTCCGTTTCAGAGCTAAATTCACTGACTATGGGTGTTATATTTACACTCCCACCGGGAAATGTACCTGTAAAACCATCTTGCCACCAGCTAAAAAGAAAATGTGATACTTTACATTTTTCCCTCTGTGCGGTCGCCGTTAAATAAAACCTGATATCTATTATATAAATTCCGTTTTTTTTGGCTGAAAACACATTTTTTAATAATACATCCGGTACAGCTAGTTTATATTCTTGGTTTGTGTTTATAAAATCTTTATAATGTACGACATTACCAGATTCCAAATTAAATACATCAAAATAGCCTATATCACCATTAGCTATATCTTCATATGTTGAATATATCCAGACACCTTGGCGATCGAAATACTTTTTTATTATTATTATTGTATGTGTTTTAAAGTTTGTTGGTTTTGGTTTTGGTTCATCATAATAACCGCTGTTATATTCAAAAAGAAACACTTCACGTGGTCTTAATTTTTCTATTTCTTTTTCCAATTCTTCTTTTATTTTTTTGTCTTTCTTTTTAAGTTTAAGAATTATTTCAGCTAAATCATCAAGTCGTTTTGTTGTAGCAACTTCAGAAGCAGACAAATTGTCAACAGTATTCTTTGTTCTAGCTAATTGTGTTTCTTGTTTTAAGAAAGCATCTTTTACTTCTATAATTTTTTCCCAATTATTAGAAATTTTTTCATCAATGTTAGTAGAAATTTCTTCGACATTAGCGGTTATTGCTTTAGTATTAGCAGTAATTACTTGGGTATTAGCAGTGATTGATTCTCCTTGTTTAGCTGATATTTTAACTACAGAGTCCAGATCATTTATTATTTTTTTATTTTTATCATTAAATTCATTAATATCTTTTTGTAATAAACCTGTAAGTTTACTTAACTTTTCGTACTTTATATTGTGACGTGCATCAACATTATTAATCCGTTCTACAAGTTGTTTCTTCAAATTTTTTAGCTGATCATTAATTATGTTAATTGCTTCAGTATTAGCAGTGATTGATTCTCCTTGTTTAACTGATTTTTCAACTACAAAGTCCAGTTCATTTTTATGTTCTTCAACTTTAGCATTAAGCTGCGTCGTATCTTCTTGTAATTTTTTTGTAATATTACTTAAGTCTGCATACTTTAAATTATGACGGTTGTCAACAGTACTAATCCAAATTCGAATTTGTTTTTTAAAGTCATCTATTTTAGAATTAAGCTCTTCTTTAAGGTTATCTAATGCTGTGTCATGGTCATCACCTCTTTGTGAAGCTGCCTTTTCCAATTCAGATTTATATTCTGCAAGTTTATTTGAAATTAATTCTAATAAATTTTTATGCTTTTTTTCAGTTTCAGTATTTAGTTTATTTATTTCTGTTCTGATTTCTAACTGATACATATTTTGTAACTTTTTTTCAGCTTCAATAATCTTGTCTTTTAGTTCTTCATGTTTAATCATAGTATCATTTATTTCCTGAACTTGAGTGTATAACTTTTCAAAATTAGTTCTAAATACTTTTTTTATGTTTTCATCTGTCAAATCAGATTTCTCTTCAAGTTCTTTAATAGAATCAACCATAGCTTTCATTTCTTCTCCAAGTTTACCTTGTAATTCAACTATTAATAATGAATTCTTTTTAAAATCTTTTGTTAATTCTTCAATATTCTTTACTTGTGCTTCTAGTGTTTGTTTTATACTTTTAACATCTTCAAGATTATAGTCATCTATTACACTTTGAATTTTTTTATACACAAACCGTCTTGGAACTGCATCAGCGGGTTTATCTGGATTTCCTAGGTTGATTATTTCATTACCTCCCATATCTAATGCTCTGTTCATTGTGTTATCAAGTTCCTTATTTCTGTGAAGATATGATTCCATGTCCTTTTTAAGCTTTTTGTATTGTTTTTTAGTAGCATAATCACTTAAATCAATATCAAATTTAACTTTACTTATACTGTCAGGTTCACTTATTTGTTCTATATTATTAAAAACTCCCATTATATATTACCAGTAAAGTTTTTTCTTAAAAACTTCCTTGGTTTGTCAATATATAAGAAATCATATTTTTGATTCACGATCTATATTTTGTTCATTACAAATCATATCATTTTCTCGTTTACCTGGACTTTCAAATAAAATATAATGTGAACAGTTAATTCGGATATCTTTTGATGTTTTATAGTAAGACTGACTTAAATAAATAACACAACAGTTTTTGTGACGTCCTTGAATAAAGTATTTTGTTATTTCATTTTGAACCTTTTTATCTTCACATACAAAATCATCAAATATTACTACTTTTTGTTTTTCTGATTCAAGATTCTCACAAGGTTCAATTTGGTTGGGATCAGCTGAATATTCAAGTATTTCATTTGAATCTACTTTAATTTTTTTGCAATTTCATTTAAGTGATTTACTAAATCTTGATATTTAGATTATGCATTAATGTATTTGTTTTTCCAGATCCAGAAGATCCACATATTAACATTCTAAAACATGAATCTGGCATAAAAGAATATTGCTTAAAATGTTTAAACTTATTAGATTTATCACTTTTTGTATCATAATTTGGAATTTCCATTTATATAATATTACATTATTTTACATTATTTTACAATATCTTACATTATCTTACATTATTATATAAATGCAATCAAAACTTAATGAAATAAGAAGAAGAAAAAAATTAGTCGGGCAAAAGATGAGAGATCTTAGAGAAGAAATAATGAGAGAAAAAATTAAGAAAGCTACAAATCGGGATATGTACACTGAAATTTATAAGCCAATTACTGAAGGAATAGAAAGTCAAAAAGAACAATTATCAAGTCAGTTAAAAGCATTACCTGGAATTAAGGAGCAGTTAGCTTTACTTCCAAAAAGTATTGTTGATAAAATGCAAGAACAAAGATTGGCAGAGTTATTGGAAGAACCACCACCTCCGGAACTACAACAACCATTATTACAACCATTACCACAATATCTAAAAGAAGATGAGTATGATACAACTGAAGAATTTCCTGAAATTGTTGGGACAAGACCAAAAGAATTTACAGTTGATTTTAATAAAGAAATTGATTTAGACCTTTTAGATGAAAAAAAATATAACACACCACAAGAAGTGTTTGAATTTTTTCACACTGAATCTGAAAATCCTGATGAAAAAATGACTAGGGAAGAAGTAGAGGATATCATAGAAAATGTATCAGAGGATATAAAAAAATTGGGTAATAAATCTGGTGTAATAACTAGAAAGAAAAACAAAACAGATCATGATCTGAAGCGAAAGGAAGCAATTATAGCTAAGTCGGATAATTTAAGAAAATATAGAGAAACGATTAAAGATATTCTTAATCAAGGAAAAAAGTATATGGGAAAAGGAATAAGATATCATAACCCATATAAAGTTTCACCAAATGGACAATATGGTAATTTAATTATTAACTTAAATAAACTTTATGGTCAAAACAAATTAATTGCTAAGGATAGAATAACTGGAAAAGAAGTAATTAACACTAAAGTAGATAATGATTTGATTGATTTGATTAATAAAAGATATAACAATAATAAAAAGCATTCAATTCATTCAAGAAAAATATTCAAAGAATTAACAGAAAAATCAGGATTACCTATCAATAAAAGATCTATGAAATTTAAAAAAGTAATTAGGGGACAAGGTTATGACGTTTGTCCATGTAATCCAAAAGAATTGGTTAATGACTTGGAGTTAATTTGTGGTTCAATTGATGCTGGAAATAATAATGAAGAACTGAAAAATGAAGGTATTAACATAATTGATGAACTATTAAAAATGAATAAATTGTTACCAAAAGAACATGAAATGTTATATAAAAATTATTTTTCTTGAATATATAAATGGAACAAAAAATAGTATTAAGTTCTGAAACAGTTAAAAATGATCACAAAAATACTCCGAGTGATTTTACAATTAGATTTAGTCGTTCTTTAATTTTAGATAAAAATAAAACTTATGTTGTTGGTTTGGATAGTATTAACACTATGACTTACTCTTGGCATAATATTAGTGATGAATATGACAATAAAAGAATTCGTTATCATAATGGTAAGGATTGGAAAGATATTATATTTACAAATGGTTCTTACAGTTACACAGATATTAATAATTATATTAGGGAAACATTAATAAGTAATGATGATTTTGAATTTAATAAATCAGAAATTGCTCCAATAAGTTTGGAATTTGATTTAAGTAGTTTTAAGATTTTGATTTCAATTACAGATAATTTTAAGTTGGATTTAGGAATGTCAAATTTTCATACATTGCTTGGATTTGAGAAAAAAGAATTGAGAAATACTGAATGGGGAACTACAACACCAAATATAACTAACTCTGTGGATACAATTTACATTCATTGTGATCTTATTGATAATTCACTTGTTGATGGTAATTTCAGTGATATTATCTATGCTTTAAGTACTGCAGATTTAACAAGAGCTTATCCATTTACAAAAGAACCACAAAGAGTTGGATATTCTGAAATTAATAAATATATTATAAATTCAATTAGAATATATATAACAGATGTGTTTGGTAGAATAATTAATTTTAATGAAGTTGAAACAAGTTTTACACTAATTTTAAAAGAAATATGAAATTATAAATTTTAGTTTTATATAATGTACAAAAAAGTTTATGACAAAAATAAAGGAATATTTATCTATGTTGATGCTCACACGGGAAAAGAAATCATACACGGTACAGGTATCTTTGACACTTTAATGAAATTGTTTTCAAGTGGAGTTGCATCTTCAATTAGCACAGCTGGAAAAAAAAGCTTTGGAAACAGCAGGAAAAGCAGCACTAGAAAGTGGAACAAAAAAGGTTGGAACGGAAGTTGGAAATTTAGCTGCTGATAAAATTGTTGAAAAACTTAAAAAGAAACCTGCTCCGGCAGTTGGTAATTTAATTGCTAAGGAATTACAAGAAAAGAATAACAGTAAAAATAATAATGATAATGAGGAGGATATTAATATAAGATTGAATAGATTATTGTCAGGATCTGGAACTTCAGCTCGACAAAAACGTATTAACAAATTAATTTATAAAAAATAAAATAATATATAATATATACATGTTTAGAACAAAACAATATTGTGAAAGATACGAACTAACTCCTATTCAATTAGATACAGCTGGGAAATAATGTTAAGCAACAAAAAAACGGATATCACTTTACAATTAATGATAGAAGTTCATATTTTGATTGGTTTAATGGTTATTTTGAAGTAAGTTTTAAAGTAAATAAGCTTGCTAATGGTAATAATTATGCTGAAATTTTAAATATATAATGTCATCAAATTATATTGAATATAAAGTTAATCTTACAGATGGACAAAAGAAAAATTTAGCACAAGCTTATAATAATAACATTCCACATACTTTTAGATTAAAACATGAACAATTACGCGGAAACTTTCCTTTACTTTTAACAAAAACACAAATAAATCAAATTAAAAAAGCTGTTGCAAATAATAAGGGATTAGAAATTACAATTTCAAAAAAAACAAATGTCCAGTCAAGGTCAAAATGGTGGATTTTTAGGAGCTTTGGCTGGTTTGTTAGGAAAAACAATTCTTCCAATGGCAGCAAAAATAGTTCCAAAAATATTAGCCCCTCTAGGCATTGACGCTTTGTCTGGGCTGGCCAGTACTGGTGTTAGTAAAATACTTGGAAATGGTATGATTTCAGTAGCTAATGATAAGAGAAATATAATATCACCATATCTTACACCTAATCAAAGAAAGCAACTAGTAGGATCTGGAGTGATTGAATTAACACAAAAACAGAAACAAAATGGCGGCTTTTTAGGTATGTTGGCTGCTAGTCTAGGAATACCTTTGATTACATCTTTGTTAAGTGGAAAAGGACTACAGATTGATTCACAACGGAGACCTTACAGACGAATTCCTATAGTAAAAAAAAAAAAATTATAAACAAACCAATATCTAACTTTGAAATTGAACAATGGGTAAAACAATTAAAAATTAAAAACTTTAGGGGTGTATTTAGTAGAAATAATTTATTAAAATTGAAAGTAAAGGACGAGTGTGGAATTATAAATTTGGACGACTCTGTTGGTCCTGGAACACATTGGGTTTGTTACTTAAATAATATGTATTTTGATCCATTTGGACTTCCTCCGCCGAAAGAAGTAATTAAGTATATACCAAATGTAAAATACAACAATGTTCAATATCAAGACAAAACAAGTACACTCTGTGGATATTATTGTTTATTTTTCATAAAAATGTTACAAGATAAAGTACCGTTGTATGATTTATTGTATAAAATACTAAAAATTAATAATGTAAAACAAAATGAACAAACTATTATAAATTATTTTAACCAATAAGGACATGTAAATTTTCTTCCGGGTTTTAATTAAAACTTACTATGAATACCAAACAAATTCTTGTTAAACATCGTTGAACTAACAAATGAAGGTTTGGCTATGTATTTTAATAAAAATATTTTCATCATGAGTTAATTTAATATTAACCCTCTTGCGTAAATTCTCCATCGTCTTATCGAATACAGAGTTGTTCATTAACTTAAAAAAGTCCTTTTCAAATGAATTTTTTGCTTTAGATCTTTTTTGAGTATTAAAATCAATATATTTTTTTAACCAAGGACTTTCATCAAAAGTTAATATTTTATGTATTTTTGTTACTTTTAACCCTAATTGTGTATATAGTTCAAGATTTTTAAAATGAACTACATAATTTTGTTTTTTCATTAAAGTTGGAACTAATTTTTTTACATTACTTTTTCCTATTTCAAATTCTGTTTTAATATTTTTACTATAATCAGAAAGCCATTGATCTGGTATTTTAATTTTTTCAGGAGCTAAAGGATAATCGTTGTGGGTTTTATGTAATTCTTTTGGATATTCAAGATCACATTCAACTATAAAGTTAGTTTTACCTTTTGCAATTAATTTCTTGAATTGTTTTTCGGATATAAATTTAAAGTTTCCAGAGGGTAAAGGTTGACACATAGCCCAACCGTAAAGGTTATTGGCGTCAAGGTACATAATGTATTTGCTGTCAAGTTTAGGATCATAATCTTTCATATATTTATTGTTTGCTTTACTGTATCTGTTTGAAATATAACTTATTCCTCCTCTCAGTCCCTTTTCAATAAAAAGATACATATCAATATCAGTTATTAAATCTAACTTAATTCCAGTCATTTTTAACATTGCATCCCAAGCTAAACCAGGACTACTAAAATAATGACAAGGATCTAATTTGTAGTATTCCAAACATAGTTTTCTAAAATTTTCGAATACATCAGCTAAAAGTAATACGTCAGTTTTTAAATATAGATCATGATATTCTCCCATTGTTTTAATTTTAAATTTATTCCAAACATTTTTACATGTTCATATTTGTTGTCAGATATGTGTGTTTCATTTAAAATTGAATAAAATTCTTTTTTAGAAGGTAATTCTGTTTCTTTGAATTTTTTAAATGAATCCATATAATCATATGGATAAACACCTTTTGTTTTTAATAATTCTATATTTTTATCAAATTTTTGAGATAAGTATTTAAATTTTGGAATATTTTTTACTAGGTTATCCAATGATTGAGACATAAATTGAAATGAATCAATAAAGACCAAGTCGGAAATCATAAATGACATATATCTTTCCATATTGTTAGGAATAACATTAATTTCTTTTTTAAATTTCCCTATTTGTTGCATAATAAAATGACCGTCATAACCTCTTAAATTATGAAAAATAACAGGAATTTTATGTGTTAGTTTAAAATTAATATTACATTCTGAGTGAGCACTTCCTCTGAATTTTCCTGTTATATGACAATGGTCTCTTACTTTGATTAAATCTTATATATATTCTTTTTCACAGAAATGACAAAACTTTTGTTTTTTAAATTCACTTTCATCTTTTTTAGACATTCTTAGTTCTTTGTTAAAGTGCTCTTTAAATATTTCTTTACAATATTCCTCTTCCTCAAGCATTTTTTCAATAAACTTATAAACTGCATTAGGGCCTCTATAAATCTGGGTTGGTTTAGTATATTTATCGTCATAACAACAAACAACTTTATAACCGTAACCACAATCTATATGATTTTGATATGGTTCAGTAAATGAAGATTCAGGTGATGGTAAATCAGTTAAAACTTTTTTAGTTATTGATTCAAAATCAGCATAAATTACAAAAGGTACTGCTAAACCTTTATGATAATTTTTAAATTGTACTTTACTTCCCTCTTTTGGCATTTTTACACCTTGGGTACCATTAATAGCTAAACAATTTGGAATATGTTCATTTAATATTCTTTCTTGAGTAAAATGTTGTAAGCAACTTTTACAAAAATATTTTCTATGTTGGTCTTTGGTTTTGTTAGTCATTAATCTATTAAAGTCTTTTATCCAAACATAATGTTGGACTACAGTCCTTGAGGGCTTACAGTCATCATCAGTTATTTTATCATTAGTAATTAGCAACATGTCACAGTGTTCTTCGTATTGATATTTTGATATGTACAATGGATAAATACTATTTTCTTCATAACCAAATATATTAAATGATATTTCATTTAAAACTTCTATTTTAGGTATTTGATTTAATGTAACAGGAAATTTAATTCAAGTATAATCAAGATCGTTTATATGATTTTTATATTTTGAAACTCTTTCAGAATGTTTTGTTACAGGAAATTTGTAAGCTAAATGACACCATCTAAAACATTCGTTATCATCATTCTTTATATTTATTAATCCTTTCATTGGATGTTGTAATGGTTTTGGTAATTCTAAATAACTTGAAGCAGCCAATGGATTATACTTATATCTATTTATATAATGAGCATCAACTGACTCTATTCTCCAGCCACTTCCTTCAGAAATCCAATTACCAATTCTATTTATTATTTCATCAAAAGCTTGATGTAAAGTTGTTTTTATTTCGTTTGTGTTAATAATTTCTAAAGCCTTTGATTGAAAATAAGCTGATTTATATATTGTATCAGTTTTATCCATTTTTGCAAAAGTTATTTTTAAAACAACGTTTATTTTTATACCTTTTAAAGTTTTAAGTTCAGATTTAAGTATTTCATAAGAGTCGTTTATAGTTAAATATAATTGATTCTTTGGATCTTGTCTATATGTAATTTTAATTTCAAATTTCTTATAATATTGTTTTGTAGATCTCTCAATTTCCATCTATATATTATATTTAGAAAAAAAATCACTAAGGAAAAAAGGATTAAAAAATAATAAAATAAATAAAGTTTAAGAAGAACTAAAATATTTAAATTTATATCTTTTTCCGCTGGTTTTTTATATTCCACTTTTAACTTGGTTTTTTCCTTTGCAGCACATTGTTATTAACCCTGAATTAATATTAAGGTCTTTGGATGCTGCATAAGTGCTTTTATATGTTTTTTCTTCATTAGTATCATAATTGGTTGCAATAACTTTTTTAGGATTGTTTCGAATATTATTTGGTCTGGGACAATCACATAATATTTCAGCATTTTCTTCTTCAGTTAATAGACAACCACAGTTCCATTCAAATAAATTATTTTTTAAAAGATAAGGATCTATAACATTTTGTAATTTATCAATGACATGATTTTTATATTCATCGCTAACTATTTGATCAAGTTTTGATTTAATAACATTTCTTCTTTTAAGAACTTTCTTATATGAATTTTTGTCTGGATTCATTATTTCTCCTAAAGTGCTAGATAATTTTGGCATAATCATTCTATCTACCTTTCTATTAACCATCTATATAATATACTTATAGAAAAAAAAATCTCTAAAAACACACGTAAAATTTAATACAGCTCTTCTTCTTTTTTACTTTTATATCCGTTAAGTTTAAATTCCTTCATATACGTTTCAAAAGGCATTGAATATTTTTTTTCTTTCTGCATTTCTAATAGTATTGTAAAAATATCCTGAATAACTTGTTTCTCTTCTTCTTTATTTACTTTTCCAATCCGTGCTTTTGTTATAAGTTGTTTTATTTTGTGATGATGTGCTTTTAAAATAAATTTCTTGTCGTCAAGTTTTAGTCTGTTAGTAAATATGGTAATTACTGATGGAACAGCGCCAGCAACTGCTACAAATATAGGAATAGCTGGAACAAGTGCTAATGCAGCTGAACAACCAAAGATACCTGCTGTAATATATAATCCGGTACTTACTCTCCCACAAAATTTATAACTTTTCTGTAAGCAGCAGCTAGTTTAGTTAAGTGAATAATTAATTGATCTATTGTTTCTATTCCATTATTAGAAATTAGATTTTTATGACTCATTTATATAATATATTTTTTTAATTAAATTTCTTCCAATTCACTAAATGGTACCCAACTATTAAATTTTTCATTGTAACCTTTCCATTTTACTAAAGCTTGTTTTTTCTTATAGTCTCGTCTAATAACTTTTTCTATTCTAAAAACTTCTTGTGTAGTAGGTAAAAGTTCTTGTTCATAAAATGAACCTTGAATTATTTCATCATTTAAATCTTTAATAGTGTATGTTCTTGGATTTGTATTATTAATTTTATAAATTATAAATATTTCCTCTGTCCAGTTTGGTGTATATCCTTTTTCAAAATGTCTTTTAAGTTTGCTTAAGCGAACTCGATCACCAATTTTAAATTTTGTTTTACTCTTTGGTATCTTTAAATCACCATATAAATTAAAGTAAGCAGTACCTTTATTTAAGTTTTTACTAGCTTCGGTTGGTGTCATTTTTATACTAGAATGTTTTGTTTTGTTATATTTATCAACCATATCCTGCAACTTATCTAAATAAGTATAAGTATTATTTGCTGTAAAATATTTCCACATTATTCTTTTTAAACTTCTATTAAATCTTTCTATTACTACAGCCTTTCCTTCATTAAATGTATGGTACATATTAATCTTATTTTTATTCAAAAATGATTCAAACTTTTTATTATAAAATTCTTTTCCTTCATCTACCCATAAATTTGTTGGAATCCTTGCAGTCTTCGGGGACTTTCGTCCCTGAATTCTACCTTTTAAAACTATTTTATTAAATGCTTCAGTAACAGATTCTCCAGTTTTATTCTTTAATGGAATAACCCAAGCATATTTACTAAATATATCAATAACGGTTAACAAGTACTTTACTCCTTTATTATATTTTGAAAAAGCTGCATGTCAACTAAATCAGCTGACCAAGTATCATCAATATCATTAACTATCACTCTTCGTTTCCTAAATTTTCTTTTAATTGGTTTGTGCAATTCTTCTGCTAATTCATCGCTCCATGTGATTCCGGGGGTATACTCTACCCTCTTTTCCCGTTTTTTGACTTTTGTCCCAGCCCAAGTTTGTATTTCGTTTTAATTATAGGTTTCACAACTAAATGTTTTGCAATCTTTTCCCCAAATGTTTTTGATTTAGTTTTATTTAAATTGGAAAGCATTTGCTTATCACATGTACCCTTTTTTACACCACTGTCATAGCAAAAATCATGGTCCATACATACTGCATCCAGTTCATTGACAGGGGGTCCATTATCTAGGGGATTTCCTGGCCCACAATAGTTATATCCTGGGAGTGTTAAACCTTTCTTAGGTAATAAAGGTAACATTGCTTTGTGAATATCTAAATTACCCCCTGTACTTTTAACAAACTTTGATTTCATTTTTCCACAAGATGAACAAGTAGCCCTTATCATTTTTCTCCCGTTTTTTGTTGTAACATAATGAGGATTTATATTATCAGTAAATCTTCTTTCTTTCAAACAATATATTCTATTCTGTAAACTCATCTATATCATATGTATTTAAAACTTTTAACTAGGTTTAAAACCTGTGGGTTTTAAATTGTCCGGCATTAGTTGGTTCGGACCGGGGACTAAATGTTTTTTTTGGTTAAACCAGAGGTTTTCATTCGGTTTAACTAAAGATTTAAAAGATTTTCAGGGTATCAAGGGTACCAAGTTAGTATTTTAAGTTTAGGGTAAGGTTAAAGTCCACTTATAGAATAGGGGCAAGGGGTCAGGCGAGGTCAAATTGACTCAAAATCGGTATTTCTAATACTACTAAGATCTACATACATTTTCCCTTGTCTTGCGGTGGATATTTACTATAAAACAAACTAATTATTGATCCAGTAGATTGAAATGCAATATAACTTTAACGTAATTGTGTCTCTCCCCCTCTGGGGGAGACATATTGTTTTTGCCCTGTCCGTCCGTCCGTCCGTCCGTACGTCACACTTCATTTCCGAGCAATAACTGGAGAACCATTTGACCTAGAACCTTCAAACTTCATAGGTTGGTAGGGCTTATGGAGAAGACGACCCCTATTGTTTTCGGGGTCACTCTGTCAAAGGTCAAGGTCACAGGGGCCTGAACATGGAAACCCATTTCCGATCAATAACTCGAGAACGACTTGACCCAGAATGTTGAAACTTTATAGAATGATTGGTCATGCACAGTAGATGACCCGTATTGATTTTGGGGTCACTCTATCCATGGTCAAGGTCACAGGGGCCTGAACATGGAAAAACGTTTCCGATCAATAACTTGAAAAACGACTTGACCCAGAATGTTGAAACTTCATAGGATGATTGGTCATGCACAGTAGATAACCCCTATTAATTTTGGGGTTATTCTGTTGAAGGTCAAGGTCACAGGGGTCTGAACATTGAAAACCATTTCCGGTCAGTAACTTGAGAACCACTTGACCCAGAATGTTGAAACTTAATAGGATGATTGGTCATGCAGAGTAGATGACTTCTATCGATTTTGGGGTCATTCTATTAAAGGTCAAGGTCACAGGGGCCTGAACATTGAAAACCGTTTCCGGTCAGTAACTTGAGAACCTCTCGACCCAGAATGTTGAAACTTCATAGGATGATTGGCTCTGCAGAGTAAATGACCCCTATTTGTTTTTGGGTCACTCCGTTAAAGGTCAAGGTCACAGGGGCCTGAACAATTATAACCGTTCCCGATCAATAACTTGAGAACCTCTTGACCCAGAATGTTGAAACTTCATAGGATGATTGAACATGCAGAGTAGATGACTCCTATCGATATTGGGGTCACTCTATTAAAGGTCAAGGTCACAGGAGCCTGAACATAGAAAAAAAAAATTCCAATCAATACCTTGAGAACCACTTGACCCAGAATGTTGAAACTTCATAGGATGATTGAACATGCAGAGTAGATGATCCCTATTGATTTTTGGGTCAGTCTATTAAAGGTCAAGGTCACAGGGGCCTGGTCATGTAAAATCATTTCCGGAAAATAACTTGAGAACCACTTGACCTAGAATGTTGAAACTTAATAGGATGATTGGACATGCAGAGTAGATGACCCCTATTAATTTTGGGGTCACTTGATCAAAGGTCAAGATCACAGGAGCCTGAATAGTGACTTGAGAACCACTAGGCCAAGAGTGTTGAAACTTAGCGGAATGACTGGACATGCCAAGTAGATGATCCCTATTGCAGCCAACCATCAGTGTCTCTTTGACTTTCGCTCCTGACCCCTATTGACTTCTTGCCTATAGGACTTTGCATTGGGGGAGACATGCGCTTTTTTACAAAAGCAATTTCTAGTTTACATTGTGCGGTCTTGTCTTTTTGCCCTACGTAGTGTGCGCATGCGCGAAAATTGTCTCCCGTTGCTAAGGAAATAGCTCTCTGTAAAAAGGTCTCCGTCCGTCCTCCTATCTTCCGTCCTTCCGTATTCCGTCCTTCCGTCTTCCGTCCTTCCGTAACATTTCGTGTCAGCTCTGTTTTTTAAACCCCTTGAAGGATTTTCATGAAACTTGGCTCAAAGGATCACCTTATCAAGATCATGTGCAGAACTTATGAGTCAGCCATGTCGACTCAAGGTCAAGGCCGCAACTCAAGGTCAAATGTTTGTACCTTCCATTTTATGTCCGCTCTGTATCTCCTAAACTCCTTGACTGATAATCATGAAACTTCGGTCAAATAATCACCTCATCAAGACGATGTGGAGAGCCCATAATTTAGCCATGTTGGTTCAAGGTCAAGGTCAAAACTCAAGGCCAAAGGCCAATAACACCAGTTACCATCATCAATTTTCTTACATTCCGCAAGAACATTGAACTACATAACAGAAGCAAAATATTGATCATTATTCAGAGCAAAAGACTCATAAAAATATTTCATCTAAAAATGACTTTTTAAAAATAGTTCAAATAAAGATATTGCACATAATTACGTACTTTCAAAATAAAAGCTATTCATTTTTCGTAGCAACTGACACGTAACGTCAAGACTGAAGGTTAAGGCTGAGCTATTAGTATGGGATGGATGATCCGGCGTCCGTTGACCTAATTTTTACTTAAACATCTTCTTCTCTGAAACTTCTTGTCAAAATAAATTTCATCCTGGTGAGGTTCTCTATCAAGTTTATTTAAATTTGGGCACTTGGCCCCTTTTAGGGAACGCTAGAGCTAAAAATAGAAATACCTTTAAACTAAGTCTTTTCATGAACCGCCTGCTGGATCTTCATCAAACTCGATTTTTTTATATGGTCCTCTCATAATTTTGTTCAAATGGGGACACTTGGCTCCTTGTAGGGCCGCTATAGCTAAAACTAGAGATATCTTTTAACGACTTCTTCTCATGAACCGCTCCATTGATCTTCATCAAAAATGGTCTGTAGCATCATTGTAAGATCTTCTCCCAAGTGTGTTCAAATGGGGGCACTTGGCCTCTTTTAGAGGCCGCCGCTAGAGCTAAAAGAACACATACCTTTAGATAAATTCTTCTCATGAACTGCTTGATTGATCTTCATCAAACTTGGTCTGTAGCATCATTACATGGTGCTCTCCCAAATTTATTGAAATGGGGGCACTTGATCCCTTTTAGGTGCCGCAAGATCTAAACATAGTAATACCTTCAAACGACTGGCTTGATGTATCTTCATCAAACTTGGTCTGTAGCATCATTATAATGTGTCTTCCAAGTTTGTTCAAATGGGGCACTTGGCCTCTTTTAGGGGCCGCTTGATCTAAAACATACCTTTAAACGCCTTTTTATCATGAAACGCTTGATTGATCTTCATCAAACTTGGTCTTTAGCATCATTATATAGTCCTCAAACATTTTCTTTTTCAAATTTGGGCACTTGGCACCTTAAATGAGCAGCTAGAGCAAAGCAAAAAATAAAAATGTCTTTAAATGACTTCTTCTCATAAATCACGTGATGGATCTTAATCTATCTTGGTCTCTTATATCATTATATGGTCCTCTCCGAATTTTGTTCAGATGGGAACTTTGGCCCTTTAAGAGTCTGCTACAGCTAAAATTAGAAACACCTTTAAGTAGCTTCTTCTCATGAACCGCTTGAGGAATCTTCATCCAGCTTGGTCTGAAGCATCATTATAAGGTTCTCCCCCAAGTTTGTTCAAATGATGAAAATAGAAATACCTTTTTACAGTCTTTTTTTTTATTTGATTTTTTTCTAAACTTCTTTTTAGCTCACCTGAGCATGAAGTGCTCAAAGATGAGCTTTTGTGATCGCCCTGTGTCCGTCGTCCGTCATCAACAATTTGACTATTATCACTCTAGAGGTCACAATTTTGACTTAATCTCAATGAAACTTGGTCAGAATATTACTCTCAATGAAATCTGGTAATAGTTAGATATTGCGTCATCTTAAGTAAAAAAGTAGGTCACCAGGTCAAATCAAAAGAAAAGCGTGTTAACATTCTAGAGGCCAAATTTATGACTGGAGCTCGCCCGCTTAGCTCAGTAGGGAGAGCGTTGGTCCACGGGCGGGGCATATGTTCTCCGTGACTATTTGATAAACGACATTGTGTCTGAAATCATTAGTCCTCCGACTCTGATTCATGTGGGGAAGTTGGCAGTTACTTGCGGAGAACAGGTTTGTACTGGTACATAATCCAGGAACACTGGTTAGGTTAACTGTCCGCCGTTACATGACTGAAATACTGTTGAAAAACGGCGTTAAACCCAAAAAACAAACAAACATTTTGACTGTTTTTTATGAAACTTGTTCAGAATGAGTATCTTGTTGATCTTCAAGTGAAGTTTAAATCTAAGTTAAGTTGAGTCAGAAACTAGGTCACCAGGTCAAATCAAAGGTAAGACTTGTTAACATTTTAGAGGCCACAATAATGACGTATGTTCATGAAACTTAGTCGGAATGTTAATCTTGATGATCTTTAGGTCAAGTTCAAATCTAGGTCAAGTGCAGTCAGAAACTAGGTCACCACGTCAAATCAAAGGTGAGGCTTGTTAAGACTCTAACGGTCACATTTATAACTATATATTAATGAAACTTTGTCAGAATGTTAACCTTGATAATCTTAAAGTCAAGGCTAAATCTGGGTTAGATGGTATCAAAAACTAGGTTACCAGGTCAAATCAAAGGAAACGCTAGTTAACACTCTAGAGGCCACATTTATGACTATACCATAATGACACTCGGTCAAAATGCCCATCTTGATGATCTTTAGATCAAGTTCAAATCTTGATCAGGTAGGGTCAAATACTAGGTCACCAGGTCAAATCAAAGTAAAAGCTAGTAAACACTCTAGTGACCATATCTTAATGAAACTTGGTCAGAATGTTAACCTTGATGATCTTTAGGTCAAGTATAAATCTGGGTCTATTAAGGTCAAAAACTAGGTCACCAGGTCAAATCAAAGTAAAAGCTAGTTAGCACGCTAGAGGTCACATTTATGACCATATCTTAATGAAACTTGGTCAGAATGTTAATCCTGATGGTTTTTAGGTCAAGTTTATATCTGGATTAGATGATATCCAAAACTAGGTCACCAGGTCAAATCAAGTGAAAAACCTGGTAACACTCTAGAAGGCACATTTATGATTTTATCTCTGTAAAACTTTGTCCGAATGTTAATCGTAATGATATTTAGGTTATGTTTAAATCTAGTTCAAGTTGAGTCAGAATCAAAGGAAAAGCTTGTTAACACTATAGAGGCCACATTTAGGACTATATCATAATGAAACTTGGTCAGAAATTTAAACTTGGTGATCTTTAGGTCAAATTTAAATCTGTGTTAGGTTGGGTCAAAAACTAGGTCACCAGATCAATTCAATGGGAAAGCTAGTTAACACCTTAGGGGCCACATTTATGACCATACCGTAATGGAAGTTGGTCAGAATGTAAAACATGATTTTTACGTCAAGCTCAAATCTGGATCTGGTGGAGTCAAAAACTAGGTCACCAGGTCAAATCAAAGGAGAAGCTTGTTAATGTGACAAACTGCCTCTGATACTCTTATTAGATTGTTCCTTTAAATTGCTGCCTTTTAATAAAACTGCTTTCAATGGGAGCTACATAGTACTTTCCTCTTTATTATGCTGTTCAATCACTTACCGTACGTATTTGGAGTAAATTATAGCATTGATTGCTTTCATATTTCGTTAAATCATTTCTAATTCTTCTGTTATTGATACACTTTCGTTGTTGAAAGTTTTATTTTAAAAGGTATCAATAAACGCTTATTGTTTACATATATACGTACATGTATAATCAGACAATGCCAGGACGGCGATCATGAGAAATGAATGTAAGTATTTTTATCCAATCAGTGGACGTTTTACATAGTTATGTTTAGTAACACTACGCATTTCCTAGAAGAACTTCCATTGGATAAGTATGTGAGCGCATGCGCAGATCAAGAAGCAAGTGAAAGGACTTGGCTTCACTTTAGATGACACTCAGTTCGCTGCTGGTATTCGAAGGAGACATATCGAAAATAGTTAATAATTCAATTAATTATTTGTTGCACTAGTCAAGCTGGGACTTTGGGACGACAGTGCCAAGTAGACAATTTTAAAGCAAAAGAAAGGCATTCTTTAGCTAGATATATTGAAAGGCAATGGAGGCCCGGGTCGTAGAACTCTAGTGGCATTTTAAGAGGCTGATAATACTAGTTGCACCAGGACTTTAGGCTGATATTCCAACAAAGAACAGATAAAGGCATTCTGTGTCTTTATTGGTCATAGAAGCCTGGGTCGTGGCATTCTGGTGGTTATTTTAGTAAGGCATTTTGCTGAAAGGTAAAGATTATCTTTTTATATACATTTGTATTGTAGTTCGTGGTATTTTAAGTATCTTTAATTATTCTTCTGATTCTTTTATAAGCTAATCATTTTCGAATCATTTCCTTTCAATCACTAAGCAGATAGCTTGAGGAATATTTATATAATAGGCATTTCGCTACAAAAATCAGTTTGACAAGCAGTCATTAGAAAAATTATATATACGGCATTTTAAGTACTTTAATTTTAGTGTTATTACATTCTGATACTTTTTCCTGTCTTTTTATGTTATTAGTGTATTTCTATCTAGACCGCTCGGATAAATATTCGCACCCACCGAAATTTGTTACATTAACACCAACGGCAACATTTATTAGTTTTGTATCTTCATGAAACTTGGTCAGAATGTTAACCATGATTATCTTTATGTCAAGGTCAAATCTGGGCCATGTAGAATGTGACCTACTGACCTACGTCTTGTGTTTTAAGATATAGCCTTGAAATTTGGATGACAGTTTTGCACACTGATCTTTAAACTGACTTCAGTGACCATGAATGTGACCTACTGACCTACTTTCTTCAGGTGAGCGATACAGGGCGCTCAGGCCTTTTTGTATTAAATTTAATACTTCGTCAAGCAAGATCTTATTAGGTCAAGGTCTACCTAAGGTGAGAGACAGTGACAATTTTAATTTCAATTAAATATGGTGGTTGATTTATGCCATTTCGTATTAATAAGAGGTTCATGTACGGATTGGTTGTACCTTCAGACCATTATGAAGCGACCTGCCTTGTGCAATTGTGGCAGCAATATTGTACATCCCAACCATCCTACGCTTCCTTTCCATTTTCGTATTCTATATAATTATATTTCATGTTTTCAACATAACCTGATACATTTCATGTGCATTGATTTTTCATCTTTCATTTCATCTAAGTTTAAACATCTTTAACGGACGTCAGAACACGGGTAGATTTCAGTTACCCGGGGCAATTTTGATTATTGCCCTTGAGCCAAACTGCTTCTTGATCGGTCCTTTAATGACGTCCGTGATTACCGTTTTTAAGGCTTTTTGTTATTATGCTTAGTAAAGTATAAACAATTCGGTTTCGAAAACATCATCTTTGTATACATTAAAGATTGCGTTTTGTAACCTTAACTCAGGATTCCATATTTTAGTGTGGCTTGTATAAGAGAAAACGTGAACTTAAGCTGAAACAAAACATCATCAAAACGTAGAAAGGTCATTTTGTAAATAGAGAAAATGTGTAAACACTGTATGACCTGGTAATGGAACTGTTCAAGATGTCAGTAGAAGAAGTGTACGCAAAGGATTAACACTTTAGCAGATTGTCCATCCAGAAATTGGAGTGAACTGCTTTTTATACGTAATAGAACCTTACTATTATGTATTTATTTAGGTACATGAATTAGTTGATGTGCAAAAAAGTTAAGAATATGAGTTTAAAAAACATGTATAAGACAGTCATGTACATGGAGCTGCATCATACCAACAAGCACAATAACATCCAACAAAACGAAAATGATACCAACTTTCGCCCAACCTTCTATTATGGAGACAACATGATATATGTTCTAGGTTTACTCTCGGCTCGTGCAACATGAGTCGACTTATTGTACATATTGAAATATTTACATTCACTATATGTTTTGTATACCGTAAAGAAAACGAATATTTTGATAAAAACAATATTGTTGCAATAATATCAAGGGTAGCCCTTTCCGCAAGATTGCACGAAAAATCTAGTGTCATTCATTATAACATAATACATGAACAAAATGGCTTCGTTTGGAAGAATATGTTCAAAACTGTAAAAAAAAAAAGTACAATTAAGGACTTAAATAAAAAACAGGTCCTGAAATCATCCAAAAATCGATAGGATGATACATGAATTTGCAAGATGGCCAGCCGTCGAAACGCTCATACATAGCATTCGATTCTTAAATAAAAATACTTCGCTTAGGACTGTTGTTCTATCTAGTCATTAAGTTACTAATGACGACGTTTTTTACATTATAAATAAGTATTAGTTGATATGACTTAGGTGTTTAAGTATACTGATTTTTGTTGAAGTCGATTATATCATCGAAGTAAAAACAGGGATAAAAAAACATTTTCAAGACTTCCACGTTAGGAGGAAGTTGGCGGCAGCTTAAATTCCCGTTGCGTACACCGGCAAGTAAGGATACTCCTGAAAGCAGTTCTAAATTTCTTGCATCTTACTCCATAAACAATCCAGTTTAAGCAAGAATTAATGAGACCCAGGCTTGACAACAACTGTTTCACAAACAATAAGGTTGTAGAGTCACCAGGAATTAAAATAGCTATGCAAAATGGTCCCCAGAAAAGAATAAATAATCCCGTAATGATCAACATATTGCGTGTATGGCGAATTTCCTTCTTTAGCCTCTTTTCGTGTTGTAGCGATTTTCTCAAAGCTTGGCGATGCATAGTTTTTGTTGCAATACGAACGATGATGAAAAAGAATATCGCATTCATAAATATTGATGACAGTAGTATTGTTATTACAATGTTTATATATGTAGGCGTTAATATCGATTTTTTCTTACACACAAAGTCGCCTTCTAGTTTTTTGTTTATTCCAAATAAAGGTAAAAACCCAACGAAAAGTATAGCAATCCAAGTGAGTGTTATCATGATAAAGATCCTTCGTTTCGTGAAGCGCAATTTGTGTTTGATTGGGCTTGCAATTGCGTGAAACCTCTCCAGTGACAATAGAAATAAATTCACAACAGAAAGTCCGATAGAAGTAAATAAGAGACTAAAATACCACAAACAAAACGTTTTTGAAGACGAAGCAAATGTTGATAAAACAAACACTACATCCATTGGCATAGAAATTAATCCCACCAAGAGGTCAGAAACTGCTAAATTCCCAACCAGTATATATGCTCTCACACTACGCAGACTTTTAAATCGCGTCAAAGAAACAAGTATAAGTGTATTTCCAAACACTGTCGGTGGTATGAAAACAATGTTTATAACGAGAAAATACCATCTTGAAACTTCAAAAAGTGCACTGGAATCGTTTGCTATTACACCATTCTCCGTGAAGGAGATGTTTTGTTTATAATTTGAATATTCAGAAATATTCATCATCAAAAATAGTGAAAACTAATTTTATTTAGTTCACTGTCTGTTAGACATCCATTGCAATAATAGGTTTGCTCTTCATCCAATAATTCTAATGGACGAATTGAAGCGGGTGTGCACAAAGTGAGGGTTGTTCCAAGGGTTTGCATTTGCGTTTAATGTGTTGCTGCCAGGTTTTTACATACCTTTAATTAGAATAACCCACTGTAGTTCGTAAATTTTCTTAAATATTGTTACTTCTGGCATATCATGAGACAATTTTATGTTCAGAATAGCAAACGTATTGAGAATTTCCTAATTTTTCAACATAACTTTGGTTAAAAATGTGAAATTACATTTTATCTGTAACAATGCACATGTAATATAATACGAGTTTTGATGTGTCCAGACTGTTTGAAACACTGCTTGCGATACAACATTAATGTCGACTTAGATCCAAAAACCAAAACAGCTTTTGTTTAATCTCTTAGACTGATATATTAAATAAATGTATTTTATATTTCCATTATTAATTTATTCATATCCCGTTTACGTGTAACTTGATATAACTTTTCGACTTTCAGTTATTTACCAAAGAGTTGCTCAGATATTCTTGTATTAAGTCTTAGAATGATATCGCCAAATCTGCGTTTGAATACTTTCATAATCCTTAGCCTGCTGGCTGCAAGTGATTCCGCCTTTGCGACCAGTGCAGACAAAAATCAACCTGCACATCCGTGCAGTCTGATCATGGTCTGCACTGTTCGCCATTCAGTCAGTATCTTTTTGGTAAGCACCCCTTTTAACAGTTAATGAGGCAGTCCAAATTGAAAGATGGACAAGTTCATTTTAGAAATTTAGCAAGGTAAGGGTTAAAACACCTATCCACCATATCCACAATATTGTAGGTATCCTATCATATACCACTGAAAAAGACATGATGGCAGTTTGCCTAATTTACAATAAGGCACAGTTTTAACCGTAAATGACACATTGAAAATCAGATTTGTTAGCGCGGCAGTGGGATACATTTTTGTTGCCATTTACGATTGTATCACAATTAATCTGAAACAAATATAAGTCTGAAGGATATATATATATATATATATATATATATATATATATATATATATATATATATATATATATATATATATATATATATATACTGTTTCAATAATGGAAATTGAATAACCAGGCCCCGTGTTCACAAAACATTTTCAGTCTCAGCTGAGTTTGATAACAAAACTTTATTTGTCATTTATATCATAACAGCATGTTTAAAATTAGATTTCAAGTTAATAACTATTTTCAAGTGACTATTTAGTACTGATGGTCAGTCTCATTTGGAATTTAACCATGAAGTTCTAGTAAAACTGATATTAAAATTTCCAACTCAAACTCAGCTGAGACTGAAAAATGTTTTGTGAAAACGGGGCCTGTGCATTGTTGTAACCATTGCTGTATTCTTGCATGAAATTACACCAAAAATATTTTGCAAGTAAAAAAATTCATGCAGAGCGTCAAAATTAAGAAAGACTGTTTTACACATGTCAGTGGGTATATTCAATAGTATCATGAGAAAAGTATTTATAATTTGCCGGGACCCAGTACAGTTTAAATAGGCTTGATAGATATATTTATTGAGAAGACGCGACAAGTAGCATTATAGAAATCTTCAGTATTTCTATGGTGCATATTATTCGAAGGGGAGCCAAGTCCTTCGTCCTTAATTTACTAATTAACGATTATCTATTCTTCCCCGTCACATCTGAAACATTGTGAATTCAGGTACATTTTCGATTCTTAATTGTGGTACATCATTCATCAAAATGCATAGGAAAGCAAAAAATTATTTCCGATTTTCCGGAATGTATACAAACTTCAAACGTTTTCTATATTATTTCCGTTTTTTTTTTTTTTTTTGGAATTCTTACATGTCATTATTTCCGATTGTCCGGAATGACAAACTATTTTACAATCCTTTCAAGTTGTAAAAAGCCATGGACAATAAAAGCTAAAACATTAAGATTTACATACATCTATTAATAAATTGTTTTTTTTTTAACTGATTGAAAGCTTAATGTTTTATGTGATACCTCCCTTTTCTAATAAGAGGTAATTACGTAATAAACAAAAAAAAATAAAACAATATTTTGTTATTTTTACGGAAGCCTTTTCATGTTATGAGCTAACTAATTGAGTTATGAAAGAACCTGTTGTTAATAACTATTATAACTTTTTAGTCAGCCCTTTGTTATAGCGGTTATCTACATCTGTTGCCGATAGGATGTCATACACTAACAGCTCGTCAGTCAGCACGTACAAAGTTGCTTCTGGTAATGTGCAATAAATCCACCTATCAATTAATCATTGGATATAATTTCACCTTTGTTGAACTTTACTGACATGCACATGGGGACTTGATATATCTAGATTTATATAATCTATATAATATTAATAATGATATTATATTAGAATAAAGTGAATATGATGGTAACTTTTTTATATTTAGTTTTATAATGAATATCGTGATTATAAAAGATATGGGGACGAGAGTGGCGGGGTCGAGCGGCCAAGGTCGCTGCCCTTCACCGCTGTGGGTTCCAAACCTCGCCCGGGGTATGTAATTCTTTCATATAAGGAAGACATCCAGCCGGCTTATGGAAGGTCAAAGGTTATACCGAGGTGTTTGCCAATTTTTGAAATAGTGCCTGAAATATTTCATTATAGGGTTATTTTTCTGGTGTTCATGTATTTGAACACCATTCAGGGCTTAATGTTAAGCGTATACGTTAAAAGAAAGGTTTACACGTGAATGAACACCAGAAAAAATATTTATAGCTATCGGTAAACATTTTTCCGCACCGATTATTCATAACTTAATAATTTACTTTTCCGCATCAAAATTTCGAAAACAATTTTTTGTAAAGTTTTGAATAGAAACCATGATGATCATTGGACGGGAAAATACCTAACTTGCCTTAAATACCCGCCGTATCAGCCTGATAACTGTCTAAATGTACAATGATATCTACATAACATTTGCTTTTTTTTCTCACGCTGACATTGATTTTCAGCGTTTTTATTTGAGACGAAGGCATAGTGTCTTACTGGTTATTTTTGATTATTATTAAAACAAAATACAAATTTTGTCAGTGGACTATGTCGGACCTCTGATGTTTTAAAAGCGACTCGTTCAAATTTATTGGTAGATCTGGAGCCTTTTAAAAATTGTTAAATACATGACCATTGCAATTAAGAATTATTTCTGTGAAGTTTACAGAAAGCAAAGCGTTTCTGACTATTTAAGTGATTGACAATCTTAAGAGTTTTCCCAAGACTGATTAACAGCATTCTGTGAACGCGAATTTTCCTGGTTGAGATAGTGGTGGGATTGTGCAGGGTTTAACGTCACACCAAGACAGCTTAAGTTCCAGCTTTTCCAGATGTAGGAAGGAAGCAGGTGCCACTCCGAGAATTATTTCAGGCAGGCACCTGGATAGAACCACCGTCCTTCCGCAAGCCAGCTGAATAGCTTTCTCATATCAAATAATTCTACGAGGTTTCGAACTCACAGCCGTAGGGTGAATTGATTCAAAAGTTTGTATACCTAAAACACATTTTTCACAGCTTCGGCGTGAAAATTATGTAGTGTCAAAGATTATCGTTTTCACTGTTGTAATACTTTGTTTAAAGTAAATAATTCTACAATTTATATTGGATTTTAATGTGAGTACAGCGGAAAGATCTGGGCATAGTTTTATATTATAATTTGTATCACTCTGAACTCTTTTTAACTTAAGACACTTGTTGGAAACTGCAGAAATCCTGAGTGTAAGATATAACGTTTTCGTAATGTTCTTATACATGTCCCATGCGTTTCATGTGTTGCAGTGTTAATGTAGATATATCACTACCAAAATCGTCTTATTCATCTCCCCTGCGTTTTGTGTGTCGCGCTCTCAGAATAAGATGTATCGTTTTCAAAATCTTTTGATACATATCCCGTGTGCTTTGAGGTGTACGGTATATCTTAAAGCAGATGTTCCAATGCGTTTCATTTGTCATACTCCTGAATGATTTGCTAATTTGCTCCTATAATTTCCGCTGCCTTTGCAAATTGAATTAAGAGTTATGAAGCAATAACCGTATCTTAGGTAAAGTCGTTGCAGGGTTGGCATTGCATGCTTTCTGTTGGAAATATCGGAGACTATCAAGTCTAGGAAGAAACTTTATCTTAAAAGGCGACAAAACGATCGCTGTTGTTTAAGAAATTAACTGTGGTTTTAAAAATTCATGATTCATTAAACGCAGGAATAGTAGCGCACGTAGTTATTCTTAAAATTATGAAAATCTGCGACTACAGTAGTTTGATATTTACGGGAAATACCACTGTGCTGCTTATTTTAGCACTGACAACTGATTATTGGGAATACCGGACGTTTGATAGAAATAAAATTATTGAAATGGTCAACGACTCTACAGGGACGCAAATAGTGTTGCCTTTTGATACAGACTCATATTTTCAAATTAAGATTCTACCGAATCTAACCATTGCTACTTCTCTTTCAAGATTTAGCCTGATGAAATCAGAGTCCCACTACCATGCTCCTCTTTTCTTTATTCGACGATATTTTCAAGGACCGGAAATGAATACATCGGAACAGAACTTTATTTTAGAAGAACTGGAACTAGACTTATTTGAACAATATGGGAATTTATTCCGTGACTGTGATTCACTTGAAGGTAGGTATGTTAATTTCACTTTGAATGTTGTTCTTTTGGATTCCACATGATTTTACATAAACGCGAGATTTAACCATTTTTTTTGGTTGTCAAGGGTAAATAGGGCCACATAGATTGTTTTACAAACTCAAAATTTACAGTAACTCAACTTTACATGAGCCGTGCCATGGGAAAACCAACATAGTGGTTTTGCGACCAGCATGGATCCAGACCAGCCTGCGCATCCGCGCAATCTGGTCAGGATCCATGCTATTCGCTTTCAAAGCCTATTGCAATTAGGGAAACTGTTAGCGAACAGCATGGATCCTGATCAGACTGCGCGGATGCGCAGGCTGGTCTGGATCCATGCTGGTCGCAATGCCACTATGTTGGTTTTCTCATGGCGCTGCTCACATGTAGTTAGTGAGTGTTTACTCATTTACTCTTTCTTTAAGGACGTATGCTAGAATTTGGTGCGAAAATTTTCCCAATAACAGAATTTCTTCAAACTTTGGATATTGAAGGACAATCATCTAAGAAACAAAAAAGTGCAATAAAAATCATAGGTCACCGGTATCGAAAAAGAGTTATCTGCCCTTGAAAACGGCATTTCCCCCAAAAATGACGTTTTCAAGGGCAGATAACTCTTTTTTGAATCCGGTGACCTATGATTTCTATTGCATTTTTTTGTTTCTTAGATGATTGTCCTTCAATATCCAAAGTTTAAAGAAATTCTGTTATTGGGAAAATTTTCGCCCATCTCATATACAGGGAATTCTAGCGTACGCCTTTAAGGCCTTATATACGTCCCTGGACAGCGCAGATCTACGGATCGTGGGGTTGTGAGCTCGATCATCGGGCGAGGCGAGGCGTATGTTCTCCGTGATGATTTGATAGAAGACATTGTGTCTGACATCATTCGTTCTCCACCTCTGATTCATGTGGGGAAGTTGGCAGTTAGCAGTTACTTGCGGATAACAGGTTTGTACTGGTTCAAAATCCAGGAACAACTTCCAGTCGTTACATAACTGAAAAACTGTTGAAAACGGCGTTAAACCCAATACAAACAAACAAACAAAAAACAAACAATTATTTCAGGTACTGTTCCGTGCATTATTTGAACTATGTAAAGCGCCTTTGAACGTGAAATTGATCATGAAAAGGGCGCTATATAAATCTGGTATAATAATAATAATTTCGAGAATTAAGTAGTGTCAAGTCATATCATGTCACTATATTTTCGTTTCCATCTTCCGTTAAATATATGTGTCGCCTTAAATGGATTTATATAATGTATGACAATGTATTGTTTTCAAGTTGCAGTTCGTGTAAGAATTGGATTGAGTCACAAGAGACCAAGCAAGTGTGTATATTTCCATGACTCGAGCAAATCTTCACACATCCACTTTGACGCGCCGGAACTTAACTGTAAGTAACGGGGCAACAAATGTCATTACTTTCATTACTGTGTCACTTTCAAAATTTTACCGTTTCTCTTCATTTTTTTTTTAAATGCAAGATATTTGAGAATTTTTACGAAACATGCACATTCTTGTATTGCATTTAAGTTTAGAAAGTTGTGGCTGATTAATCTTAGATATTGCACGGGTAAGAGTAGGTTACATGAAAGCCGACTAAAACCAGATATTCCAACTTGGACGAAGAGTTTGAAACCCCATTTGAAGTTATTATGTCTCCCCCAGGAGACATATTGTTTTTGCCCTGTCCGTCCGTCCGTCCGTCCGTACGTCACACTTCATTTCCGAGCAATAACTGGAGAACCATTTGACCTAGAACCTTCAAACTTCATAGGGTTGTAGGGCTGCTGGAGTAGACGACCCCTATTATTTTGGGGGTCACTCAATCAAAGGTCAAGGTCACAGGGGCCTGAACATTGAAAACCATTTCCGATCAATAACTAGAGAACCACTTGACCCAGAATGTTGAAACTTCACAGGATGATTGTTCATGAAGAGTAGATGACCCCTATCGATTTTGGGGTCACTCCGTCAAAGGTCAAGGTCACAGGGGCCTGAACATTGAAAACCATTTCCTATCAATAACTAGAGAACCACTTGACCCAGAATGTTGAAACTTCAAAGGATGATTGTTCATGAAGAGTAGATGACCCCTATTGATTTTGGGGTCACTTCGTCAAAGGTCAAGGTCACAGGGGCCTGAACATTGAAAACCATTTCCGATCAATAACTAGAGAACCACTTGACCCAGAATGTTGAAACTTCATAGGATGATTGGTCATGAAGAGTAGATGACCCCTATTGATTTTGGGGTCACTTGATCAAAGATCAAGGTCACAGGGGCCTGAACATGGAAAACCATTTCCGATCAATAACTAGAGAACCACGTGACCCAGAATGTTGAAACTTCATGGGATGATTGTACATGCAAAGCTGATAACTCCTATCGATTTTGGGGTCACTCCATTAAAGGTCAAGGTCACAGGGGCCTGAACATTGAAAACCATTTCCGGTCAATAACTTGAGAACCACTTGACCCAGAATGTTGAAACTTAATAGGATGATTGGTCATGCAGAGTAGATGGCCCGTAAAGATTTTAGGGTCACTCTGTGAAAGGTCAAGGTCACAGGGGCCTGAACATTGAAAACCATTTCCGGTCAGTAACTTGAGAACCACTTGACCCAGAATGATGAAACTTCATAGGATGATTGGTCATGCAGAGTAGATGACCCCTAACGATTTTTTGGGTCACTCTGTTAAAGGTCAAGGCCACAGGGGCCTGAACATGGAAAACCATTTCCAATCAATAACTTGAGAACCACTCGACCCAGAATATTGAAACTTCATAGGATGATTGTTCATGCAGAGTAAATGACCCATATTGTTTTTGGGGTCACTCCGTTAAAGGTCAAGGTCACAGAGGCCTGAACATTGATAAACAGTTCTGATCAATAACTAGAGAACCACTTGACCCAGAATGTTGAAACTTCATAGGATGATTGAACATGCAGAGTAGATGACCCCTATTGATTTTGGGGTCAGTCTATTAAAGGTCAAGGTCACAGGGGCCTGTTCATGTAAAATCATTTTTTGGAAATAACTTGAGAACCACTTGACCTACAATGTTGAAACTTAATAGGATGATTGGACATGCAGAGTAGATGACCCCTATTTATTTTGAGGTCACTCGATCAAAGGTCAAGGTCACAGGAGCCTGAACAGTGACTTGAGAACCACTAGGCCAAGAGTGTTGAAATTTAGCGGGATGACTGGACATGCCAAGTAGATGATCCCTATAGCAGTCAACCATCAGTGTCTCTTTGACTTTCGCTCCTGACCCCTATTGACTTCTTGCCTATAGGACTTTGCATTGGGGGAGACATGCGCTTTTTTACAAAAGCATTTTCTAGTTATTTGATTACATTTAAGTTGATCTAGTCCTTTTAATTTCAGGAAAACATGTTTTCCGCATCAATTTCTCATAACTTAGTGGTTTTGCTTTCTGCACCAAAAATTCGAAAAACACTTCTCAATTTGAAATAACACCATGATCTTCGGAACTTAAGATAGTTAGTGCTCATACGGATGTTTCGTTCAGCACTAAAAAAGTTATTGCGATTTTTAGAATAATACTGCTGTCTGATTCACAATTGGTGAAACGCTGAAATATGCGCCTGTTCTTCAATGTGCAAACGTCTCGGCTAAAATAATCAAATAACTTGACATTATAGATATTAAAATAATTAACAAATGCAAAACTATGAATGAAGATGAAATGGCAATCAAAGACTGTCGGTCTAGTAATATTATAAAGATTACGTTTTTTAACCAAATATCAAAATAAAAGAAACGTCAATCACCGATTTCTGTTTATATAGGTTTGGAGACTATGGCCAGCGCATGCGCAATGATGTGCATCGCGTTGATATGTGTTTGTCTGGTAGCCGGAGCAATTGGTCTATTTGTGAGATACTATAGTTTTAGAGCCTACCACACAGCTTCTTGTTCATCTCTAATTGCTGGTTTGTATTACAAATTAAATTTTGTTATTTTCGTTGTCATTGTTGTGTTGGTTTTAAGCAAACGCAGCTAATTGGGTATTTCCGCCAAACACCAGTAAAATCTACTATCTGTAATCCGCAATGATTTAATGTAAATTTCTAACTTAAATTGTAGTGAAAAACTCTAGGTCCATTACCCTACCCTTGTAATTACACCAACCTTTCTCAAACTAGCGTTGTGGCCTCTATCCTTGTTAAGGTTTTATACCTGATTACGCTTAAATCATTGTGTTTTCATACTTGCTCTTTAATTGTGCGATCTTTTACGTAAAAATAGATATTCAATGAAATCTTATTTCCTAAATTCTGCAAAGATTAGTATATCTTTATCATATTTGGAAAGGAAAGACTATAAGCCTAAATAATTTTGAAATGTATTTTAAATATCTAGAAAGAAACTAATTATATCACTATAACAGTGTCTATGACTACCAAAAGGTATAGGTCATTAAATGCAATAATCAGGTTTAACATTTTATTTCATACACTATTTCCAGATAGGAGGATGAGTGTCAAATAGTTGTAATATCCGCCGTCAAATTGATTTTATCTAATTAGTTCCGCGTAAGCCGATGTTACTGGACCTCTCATGAACAGACACAATCAAATCGAGTCTGCTATTATTTTGCTTGGTTCCATATTTTTGCTTCCAAGGAACCTTCTCTTAGGTTTTATTAACAATCACAGCACAGCATTTTTTTTTTGTATGCCGTACTGGCGGCTGTAAAATGCCCCCTCCCCCCCTACCCCTCACCTCCTTACTGTGACGTAGTGTTGTTACATTTTGTGGCGGTTGTATAAAGTTTCTTAAACACAGTTTCATAACCTTTCAATAACAAGCTCATACCGAGTCTGTTATGATTCTGCTTAGTTGCGTTCTATGCTTCCAAAGGATTTCTGATAGTGTTTATCATATGCTGTCCAAGAGGATTATTTATTCGTAAACATAAGAGAAGGTGATACAATTGCATCAAATCGTGTTGTTGTTTTTTATCAAAAATCGGTGACACGGTTCCCGCAAGCAGGGAAGTTGGCCCTGTTCAATAATTGATGTATAATGAGTAAGTTGTTTATACCTTTGTTGACCTATATAATTCTTTAGTCATGAGCGGTGTAATAAGTTTTGCTTTTTGTTTAGAAATAAAAAGGACAATAATACCAATGTACAAGTTACATAAACTTGAAAAAACAAACAGAAAAAGGAAAGTTACAAACTTTTGAAAATTTCAACGAATTAAGGTTTCATTGAATTTTCTGAAGCTACTTAAAAATGTCTGCCTCATTATTTGAGGAACTCTAAGCACGGGCACATATTTAATGTTAAATAATATAATTTTTCTGTCTTTCTGATATAAGCATGTGTACTTGTTGCTAGGTTTCCAAATATTTCCCTGATCTGAGATACAAATAATTGTTGTCGAGTGTATGGCATGAATAACATATGCAATTATTCATGTGACTTAAAACAGCAAATATGTGGTAGGTGAATAAATACTCTTTTTTTTTCATAGTAAATAAGACTTGTTCAACGTTTGAAATATATATATTTTCTCAAGCTTTACTTTCATGTTACTGTCAAAACTTTCAGCATAAGCAAAATTGATAGATTATTGTGGCGTAAAATGATGAAGCGTTTGTTTCACTAATAAAGCTATTATTAGAACAACAATCCCTGATGACGAAAAGTGCTGATAGTCTTTCTTCAATACTATTAACGAAATATACTGAATCGCTTAAGAGCGCAACACTTGTTAACTCCAAATAACTTGTATTTCAGGAAAAGGTTTTCATACAAAGTCCTTTTGGAACGTAGCGTTACAATTATGTATAAATATGAATAATCAATCATTGACGAAAATTTCAATACGAAGATATACCTACTTGCATATATTACTGTGTGCTTTAGAAGGTACACAGTGCAAGAATGTAAGTTACAAAATGAGAACATTCGTTAACACAAGGACTTTTGCCTGATACTCTTACCAAACCAGGAAACAGTCCTCATCAAAATGACTATACGCATGTTTAAAATCGGTTCAAAACAGCATATAGACGATATAGTTAAGTGCTCACCTTAAGGTATTTCTGCACGTTTGGATCGAATTTTTTTTCTGCAATGTAGAATTTAATTAAACTCTGATTTTTCAAAACTTCAGAATATACCTAAAAAATTCAGCAAATAAAAAAGATAGGGTCGTGTGTTTGACTTTTTGCTACACTGATTTGAAAAATTTGGACCTCACTCAACATTTCATAATGGGAGTCTATGGGAAAATCATAACTTCCATAACATTTCTGCGAATAGAATTTTTTCTACAATGTAGATTATGATGAAACTTCTCACAGTTGTAAATACACACATGGCCTATAATTTGGTGAAATAAAATTTATAGGTCCGTGTGCTTATTTTTGAGATATTCGACCATGATTAAAGTGAACCGGACATTTCACGCTAATTTAAGACATTATTTTGAATTTTTTAACGTGTCATATGTTTTAATATCATATTTTGACTTTTGAAATACAGCAACAGTGCCTACGTTTTCCGGATAAATGACGTTACGCCATCACTTCCGGTTTTTCAAACGTGCAGAACTACCTTAAGGGTGTTTTGTTATCAGATCGGAAAACGAGGTTAAATAAGGAATACTGCGAAGCATCCTACAAATATAATATGTTATTTTGTGTTATATATTGCATCAAATTCTTTACAGATTGGAGATATGCCTCTGAGTACACGCGCTGGATTGTTGTCTCATTTATCTATTCCTCAACCAAACTCGAGCGATTTGGCAATCCTGCACCAGTTATAAGACCTACATTATTCAATTATTTAAAAATAAATCGGCAGAAATTATACATAACATATTTAAGTTTGTTTTTTATATAAAAAAGAACTATTCAAATATTCAAAGTAACTGTTTACAGAACATCAGACAGTGCTGCTTTTAAAGTGGTTCAGTCTACTCAGTTTTGATCCCCAAAGGCAAACAAAATGGAGTCTCTTTTTTTAGTCTTTAACTGAACAAAGTGGACTTTTGAACTGTATCTGTTTTTTTATTCTCTAAAATCAAACTTACTACTTTTGATAAAACACCTTTGCTTCACCAACTACACATCTAAAACAGATGAATTTGTATGTATACAAACACAGGATTTTGCTGACAAATCTGGTCGCAAGAAAGCGGAGGCATCGATATGTCCACGACCAACCTTAATTTGCATGTGTCTAGTATTACAAAAATAACTAAATGACAACCTTGTTTGACTGGATGATAAACAAATGGTTACTTTATTCAAAAGGGGGTCAAGGTGCCTTTCTAACAGTATATCGAAATCCTTTTTGCAAGATTTCGAAAACCCTTATGCCCTATAAACTAAATATATCATAGTCATTTTGTCTTTACAATACATAAGAAAGTATTTGTAGGCGTACACAATCTCTGATTTGTTATTGTGTGTGTGTGTGGGTGTGTGTGCGTGTGTGTGTGGGGGGGGGGGGGGGTGTGTTCGGGTTTAACGTCTTTTTCAACAATTTTTCAGTCATATAAACGACGGGATTTGTTATTGTATCATTGGATCTATTCTATACAAACAATAATTAATGAGTCGTGCCGTGAGAAAACCAACATAGTGCGTTTGCGACGAGCATAGATCCAGACCAGCCTGCGCATCCGCGCAGTCTGGTCAGGATTCATGATGTTCGCTTTCAAAGCCTATTGCAATTAGAGAAACCGTTAGCGAACAGCATGGATCCTGACCGGACTGTGCGGATGCGCAGGCTGGTCTGGATCCATGCTGGTCGCAAAGCCACTATGTTGGTTTTCTCATGGCGCGTCTCAATTGATCTCTGACCTGCAAAGATATCTTCTGTTTCGCTTTTAGTGAAAAAAGATTTGCCATGAGATAAATAACACAAATGTTTTAGAGTGTATAGATTTCTTATCTCAAATTGCTTATAAATCATCTATAAAATGAAACAAAATGCAGATAATAACAATTGTAAAGAAGAAAATGTTGGTAAGATATTTCCAAAGTTAGAAGAAATGCGCTCTAATTGACTACGTAAGCAAACAAATGTGCAATTGTGTTGCAAATATTTTGTTAACTTGATCTGTTTTTATGTTTCAGGTTTCTTTCTGACCATTGGTATAGCTCTTTTCCATGGTAAATGTCACATTTTGCGGAAAATGGAATTCTTCCCCGGCCACAATATTCCATACAAGAATATACTCCACCGTTACAAAGTCTACACATATGGTTGGTCGTTTGTCTTGGCGTGGATTTGCGTGTTCTTTTGTTACATAGCAGCTTATGTGTGGCTCAGTAAAGCACAAAGTTGTCAGAAAAGTGTCAAAGCAAATGCAACGAATTTATACGTCACTGGCAAGATGCCAAAACTACATAGCACTGTATTTATAAATTTTCTTACCTACCGTAAAAATGGATATAATAGACACGACATTGCTACTGTTTAATTAAATATATTTATTCTTGCATAAAAACTACTTTTTTTCACTGGATCCGCCCATGTATTAACGGGAGAAAAATCGTGTGCAAACAAGGCAATTCACGTGCTGTTAATACATGATTTTTTATTTTTGAAATGCTTTTCCAGGGGCGTATGTATGTATTTCTGCGCAGACTGATATTTGGCATCTGCGTCTTGTTTTTTCCATAATAACATCTTCTTGTAGCATTAAAGGTACAATGTAATCCGTAGTAAGTTTTGCTGTATCAGTTTCCAACCCTTGAAACCTTGAATGAATGAAGTATCGCGTGTAACTTGTGCGATTGTTCGTTTTTAGGAATCATACTAATGATTTCGGTAAGTATCAGTCGGTATGTTTTACCTGATTTTTCGCAGAATTTATATAATAAACCTTGAAAGTTCGTCACTACCTTCGTACTCATTCGTACTCTAAATGTGTCCGTACTCAAAATAATTCGAATGTAAAGTTATTATTCTTAAAATTGTGTTCCTGTTCATCAATTTTTTAAGTAATATGCAATATTATAGGCAATGGCATGTTTGTAATAACGCGAAATAAAAAATAAAATGCTCAAAACCTTCAAATCATGCTTTTGGTAGTGTTGTTGACATGTGGGCCCCGGTAATGGATATTTAAAACACGTTTACTGTTTCCAAGAGCAACAGAATGGTAAATAAAAAAATGTACCTGAATCGTTGTCATCACATGTGAAAATAATACATTTAGTCGTCGAATCATGTTTTTTATGCAAGAATAGCGACAATACACGTCAGCAGAAGCCCTTGGGATATGTTTGTGACATCGACCTTCGGTCTCGGTCACAGAAATTCCCGCGAGCTTCTGCAGACGTTAATACACAAGAAAACGTGTATTATACCTACATTCTGTATATATGAAAGACTGTGCATGTGGATGCGATAATACACGGTCGGCTCGATTTACTATAATCATGTATTAAATGTGTGAAATATTTCAAAAGCCTCATTATATATTTATTCTATCAGATATTATATATAGCTTAATACCAATATTAACAGAAACAATTGATTGTACATGTTTTTATTTGTCAAATAAAATATGAAAAAAGGTGTTTTTCTCACGAGCTCATTTCAACAGAATTACGATCTTCTTTTGTGTTACATAACAGTAGTTTAAACGCGCGTCGTATTTTGGGATTTTTCAATCCATATATAAGCCAGTTCAATCCAGAATTGAGGAACGCAAGTAGCAGCGTCCAGCCTTGAGCAATTTTCAGCTCTTCAAAGTCCATGAAATTCTTTACGGCAGTTACAATGCAATATGGCGCCCAACATAAGATAAATATGGCTGATATTGCGATGAGTACATATGTTTTAGCCAACTTCCGGTGCATTTGATTATCATTATTCTGTCCAGAATAACTTGGAAGTCTGCGTAAGGCAATGTTCACAACAAGTGAAAAAAGACTTATTTTTGTAATAATTATTACACATACTGCTGTGCTTAACGCAACAAGCATTTCCTGAGGCCAAATATACGACAGGTGACATCGACTTTTCCCATCTATAAAATCGTTCAATCCAAACAAAGGTATTACACTGAAACTGATACTCACTATCCAACATAAAGGAACAAAAACGCGCACGTATTTATGTCTCTTCGTTGCTCTGTGTTGCCATGGAAACGCAACGGATAAATATCTTTCGGCTGAAATAGCCAGCATGTTTAACAGAGAAACTAACAAAAGTGCAACTAAAATTGCCAACTGGAACAAGCATACATAGCGAAGCCGGTTCAGTCCAAAGAATGTTCCAAACACATCAAACGGAATCAAGAGTACTGCTATTAATAGATCCGCTGCAGCCAAATTTTTTATTAATGAATTTAGCGGAGTCTTTAACCACTGGTATTTCCTTATGGCTACTAAAATAAGAACGTTGCCGAACACAGAAGGAACGAAAATTACAACTTCTAAGAAGAAAAATGCCGCCTCAAGGGGATCGAGCTCGTCGAAGAGTGACGTGTTGCGGGAAACAGTGGTTTTGTTATCCATAGTTGATTAGTTTGCAAATATTCAAATACACTGCTCTTTTTTTCCTGTATGTTTTCCCGTTCGATATTTGTTTTCCTTTCAGCTCTCAAAGTAGGTAAATTGCGAGTAGTAAGATTTTAACGTTAATTCAACACCATGAGTTATTCCGTATACTTCTAATAATCATTTTCCTTTCCATAAATAGATTCAAATTTTTGTCACAGCTGTCTTGAATCTAATGATCATAGTTTTTTTAATACACAGCGTCCATCCAACAATCCGTTCCAATTAAATATTTATGCAATATTTATTTTAAACTGTTTATTTTGGCGTGTCATATATTAACAAATAGAACCACCCTTCAAGCTATATGTTAAACACATGAATAGAAAAATCAATAATATGCAACAAATAATAATCAATAAGCAATAAATGGTTAGGTCATGGGCAAAGATTGATAGTAAACCGCTAGATATGACCGTTTAGGTAATAAAATAGGGCGACATTGGTCGATTTGCGATGGTCAATAGCAATTAATTACAAGGTTGTGGTAGTAATATTTAACTCATTTACATCCTGTTGTATATGGAATGTATAAATGTATGAAAACATACAAATAACATAAATGATTTTTCCAAACGTTAAGATAATTCTGTCTTACTGATACGCGTATACTTATTAATTTATGGGTGAGTGTTAGGGTATTTATATATATATACAGTCAAACCCGGCTGCAGAACCTCCCTTGGGGACTGAAAAATGCCGGTATTTGTGAAAACATATATTTTCTCAAGACAGGTGACGAGTGACCATAGTAAGCAGGTTATATTTTTTGAAAGCTGTCTACAGTACGGGTCTGACTGCATAAGGGAGTTCATCGGTTCTAAGACAAAGGTGAATGTACCAAGTAATATAGCAAAAACAAAACAAAATTATGTGGGATAAGGCCGTGACTTTATTGTAAATTTTCAAATGAAAATTATGGCATATTGTAAATATATAGCATGGTATATATGAAAATGATGAGAAAATATGAAAGACAAAGCTCCAGCTAAAATGCCTGGAAGCAACATAGCAGCGCGAAGGTGCAGAAAACTATGAAAATAAGCGCAGAACATACCAGACCTAATAGGAAATTGTAGGTTCTAGTACTTCGCACTAATGAGAAACGAGGCAAAGATGCCCTTACCGATCTCTATGATATAAGATGATAACTATAGATTTCAACGAATGTAATGCATTTTAGATTTTAGTACTAATAAGATTCACAATATGCCATACCGAAATGCACATTACGTAGTTTGAGGGACACTCAACATTTTATGAAAATAAAATTCGCCAAAACGAGGTATGCAGTAAATACACGTTTACTCAATAGGTACAGCAGGTCATTGACAAACAGTTAAAGTCTAGAGCTGGAAATTCCCTTTTGCTATGTACCTTAATTTTTAAGATGTATTAAAATCTATGAAACTCGCTGCACACTTTACATATTGTATATCTTTAAATGTTACAATGTCATTCAGGTATATGTACATATTATCCAATAGTTCGATTACTATAAGCCAGGGTCATCATGAAACTTTTTGCTGAGGTTTCAGTCAAAATGTATTATCTATTTATTTTGAACGAACATCAGACGAACGGACGGACGGGTGGACGAATAGGAAACCACTAGCCATAAGACTTTCAATTAGAAGAGTCTTACTGTCACTGACTTGTTACGTCATAAACATAATATGCTTGAACAGTTTCCTGGGACGTCTTCTTTGCATTCATATTATTGAAATTATTATTCATATAATTATTGTTATTATAATTATTATCATTAACATTATTCTCATAATTGATTCAATTCTGTTTTACACCTATTTTCGATATTTCTTGAGTATTTCGTTTTCCATATCAATGCATTTTTATAACTTATTCTTTTACATTCAGGCAGTTAAGTAATGCATGCAACGGACCTAGATAAATCGGATCTAATAAAATTAACCAGGTACAGCAGTTACCTTTCAACACAAGGTGCCCCAATAGCCGCCGACCCCGACCATGCCACGCCGCTCCTGTAGCTAAACTGTTTAAAGACATTAGAAGAATAGCCGGTTGACGACATTAGTTTTCTGCAGCCCCTTATACCAGAGACTGACCGTGTTAATGCTGGTGTTACAGTTGCTGACGTAATGGATTATCCGCATCAAAGCGTACAGGCTAGAACTGCGTCTAAAAATAATGTGTATGCATTTCATTAGCGTGTAACAAAATTGATAACCCAAATCCATATTTTAGTCATTAAGAAATACATTTAAAGCTGAATATTGTTCAAAATATAACAATAATCTGTATTAATTTATATAAGTCCTTGTATATGATAATCTTTTGCAGAACGGAACCATGCAAAGTATTAGCAGATTCGGTTCGATTAACTTGGTTCATGGGAAATCACTCGTGGCACTCCCAAGTATAGTGTGGCTTATTCCATTTAGCTCAGAATGTTTGTGTTTTTATTTCTATAGCATCGTTCTCCATAAGTTTCGTTGTTTTGCTGGATTTTATTCTTATGTAAAATACTCCCAGAAACAGTAACCAGACTTAAGTATGAAAAGCACATCTTGCCTTACTTCAAACATGTCCGCATTATATTGTTCAACAGTTCTGAAAGAGCTTTGTAATTTCATTACAATGAATTAATAATATATCTATAAATCCGTGAATTATTTGATTTAAACATGACGCTTTCGTGCTTTAAGAAATATTTCTACGACTTAGAATTGTGACAGTATGTTATTAATTTTCATAAGCATCACTTACCATTTACTGTTATACATTACAACAGTTGAGATCTAGGTTACCCTGCTGATGTATAAAATGAAAATATATCTTACATTTCTTTCGATATCTAACAAACAGCAGCTCACCAATATGTTACATTATGAAAACAACCAATATAGCCTACAGGTATCTTTCTTGTCAGCTGTTAATGTTTCATGCCATGGTACGCACCCAACTGGAACGCTCTCTTGCCAATATAGCTAATCAAGTTAATATAGCCAATTTCGTTCCTGGACATGTAAAAAACGTAAGCTTACATTACCTTATTACATACCAATTTTCCTATGTGCAGTCTCTACGAACACTTCAAACATCTGACTGAAATACTGTTGAAAACGGCATGGAACCAATTAATTGTATGTCGCTCCTTTCTCATCGGATCTGTTAAGCTGTAACTAGACTATGCAGCATGCTTTTTATCAATTGAAGCAAGATATTTAAAGTATAATTTTGACAATTGGTAAGAAACAACCAAATGTATATTTCTATTTGATTTAATGACATAATAGTAGTTTGTAACTTTTTTTTTTTTTTTTTTTTTTTGAAATTATATTAGGCTACAAAGCAAAATTCTTTGATTAAACCCAGCGATACTAAATCATGTTACAAAATATTTCCGCAACAATGTACGTTAGAAATGCATAAACCTCAATACACCTCGGGTGAAACCAGTACATGCATATTGTACATATGATTAAAGTCCATAAATAATAATGACCGAGAATAATATACAGGAACTAACGTACTGCAATTTTGCGCATGTACATGCAAACAAAAAAAAACGCTCGACCACACCCATGTTTTACCTGTGAGTGTTTGAACACGTGTCTCCGTTACTTTCCAGAGGACATATTCAAATGCCGTATAAACAGAAAGTTCAGCAATCAAAATTATAAGCGCAGACATCTAAAGAAAATATATAATGTATACTCATCTCAATTGCGAATTCTCAAAACAGTAGCACTGCAGTTTTCCGTCGTTATCTTCTTTAATTTTTTGTAAACGATCTGTCCTCTACGGATTTCCGATAAAGAATGTACTTGTCACTGCACTAAATTTGCCCATGAAAATCCCGTGGGATTAAAACTTGTCAGACTAGTATTTGAACTGATACGACTATAAATACAAATACAGGTGCGGATTAGCAGTGAAGCGTTATGTTAGACAAGACGATACCCACCAAAATTAAAACAATTTATTTCATAAGAGAACATAAATTTACTTAATTGACTGAACTAACAAACGCAATTAAGTAAAAAAAATGAAGATTTATGTTTAAATGAATCGCTCTGTTCAATTATGGTAAAAAGGATACTCTTCGATTTATCAACATTGAACGTGTTAATATTCTATATATTCCAATAATTGTTGTTTTGTTTTTTTCTATTATGCGCATATTAATATAACATTTTAAGCTAATAAAACTATATATGTTTTAGTCGAGTGCGCTTCCGTAGAAAGTATAGCAGATACAAGCACATTTTTTTTCATGAACTTCTTGGGTGTGTCGATAGCATCGTACATCGAAAATTTCAACACAATTTGATTTATTTCAGCCAAGTTACAAGCGTTTTAACATACCACATTCGTATAAACTGGTGTTTTTTATCGTAAGCATAGAGGCTCCAGGCAGGAAAGAAATTATGTCCTACACGAAAATCAATTGTTCTCTGAAATACGAGCCAACTAAATTCTGCAAGAAGTCAAAACTGTTTACAGTGGTTCTTCACACATCCAAAGCCACTGTTTAAAGTAGGGTAAGGGTATTTAATAAGGGAGGACCTAGAGTCCAAGATCTACATTGTGTAGGGCGGTCTAAAACGTCAGCATCCTCTCGTGACATTGTTCATTTTAGAGATATACAGTTTCCCTAATTGATGAATCAGTGGACGTTTTATTTGGAAATGTCCAAAAAATTATGAAAAAAAAACTTGAAATCATCGAAGGTGTGTGCTAGGTGGGTACCTCATCTTTTGACTAAAGCACACAAAGCCCAAAGGATGCAAAGTTGCAAAAATCTTTTAATAATCTTTGAGATAAAGATGAGGCATGGGTATATCATTTCGAAACCCAAAGGCGGATAAACAACAAATAGAGGCGTAGTAAAGAAAAAGAACGACCAGCTATCGCAAATAAGAACTCAAAGTTGCAAACAGTTTTTTTACACAATTTTTCGTTTCAATTCTAAAGGCCCTGTTGTGTTAATACCCATTAAACCCATCAGATCTATTCACTGGTAAGTTTTACAGGGTCAATGTTTTAATATTAGTTAGAAAACATTAAGCTAAACGTCATCCGCAAATGGTCATTACGTGTCATCTGCCTGATTCCTGACAACTCATCTTCACACAAGAACGATTTATCAGCAATATTCCCAGTACCAGTAGGTCAAGCAATTGCTAGACCCTCCATATTTGCTCGAATTAAGTCACTGTGATTTAGTTTTTATGTTTTTTTAAGAAATGCTGGCTGGGCGTCGCTACAATTTCAGAAGTGTCTGCAAAGTATACCAAGGGCAGACGACTCTGCGAATTTCATTTCCTGAGTAGCCTGGATGGGAAACGTACAATTCTGGATGAAGGGTTAATATTTTTACAGGTTTTTCTATACTTGATACGGACAGTCTCAAAATTTTCTGAACCCACCTCGTATTTGACCAGCCTGAATAGCAATCTGATATTTAGTAAGATAAAATGTAATATTATAAGTACGATATGTAATAGGGTTTTAATAGCACTATCTTCATCTGCAATGATATATTCGGCTGAAGTGTACTTTAACCTTTGTATTGTACAAACAATCATTTTTTAAGATTATTATTCCCCGATATTACGTATACATTGTCTTTAGAAAATGACGGAACTCGAAATATTACGAGATATAATATAGTCTGCCAATATATTGGGAAAATGTGACTTCTGATGGCATTTTTTGTTAATGCTCGGATATTAGTATTAAAGTGTTCCTTAGAATCGAACATGAAATTTAAAAGGGGCTGTCGCCTTCTAGGGTTCCTCATTACAGTACAATGGGGTCAAAGGTCAAATAAGTGCATTTAAAAATAAATTATGCCGCTGTGCACTCGTTTTATTTTCATATACCATCTAAATTGGTTTAAATACTGTTTCTCAATGCTCTTTACTATTTTTTAAAAAAACTGATGATAATATATAAAATATATATCTAATATATATATAATATTATATAGAATAATATATATCTGGGGAAATATGACGGCAAAGTATGTTTTACTTGATATGTTTGCTAATCTTTATATGTGGATGAACTAGTGAAATATTTTTGAAAATGTTGTATCAAAGGGCTATTTCAATGTAAATTCAAGGTCACAGACATGTCAAGGTCAAAACTGAACTTTTAAAAATGAGTGCTAAGTTATTAACGGTAGCAAAATGGTGCGTATATTAACAATATACACAACAACTTTTCTGACTCCACACCTGTTTTTCCCTTTATCGCCAAATTTGACAGATTTGAATGAATGTTTTACACAATGTTAAATGATTATTTTATTATAATATAACATAAAAACCACCATAGCCTGATGTAAATTCATTTAACTGTAAGGGTAACAATAAGGTAACCCTTAAATTAAAAGTCACATTAGTAAATTCCAACTCACAGTAGTACACTTTGACCCAATTAATGCAATGATATTAAAATTGTTATATTCTGAATGTTCAACTCTGTTTAGTTGTAACGGAACATCTGTTAATATTTTCTGTTTGTACATATTAATTTTTATCAGGTTTGTGACGTCATTAATGACACCAAATTAATGACAAAATTGTTTAATCCCGCAGATGACAGTATTGCCGTATACAGACCAGCACCAAGTTGCATTCATTCGGTGACATTTTTTGTAGGGGGACGAGGGGTGGGGTACCTTATTTAAACTGTCATGGCACAACGAATGTACGAACAATTGATATCGTTGTTATGTTTATTTAATTGAACTGGTCATTAAACAGTGTGTCCAATTTTCATTCAAATCTGTGAAAATTTGGCAGAGATAAAAACAAAAGTCTGGTGTGCAGTTAGAAAAATTGTTGAGCAAATGATTACAAAATGACACTGCAAATGCATTTCTTGCATTTCAGGCAGCAATAAAACTTGAATTTAAGCTTTGAACTGACTATAAAAAGAATATTTACATATTGTACAATTTTTGAGAAATGTGTGCGAAAGAGAAAATATGATAGGTTTTGCAGAAGAAGACTAAGCGGAAAATGAATTACATATAAATGTATAAACTTCTCACGTAAAGAGTATTTTAGCTCAATCAGTAGAGCACATATCTAATGATCGAGGGACCATGAGTTCGATCCCTGGCAATTTGATCATTGTCATGTGTGATTTCGTCCTCCACTTTCTGAATCATTTGGAGATGTCGGCAGTTACTTGCAGGGAAAAGGCTACTATTTGTAGAGACTCCAGAAACACTGATTAATTAATGATAATAAGTTAATTGACCGCCGTTACATTTATAATATTATATGAAATACTTCTCCAGCTCCTAAAAAAATGATTTCAGATCTGGTGATGATTCATTATTTGATATATATTTATGCTAATTCGTCCACGTGACGATGGTTAAATAGGACATTTTAGAAGAATAACTGAAATATTGGTCAGAGCATAGGTTTACACAGTACATGTACGGTAATAAACTAATCAGAAGAGATCTGTATGATTTCAACTAGTTAATCTATACACTATTCCCTTGATTCACTGTAAGATATAGTTATTTTTTAAGTCAGGCTTTTATCATCATATTTTAGGTATTTCCAATTAAGTAGCACATTTCAAGAGCTAGATTTTCTATCACCGAAGCTCTTAATGCGATATTTGCGTCATTTTAGTCTAAAAATTCACCACGCTATTTCTGTTTCGATCTTTTTTATCTTTGGCTTTGCTTCTACACTCTCACTTCTTATTTAAATCAAAGCTGAAAAACGAATCAGATCTGACATATGGTTTCAGACAGGATGTCCTTGACAACATTGTGAAAACAGTGATACATTGAAGTTATACCTTCCGATATTTTCATGATTACTGACATAATTATGATGGTTCAACTAATCAAAATGATGAAATATTGTGGTTCGATAGTTACCATGAGATATAAAAAGCGTAAAAATAACTTCCTGCATGATGAGAAGAGCATGAAGAAGAGATTTGAAATTCAAAATGATGGATTTATAATAAACAAATAATGCCGATTGATAAATTATGTCAGGCTAACCCGTCAATAGCTTGTGAAGTGTTATGGAGTTTATTCATTTTTTATACAAGGGTAAGAAGTTATTTCTATATAAGGGAAATCCATTACAACATTCCGCACTGAATTAATTGACAATATATTTTACACGTTTAAGGCTACAATAGCATTAGCTCACAATTGCTTATTTTATAACAACAGTAGATTCCTTCTTGATACATTGGTAAGTTTCTCCACACGGTTCTATCACCAACCAATCACTCGGAAATCTAAAGGTGTTGTAACAGAAAAACAAACATGATTTGCCCCTATATTCACGGTCATAAAGATCATACTAATAACATTCGATATACTATCGAATTCACTGAGAATTATCAAGCCTTTTTAAAGTTATGACATCTAAAGAACCAACATAAACAAATATTTACAAAGTTGTAGATATTGAAACACTTGAAGAGCGGTTACAAGCTCTTATAATAGCCTAATGTCAGTGTGCAAGGAATATTTTTTTAGCTGTTTCAAAAATATGAAAAGTACCATTTTTCATGCTGATCATCATGCGTAAACCAATGGAATAGAGTTTTGATTGACAGCATGGACAGTTTTAGATAATGCTTGAGAAAAATTTAAACCGAGAGTTTGATAGGACAAGCAACATGTGTAGTACAAGCTAACGTGACGTATACATTATATAGACCTTACACCGAGTTCGAGCAAGCAAACTTTGACTTTGCTAGTCTTTATAAAATACAGTCAAACCTGTCTATAAAGACCACCCTTGGGAGAAACAAAAAGTGGTCTTAATTGACAGGTGGTCTTTGTTCACAGGTAAAACATAAGTGTAAATGTTAAAATAGGAAACAAAACCAGTAGTGTTTAGAGACAGGTGGTTTCTGTTCAGAGGTGGTCTTTAGCACAGGTTTGACTGTACGCGCCATAGAATTTTTCTACCTGTACTGTTCATACAGACAACCATACAGGTAACCAACCAGCCATTATGGAAACTGTTAGCCAGAAAACGGAAATTTTAGAAGCATGAGAAAAATAACTTTCATAAATGAACAAAATATTCGAGCGTACGACAATTTAAGCTCATTCTATAGAAATACCTTTAGTCGTTTTGAATTTAGTCAGTCTTAAATGCAATAAATCTATTTGAAGTAATTTATTTTACTTCTGAAATTCATAATTATCACCGAAAAATTACAAGTTTGTACTAGAATGTAGCAAAAATTGCAGATATCTGAAGTTTATAACAAAAAATGCACTTACTGACCTTTGACCTTGTGCTGTGACCTTACTATGACCCTTAGAAGGCGACAGCCCCCCTGAAAAGTTTCCAATTTTTATAAAGTTAACAATGAACATGACTGTCGGGCATTAACAAAAAATGCCATCATAGCCAATTTCTAGGCCTCTTTTTTGGATATATAGGCAGACTAATAACAATGAACCGTCTAGGGAAGCAAGAAGACATTAAAATAATTTCAAAAAATCATATATAAAAATATCATCTGTAGAATACTTCATTAGGATAATAAATATTCTCAAATGATGAATAAAGTGAGGAAAGAATAAGAAATGTATCACAGTGTTTTGCTTATTTTATTCAGTAACTGTATGCCGTAAAAGGAGACTGATAGTGGTGTTTTTCAATCGGCAATGGAAGCATTAATTCTTCATTTCTTCATTTTAAACTTTTATATCTTTGTAAAGAGAAAATAATGACGAACACTTCAATAGGATAATAAATATTATGCGTTCATTCTAATGAAAACAATATTTGTTCGTTTTTTCCTTCTTTGTTTCTATTGGAATATATCAACCAGATAAAAATCGTTTTCAAGGGGGATAATTTTACCGATAAGACGGCGAACTCAACCTAATTGTTGATCATGAATTCAAACTTGGTCAGTTTGACATTCGACCAAAACACCTAAAATAACTCCCACACACAGTTTTGTATCCAAGAACCTAGGTATTTTCTTTGATTGGGTCGAAATCGTTTTTAATATATTTATTGTTTTCAGGCGCTTTGTTTTTACTAAAGGCAATGTTATCATTTTCAAAGTATGCTTATACAATGAATTTTACAAAAATGTTCTTTCATTTTATGAAGATAAACAATATAAACTTTAATTTGAAATGTTAGGGTTAAATAAATTTCACGCACCCCTTCCCCGTTTCGCCCCTATACGAGTTATAGAAGATCATTGGATGGACTCCGTGAGATGAAAGGGATTTAAGGGAACATATCTTAAGGATATTAAATCACTGTGTCTAGACTCACTTCATATGTCAGCTGATTCCAGGCATCTAATTGGTTGATTCAGATCCCGGTCTTGAATTTTATCTTATCAATTTTGCTCTTTGAAACTTGTCTCTGTTCTCAGTACTAAAATAATTTCCTCAAACTAACTGAATAACAGGAAAATCACTACGGTATACCGCTACATGTCTATCAAATGTAGACATATACATTGTCTACACACATTCAAGATAAAAATAACATAAACTATCGTTTTGTAAAAGGTTAGGCTAGTGGGCTATTTGCATAGTTCGAGACGATAGACCGTGACTCAAAAGCAGAATAAAGTAAAACTCCACATTTGAACTATTTGATGAAAGAGATGGATAACTTTGAGCTTTATTTTTTATTGTAGCTTTGCTATGGGTACTGATGTTAGAAGCGGATATTTTGAAGTTTTCTATATCATTATGCTCTACCAACAGAAATGTTAAAGGCTGGTTATGCTGAAGAAACTCTGTGGGAAATCCCATTACTTGACCAAAACACACATCTGGACTGAAAAGACTGGCATTTAACATGTTTGTAAATACAAAAAACTGATAACCCGATACAATACGTGAAACTTTTATTTGTATTTTAAACGTGAATGCCGCAATGAATAAACATCTACTTTGAAGTGGAGTGGAAATGACCATAGACTGACACAGTTAATAAAGGTATGTTTACCATAGAACATAAAGGCAGAAATTGATACCAAAGTTCAATTCAGAGAAGACACTCTTATGGTTAATTAAGTTGACATTATGATTTAACTGAATCCTATGCGTTACTATGTTTGGTGCGTATGTTGGATCATGATACTCAGCGTGAACTGAACGCATTCTAAATAAATAATCATACTACAATGTATATTGTTCCGTATTTAAACAGCAATAAACATGTTCAAAGGTCTTGCTGTCAATCAGGATGATCAATTCTACCTCTAAATCCGCGATCCGTAGCCATTTGAGCGTTACGTTAGTCCAACTTGGTTGAAACTAATTCATCCATAGTTAAACGTACTAAAACGTAGTTATCCGTACTGAAACGTACCTTGCCGTATTGATCCGTCGCTGAACGTAGTTATCCGAGGCTGTCCGTACTTAAGCTAGTTCTACGTAGTTCACCACAGATCCGTCTACGCGCTGGACAAGTTGCCAGACGCAGTAAAACGTAGTTCAACGTAGTACTTATTTTCGTCCCCCCGTTTTTCGCCATTTTCCCATGCTATGACGTACTGCTCCGTACTTATCTGTGTCCGCTCCCCCACAGACCAGTCCCATCCGCACCGTACCTAAACGCACGGACATATGCGTATGTGTGACTGTAGCTTTAGACTTACCTAATACGTTATTTGTTAAAACCTTAGAACATTATTTTCTGTAATAATCAACACAGAATAAATTCATCAAAATGTCAGTACTAATTATTATCGTTAGACAAAGTTCAAACGACATAATTTTTAAAAAATAAACAATTATCTCTGTCGAGACATACAAGTATGCCACAACAAAAACACTAACTTCCGGTAGCAGGACTGCTATATAAATGATCGTCGGCGCTTGTGGTTAGAGGAATTTAAAAGACTGGACAAAGAAAGATGATTTTCCTATTATTGTTTTTCACCGTCTCATTTGTATCAGGTATGTAAATACTAAGTATTTTGATTCTTTCTTTTTTGTTTTGATGGTTATTTGAGTATTTGTCATGTCAAAGGCCCATGAAATAATTTGTTTTGTTTAACTAAAAGAACTCATTTTTCTATAAAACCCACTATCTTGCAAACGAGATATCGTGAAAGTGTTGTGAGACATCAGTTGAAATTCAATCATTTAAATAATTTAGTGATAAAAATAACAAGGTTAACTCTTTAAAACAGCTAGAATATGTACAGCCGGCAAAATAGAGCTACGGGATGTTAAGGTTTATCCGCACGGGAAAATAAGACCCATCGAGTTTTTGCATGAGTCAATACATTTCTATATAGCTCAAATAATATCCTTTCCTTCATTTACATTTATGAAAAGACTATATAGTTTTATTATATACCTATATATATTTTGTTAAAAATACAGCTTTTATTTCACAAATAAATATGAACAGGCAGAAAAAATGTTCGTATTGTACCTTTTGTATGTATGTTGCCGGACTATTTTCATTTAATATGCATGACTTAACACAGTTCTATAAATAGCGCGCACAAAAGCTTCACTTATTTCTATTTCAACATCGACAAACATTTCAGATTTCTTTCGATAACAAACAACAACCCAAAAATTGGAGGTATATGATAAAAGGGTCATTCCAACAGTAGCTAAATCTGGGATTTTGTACTCGGCTCTCGTGGACTTTGCATGGACGGATCACACTCGCCGCTTGCGCGCCTCGTGAGATCCAATGTGGCAAAATCCACTCGGGCCGAAAACAGCATCCAAGGTCGGGCGACTTTTATAATAACCCTATTATATTAGCTTTGCGTACGATGAATATCTTATTATGAATATTTTATTTGAAAATAGGTTTGTGTATACTTACGTCATAGATATACAGTGAAATACAGATAAACCGTTAGAATTTCTCGTATTACTCCTGTAGACCATTGCTTATGTTCCTCAAGCTTATATATCATATCAATAATATCGGAAAAAGACTCGAGCGTGCTGTATTTCGAACTAGCTTTTTCACCTTCATGTTAAACTAGGGAATTTCCATCTTCGAGCTGTCAATGTCCAAAGCTAAATTCGGTTTGTTTATGCTTTGAATTTCGATTTTAGACCTGGCTTGAAGTTAATGCCAGTTCGAAATGTTGACTTGACCTTAAATTTCTGTTTATGTTCTCCAACAGGCTCGAAACGTTTGAAAATTTGAATTTCTACTTTTGAGCAGGTCTGAAATTAAACGCTAGATGGCAATTCGTCTTTTGGAATTTTAGTCTCCGAGAAGTTTCGAAATTCAGTAACAGTTTGAATTATAAATTGGGCATTGGATCTTAAAGCAAGATCATAGTTAAATGCCAGTTCGAATTTCATCGTTTTAAAATTCGAACTTCTATCTTTAAGCAATGTTGAAATTCAGTGACAAAAGTTTTAATTTCAATCTTCAAGATGACTCGAAGTGCCATGCTAAACAGAAATTTAGTTCCGAATTACAATCTTTGAACGTGCAAGAATTCTAGTTAGATCGAAATTCAGCTCTTTCAAAATTGAAACTTCGATTCTCGATCTTGCTTGACATTCAATGCCAGCTATGAAATTTTGAACCAGCTGGATATTCAATACCAGGGCCCAGTTGTTCGAAACATCAACAGGCGATTAAGTTAACGGCTAAATAACTTTAAGGGTTATTTTTGAACATTTCAAAGACTTAGAAAAACAAATGTATGAGGTAAAAATTATGAACACTGAAAATCTTTACAATAGAATCAAAACATCATACTAGTGTTTCCCAACAAGTCTTGTATTTTGAATCAAAATTTAATCGGCAGTTAGTTTAACAGCCGGTTAAAGTTTCGAACAACTAGGCCCTGGTCGACATAAGGCTTTAAATAGCCGAATATCGATCTTCGAGCTGCTGGAGATTTGTAACTGACTCAAAATTAGACATGTTAAGAAGCTGACTTTTGATCTTCGAACTGGCAAAATATTCAAGGGTAATTCGAAATTGATTTTGATCTTTGACTGTTATTAAATTGTACACGAAACTATATAAAACATATACATCAATTTCATTATCTTTAAGCAATGCAACGGTCCTGGATAGATAAGTCATCCGTTATTATTTAGATTATAACAGTGTAGACCGAAAACTCGACAACCTATTTACCTAATCAATAGCGACAGTTGTTATTGACTTTTATAGTGACTTTTATGATTGGTACAATTTTCCCATATTGGCTACTACTGTTTTGACCATTACTCTTTCCGCGCTTTTCTGCGTACTTAACATAATAATACGCGTCAAACGACGAGCGGTAAAGCCTCACACAGCACATGCTGCGGCAACCACGTGACCAAAGACACTGTCAGGGATATTATAAGAATCTTTCACTGCTTGCGGGTAAAGATGGGAATATCTGGCACGTGGATAACTGTTTAGGCGGTAACGAGGCTCCTGCCGAGTTACCGCCTAAACATTTACCCGAATGCCGGATATCCCCATCTTTACCCGCTGCCAGTGATTGATTCTTTTTCTTGCATGCCTTATTTGTAGAAGATATATAGAAAAACTAAGGTTTTTCTTTAATGCGCTATTTTGTTATAGTAGCGTAGGAATTTATGCATTCATTCATGAATTATAGCACGTGAGTCTGGTGTAAGACGAGTTTTTCTAGCACCGGAAAAGCACGGGATAATCCTGTCCGGCATGCAAGGAAATGCCCATACTCGACAGTAGTCAATGTTATCATTGCCCAGTACATTGCTTTGAACATGTTTGTAAAGTGTGAGTTCTGATCATGCTCTGCAATAAACATTATAGAGCAAAAATGCAAACCAATAAGTATCAGTATTGTTAACTCAAGATTCAAAGAGCTGAATATCAAACCCGCTTGAAAGCTGGGAGATGCTTTGTAAAGTACAGCAGACGTGCTAATTTTAATATCACAATGTGTTTGAACACAACGTAAGCATTCAATAGTAAAAGAAATCCAGAAAGAAGCGTATCCCATAAAAACAACAACAAAGATTAGCGTAAAACGTGTGTCAAATATTTTTTTTTGGCAGGACAAAAGACGAAACATGAGTTTTAAAGTAAGAATAATATGAATGCCAGACTCTGCATTCGTAAGGTACTGGTATGGTCTCATCATCTTCATTGTTCGCCCTTCCTAAAACAAGCGCAATGTGCTATACGATCTTTTTGATTTTCATATATTAGCAAAGAGTAAAAAGAAAAATCAATACGCTCGTGAAAATAAAGAAAGTATCACAATTCAGGGTGGGATACATTCTATATTCACAATAGAACAAATATCACCCATTTTATTATAAAGACTTGTAGAATGCATCACGAGAAAAAAAACAGTTTACATAAAATCTCTAAGGATCTAACTCGTAAGAAGAGGCGGTACAGAGAAAATCAGTAGGCTTGAAAGTTCCTCCACATCATGTATAAAAGTAATAATAATAATAATAATAATAACAATGGAAAAGGAAAACAATACGCAACGTTGATAAGGTAGATATAAGTATCATCTCTTACGCGATCTGCTTTGCATCGTACAAATTAAGCAATATTTTTAAAAGAAATTAAATAGATTTACCTTTTTCATTTAGTAGCGGCAATCCGTCTGAAAATTTATCCATAATATAATATTCAGTTTACGAATAAACTGCGTTGCATTTCTAAAGTTTCTGTTGTTATAGTATTTATTGTGACGTCATAACGTCGACGTCACGGAAATCGCCGAGTCAGAATACGGATGTTAACGAGCAAGATTTGCAGACATTTTAATTATCTATACTTACAACTTCTGGACGGTTTATGTAGGCTCAACAACAATTGTGTGGAAAATCCTGTATTATTATACTTCTGTGGTAACTTTCAATGCTATATTTATAAGTGCAATTAAAAAACAATTCAGGAGCTTCTCTCGCTTTTAAATTCAGTTCCGCAATAAAACTCTAAATTAGATATCTATATCATTTAAATTTTAAAAAATATATAGTCATAATTAAAAAAGGAGTGTTGTTAAAGAACATAAGAGGTAACGAGATTGAAATTTCATGAATACTAGTTTCAATAATTGACCGCTATTACCAAAAAATAGGCCATCGACTTTCATTTAATAGTAAAAGAATTTGCCACAATTTGAAAATGCCATTCCTTGTCTTTTTTCTTATATATTCTTCTTCCATGTATATTGATACAAAATCAATGATATGTACCCAGAGGGAGGGAAGATCTATATTCAAATTTCAGAGCCGCATCTTTCTACTCCCGAACCCCCGACGTCGCGCCCTTAAACTGTACTCTGCAGCAGTGTATGTTTGAGCGTGTTTATGATAAATATAAACACACAACTAGATAGAAAAAGTAAAATATATAGACAGCGAGAACAAAACGAATAAAATAATGAAGAAAGGAACTCAGTGGGCAATCGTATTTGAACCATCAGCAGTAAAAACATTCTAAAATTCAAATTAATGTCTATTACATTTTGTAAGGAACACCTTTACTATGCGATTAATTTTTATGTTTAAACTTAAAAATAGCATGTTCCTTGTTTATTATTTTCAGCCTCCGATAAATACGTAAGGCTTGAAGATAAAACCTCAGATCCGGGTTTACCTGAACATGTTACCATGGATGTTGTGAGAAATGGTCGGGTTGTCACCAGACTTAACCTGCAAGAAAACAAGCGTCTGAATGAAAATGCCAATGTTTACGAATCCGTTTATGACAATGGAAAACTGAGGCAAACAAAGAGGGAAACAAAACCAATGACGGTATTCTTCTTTTCTCTTTGATGTAGGAAGCATAGATTATTTTTGTATTCTTTAAAGCGGCGTTGTTTTCTGTGTGCAGTCTGATCAAGATCTACTCTGTTCGCCATTCAGTCAGTACTTTTTAGGTATGCACCCTTTTTAACAGTTAATGGTACCGTCCAAATTTGATAAGTTCATTATAGAAAGTTAGCGGGGTAAGGGTTAATATGATAGGCGTCCGTTACACTATGTAGTTTTCGCTGCTTTTTAAGATATTTTAAATCTGTTGCAAGTATATTTTGAACGTGTTATGCTGAATATTGCACACAATTGTAATTTTCTGTATGCTGACAACCTGTTTTCTATACATGTCTCATTTCATCGAATGAGTATCTAAGAAACAGTTTAACAATTAAGCCACAATGGTTTTTATGCTGAAAATTTCATACAATTAATGAAAAACGTAAACAAAAACTGAGAAAAGTATCCTTGAAGGTAGAAAACATAGTAAGATAAGAATGGAGTTCTCTCGAAATTGGGTAAAATGAATTCAATTTTTTGAAAATGGCCACTGACGTGTACTCTTTAGCGTGCCAGCTGTAAATTAACCTTATACTGGACTCTTATCCCAAATATTAGATAGTTTAGTTGAAAGAGCTGGGTAACGAACTCAGGACCTTTTGGTTTCTTAGCCAGAAAATTTTACCACTGAACCACTGCGTCTGCTCGTTGCTTTAAGTACGTGCTTCGTTTAAGTATCTTGCATGGACTTCACGGAAAAAAAAACACGTGTTCTGAACAAGTTTGTTTTTGTGCAAAGTCCATTTAGTTTTTGGTTCAAGGTTAGTCTAAATTCTAGTGACATTTTGCAAAAGCCACAAAGTGACTGGTATTTGTTTATTCATTATTTATATGCAAGATTATTATCTTTATTTTCCCATCTATTTTTTTTTTTTTTAGATAATTTCATAATTGTTACTTAGATTAAAATAAAGCGAAGGGTTTAATGGGAAATAACAAACACAATTACCATATTATTAACGGAAATTGGTGTTACGTAATGATTGCTTTTGGAGTTACATTCATCAAAGGTTTACTGACACTAAATAGGGAAAATGGCACAAAAGTATGCAGGCCGATTGATGTAGTTATTTCTTTGTTTTGCTGTATAAAGTACATTTAATGACATTTTTTCTGCAGAAATCACATTAGCAGTCTGTGTTTGGCATTTAAGGTGTATTTCCGTCGCAAACGCACTATGTTGGTTTTCTCGTGGCGCGCCTCATATATCTAATATCCACGTGTAGTGCTTTCAAAATGTCAGCTGAATCAGATATAATCTGTCTGTAGTTACTGCACAAATTATCTCTGAATAATTGTTCATTGGCATTGATCTCAAAAAGTATTTGCTTCCTGTAATTATTTTTCTCATTAACTTTCTTGTTATATACTTGCAATATTATCCCACGATTCAAACTTGATAATACTAAATATGTAATAATGGCGGGGAAAAAAAATTCTCATTTTTTCCCAGTTAAAGGCATTGACAGCATTTGATAGCATTTTCAAGGAGATTTTTTTGCATTAATAGAAATATAAGCAAACCTTATTACCCATGTGTCCATACCCACATTTTAGCTGTCAGTTTGGAAGATATACCATAGTGTTGACCTGTCAGACAAACAATTTCTCTTACAAGATACATGACCCCTACTTTTCTTGGTGGAACTTATCAGAATACTAAGCGATTATACAAACAGAATACTAAATCAATCCTTCACGTACACAGATTTTTTAATTTGTTGAAAAATTTCAATCTGTAACATGTCTATGTATTTGGTTTCCCGTTCTTACTCTTACTTCTATCCAAAATATATATTTTGCGGAACAAAATTTTATATTTTAAATACATTTTAAACGTTCGACCGAAACGCATATGGTGCCACACTGCGTCGCCTTGCCGTTACCGGGTATTCGCAGCAAAGAAACGAAAATACAAGTGACAGAATGCGTCTCATAAGAGCATCCAGATGTGTTGATCCTTACCCACGGAGCTCCCGAGTTTGTGGGGTTTTATAGAAAATGTTTTGTGAGCAACGACCTACTCAGGGCAAACTAAAGTGTGTATGTGGTGCCTATGACATGGTCACAAAGTCCGAGCATCGATACCGCAACAATCATTATGTTAATGAGAGTGTTCTTCAAAATGTCGAGCTTTCTGTTCAGCCTCAGATTTTAGGTCGGCTGCATAAAATATTTTTATTTTATTCTTAAATCCCAACGACCCTCCGCAAGGCGACTAAATTTCATTCTCGCTTGAAATAATTCGGCACCAAAGCCAAGTTAGTGACTAAGCTATAGCGATGTAAACAAGTTCTATAAAGTAAAGGTACCAATAATGTTGATTTTGAAAAAAAAAATGATGTTATGACTGGCATTATTCAAGATTAAATTCATAATAATTTTGTTAAGTAGATTGTTTAGTGAAATCGTAGGCAAAACTAAAATAATAAAAATAGGAACTTATTCTATGGAGTCTTCTAAAAGTTAAGATGTCATTTACGTTTTAATTTCTATTTCCTTTCAAAATGTTAACCGCTTAATATATTTTGTCTTCAGGGTGTTAAATATTATCAAGACAAAAGAAATGGAGCAGCATTGAGTGTAACTTGTGAAGAAACACCTACTGGACACTGTAAACGAGCTGTGGTTTGTAATAATTCCTGGCCTTATCTGTTATTAAACAAACAATAAGGGATAAAACACACGTCTTATTTTGAGATGTATGTCATATTTCTTTATCATCAAGAACAGTTAACATTACAAATATTTCTCAAATTTACGCCAAAGTCTTGGTGTTCGCTACCTAAACTTTTAATAATTGCTGTACAGTATACCTGTATACTTTTCTCCATATTTATTTCACCATCCCTGTACATTTAGCTTTCAAGTGAATTCATCAATAAACATTATAATTACGGAGAATGTAATTCACGTTTTTGCCTCGTTTTATGTTGTCATTTCCAGGGCTAGACTGTTTCTTTTATGATCTGACTTAGGATGAAGTAAAAAAAGTAAGAGAAAATTAAAGTAAAGATGCATGCGATTGCTGTTTATTCTGTTTCAAACTGGAGCAAAATTTTATCATATATTTGCAAAATTCCAGGAGGGATATTTAGATATCGGAGAAGACACCTTTGAGATACGTCCTGCAACTCATCCCGCGGATAAACGAATGACTAGCAATAAACGTGACAATCTCCATTTAATATCAAGTGTCGCCCAGTTTAAGAATTCGCATGAAAGGAAAAGAAACACAGAACAAGAGTACCCAAAAGATTATATAGGTAACAGTATAGTGACTATATGTCTTGTTTTCGATAGTGCATAATTACATCATTTAAAAACAGTTTACATTATCATAAACTCCTTTCCCCCATCCTTTCCACTCGAACGAAGTTTTTATGGGTCATCATGAGCTTTGTCGACTGGTTGCAAAATATTTGTGATGCAAACTGCCTCTCAGGGACCTGAATGAAATTTCTCAAATCAAACACTATCGTATTAAGCCCGCCCGCTTAGCTCAGTAGGTAGAGCGTTGGTCTACGGATCGCGGGGTCGTGAGTTCGATCCCCGGGCGGGGCGTATGTTCTCCGTGACTATTTGATAAACGACATTGTGTCTGAAATCATTTGTTATCCGCCTCTGATTCATGTGGGGAAGTTGGCAGTTACTTGCGCAGAACAGGCTTGTACTGGTACAGAATCCAAGAACACTGGTTAGGTTAACTGCCCGCCGTTACATGACTGAAATACTGTTGAAAAATGGCGTTAAACCCAAAACAAACAAACAAAAAACTATCGTCTTAACATGTTCGGGTTTAGCGTCTTTTTCAACCGTTTTTCAGTCATACAAACATCGGTCCCTGCTTGTAGCAGTGAGCGCTGTATCAAGTTTGATTTTGCATCAAGCCTTAGACTATTAGATGATACTCCACATAGTCTGACACCTAGTACTATCATTTAAATGCGCAAAGAGAGGAAGCTTCACTTGAAATGTCAATGTGTATACCTCAGTTTTATAGAGGTGGGTGCACCGTTATACCATTCACTGAAATACGCTTCTTTCACTAAAATCTAGCTTTTATGAAAGTTACCATTTATTCCAAAATGGGCAAGGTCACTTGGATGACTCCACGCAGTCCTCAGTTCTTCTTCTTTTCCCTCCACCAGTTCATACTCTTTTCAGTTTAATTTGTCTTCACATATTTGATGCATCTAGTAACTCCAATGACAGCTCTAGTTAAAATATAAGATTAAGTATTGTACATGTCTAAAAGAATGATTAAGCATTTTTCGTAGTATTTGTATCCTATAGAGTCATCATTCGTTTGGGTTAGCGTCAATTTCGTTAAAATTTATATAATTTTCTTTTGCAGAAACCGACAAAACCGTAAGTTTAAACTGCTTGACTTTGATTTTTTGGACACTAATACTAAAGAAACCCTTGTTTTGACATTTAGTTGGGTCTTTTTCACCTTAATGTTTCTAACGTCATACTTTTTAGCATAGTTGGAATATGATTAAATTTCTCATAAACGATAAAGAGATTTTAATAGGTTTAATAGGAAGAATTGTTACTACAATTATTGTAATTTAGTGTTTATATTGTTAGAGCATGAGCTTATTTGAGCCGCACCATGAGAAAAACAACATAGTGCATCTGCGACCAGCAGGTTGGTCTGAATCCGGCAATGCTGGCCGCAAACGCACTGTGTTGGTTTTCTTATGGCGCGGCTCATTTATACTGTAGATGAGGACTGGCAAAACGAACATCAAGCGGCAATCTGAGACATCAAAGACAGAATATGCTGTGGAAATCATTGTAGTCATTGATCCTTACTTGTGGAAAAGGTATGCACACTTATTTATAAAAGTAATTCTATTAAGCAAATGTGAATTATGCATATATACGCCAGGACGAGAATTGTATATGTTTCTTTACTTGTATTGTAAGAGCAATATTTAGTCTAAAAAATCCCCGAGCAATAGTTTTGAATAATGACCGGCAAGTCATTCAATAAATATGTGATATTTACCGCACAATGTCAGACTTTCTTATGTCAGTTTTTTTTTAACTCTGCTATGTATCTTTGTTCTTGTTATGTCTTCGTTCATAGCGTACATTTGTTGAAAAGCATCTTATTGAGATGGAGTCGATTTGCTCCTTAACCTCTACCTCCTAACAAATACAAGCAACCGTTTCTTTTTTTAAAAGGATGTAATTACGTTTACTCCGGTGTTTCTTCAGGGCCAGTGCCTGCTCCGCATGAGCGCGACGAGAGATGGCACGGTGGTACGATGGCGAAGCGCGAAAATAAGATGTCGAAACGCAACAGTACGATGGTGAGAGTCCATAGTACTGTCGCGCTTCGCCATCGCACTGTCGCAACCGTCCGCTCGTCCGTCTAATCTTTGTTCAGACTATTACTTTGTCGTGCATTGAGGAAATACTTAATGCTTGCTTCATGTGATGGACTATTACAAACAAACACGAGATCTCTGTCTGGAATGTCAATGTCACACTTGGCTGAGAAGGTTGGCCAATGTTCATAAGAGTTCTTATCATATCAGTTACATGTATTACTTTTTATTTTCTCAATAACCTCTATCTCCCCACAAATACAAGCAACCGTAGCTTTTTTTAAAGGATGTAATTAGGTTTACTACGCCGTAACGTTAGGGCCAGGGCCTGCTCTGCATTAGCACAGCGAGAGATGGCACGATGGTATGTTAACGAAGCGCGAAAGTAAGATGGCAATACCTGGACAGTATGATGTCAAAACGCGACAGTACGATGATGACAGCCCATGTATTTGTCGCGCTTAGTTATCCGCAATCTTACTGTCGCGCTTCGCCATCGTACAGCCACGGTTCGCCATCGCACTTTCGCACCAATCCGCCTAATTTTTGTTCAGACTATTTCTTGTCGTTGAGAAAATACTTTATGCTTGCTTCAGTGTGATGGACTGTCACCAGCAAAGACCAGCTCTATATCTGGAATGTCAATGTCACACTTGGCTGAGGAGGCTGGCAAGGGTCATAAGAGTTCTTATAACATATCAGTTATTGCCTTTTATTTCCTAAATGAAATGACTATTGTCAGACTAGGGCCCTTAAGTAAGGCTGGGCGATATTTTGCAACGCGATATTCGAAGGGGCGACGTTCGGCGGGACGGTATTCTGCAAGGCGACGTTCGGTGAGGCAAGGTTTGGTGGGGCGATTTTCGGCGAAATACGTTCGATGGGGAGACGTTTGGCGAGTCGACATTCGGCAGGGCGACATTTGGCCGGCGGCGTTCGGTGGTACAACATTGTCGGAGCGCTCCGACTTTGGGGGGAGCGGGGTTTTGCAGGGAGACGTTCGGCCGAACAACGTTTGTCGTTGTGTCGCCACGACAGAATGAAATAACGAAATGACACAAATCAGCCACCATAGTGTAGCAAGTTTTACTACCTCTCATCAACTGATTAAATCAAATCGACTTTGCTAACGTATTGCTTCGTTGTGTTTTCTGCTTCGAAATAAGACCTTCTCAAGGCTTAAAGGTTTTGTTTACAATTAAAAGAAATTAGTTAGTTGAGCCGAAAATTTTATTTTCTTTCTGTGATCATATTTTTGGATGGAAAATGAATCTAATGTTGTTAATCTGAATTATTTCTCCATTTTACAGGTATTTAGACAAGACAGAAGCCACAAATGGTATTACTAAGGAGCAAGCAACTGAATATCGACTGAGAAGAAAATTCGCCCACATCATCAATGGTGTATGTATAAGAGCTTACCCCTAAATAATTAGCATTTCGATGCTGAATGAACCGTAACAGAATATCTAAGTTAAACGTATAATTTAAATGCTGAACACTGTGGTGGCTGATTTCTGCCATCTCGTTCTGGCGTGTTGGCGCGTTTGCAGGGCGCCAGGACGCCAGGACGCCAGGACGACAATTATACGCGCCAAGACGACACACAAGGCATTTGTCGTTCTGGCGGGGGCACCAACACGCTAAATTGTGAAGTTGTCGTCCTGGCGTTCTGGCGTCTTACCATAGAACACTGCCAAAAATGTAAGTCTAGTATACAAGTAGTCCAAATGTAGTCCTAATCTTTCGCCCTTTCCTCGTGCCATTTCTCAATAGTATAGACGTGTTTCTATTACACAACTGCGTTATAATATTTTTTGTCTCAAAAAGAGACATTGAAAGAAGCGAAGCAGATTGTAGGTGTAGTTTTCGTATATAAAAGTTAACACCGCTTATTCTTTTTCTTTTTTCTATAGTAGCGATATACTAGTAGTTCTTTGCGGGAATATATATCTTTGGAAATCTGATATGCTAGAAAATGTTGAAAAAACGTTATTACGCAACGTTTTGGATTTTTTACTATGAAATAAAATAAAAGCCGGATTTAGTGGTGTTCAGAATTAAACGATTTTTTCATGACCCTCAAACAGTAATACAAAGGCTTAATTTGATGGCTACATACAAGAATGTGGGCACCAAGTTGCATTATATGTATATTTCCATATAAACATTTACATAGATACATGTTATCAAATAAGTATATACTCGTCTAGCAACGTTTTATTCATGTTCTGTATGTAACAGGTATTGTCAGCAAGCAAATATTGTGAAATCATTAACATTCGTGGGGGATTAATTTTCGTGGATTTCGTGGTTGATTCAATCCGCGAAATTTAATCCCAACGAACAAGTAAAATTTTATGTTCAAAAGTTGAAATCCGCGAATTCATATCCCCATGAAATTGCAATTTTGACTAAAACCACGAAATTTCAGCCCACGAAATTAAATGATTTTACAATATTATGTTAGATTGGTTTGGTTTTCTTTATTTTCATTTAACTCGTTTTTTCGCAACAATATTCTTGCGTCATGCTAATTTGCATTGGCATATATTATTATCCCCCGACGAAAGTCGGAGGGATATAGTTTTGGCGTTGCCCGTCCGTCCGTCCGGAGCCATATCTAGAAAATAGTTGGGAGTATTTATATAAAACTTCATAGACATGTTCACCACTATGAGTTTTTGTGGCCCGTTAAGTTTCAGTCAGATTGCCCTAGTAACACCAGAGTTATGGCCCTTAGAAGTTTCTAGTGTTAACTATATAGGGTACAATAAATATGGCAATTTCTGCATCATAACTTTTGATATATTTGACCTAGAACTATGAAACTTATAAAGAATTTAGATCACCATAATGTGGTTGTGTACACACAATTTCGTTCAGATTTATTTTGTAAATTAAGAGTTATTGCCCTTTAATTGTATAAAAATCCACATATTTGTACATAACAAACTTACCATTTGGTAGAATTTCATTAAATTTCTTTCATTCTTTTCCATGAACATTTATTGTAAACATGTGAAGTTGTGTACCCACACCTGGTCACCCCCTTACCTTGATCACACACCCTCCCCCGCCCCCGACCCCCCCCCCCCCCCGCCCCCACCCCCCCTCCCCAACAAAAAAAATCATTCCTTATTTTAGATTTTTTTCAAACAAATTGAAAAGTTATGGGGACCATCAAGTTTCAGTCAGATTGCCCATGTAACATCAGAGTTATGGCCCTTAGAAGTTTCTGGTGTTAACTATATAGGGTACTATAGATATGGCAATTTCTGCATCATATCTTTTGATATATTTATTTCCATTCCTTTTTTTTTTTTAATGTTCAAACCTTCAACATATTAAGTCGTGACTGCACAAACCTTGCCCTCAGCCATGTTCAAGATATCTAACTTGATTGTGTTCTCTTAAGGACATCTGTGCCAAACCACTCAAAGACAATATTTCGTTCCAGTTAAACTTCAAGCTCACATTTCAATTAACTTCATTTAATTTTAAAAGCTAAGCTTATTACAGTAAGCATATCCCATTCATAATAAATTCTTTAGTCAGGATCAAAGTATCATACATTTATTATGTACTCTTTGATTAAACATTTGTTTTCTGTTAAATTGATTTTGACTAATGAAATTATTTGCTTATTATTAACATCCTTAACTTTTTGCCGGATATATTTTTTTGCCATTCCTCACCACAAACCCTTTCGGCGGGGGATACCAATTCATCGAATTTGCTTGTTGCATGTAAGTTTTCAGGCAGTTGTCATAACATTTGCTGTATGATTACAGGTCAGTCTTAGATACGAATCAATAGAGGATCCGGCTTTCAACGTATACGTGACGATTTCAGGATTTCAGTTCTATAAGGTACATTGCTAATGTTTACATGCAACAATTTTTAAGTAAACTATTTTAATAAAAAATGTCGTATATAACATGGGTTAAAGTAAATAAACACTACAAGGACTAGTTCATGGTAAAGTCGCAGAGTTGCGCATGTTTCTTTTAAATCAGATCAATAGATGAGCCGTGCCATGAGAAAACCAACATAGTGGGTTTGCGACCAGCATGGATCCAGACCAGCATGCGCATCCGCGCAGTCTGGTCAGTATCCATGCTGTTCGCTTTTAAAGCCTATTGGAATTGAAGAACCTGTTAGCGACCAGCATGGATCCTGACCAGACTGCGCGGATGCGCAGGCTGGTCTGGATCCATGCTGGTCGCAAACCCACTATGTTGGTTTTCTCATGGTGTGGCTCAGATGGTTATCACAGTTAGCATAGTACGAGTTACATCGTTGTATTCATGTTTAACTGATTTTTTAATACTTAAGACATAAACATTAATTTTTAATTTGATCAAGTGATTAAATATTTATCAAAATATTTTTTACGGCAAAACACTTGATCATGACCTTCGGTGTTAATCAAGATGAAATTAAAAATATCAATTATCTTTTAATTATTTTTACCTCCGATCATATAAGGCACTTTGTTCAATGTTAAATGGTTAGTGTTCGAACTGACCGGCTTGTCAAATATTTATCTTATACAAAGGCTTTTTGACAATTCTAGTGCAAAAAGGAGGTTCCTTTGTTCCTTTGAGTTATATATGACAAAATATATTTACCCATAACCATCCCTTTTGAGAGATGTAACACATATATTCTTTCGCATCCACAATATATTCATGGAATATACTGCAAAAATTTATCATTTCTAACGGTAATTTAAATTTTGTGTTAAACACGACACAGACGGATGACGAGAAAAGTCCTGTTCCAAAAGAGGGTAATGCACCTATATTCAAGGAAGGAGAGCCGTATGTAGATTCTATATCATATGTAAACAATCTCATGGCTTGGCAGTCTAAACTCACTGGTCTACAACATGACGATCATATAATGGTATTCACGGGGTAAGTCTTTTTACCGTAACAAAATGTAGAAATTATACGCCAATCCTTGGCTTATCTTTCCGTTTTAAACTGATGCAAAGCCTTGTTTAGCTTTTAAGTGAACGTCCATCAATATTTGACTGTACAAAGGCTCGAGCATAAACATGCACAGTGCCAGAAAGTTTGCTTATATATTCTTTGGATAGGTCTACATCTGGTATGTAACAACATTATGATATTATGTTCCAAACAATGTAAGTATACGATATTAAACACTAGTTGGTGCGTGCGAGTAAGCTTGTCGTTTAATAACAACATTATGTTGAATTTTGTTGTTGTTGTTTTTTTTAAAAACACCTTGGTAGTAAATATTTAAAATTTTTAAGGTAAACGTTTTACATGATTTTCATGTTTATGGTACCAAATACGTAAACAATCTGCTTATCACAACATATTTACAAATTATGGTGTCTATCCAAAAAAGTACTGGAAATTCTTAAATAGTCTAAAGCCACGCTCGATGCAAAACCAATCACCTAGTACCTTATGTTTTACGGACATTTCAAATCAATTAACACAAATACGATTGTTGACGAAAATAATTTGGATATTAATATTACCACTTCTCAAGAGTCTAATTTGTATCTAAATTCTACTATAACAGAATATGAAATTCATAAGTGTATTGGAAATCTTAACAATGGTAAAGCGTCAAGTCCAGTGGATAGTATTACTAATGAATACATAAAAAGTACACAAGATATTTTCATTTCAGTTTATACGAAATTGTTTAATTGCGTCTTAGATTCAGGTTTTATACCAAGTTCGTGGTTAGAAGGCATTGTTATCCCAATTTTTAAAAATAAGGGTGACTCTAAACTTCCAAGTAACTACAGGCCAAGCCAATAACAGTTTTAAGCTGTTTAGGGGAACTCTTTACCTCTGTTCTGAATCAAAGGTTAACATCTTACCTAGATCAAAATAATATTTTAGATAAAAACCAGGCTAGCTTCCGAAGGGGCTACTCCACGTCAGACCATCTGTTTGCCTTAAATACCATAATCGAACTTCTTAGGAAGAAAAAACACAAACGTCTTTGTGCCTTTGTGGATTTTTCGCAGGCCTTTGACCGAAAATGTGATCTCTGTAGTGGTGATCAAGTCGGTTCTGAGTCACATTACTTGCTCCAATGCGATTTTTTCTCTCATCAGAGAGAACATTTTTAATTGCGTCAGAACTAAGTGGTACACCATATCTAACTTTGAAGCTATGTTTAGCATCTGAGAATACAATTACACTCAAACACTTGTGCAAATTCTTGAAAATAATTATGGAAAAATTCAACTAATTGTGTATATCACTAATACCACTATAAATGTGTAAATTCTGGAAAATGATTATATCTTACTTTGTATAGCACTAATACTATTATATATGCACTTGAAATCTATGTCGCTAGACAATCACAGCGGTAACTGGAACTTATTAACTCGGAAGATATTTGTTCTTTCTTCCTTTCCATAAAAATATTTATTATAGAGAAAGTTTCTTTTTACCCAGATTTTGCAAGTAATAACAACTTTCTCGCGCTAGGATTTGGTCCTACTTTCAGCCTGCGTACTCTTATGAACCTACTTGATGATAAATAAAAAAGTTTACACAATCTACAGCAAAGAAACTATTTTAAGAAATTCGTGTGTACTATAATAATTTATTAATGGAGCGTGTTTATTTTGTGCAAGCGCCGACTTATACAATGTTTATATAGTGGTTTATTTTTAGAATGACTGTTGCTAAATTTATAAAGGAACTATTTTCGAGTTATAGGGTCAAAATCAAAGAGCGTAGCTAGAGACTCACTATCTGTAATAGATGTCTCTCCCCCTTGTACCATATACAGTCATACTTAGTAATTAACTCTCCGATTTGTTATAGTATACAGTATATATGTAGCAATAACATTTTGCTTTTTAGTCACTCTCTTGTACCGGAAAATTTCAATGTTGAACAAATGTTTCTTTGTTATACCCCATGTTGTATTCTGTATGATACTTGGGTGAAAATAAAGATATGTTCTGTTCTGTTCTGTTCTATTCTGCTGCGATTAGAAGCGAAAGAAAGCTTTAATTCACTGATGTTTGAACCAGTTGTCAAAACATATTGCCTCTTTATTAACATTTGATATTGTATGCAGAACAGTCTTATTGCAGATGCGAACTTTATAGTAATGGAAACATCTCCGATACATCTGTTGCGGGCACGGCTCCCATGGACGGCGCGTGTTCTTACGCAAGGGTCTCAATTCAGGAGGAAGGGAGTTATTATGCGACCACTGCTGTTGCTGCTCACGAACTTGGACATAAGTAATAACTTTCATCTTCGTAAAAAGTATAAATAGTGGCTTTTGAAAGTGTGTACAGTATATGTAATAATCGTCTGAATGTACCGAATAATTACTGATAATAACATTATGACAATAATTAGAGTTGTATGCATGAATTATTAAGTAATATTATACCTCACATAAATGCCCAGTGCAAATTTTCCATTACTAGTAGTTTGACTTGAATAATATATCATATTCCCAAATACACAAAATCGTTATTTTCTTTTCTACGCATGTGATATTATCCGTATTATAATATCACCTTCGCAATAGCGCCATTTTGTTTTCTCTACATGTGATATCATATATATATATATTGTAGGGCTACGTTATTTTTTTTTATTATACCTCACATAAATATCCAATGCAAATTTCCCATTAGTTTAACTTGAATAATATATCATATTCCCCAATAATTTTATATCTCATGCGCAAAATCGTTATTTTCAGTTTCTGCGCATGTGATATGATACATAATTTCATATCACCTGCGCAAAAGCGCTATTTTGTTTTTCTGCGCATGTGATATTATTTTTTCATATCTACCGTTGAGTGATTGAAACTTTTGCACTGAGTAAAAGACTGAAACGTTAACTTTTCAGAAGATGTGCTTTTATAATTTAGGATTAAAATTTCTTTCGTTTGTGAACCTGGTCGATTTTTCTTTTATTAATGATTTGTTCTGCGTGCCAAAAATTTCGAAAACAACTTTTTATCAAATATTGAATCGAAACAATTTTCATGAGATTGGAAATGATCTAACTAAGAAAATAAGTGCTCACACATATATGTTTCGTTTAGAAATAATATAGATATCGCCGTTTTTCGAATGTTACTGCTAGCGATTTCAGCAGTGTCACACTGTTGAAATAATTATGCGCATAAACATAGGATTCAGCGATATGCAATCGTCTCGACTAAATCTATCAAAAATGTCTTATTACACAGAAGAGTTGCCACCCGAGTGCCAACAAGTAAGCACTCCTTAATTCAGTCTCCATTATTTGGTAATTCATTTTTAACGTTAGATAAATCATTTAAATCATTATGTTGATTTTACAGTAAATGTTTGACCTTTAATGTCATTTCGGTATAATAAAATAAATATTGCATTCCTGAGAGGGTGATATGAAAAATGTTCACCCCTCGAAATATGAATATAGACCTCGGCTGGCGCCTCGGTCGATATTCATATATCTCGTGGTGAACATTTTTCATATCACCCTCTCAGGAATGCAATATTTATATACTAGTGTTCAGGCATGTGTGAACCCTATAAATATTTCCTTTTTTTTTTAATGATTTGCTCTCTGTGCAAAAACAAAACTCCGAAAGCAATTTTTTATCAAGAAAGTTGTCGCCGTTTGTTTTCGGATGTTACTGCACTAAAGGCAAAGCTAAAATACGTGCATAAATATAGGACTTTATCAATAGGGTAACGTCTCCGCTAAACCAATCATATTGCATTAAAAATGTTGTACAGCAAATTCGCCACATTTCAGAGTGCTCTCTGGTAAAGACTCCTACCGTATTTATTTTATTTTGAAGTTAATAATCTACTTTGTAATGATTATCTTAATAAATCATTTAACTCATTACGTTGAATTTCAAGTAAAATTAAAGTTTTGAACTTTTTATGCTTTCGATATAATAAAATAAATATTGCTTTCGTTAGAGGGTGTATGTAAAATGTTCAACCCTCGAAATATAAACACAATTCGACTGACACCTCGGTCGATATTCATATAACTCGAGGTAACTAATGAATATTTGAAAGAAAATAAACTATAATGTATTTATAAATAAAATGCACAGACACTCTTGAAAATACCAAACTTTCGTATACTAGTATTTGTTTCCTTTTTATTCGCATATATAATAAATGCTGGATAATAACATCGAGGCTGGGCTTATAATCATTTTTAAAATATTGACATACTGAAAAGCTTATGTTTCTAATTAACAATAAAATGATGAAAACAAGTTATCCGAAATTCTAAGTGTTATGTAGACAATTTCCATGTCTAAAAAATTACATAGGCAATCTAAAATCAGAACTACATGTCATGATGGCAAATGTCAGATAGCGACTTTTCCTGAATAGTAAACAAACTTGTATTTGTATCAATATTATATTATTTTGCAGTCTGAATGCGAGCCACGATGGCAGTGGAACGTCAAAGGATTGTGAAGCAGGTGACAAATATATCATGTCACCATGGGTAACTCAGTTACTGTCATCAAAAAATTACACCGTGAACCCATGGAGATTTTCACCGTGTTCTATTGCATCTTTCAGGTCATATTTTCAATCGTAAGCACTTTTATATATATTCAACGAAATACTGTGTTTAAAACAGCGGAGGTGTGCTTGACAAAAATCATTTCAAGAACTACCAAATTGCATCTTTTATTACATACGATTTCTCAACGTTATATATTCTCTATCACAAAATCTTATTGAAGTCAAACTGCTGATGATTCTGTTTTTAGCTTGTAATATTTACTAGCAGTATTGTTAAACGTTGCAAAATGTGACACTGTGACGTTGTTGTAAGTTCCTCTCCTTTTTATTTTAACAATTTTTGTCAGGTTATGGATTATTTTTTTTCCAAACAGGTTATTGGTATTCCCATAGGAATTAATTGTGCGCCACTTGTCACAGACTTGCTTTTATATGACTATTAAAGAGATTTTATGTTAAGATTATTGCGATGTTTATCAATGACTTTAACAGCACTTCGCGCAATCTGGAAGATACATTAAACATGGATAATCCGTATTTTGCTCCTGTTGTGGCTAATATATAACCTAGAATGCTTCAGTTAAATAAGGCTTGCGATGATGCTACCATTGTTTATTTTTATATTTACATCTCTCCGCTGATTATGGTATTATACGTACGAAAATATATGATAAGAGAGATGACTTTAATCCTTATATTGTCAATTTCCCTTACCCTGATGGAGTTTTACCCCGAGTCAGCTCTTATGGGGTTTATATTTTACAGCTTAAGATTTGCCAGAGATTTTAGTCATGTGGAAGACTTCATTCTTGGTAATATTGTTATTACTAGAGGGCTACCGTTATCATAAACATTGAAATTCGTTTGCTAAATTTTATCACCGTTATTTATAATTAGTGATTAAATTCAAAAGAAACTTAAGGACTCTTCTGCGACAATGTATTTCACATCTTGATTTTTATGGAGATATTATTTGCAAACTTCTTAAAACTCTCAGGCATAGCCATTTCCGACCAATATTTCATAAAATTAACAAACTTTTTATTGCAAGAGGCTATAATCGTATTGTTTTGAGGTACACTTCATGGTAAGTGTTTAGCCCTTTTATAGTTGGTCACACTACGCTTCTCTCTTTGATTGTGTGATGACGGAACAAGTGGGGACTCCATGGTAACTCTCTTTGTTTGACGGATTGGTTTGATACTTGCGCCCTGTCCTGCTTCGTTGTGCCCTAAATGGTTTTTACCTCAATGCTCTGTCTTCTACTAAGTCATCGTGTACATGTTTTACCGTTCTGTTGGTTTTGATTTATATATCTTTACATGAGCATATGTTGTGTTTTACAATGTGTTCCTGTTACGTATGTTAAGGATTCACCTGACTAGGAGTACTTTTTAGCACCGCCGTATGAACACATCTGTGGATGTAGATACTTTTGATATGTTTAAATGCTCAACTCGGGGCTAGAGGGCTTGGACGGTAGCATGCATTTCATATACCGTCCATGAACAGGCTCAATCAAACACATCTGTTGATGTCTCTGAATTGTTTTAGGTACTTTTGACATGTGTAAATGTTGAGTTCTGCTCAACTCGGGACTAGAGGGCTTGGACGGTAGCATGTATTTCATATACTGTCCATGAACAGGCTCAATCAAACAGAGCCTGCAACATTTTCACTTTTGTCGTTTTGAATGCCCTGTTGAGTTTCCACTTTTTTCCTATTTTATTTACACTGTCTTGAAATAAAGGAACATGGAAGGGCATAAAGAGTTAGGCTTGGCGCGAAAAAGCTAGTTTAAATTCCCAGTGATTATTTAAACTGACCGTTCCAAGTCGGTATCTTACTGTGTTCCTCCTTCGTGTATGTTTTGTGTCTTTTTGTTACCTCTGTGTTATTATTGCATTCGTTTGTGTTAAATGTGTACATGTGCTCAGCCGCTGTGTACATATATATAGTTTCACATATCCATATTTCCATGTGGAGTGCTTTATTGTCGGCTAAATTATTTGAATGTGACTTCCGGTCGGACTGTTTTCGTTTAGTTTTTTTTAATTATGTGGATGTTTTGCTGTATTTATTTAAAGTCACTCTTCAAGGTCAAATAAAACTTTGTTTCTGCTCCAATCCTTTTAATTGCATCGACGGATTTTTTTATTACTACACAGAAATGTTCAAATTGTTTTTTCACCGGCAATACTCTGTCACCTGTTTCTTTTATTTTTGGATCACAGAATACCTTAAATGCTGATTTATGTTATACATTTCCGCATAAACTGGTGCTTCGGCTTATTAACTCATTTTTCCATAAACAGACCCAGCAATTATTAAGCTTAGTTGTTGATCTGCTTGCTTTATTATATTGCACTTTACAGACTTAATTTACATAAGTTAAAATGTAAGGATCGAAAATATCTTGAAAGCCCAGAACAAATCATACACAACCAGAGTCACACAGAGTCACACAGAGTCACACATTGCAAAGCAGGCCTATCAAAAATAGAAATTATAGTGGAAATATGTAGCAGATAATGTCCCATTTAGGAAATTACTTGGGTGAAATCATTTTTTTCTGACCTTTTGTAAACTAACTAAAAGTAAATGGTAAATATTTTTAGAGATGACATACATTTACGCGATACAACACATTGTCGGATAAAGGCTTCATTAGCAAATCGTTTGTAAAATAAAAAATACTTTTGTTTCTTTTTTATTAACTTCATTAGTATAGATAAACTTAACACAGTTTCTAAGTATCTCCAATTAAGGGAGGACGGAAAGTGCCTGACAGACCATGGAGACTACTATGATAAAACGGAATGGGACAAGCACAACAAGAAGCTACCTGGTGAACTTCACAGTCTTGATCAACAATGTAAACTGATCAATGGAGACTACTCTGGTATTTGTTCTGTAAGTTTTACCATAATATGTGCTATTTTTTAAGAAAAACATTTATTTATATATTATCTAATTCAAAAGTAGATAAAAGCGGAAATTTTCTTACAGCATTATTTGAATTACGTAGTTCTATTGTCTAATCCGGAAAAAGTGTAACGGCTACAGTGACCACTTTCTTACAACACGATTTGAATTACGTAGATCTACATACTAATCTGAAAAAAAGGCGAGGGCGAGAGTGGCCTATTTCGTACATAAGTATTTGAATTACGTAAGTATACAGTCTAATCTGCAGAAAAGGCAAGTGCAAGAAGTCTTACAGCATTATTTGACTTATGTAAGTCTACAGTCTAATCTTCGGATAATGCAGATATATATTCGCGTGAGTTTTCGTTTGTATGGTCATTTTGGAACATGGTGAAAGCCTAATACATTGTTATATTGCATCTGATAAATTAAACGAGGGTCAGTATATGTTAATTTACATAGTTTCTTCTTCAAAATAGGTAAAAGTAAGTATTTTGACGCATAAATTTACAGTCTGTTAAAGTTATTTTATAGTATCACAATATTATTTTTCAGTCCGGATTACGAGTTACAGATGAAAGGATATGTCGAGAGTTGGAGTGTACTTCCAAACATGTACCATGCTCCAGTCATACACCTGCACGTGGCTCACCATGCGGAAACCCTTCTGAGAAAAAAGTAGCTTCCATTTGATTCCTAATTCATCAAAATAATGATGAAAAATTATCCCAAATTAATGAAATATTAAAATGAAAAAAAATAGAATCACACTTCAGCTGACACACCTGAAATGTTCCTTTTTTGAAAGAAAACAAAGAAAGAATTGTTTCTTTTTCGACTATTATTACAACTTTAAATGAATATACACCAAGTCACATTTTCATATTTTCGCCCGCCCGCGTAGCTCAGTAGGGAGGACGCAGATCTACAGATAGCGGGGTCGTGTGTCGAATGTTCTCCGTGACGATTTGATAAAAGACGTTGTCTGAAAGTCATTGGTCCACCACCTATTATTAATGTTGGGAAGATTGCAGTTACTTGCGAACAACAGGTTTGTAGTGGTACAGAATCCGGGAACATTGGTTAGGAACAGAACAGAACATATTTTATTTCTCACAAAAAAAAAGCTATATACAGTTTCTAGTGACAAGCAATAACATTTTAATAGTCACTTGATAACGAAATTGTGACATTAAGAATACAGATATGTCCTAATGAATGGATGGAAAATAGTTTTAACTGCCCGCCGTTACCTAACTGAATATTGTTGAAAAACGGCGTTACACCCAAAACAAACCAATGAACATTTCATATTTATCATAAAACATATAGCAAAGTGTACATTGTGAGAAACCAAAACATTGTACTGTTCATATTCGTAGTAGACTTGGTTAGATTTTGCCTTTTGTTTTCAGTGGTGTATCGATGGTAAATGTGTTGCAAGAGTGATCGGAGGTACGTCTATTTATCCGCCCTAATAAGTATTTATATATTTCACAGTCAAGAGTCGCGTTAAAAAGGACCATCAGGTTGAAAATTTTCAAAATATGCTTTCGGAATACATTTGAAATTTAACATATCAAAATATTGTATCTAATGTAAATTTCATGTTTATTTTTAGTCAAATATAATTAAGTGAAACATCTATGACGTGATCATGCAAAACTGAAGTTTTCTTCTGGGTCGACACACAGAAATTAATATGCTACACGACTTAACTATTTGCCATGGCATGTCTGTAGTTTAATAAATTTAGAGTACAGGACAAGAATGGCATATTTCTATCCAGATATGAATTAGAATTATTATTATCATATATAATTTTGAAGTTATATCCTCTCAGTAAAAATGTTAATTTTACGACAAAGTCTACATAATACAAGGAAATAAATTATAAAAACATAATTTGCTTTATCGTTTTTATCTAAACCTTATATAGGTATTAAAAGTAGTCAAAGCTACAACATATTACAAGTCACTTTTATTTATCGCCAACGTTTCGGCTACATTAACCTTCCTCAGGGTACAAAATATAAAATGTAAAGGAAATCTCATGCAGACCAGGCAGAAAAAAAGTCCGTATTGTACCTTTTGTATTGTATGTTGCCGGACGACTTTCATTGAATATGCATGAGTTGACACAATTATATTAAAAGCGCACACCAAAACATCACTCATTTCATTTTAACATCAACAAACAAAATTTCGTTCGATTACAAATAAACAAACAAAAAAAGCCGAAGTATATAGTAAAAGGGTCTTTACAACAATAGCTAGATCTGGGATTTTGTATCCGACTCTCGTGGATTTTGCATGGACGGATCACACTCGGCGCATGTGCGCCTCGTGAGATCCGATCTGGCAAAATCCACTCGAGCCGAAAACAGCATCCCAGATCGAGCTACTATTATGATAACCCTATTATATTTAGGATTATTAAAATGAATAACACATTTTAATTTATCTGCAGGTACAACCGCTCAACCGGCAACGACAAAAAGTGCACCGACCTCGAAAGTACCGGAGAAACCAGGTATCTTAGAAAGATTTTCAATTTTTGTAATAGTGTTCGCTTGGTTGCGTTCTATGCTTCCAAAAGATCTTTTTCTAGTTTTACTAATATTTAACAGACAGATCATTAATTAATAAAGTACATTGATATAGCAATTTTATTTCAAACATGGGGATATTGTTAACAATGCCCAAAACAGTTTAAACAATAAAATGGTCCCCCCTCTTCGTTTATTAGACGGTTTTGCATTTTTGTCATATTTTCTTTACCTGTTTTTCAATTGAGATTTTCTTTCCCTTTATTTAAACTAAGAATTTCTTTACCTATATTTCAATTAAGATTTTCTTTCCCCGTATTTCAATTTAGGTGAAGACTGCTTCAGCACAACGGCCATGGGATATAAAGGCAACAGAAAAGTGACAAAGTCTGGCAAGGAGTGTACCCCTTGGACAGAAACAGCATATCAAGACTCATCAAGTTACCCAGACGCCTCTGTTACTGATGCGTCAAATTACTGTCGAGCTCCCGATAATGACGCACAACCCTGGTGCTTCTACGCGCAAGAGAAATGGGAACATTGTGACATACAGAAGTGTAAGCCGGGTAGGTTACCTTTACAAAATCTTCATGCTTTTGTCCTGAACATATTTATAGCTAAAATTAGACCATTTTCTTTTAAAAAAAAAAACTTTATAATTACGGAGAATCATATCTGAACAGATTAAGCAAAGTAATGCCACTTTATAGCAACACAAGTGACTGGAAGCATAATTTATATTTAACATTAATCCAGTTTCAGTATATTCCCTCAATTCATCGATATTTTCCGTAAACCAAATCAAGATTTTAAGCTTTATACGTTCTGATTTTTAAATCTATGATAAAGCTTTTATATTTTTTATCTCAGCGGACTACGAATGTTTCCAGACTTCAAATATGTACAGCGGAACGAGGACTGTGAGCAAATCTGGCTTTACTTGCGTCAGGTGGGAAAGTACCGACTTTACTGACCCTTCCGCTTTCCCCGATAACAGCATAGCTGATGCCGCAAACTACTGCAGAGACCCGGATGGTACTGGCCAACCTTGGTGTTTTGTTGATAGTAATTCAACAAACTGGGGGGTATGTGACATACCAAAATGCGAGTAACTCGGTAAGTACTTACAACAAATGAATAGAACAAATACGCAATTTAATAATGTGGATATATTTAATAGAAAGTGTGCATCATTTTAAAACACAGAGAATCTAGTTAAATGTTTAGATTTTGAATACGAACTATGTGACATACAAAAAAATGCGAATACATTTCTTTTGTATTCTTCAAATACATTAGTAAGTATTCGTTAGTTAGAATAATCAGATAGTTTCAGAATATGAAGACTTGTCGAAATGTGAACACTGTTTTACGTAATAAGCTGACTTTGCCTGGATATCTTTTACAAATTCAAATACATCTATTCTTTGTTTTTCAGGATGTGATAAGTATTCGCATATACATTACAAAAATGGACATTAAGAAGTACGTGCCAAATTGAGTGTATTAATACATTATAAAAGAAGCAACATTATTTGTCTTCCTTTTATTTCAAACGATGTTTCCGTTTTACACCAAGAAACATGTACGACTCCGGCATTTAGGCACATTGTTTTACACCAAGAAACATGTACGACTCCGGCATTTAGGCACATTGTTTGACACCAAGAAACATGTACGATTCCGGCATTTAGGCACATTGTTTTACACCAAGAAACATGTACGACTCCGGCATTTAGGCACATTGTTTTACAATAAAATTTTACCGAACTTCTTCAGTACCTTACTGAAAGACACGCTTGGAACGATTAACGGGTATACCTCTTTAAAATGAATTAGTTGATTAGAACTTCAGACTGGCTTTTTATAATTATGTTCAAACCAGGTTCATGAGTCAACTAGCTCCTTTAATTATGAATTCATTGATCTAGTAGAGCTGTATTCTATCGAGTTAGGTCACAATCAGACCAACCGATAGACCATGGTACACTTGTATTTAGGCTAACCAGTCGCGAAAAGAAAAAATATAACTATTTGTTAAAAAGAAAGTGTCCTACTGTAGCCAATACAAGAAATTACGTGATAAAGAGAGTGAATTAATAAAACATGCAAGAGAAAATTTCTTCAACTTGAAATTTACTGTCTTTGAAACAAGTTCTACCAACACAAGATTCTACTGGCAAATGGTTAAAATATTAGTAAAGCAGTGCAAAAGTAAACTTAGTCCTCCCCTTGAAATAAATGAAAACGCCAACGTTACATTTTTTTTTCTAATACTGAAAAGAAATGTTTTAACGATTGCTTTGTTTCAATTTCAACGTTTGACTCCTTTAAATCTAACCTTAAATATATCGAAAACATACTTAGCAGAACTGCTTGAGCACCTCTTAATCACATTTATTCGTGTTAAGAAAGCTGTTTCTTACCATGTATATATGAAACAAGATTCGATGTAATAGTAAAGTTAAATATAATTTAACACTGTAGGAAAATCGTTTGGAAGTAAGCAAAACCAAAGCAGACTCGGTTTCTTTATGTTCAATATAAGTATAACAAGATTTAGCTTACCAAAAGGTTCCTTCTAGCGCATTATTATATTAGATATTCTTTTAAAGGATCTTATCTATTTAAAAACATTTAAGTTATTTCACACAAACATTTATTTAAAGATGTTTTTCACAATTATATCTAGCGGACAGAATTTTTTGTAACTTTGCATATTTATAGATTGATGTATGACAAGTTAAAATAAAAAATAAAAATAATAGGTACCCGTGCTTCTTTTTTCAATATTCAAAGTTTATTAAGAACACCAAATCGATATTTTTGTCTGAAGAAACAGTACAGACATGTCATAATAAAACTACTGCAAACAATTATTTATTCGAAGTTTCAATCTGATGTTACTGTGTATGCATCCGAATTAATAACACCTTTATAACTATGCATAAAATGTCAACATATAGTTATATTAACTCAGAAAAATTACTCTTGACAGATGTCGAAACTATCTGAAACTGAGAAAAACACGAAGTATTTCTTAATGATATGAAAAATCTAGCGGACAGAATTTTTCCAAATTTTATATTATGTAAGCTAGAACTAAGACAAAAAAATCTAAACCAAAAAAATAATATCAACCCGTGCTTGTTTTCAAGAAAAATTCAAAATTATTCACTTCACCCACAAAAGTATTTTTTCATTACCCCACCCACCTAAAAATTATGAACATTTTTTTCTTACAAAACAAATTGCGCAATGTTATTATCAGTTCCTTAACCAATATTCTTACTCACATGCGGAATAATGCTCCTTTATAAGGTTGCATGCCTCTAGGTCAAATACTTTTTGAGATACGTGCTACACAAGCTTTCACATCCCATTTACGTATATATTTGACCACGTCAAGGGACATAAATCTGGTTTTATTGAGTGAAACCTCAAATAAAAGCACTGGTGCACAACTTCGCATGCTGAATTTAATTCTTGTGTGGTTTCATGACTCTTGGCGCATATAATTTTGAGGTACATGCGACACAAATGTTAGACCCTTTATGTACAATTTGACTTTCAAGGGCCATAACTCTGGTCTTACTACGTGAAATGCGGGATGGGGCACAAAAAGTATAACAACATTTTTAGGAAGTCACATTTGAACTTGAAGGAGATATATCTACGTTAAGATTTTCTGGAATTTTATTTGACTTGGAGTCGGCTGCATCATTACTGGACGAAATATTTTACTTTCAAATTGGCTGTCCACAATGTATTCGATTCGAGCACTTCTTACAACTACTCCTCCAATAAAACACCATCACTCTTAAAGGTAAAATATGGATACACGACCTATATTGTCAGTACATACGATATATTTTGTGCGAGTGCGCTGCATATCCGACAATTATGCACTTTCGGCGACGAATTCTGAACTTTACAGTGGATATCGCTTGCTGCGCGATTGAGCTGCGCATAAAATATTGTGATGAACACCTTTAACTTATAATAATAATCAAACACCTTCTACCTAAATATTATAGCTCTGTCAGCGGATAATAAATAATAAAGACCATTATATCAAAATTTCGGGAATCCTCTGTCGAAACCTTCCCTAGTGGCACAGATCGGAATTCGGCCATATGTTAGCCTCTTTGTAAATTGAAAGTTTCACATAGCAATACATGGATAGAAATGTGCTGTCAAACGCCTTTAACTGCATCGCATGATTGATACTTCCAGCTCCAAAACGAAATATGACTGCCTGGGTCCGTAAAAGTTAAGCTACAAGAGAATGAAACCAAGCAGAATAATAGCAGACGATAATTTTGGGCGAGAGTCTATTTTAAGAAGATGCATATTCGTTTAAATAATCTCGATTCTTCATTATGACAAGTTAGATTTAGGAGTTATATGATTTAAACTATGTTTTTGTTTCTTGAAGGTCTGTTATTAAGTAGTTGTATTTCACTAAACTTCAGTCTAAAGATTGACTTAAAGATGCGTAAACACACACTGGCAAAGAGGCTATTTATAATGAATATGCATGAGTCCAAGATGGCGGCGCCCTACTGGAATTCGGATGCCTTTGATGATACCCTTGTATCCATTACCTGCTCAGTCAAGTGTGACATGTTCACCGTAAGTGTTCCTTCTCTTGAGAAGGAACAATAAGCATATTATGCAATTAAGCACCTTTATTATTTTAAAATTGAATGGACTACATAATCAGAAGAGATTATAAATACGAACAACAGCGAGTCAAAATACATGAAGTCTTTTTATAGCCGTCACTATAGGAACGTAAGATTGCTGTTTTAGAAATAATTAAAATTTTCCAAGCATAGAACGCCGCGAAGCAAAAAAAAACAGTGTCGGTTTGACGGAGAGGTAGTGAAAGGTGCAATTTTAAGACCCCACTGGTATGATTTTCTATGAACCAGGCAAATTTGAATGTTATGTAACAGCTAAAATAGCGCAGTACTGTTACAATATTGTTACGGTATTACAAGAAAAAATAGTGATAATTTGGACAACGTGTGTATTGAAGCTAATTTAAAATTGTCTCCCTTAAACCGTATGGGTTTCTTCTCCAGAAGATTGTTTGTAATTTTAGGGGGAAGGTAGTGCAAGCTACAGAAGAAAGCTGACCCGGGTCTGGGATAAATCCCCAATACACAGGACTCGTATCCGAATGTTAGTAATTTTTAGTTGGAGGAGCGAGGAGTCAAATTCGTGGCCCATGTTTTCGTAGTCAGACAGTGTTACCACTGTACCACTCCGTTCACTCTAAATGATAACAACTAGTATTAACAAGCTTTTATGTTTTATGTAAGCAACAGTAGATGAAACAATATCGAATAATGTTAAAACATACATTATCACAGACAAGTGAATAAAACAAAATTTTTTTTTAACAAAACAGCTGTCAGACACATCAGGAATTATAACATTTGATGTTTATACGAACTCAATTAACATTAAATTTTAAACACACATTTTGAAACAATGGTACTCTTGTAAAAACTTCGATTTAGTTATTATACAAAAAATTACCAAAAGCACTAGCCTCCAAATCGCAAGACAACAAAAACACAAGAGAAAAAAATAATGTAGGTTTCTGGAAATTAATTCTATATCTCTTAAGAATGCTTTAAAACTTGATTACTGACAGACTATATGTTACTGAAACACGTGAGAATTAGTTGTTTTACTAATTTTTACACTGAAAATTGAAAAGCGTTTGCAACGCTTTACTCAAGGTAAACTACCTTAATTATAAATGTCTTTATTATATACCTATATAAATTCTGTAAAAAAAAGTCGGCTTGTATTATGAACAGGCAGAAAAAAATCCGTATTGTTTCTTTAACTGTATTGTAGCTTCCGTATTGTATGCTGCCGGACTACTTTCATTAATAATGCATGACCTGACACAGTTCTATAAATATCGCACATAATAACTTCACTAATACCCTGGTCACAAAAACGGTACGAGCTCCGTACGAGTAGGTTTTTAGTCGACTTTTCGCAAACTCGTACGGCGTCCGCACGGACATCATTGATTCGTAAGACCGTCGTGCGGATATTTAAAACTGCGAGGCTTGCTGATGCTCGCACGACTATCGTAGGGGACTCGCACGGTCAATGTACGATGTCTGTACGATATTCAGGACACCGTACAGAGAACGTGCGATGTCCGCACGGAGCTCGCATGGCGTATCGATCAGTTGAGTGGCTATAAATGGACATTTTTTCAGACGTCGCAAAACTGGTTTATTCTTGTCGCAGGGACACTGTACAGACACCGTGCGAGCGTCGCACGAGCCAACGGACATCACACGCGGTACGACCGGGCTCCTTGCGAGTTCCGTGCGACTTGTCTGCGATGTCCGTACGGATATCCTGCGATTGAAAATGCAAAATTCTCAGACATCGCCGAATATATTCTTGTCGCACGGACACCGTGCGGACACCGTACGAGTGCCGTGCGAACGCCACATACGAACTCGCAAGCACCGTACGTGGTACGGCCGGGCTCCCTGCGAGCTCCGCACGACTTGTCTACGATGTCCGTACGGATATTCTACGACTGCATCCTCTTACGATCGTACGGGACCCGTAGGTACTGTGACCGGACACTACGATTGTACAGAGACCTTAATAATTCTAAAATTAGTGGACTCGTACGATTTTTTGACCAAGGCATTTGTTCCATTTTAATATCGATAAACATTGAAGATTTCGTTCAGTAACAAAACAACAAACAAAAAGGCAGAGGTATATAAAAAGTGTCATTATGACAGTAGCTAGATCTGGGATTTTGTATTCGGCTCTTGTCGATTTTGCAAGGTCGAATTACACTCGGCGCTTGTGCGCCTCGTGAAATCCGAGCTGGCAAAATTCCAATCGAGCCGAATACAGCATCCCAGATCGAGGTACTGTTATAATAACCCTATTACATCTGCATTTGGAAAGTTCGTATTGCCGCGGCGGCCAAGGTTCGATTCCCGACTCGGACATCTTTCTTGGTCTGGCATTTTTAAGATAGTTTAGAAATAAAAACTCATAATATATTCTAATGTTCATACAATTTTAAAGAAAGATCATATTTAGCCAAAATCTTGATGTCAGTGCCTTTAACATACTTTCTGTAAAACTTCATGTCCGATCCATTGATATCTGACATTTTCAAAATGTCTAAAATGTATCGTTGTTTTTGTTACATGAAACTGCACCGTTTGGACGGGAAGAAACGAAAATACCAAGGGATATAACTCGTGGTGGAAGATCATTCTTACCATAACTTTTATACACGAAACTGTTACAAAAACAAAAACTAAAACTAGACAAAGACATATTTCAAAGTGATTTCTACTACTGTAACAATTAAATACGACAAAAATGAGAGAAACGACCTAGATAATTGATACGACATAACAAAAGTAGATGCGACCTAGATAATGCTATGTTAATGAAATATAAAACGAACATTAAAAGTTTACCTAAATTAAGAAAATGTAGGGTGCTATTTCATTACTTTATGAACTGTTGTACTAATGTAAATACGTGTTATTTTCGGAACGGTTTATAATGAATCAAACATTTTAATAACTTGTATTGGCTTACTTTAACATCATAACAACATCTCGAAGATATAATAGTATTCACATTACGAAGATGTTCTACAGAAATTTTACTTTTGCCAGCATTTAGAGTTAACAAACAATCTCTCGTTGTGATAATTGCGATACTAAAACACCAATTTACTAGTCATAATTACACCCCACACACCCATTAAAGTTTGTCACATTTTTCAACTATCTAATGTTTAAGATACTGTAATAGAAAACTCACTTTCTATACGGTAATAAAACAATAGTCTTGCCTATTTTGGCTGCTTTCTAGATTATTCAACTTATGTTTTAATGGAAAAAAGAGCTAACGCTCAAAATAGTTTGCCATAAAGACATACATTTTTAAACATCGTAACTTCAAGCTAAAATTCATTATTTTCAGTATTTTACATATCTACTAAACCCGGTCAGGCATTGTTTGGTAATTAATCTATATGGTTACTTGTCTTTTTCGCTTACATTTGAAAAAGTAAATCAATGTATCAATGAAACATCATTTTACTTTACTTATCTGGCCTAAAAGACTTTTAAAACATCTTTTAAACACCGACACATACACACAATGGATACAAGAACTGGCAAATAAATATTATTACGAATTACGCCATCATTTGCTAAAATGAAGGTCACTGAATTCAAAATGGCAAAATATATCATATAAAACAGTATGCGTACGATATCAGTACTATCTAAGACCAGTAAAATATGAACATACATTCGTTTTTCAGCCGGTCACTACATAGTTTAGTACATGTAACGAAATGCATCGGTCTATTTCAATGCAAATAAAACTTGACGGATCCTGATTAGTTGTCAAGCATGTTTTTCTTCTAAATGATTAGTATGTTAAAAGGTTTAAGTTGGTATAATATGAAATCTTATCCGATAAAATAAACAAACAAAAATACTAAACAACTATAATTAATTGGACATAATATGACAATGGCAAAGGACGGCACACACAAGGCAAATTGTTTTAGAATAATCTATAAAGTTAACATCCATTTAGCGTTATAGAAAATAAATAAAGACTTTTATATCATTTAACACTGAACTTTGCTTCAAAATATTAATAAGTTAAATACAGTTTGAGGACACACTAATTCAAAGATCTATGGACTACTCTTCATAATGTTCTACCTAAAAATACAGCTTCAAAACAGTATGCTCGTTAGAAATGGTACTTTTCATGCGTTTATAAGAGCATTAGTATCATTACAATACTTTACCAAAAAGTAAATTTCTAATTTCTAATATAGATACCGTGTGTATCTTAATACCTGAATTAAACAGCTAACATGGATAGACTCTGAATTATTTCACGAGATCTAGTCCAACGATTAGAGCTTCTGGGCAAAATCTAGCAACCACAGAAACAATATTGGTAAACAGGTGCGACCACAGACACAATGTGTGTAGTGACTGATTTAGAGTTCCAGTGCTCAAACTAGCACCTTCAGACACAATATGTGCTAAATTTTGCAATCACAAACACAATCTGGGTAAATACTAGAGTTCAAGTGCTGAATGTAGCAAACACAAACACGTTATGGGTAAACTATTACGATGCTTTACAGAAACCTCGTTCAGCGACTGAACACCAGATGAAGATTCATAAGTGAATGAAATATTGATCTTAAATAAAACTACGTTGTCTTCGATTGTTTTATCAATTTTACCCATTTTGATATTTGTCACGATTGTTCTTTTATGTGAAATTACCAGACATAATTTACTGTTCTGTTTCAATACTTTACTGAATAAGGGCTGGTATTCTGATTCTGCCTCTATGTAAAGTTGGTGACATGTCCATGGAAAGGGTCATTGCAGGCCTTTTAGGGACTGGAACTATTGCGCTGCAACTTTGTCTACATAAACATTGTTTTCAGGCGTTCACTTCCTATGGACTTCAATTTATTTCAGAAAATTGTAAAAAAAAGACAACCAGTTTTCATTTTTTTTTTTTCAAATAGATATGGTGATTTCTTAATCGGTAAGTGGGAACTACGTGCACCGTTATATTTTAAAGTAGAAAAAAACTATGAATTTAGATTACTGGGTCAGGTATCTTTATTACTAATGATGTTCCTGATATCATATGTCTATTATTTGCTGATGATGTAGCAAACTGTGCTGAAACGGCAGTTAAACTGCAACAGCAGTTAAACTATGTAGATATGTTTTGTCAGAGTACTGGTATGGAGGTAAATCTTGATAAGACAGAAATTATTGTCTTCCGTAATGGTGGCATACTTAGGAATTATGAAAAATGGTTTTTCAGAGGGAAAGTAGTTAATATTACCTCTGTTTATAAGTATATGGGATTATTGTTCACACCCAAATTAACTTGGAGTTCTGCACAGGATAAGTTAGCTGCTCAAGCTCAGAAATCCATATTTTCAATTATTCGCTATCAAAAACCATTTGGATATTTCCCTACGTATGAATTGTTTAAGATTTTTGATGCGGTAGTGAAACCAATTTTATGTTACGGGTCTCAGATTTGGGGGTATCAGTATTCTCATATTATTGAAGCTGTGCATAACAGCTTTTGTAAGAAGCATCTTCGTGTAAATATTACTACTAATAATTGTATTTCTCTCGGGGAATGCGGTCGCCTCCCTTTATGTATAACATACTTTACAATTTGTATCAGGTATTGCTGTAAATTATTACATATGGCAGAAAACAGATACCCTAAAAATTGTTACAAGATGTTAAAATCACTAGATGAAGCAGGGCGGATATGTTGGGCTACTAAAGTAAAAAAAACATGCTGTATACATATGGTTTTGGATATGTCTGGATAGTACAAGATATAGGTGATGTCAATATGTTTATTCAAGTGTTCAAACAACGCTTATTAGATTGTTTTAGACAAAATTGGCATAATGATATAAACAGTTCAAGCCGCTGTGAACATTATAAACACTTTAAAACACTATTGAATACTGAACGATACCTGCATCTTGATATACCTTTAAAATATAAAATTGCTTATGCGAAATTTAGATGTTCAAACCATAAGTTGAGAATTGAAACAGGTAGACATACAAATATCTCTCGGGATGCAAGAGTCTGTCAGTACTGTGTAGAAAATTGTAGAATGTGAATTTCATGTATTTTTCCAATGTACAAGATTCGATGCAATTCGTAATTAATATCTATACAACTGGTATACATTAGGTACTACTGTTAACGACTTTTATGAATTGTTAAAAACTGACAACCCTGAAAAAATTAAGAAAATAGCAGTGTTTGTTCAACATTTATTGAACACATAGATTACACATTTTGTTAAAGGGAGAATACTCATTTTGTGTAATATGCAATATACCTAAAAGAGTTGTCTTTCTTTGGTAGACCAGGCCCCAATTTCGCGAGGAAATTTGGTATGTGAGGTAGTTGCTTGTTTGGGTCTGTTAAAATTATGCTGCTGCTTAACTTATTGTTATTTCATGCTGATTTTTTCTACAACAATGTATTTTTAGCTAAATTATACTATGGTTAGTAGTTTTTGTCTGTAGTACTTATTTCAGTCAAGACAATATCACGTTTCTACTTAAGCACGATATAACAAACTTAAGTGTTTTCTTGGGTATATCTCTTATTTTTTATACTTCGTTTTCTTTAAAATTCAGAATTGTTGTCTTCTAAATTATGGAATGGTCATATATGGTTCTGTTATAGCTGAAGGGGTCGACATTGAAGACACGTAAAGAGCTAACATAGACATTTGAGATAACAGACTTGGACGGGTATTGCTTGGGGTTTTTTTTTTTTTTTTTTTTTTTTTTGTTTATTTGTTGTTTTTTCAGGAAATTGGGGCCAGGTACACAAACTACATGTCTATACTTGTATATATAAGCATCATTAATTACAAAATTGAAATTAGAAATGAAACAGGGAGGCATTAATATACTCCTTATACAAATATCTGTCAGCACTTTATAAAACAAAAACATTGAAACATTGAACCTCATATTGATGTTAAATATGAATTTCATGCTATTTTTTTCCTATTTTTCTAAAGCCAAGATTGATCTGATATAATTAGTAATCAGTATTTATACACCTGGTACACATTGGTTCTACAGTATCTTTTCTACATTGTAGAATAGCAGTGATAGTTTAACATTTACTAAATATATGTATTATTGGTGTGAATGTTAAAGGGAGAATACACTCTTGATTTAAACATGCATTATTAAAAGAGTTGTCTATCTCTTAAATGCTGGGTGCACAACCATATGTCTTATTACTTGTATGTTTATGTATTGTGGGCCGGTGGCCTTTAATTACAAAATAAAATTGTTGACTTGACTTGTTGACTTGACTTGACTTCTTAAGGACCTTCCTGAATGACCCTGACTTCTCTATACCTTTAACTATGCTTATTTTAATTTTAAATTATCGTATAAAATAATGCAAAAACTATAAGTCAACTTGATTAATCAGATGAAGGTATATGTATAAAAACGTAACAACTCATTAAGATCCAGATATAAAATCTCAGTTTTATATGATAATGATATGTATATATATATATTTTAACAACAGATATCGATCTATCTAAAGTATATAACGCTTTATGAAAATTTATTCGCTGAAATATTCAAACGTTATATGTAGAAAGCATGTAGACATACACCTTTATGAAATATCAAAACAGATAAAGCTGCTCTTAGTGCTAACTAAAAAAAAGATATAGGTCATTAAATGGAACATGAATAGAATGTCTTACTCATCATAAATTTTAAACAAGTTTACTGTTATCGAGATCCTTTTTGCAAGAGCCCAGTGTTAAAAATCTGAAAACCCTTATGCCCTATAAACTAAATATACTCAAACGCGAAAGAAAGTGTGCACGTCTTAAATCTGAATATTCTCAGTTCTAAAAGAGGTATCTTTGTACAATTTGCAACAGACATTGCTCGATGCATGTACTATTGATCACTCTTCAACTATACGATAAAAACTGTGTGGAGTCAAGATAACTAGCGGTAGTGGACTATTGCACGATTTGCACGTGCTGCCCATAGAAAATGTACATGTCTACAAAAACGTGTTTTGTCAGTTTTCTTTTACCTTTAGTGAAAGTAAAAATACATTAGATTTCAAATCTGTGCTGTCATAGAATGCCACGACTTCGTGAAACTCAGCAAATTGAAGCATTAACAATGCTTCAACGGGGCGACAGCAGAACGTTTGGGTGCCAAAGTAATGGTATATTTCTTTTGCACCAGCAATTGCAGCAAATTGGTCGAGTTGCTGTACGCCATAGATCCAGCAGACCTCGGGTGAAACCGCTACTCAAGAATGGAATAAAATTCCTCGTGACGTCATTCTACTGTTACGCTAGGCCTAAGCGTTGCCATATCAATGCTTGCATAAAACGCAACAACTCATTAAGATCAGTAAATCACAAAGTTGTCAGAAAAGTGTCAAAGCAAATGCAACGAATTTATACGTCACTGGCAAGATGCCAAAACTAGATAGTACTGTATTTATAAATTTTTCTTACCAACCGTAAAAATGGATATAATAGACACGACATTGCTATTGTTTAATTAAATATATTTATTCTTGCATAAAAACTACTTTTTTCACTGGATCCGCCCATGTATTAACGGGAGAAAAATCGTGTACAAACAAGCCAATGCACGTGTAGCATTAAAGGTAAAATGTAATCCGTAGTATGTTTTGCTGTATCAGTTTCCAACCCGTGAATGATAAGTATCGCGTGTAACTTGTGCGATTGTTCGTTTTTAGGAATCATACTAATGATTTTGGTAAGTATCAGTCGGTATGTTTTTACCTGATTTTTCGCAGAATTCATAAAATAAACCTTGAAAGCTCGTCATTACCTTCGTACTCATCCGTACTCTAAATGTGTCCGTACTCAAAATAATTCGAATGTAAAGTCATTATTCTTAAAATTGTGTTCCTGTTTATCATTTTTTTTTAAGTAATAGGCAATATTATGGGCAATGTCATGTTTGTAATAACGAGAAATAAAAATAAAATGCTCAAAAACCTTCAAATCATGCTTTTGGTAGTGTTGTTGATATGTGGGCCCCGGTTATGAATATTTAAAACACGTTTACCGTTTCCAAGAACAACAGAATGGTAAATAAAAAATTAAATCGTTAAGTCATCACATATGAAAATAATAAATTTAGTCGCTGTGTCATGTTTTTTATGCAAGAATAGCGACAATACACGTCAGAAGAAGCGCTTGGGATATGTTTGTGACCTCGACCTTCGGTCTCGGTCACAGACATTCCCGCGGGCTTCTGCAGACGTTAATACACACAAAAAAGTGTATTATCCCTACATTCTATATATATGAAAGACTGTGCATGTGGATGCGATAATACACGGTCGGCTCGATTTACTATAATCATGTATTAAATGTGTGAAATATTTCAAAAGCCTCATTATATATTTATTTTATCAGATATTATATATTAGAGCTTAATACCAATATTAACAGAAACAATTGATTGTACATGTTTTTATTTGTCAAATAAAACATGAAAAATGTTGTTTTTTTTTTCACGAGCTTATTTCAACAGAATTACGATCTTCTTTTGTGTTACATAACATTAGTTTAAACGCGCGTCGTATTTTGGGATTTTTCAATCCATATATAAGCCAGTTCAATCCGGAATTGAGGAACGCAAGTAGCAGCGTCCAGCCTTGAGCAATTTTCAGCTCTTCAAAGTCCATAAAATTCTTTACGGCAGTTACAATGCAATATGGCGCCCAACATATGATAAATATGGCTGATATTGCGCTGAGTACGTATGTTTTAGCCAACTTCCGATGCATTTGATTATCATTATTCTGTCCAGAATAACTTGGAAGTCTACGTAAGGCAATGTTGATTTCTTCAATTCTAAAGGCCCTGTTATGCTAAACCCCAGTTAACCCATCAGATCTGTCGCTGGTAAGTTTTACAGGGTCAATGTTTCAAAATTAGTTAGAAAACATTCCGCTAAACGTCATCCTCAAACTGGTTATTACGTGTCATCTGCCTGATTCATGACAATTCGTCTTCACACAAGAACGATTTAACAGCAGTATTTACAGTACCAGTAGGTCAAGTAATTGCTAGACCCTCCATATTTGCTCGAATTAAGTCCCTGAGAGTTATCTTTTCTTTGCTGAAAAAAAATGCTGGCTGGGCGTCGCTACAATTTCAGAAGTGTCTGCATAGTATACCAAGGGCAGACGACTCTGCGAATTTCATTTCCTGAGTAGCCTGGATGGGAAACGTACAATTCCGGATGAAGGGTTAATATTTTGACAGTGTTTAAATACAGGTTTTTCTATATTTGATACGGACAGTCTCAAAATATTCTGAACCCACCTCGTATTTGTCCAGCCTGAATAGCAATCTGATATTTAGTTAGATAAGATGTTATATTTTAAGTACGATATGTAATAGGGTTTTAATAGCAGTATCTTCATCTGCAATGTTGTATCCGGCTCAAGTGTACTTTTACCTTTGTATTGTAAAAAAAAAATCATTTTTTAAGATTATTATTCCCCGATAGTACGTATACATTCTCTTTAAAAATGACGGAACTCGAAATATTACGAGATATAATAACAACGAACCGTCCAGGGAAGCAAGAAGACATTAAAATAATTTCAAACAATCGTATATAAAAAATATCATCTGTAGAATACTTCAACAGGATAATAAATATTCCAAAAATGATGAATAAAGTGAGGAAAGAAAAAGAAATGTATCACAGTTTTTTTACTTATTTTATTCAGTAACTGTATGCCGTAAAAGGAGACTAATAGTGGTGTTTTTCAATCGGCAATGGAAGCATTAATTCTTCATTTTAAATTTTTATATCTTTTGAAAGAGAAAATAATGACGAACACTCCAATAGGATAATAAATATTATGCGTTCATTCTAGTGAAAACAATATTTGTTCATGTTTTCCTTCTTTGTTTCTATTGGAATATATCAACCAGATAAAAATCGTTTTCAAGGGGGTTAATTTTACCGATAAGACGGCGAACTCAACCTAATTGTTGATCATGAATTCAAACTTGCTGAAGGTCAGTTTGACATTCGACCAAAACACCTAAAATAACCCCCACACACAGTTTTGTATCCAAGAACCTAGGTATTTTCTTTGATTGGGTCGAAATCGTTTTTAATATATTTATTGTTTTCAGGCGCTTTGTTTTTACTAAAGGCAATGTTATCATTTTCAAAGTATGCTTATACAATGAATTTTACAAACTTTTTCTTTCATTTTATGAAGATAAACAATATAAACTTTAATTTGAAATGTTAGGGTTAAATAAATTTCACGCACCACTTCCCCGTTTCGCCCCTATACGAGTCGTAGAAGATCATTGGATGGACACCGTAAGAGGATACAAAGATGAAGAAAAGGGTTTTAGGGAACATATCTTAAGGATATTAAATCACTGTGTCTTAGACTCACTTCATATGTTAGCTGATTCCAGGCATCTAATTGGTTGATTCAGATCTCGGTCTTGAATTTTATCTAATCAATTTTGCTCTTTGAAACTTGTCTCTGTTCTCAGTACTAAAATAATGTCCTCAAACTAACTGAATAACAGGAAAATCACTACGGTATACCGCTACATGTCTATCAAATGTAGACATATACATTGTCTTCACACATTCAAGATAAAAATAACATAAACTATCGTTTTGTAAAAGATTAGGCTAGTGGGCTATTTGCATAGTTCGAGACGATAGACCGAGACTCAAAAGCAGGATAAAGTAAAACTCCACATTTGAACTATTTGATGAAAGAGATGGATATATTTGAGCTTTATTTTTTATTGTAGCTTTGCTATGGGTACTGATCTTAGAAGCGGATATTTTGAAGTTTTCCATATCATTATGCTCTACCAACAGAAATGTTAAAGGCTGGTTATGCTGAAGAAACTCTGTGGGAAATCCCATTACTTGTACAAAGCACACATCTGGACTGAAAAGACTGGCATTTAACATGTTTGTAAATACAAAAAACTGATAACCCGATACAGTACGTGAAACTTTTATTTGTATTTTAAACGTGAATGCCACAATGCATAAACATCTACTTTGAAGTGGAGTGGAAATGACCATAGACTGACACAGTTAATAAAGGTATGTTTACCATAGAACATAAAGCAGAAATTGATACCAAAGTTCAATTCATAGAGGACATTCTTATGGTTAATTAAGTTGACATTATGATTTAAATTCTATGTGTTACTATGTTTGGTGCGTATGTTGGATCATGATACTCAGCGTGTACTGAACGCATTCTAAATAAACAATCATACTACAATGTATATTGTTCCAGATTTAAACAGCAATAAACATGTTCAAAGGTCTTGCTGTCAATCAGGATGATCAATTCTACCTCTAAATCCGCGATCCGTAGCCATTAGTTTAAACATATTTTTATTCCGAAATGCATGAAATATTTACAATACAACATTCCAGGAATTGGACAGAAAGCTATATTAGCTTACAGTTGTCCTCTCCTTATTACATAAAATTACATGTTTATTCATGGCACAATTATTTACCAGTTAATACAGTATTATATATAATACATGAAAAGATGACACATTTCAATAAACCAAAAAGTGCTTTTGTAAAGTACAATAAAAGTTTAAATACGAAAACATATTCAGACATATAGCAATGAATTTGAAAAATAGAATTCAGAAACACTTGATATGAAATAACAAGCAAATCTCATTTAAAGAGATATTTGATACTGATTTAAATGGTAAGTGTAAAATGTAAGTTAAACACCAAACTAAATTTAGAGTTGTAAAAAACATAAACACGTAAAAGAAAAAAGGATAAACGGATGAACGATAAGGATAAAGTGTGAAGAAAATAGCTGAATCAATCAAATAATCAACATGTTTAGATAATGATACTGTTTAGATATGACGTGTATACATATATAGATGCAATTGTATTTTATGCAACATTACCACTGTATGCTGTCACGTGACCTGGTGTACGGCGAGAAAAAGTTAAGATGGCGGATGTGGATATTGAAGAAAGGTAGGCTCCTTGTTTGTTCATTGATTTCTCTGTTAATATTTCATTTAGGGGAGAATGTTTTGTCGTATAACACGGCACTGACATTTGTCTTTCATCGGTTGTATACCATTACCTCAGACGACGTCTCGATTTTCTAGACTTTGCCCTTGAATGCAACAAAAACAACGGAAAATAAATCTAAGCGAGAAGAGACTCGGTTTTTCGAATTTTCCATCACTTTCTTGTGCGATTTCTGCCAGTTTATGAAGTAGACATAGACTATGTACATAGACAAAACGTGTGTATCAGCCAGTTCCCAAAAAGCCGCATATTTCTTAAAAAAATATTCGTTTTAAAATTTGCCAAGTGGACGGTCAGAAGGCCGAGGTTATTCTGTCGGTGTACGGAAAGACGACGGCCAAAAGTGTACAGTAAGAAGACAAAAATTCAAAGATTTTGCTACGAAATGGTGTACGGAAAGAAGACAAAATCCTGACACGATCATTTATTGATTATATTTCGACATTAGTGCTGCCAATTTTCAATGTTTTTCAAAACAACAGAATTTTAAAGATTAATGAAAAACTATGTTTCTGTATTTAGCTCATTTGACTCAGAATCGTCTTGGATGATAAGTATATTGGCATATAATCTGATAGATCTATTCTTACGTACGTTTTCTTTAGACAATTTTAATTTGTTGGGAAGGAAAGTACAGAGGGATTCTAACCTTGTAGTGTTCTTTTTTACCTGAACATTTGAGCTCACTTATGTCATACTTATGTGAATCCTTCGTGCAAATACAATTTTTTTTTAATATTTAACACGATTTTAAAGTATGGCATGCTGCTATTTTAGAAGAAACTTTGGAGTCGCCATTTGAGAAGTTATTTATGATCGACATTTGAAATGTATTTTGACGTATCGGCTTAGACAAGATCAGGTGTTGATTTTCAATAAGATCATTTACTGAAATATGCTAAATACTGATGATAGTATGTTGAAGTTCAAATGAACACCTTTCCATAGATATATTTAACACCTTGTAGGTACTATCATTAATGTTTAAGGATGTAGGAGCAATTTTTTTCTAACGTTAAGAATCTTTTCATACTCTGTGAGCTTGACGAATATTAGTTTCTAAGACAAACAAGGGAAGAAAAAACACAAGTCACCGATGGTGGTACCTTATAAAACATGTAATATCCCATTTAATGCTATAGGGATTTCATGTCTTACAGGTTGATAGGAATACAATGTGATGTCAGCATTATATAAGCATAAATGTCACTAACACATCTCTTTCATTTTTACATGTTGACATAATTACCCCACCCACTTTATTTTCAATGGAAAAATGCATTTAGATCTACAGAAAATTTCTGTTTTCAAAATATTTTGCAGCTTTAATGACACACAAAAATGCTTCAAAACGGAAAGAAAAAGGTTGGGATCACCATGTATCTAAGAGATTTATGAAGAAAAAACTGTTAAAAACTGGTGAATTTTGATATTATTTTGTTCTTTTTGTTTTAATCTATATTTTCTAGATAAAATAAAGTGCTATCTTGAAAACTTTTATTTCAGTCAGGAAAATATCAAAACCAAACCTGATCTACTTTCGTAGCTATTTGAAATTACCTACCTCTACCCCATTGTAAATCTTACGTCAATTTTAAGCAAATGCCAGCCAAAAATAAGGGTGATTTTTTTTACAAAAAGTAGAATCTATTTTGCTAAATGGTACATTATTAGTCAAATTTTAATTATTTAGCGTTAATTTTGGCAAAACTTTTGTTAAAATTCAATGCTCGAAGAAACATTTTTCAAAATGGCGGATATGAAAAAAAAAAAAAACGCTCGTACATCCTTAAGAAAATCAGCATAGACATGATAGAGACCAAAAGGTGGCTTTTTAGCGCCTTTTGATGCAAAATGAAATTCAGTATTTCTTAATAGAGAAAATACACTTACAACAATAAAAATTATAAAGTATTGATTTAGTAGGTATGTCACTAAAGAGTAAAGAGCTCCAAACTCTTTTGGAAATCAAGTTTGGCTACTTAACGTAAAGTTGTAACGGAAAATGTGAGTATATACCTGCGTTATGTTGTTTTTAATGTTATTAGGTGTATGCTCTGACTGCAAAAACAGAAACCTTATTCATGCAATACCTTTAACACTTTTGTGTTATCGTTTATGTTATGTGTGCCTTTAGCTGTTTTGGCAATTTTAGATTTAGTGATGTTTTCTGTAAACATTTTGACCAGTACGTATTTACTCTAAATTCGGCCTTTATTATGACTATGTTTCTGGAAGAACTATTCACAAAATTGGCGGAAATATTCCGAGTCTGTGATTCGAACCATAACACAGCTTGTGTTAGGCTAATCTATGACTGGACTCTTATTTACTTAAAATATGACAGAATCACAATCAAATTGATAACAAATTGCAATGCAGGCATCTGTTTTTGACATACAGTGATAAATCGAAAGAAAATTGTAGCTTGTATATTCATTTGTTCAAGTTAGCTCACATGATCAGGTAAAACACAATACTGTTATCTCTCCATACTTTGCTTCCCAACAAATTAAGGTCCCCCAAAGCAAGTGCATGAAAGTATATATCTATCAGATTATATGCAGATATTAAACATCATTCAAATGAGCTAAAAACAGAAACAAGTTCATTCTAATTTTTCAATAATCTTTAAAATTCTGTACGGTTTAGAGAGACTGGAGAATTCTTTGGAAACACATTGAAAATTGGCAGCACTAATGTCGAAGAATAGACCACATTAATCCTTCTAAGTTCCAGGGTAAGGCAGCTGGTGATCGTGTCAGGATTTTGTCTTCTTTCCGTACATCATTTCGTAGCAAAATCTTTGATTTTTCGTCTTCTTACCGTACACTTTTGGCCGTCGTCTTACCGTACACCGACAGAATAACCTCGGCCTTCCGACCGTACACCTGGCAAATATTAAAACGAATATTTTTTAAGAAATATGCGGTTTTCAGTGAACTGGCTGATACACACGTTTTGTCTATGTACATAGCCTATGTGTACTTCATAATTTGGCAGAAATCGTGGATGAAAGGGATGGAAAATTCGAAAAACCGAGTCTCTCCTCGCTTAAATTTATTTTCCGTTGTTTTTGTTGCATTCAGGAGCAAAGTCTAGAAATTTAAGCCGTTGTCGGAGGTAATGGTATACAACCGATGAAAGACAAATATCAGTGCCGTGTTATATGACAAACCATTCTCCCTTAAAGGAAATATTAACAGAGAAATCAATGAACAAACGAGGAGCCTACCTTTCCCCAATATCCACATCCGCCATCTTGCATTTTTCTCGCCGTACACCAAGTCACGTGACAGCATACAGTGATTACATTAACTAGCTATTGCTAAAATCGTTTTGTTTCTCTAATGAATTTTTGAACGGCATTAAAAATTGTTATATTGGAATCGAGAGATCGTGAAATATCACCGTTTAAGATAACATTAATAGAGGTCGGAGATCTGTGTATTTTGGACAAATTAGGAAATAGTGGTAAGAATTTTCTATTTCCCCGCAGTCACACAAAGGAGAGTCGATAATATTTTTCTCAAATAAATCAGAGGAAAGAGAGCTGCAGTGAGTGCGTAATCTTGTGTGAAGGATCTGCAGTTTACGGTCACCAGAAAAGAAGAAGCTGGGAACATTTGGTAGGTCGTTGTTTAGCATTCGCTTGAATGATGCAACCGTTGGAGCATTTTGTGTCTGAAGTGGGAGCGCATTGAAGTCTCTGATAACTGAAGGCAAAAATGATTTGTAATAAAAGTCAGTATGTGTGAGGATGTTTTGCGTGTCGTTTGCATTCCTGAGTGGATAGCGATGCTCACTGCCAACTGACGAAGGGACAAGATCTGAAAGATACTGTGGGGTAAGATTGTTTTTCATTTTAAAGAAAAGAATAAGTTTGTGTTTGTATCGCCGTTTGTCCAAAGATTCTAAACCAACCTCTGTCATGAGTTTATCAATGGATACAAGCTTTGTTGTTCCAGTAATTATTCTTGCCGCTTCCTGTTGAATTTGCTCAAGCTCTCGTTTTTCATTCTGTGTACAGTTATCAAAAAATACATCTCCATACTCTAGAATTGGTCTTATAAAAGATATATATATGACTTCAAGTGATTTTCTATCAAGCTGAAATTTTAGTTTTTTCATAATATTGATTCTTTTCCAAGCCTTACTTTTAATGTATTCAATGTGTGTGGACCACCGCAGATCATGCGAGAGATTGATACCCAAGTGTTTATGATTACGGACTTCGTTTATTTGTACGCCTTGCATTCTGATTGGCTGATGACTAATATTTCTGTGAGTTTTACGTGATATCAGTAAGGATTCAGTTTTCGAAGGATTGAATTTTACCAACCATTTTTCTGCCCATGAAGTTATATTCTGCAGGTCCGAGTTTAAAATAGTTGAAGCAGTGATAGGATCTTCTACTACAATGAAAAGGTTAGTATCATCAGCGAAGAGCCTAATATTCGCTTGGATATCTAGTACTATATCATTTATATATATAAGAAAAAGTAAAGGCCCGAGAATTGACCCTTGTGGAACACCAGCTGTAATGCACTTTTCAGACGATTTACAACCAGGAAGAACAACTCTTTGTTTTCTATTATTAAGGTAAGAAGAGAACCAAGAAGAAACACGTCCGGAAATACCTACAGAATTCAGTTTGAAAATAAGTCCTTTGTGCCAGACACGATCGAAGGCCTTACTTATGTCACAAAATACAGCTCTGACCTCTTTACCGGAGTCAATAGCCTGTGCAAATAAGTTATAGATATATGTTAGTTGGTTGACAGTAGAGTCACCAGGAACAAAACCGGATTGCAAAGGAGTAAGAATATCATGTTCTCGAAGGAAGTTGAAAGTCTGTTTGAATACAATTCTTTCAAATACTTTATTGACAGTACTGATAAGGGATATAGGGCGATAGTTACTAACTAATGAAGGGTCGCCAGATTTGAAAAGAGGAGAAACATTTGCTTCCTTCCATGTGTCAGGAACCTGCGAGATCTGAATTGAATAGTTGAAGAGAGAGCTGAGAGGACTACTCAGTTCATGTGAAAGTTCACGAAGTATACGATTGTTAATTCCGTCTGGACCAGCTGCTTTCCCTAGAGGAAGTGACTTTAGTACCAATTCCACCTCGCTGGGAGTAATAGTAATGTCATCCAGAGTTTGATCAGAAATATCAGGCAAATCAGGGAGAATGGGGGCTCGTCTTTCATCAATTCGAGTCTGGGCAACGAAAAAGTCATTTAAGAGATTTGCCTTATCAGTGTCATTGAATATAATGTTATCGCCAGAGGAAAGTGGGGGTATAGAGACTGATGAAGGAGGTTTAATGAAGGATTTAAGACAGGTCCACCAACTCTTAGTGTTCCGATTTTCTTGTTTTAACTTTGCGGCTAGGTTGTCAATGTGCTGTTTTTTTTGCCTCGCGAAATTTAGCGGTAATTTGGTTTCTCAAATTTCGAAATCTTTCCCAGTGAAATGGCGAATTGGTGTGCTTTGCTTTTCGATAAAGACGTTTTCTTTTTCTAATAAGCGATCGCAATTCATTTTTAAACCAAGATGGTTCATTTTCTCGTATTAGAACTTTTCTATTTGGAATACATTGTTTTGCTATGTCTGTAATTTCACTCGTTATATTGTTAGCATAAACATTAATATCATCATCTTATTTAGATTCCCAGTCAGTTTCTGAGGCTAATTGTCTGAGAAGACCATAATTCCCCTTTTCAAAAATCCAAACGTGACGATAAAAACATAACCTCTTTGGCTTTTTTAAGTTGAATAAGCAATAGATAGGACAATGGTAACGTACATCTTGTGGAAGAAAAGGATCGCCAACACCACTAGAATGGATAACGTGTTTGCTTGAGGTGAAAATGAGGTCGATTATGGAGGTAGATGACTCAGTATAATGCGTAGGCGAATCTATAACCTGATGTAGAGACAATTAAGAACATATATCATGAACTTTTCTCAAGAGAGCAGTATTCATTACGTTCAAGTTAAAATCGCCCATAATTAAAATATTTTCAATCCCCGTATCAATAGCTAGATGCATAGAATCGACAATCAAGGCGTGATGAACAGGGTCAGTATTAGGTGGTCTGTAAAAAAGTCCAAATAGAATATGCTTGTTGGAAAGTACAATTTCAATCCAGATACATTCAGTACCATTAATTTCAAGATCATGGCGCCTTTTATAATGAATATATTCTTTAACATAAAGTATCACTCCACCATAGTTGTCTGTGCGATCTTTTCTTTCGGGATTTGCAAACGAGTGAAGAATTAGATCAGAAGTTGGAATATGTGGGCCAAGCCAAGTTTCTGAGAAAGAGAGGATGTCAAAATCCTTCAGTTCGGTGTAGAGCGTGTCGAGTTTTGGAAACAAACTCTGAACGTTGTAGTGAACAAAAGAAAGGTTCCTAGAAAGATCAATATATTCACTATCAGATGAGACAGATGATGTAGGTGACGTACTATAGTTACTGGATACAGGTCCTGGGTTTTTGTGGACATCACCTGACAGAAGGATGATAGCAGAAATGTTCCAGAATTGAACAAAGGCAAAAAGCAATATGATTGAACAGACAAGACAGAGCGAAAAGATAACATTTAAATGTTGATTCTTACCAGGTGGATGTAAACGGCGGTGAATAGGTAAAGATATTGTTTTGAAAGTCAAGTCGTTGTCATAAATACACAGTCTAATGCAAACAGGGACATAGGTGATGTAGGCGGATATGAATAATAAGATTTGTAAAATAAGAAATCTAAACATGAAGTGAATACGAAAAACTCTCATTTTGGTTAAAGAAGACTGCTTAATCGATCTCATGTTATAGTTGACAGTAGGCACAGGAATTTGAAAATAACCAATATGAGAGAACATAGTCGTTGCAAGTTACATGAAGAGATCCAGCAATGAAAATGAAAATTGTGCGTGTTCATCCGTGAGAAAAAGCATAAAAGAGAAGAAATGAGTAAGATTAAATTGAGAAACATTGTTTCTTGCGAAGATTTGGAGGTGAAATAGGTGCCATCAAATTGGTGATGAACGAATAGTGATGATAAAGTACATGAGATGTTTTGTGAGAAGAAAAGTTTTTTTTAGATGTGTTACACATAGACTGATCAAATAAATACTCTGTTATATCTTTTATAGTTTACATAATTTATATTTTTGATGTGCGTTTAAATAATTTGTTCGGATCGCGCCATAAATCAGATATTTTAGTGTTCTAGTAATATCATGAACATGTACAATAGTAAAATAATATGAGTTTCATTAAGTAGTATGGATGATCTTTAAATGCGTAGTATTTCAACATTTTACCAACGCAAGTGTACGCTAATTAACTGTGCTGTGTATAACTTGAACGACGACTAAACAGGATATTACACACTGTAGACTTATGCCTTTTAAATTAACCATATCATGCGTAAATCATACTTTATCATTTTACAGTTAAAGCTGTTAATTTTAATTTGTACATTACTTATTGTAATTGTATGTGTTGTAAATTTATGGAATTAAGGCCAGACAGGCTATCAGAAATAACTATGAATATTCAATGAGCATCACGTGCTTAGCACCTATGTACAGTATATATGATACGCGAACTAGATAATTTATAAAAGTGTGTATATCGGTAGTCTACTCACAGTATTGCATGAAGATCATAGGTAAGTAATAAACACAATAAACATTTATGCATATCACTCATTCAATAGTGTTAAGTTTCTACTTTATAAAAGTAAAATATGTACTGAAACAGTCAACAATAACAGTTAACAAGTACTATTTTGATCGACTTTTGAAAATAGACAAACAATAGTGATATAATTATAAGAAACTTGATCAACATATAAATAAAAGTGTCTTCGAAACAATACTGCCAAAAATGGAATTAAAGTTTCGATATCGCATAGACATCTTATTTTGATTATAAATTATGTCATAAGAACTATTTACAGCGAGCAAACAAAACTTTTCGTACAAAACTGTACACAAGTAGTATCCGTAGCCATTTGAGCGTGACTTTAGTCCAACTTGGTTGAAACTTATTCATCCATAGTTAAACGTACTAAAACGTAGTTATTCGTACTGAAACGTACTTTGCCGTATTGATCCGTCGCTGAACGTAGTTATCCGAGGCTGTCCGTACTTAAGCGTAGTTCTACGTAGTTCTCCACAGACCCGTGTACGCGCTGGTCAAGTTGCCAGACGCAGTAAAACGTAGTTCAACGTAGTACTTATTTGCGTCCTGTATTTTTTTGTTCCCCGTTTTTCGCCATTTTTCCCATGCTATGACGTACTGCTCCGTACTTATCCGTGTCCGCTCCCCCACAGACCAATCCCATCCGCACCGTACCTCAACGCACGGACATATGCGTATGTGTGACTGTAGCTGTAGACTTACCTAATACGTTATTTGTTAAGACCTTAGAACATTTTTTTTTCTGTAATAATCAACACAGAATAAATTCATCAAAATGTCAGTACTAATTATTATCATTAGACAAAGTTCAAACAACATAATTTTTAAACAAAAAACAATTATCTCTGTCTAGACATGAAAGTATGCCACAACAAAAACACTAACTTCCGGTAGCAGGACTGCTATATAAATGATCGTCGGCGCTTGCGGTTAGAGGAATTTTAAAGACTCTGGACAAAGAAAGATGATTTTCTTATTATTGTTTTTCACCGTCTCATTTGTATCAGGTAAGTAAATACTAAGTATTTTGATTCTTTCTTTTTTTGTTTTGATGGTTATTCGGGTATTTGTCATGTCAAAGGCCCGTGAAATAATTTGTTTTGTTTAACTAAAAGAACTCATTTTTCTATAAAACCCACTATCTTGCAAACGAGATATCGTGAAAATGTTGTGAGACATCAGTTAAAATTCAATCATTTAAATAATTTAGTAATAAAAATAACAAGGTTAACTCTTTAAAACAGCTAGAATATGTACAGCCGGCAAAATAGAGCTACGGGATGTTAAGGTTTATCCGCACGGGAAAAAAAGAACCATCGAGTTTTTGCATGAGTCAGTATATTTCTATATAGCTCAAATAATATCCTTTCCTTCATTTACATTTATGAAAAGATTATATAGTTTTATTATATACCTATATAGATTTTGTCAAAAATACCGCTTGTATTTCACAAATAAATATGAACAGGCAGAAAAAAAGTTCGTATTGTACCTATTATATTGTATGTCGCCGGACTATTTTCATTTAATATGCATGACTTAACATAGTTCTATAAATAGCGCGCACAAAAGCTTCACTCATTTCAATTTCAACATCGACAAACATTTCAGATTTCTTTCGATAACAAACAAAAACCCCAAAATTGGAGATATATAATAAAATGGTCATTACAACGATAGCTAGATCTGGGATTTTGTACTCGGCTCTCGTGGATTTTGCATGGACGGATCACACTCGCCGCTTGCGCGCCTCGTGAGATCCAATGTGGCAAAATCCACTCGAGCCGAAAACAGCATCCAAGATCCAGCGACTTTTATAATAACCCTATTATATATGCTTTGCGTACGATGAATATCTTATTATGAATATTTTATTTGAAAATGGGTTTGTGTATACTTACGTCATAGATATACAGTGAAATACAGATAAATCGTTAAAATTTCTCGTATTACTCCTGTAGACCATTGCTTATGTTCCTCAAGCTTATATATTATATCAATAATATCGGAAACAGACTGGAGCGTGTATGCATAAGCGTGCTGTATTTCGAACTAGCTTTTTCACCTTCATGTTAACTTTTTGAAACTAGGGAATTTCGATTATCGAGCTGTCAATGTCCAAAGATAAATTCGGTTTGTTTATGCTTTGAATTTTGATTTTAGATCTGGCTTGAAGTTAATGCCAGTTCGAAATGTTGACTTGACCTTAAATTTCTGTTTATGTCCTCCAGCAGGCTCGAAAAGTTTGAAAATTTGAATTTCTTCTTTTGAGCAGGTCTGAAATTAAACGCTAGATGGCAATTCGGTCTTTTGGAATTTTAGTCTCCGAGAAGTTTCGAAATTCAGTAACAGTTTGAATTATAAATTGGGCATTCGATCTTAAAGCAAGATCATAGTTAGATGCCAGTTCGAATTTCATCGTTTTAAAATTCAAACTTCTATCTTCAAGCAATGTTGAAATTCAGTGCCAAAAGGTTTAATTTCAATCTTCAAGATGACTCGACGTGCCGTGCTAAACAGAAATTTAGATCCGAATTACAATCTTTGAACGTGCAAGAATTCTAGTTAGATCGAAATTCAGCTCTTTCAAAATTGAAACTTCGATTCTCGATCTTGCTTGACATTCAATGCCAGCTATGAAATTTTGAACCAGCTGGATATTCAATACCAGGGCCCAGTTGTTCGAAACATCAACAGGCGATTAAGCTAACGGCTAATTAACTTTAAGGGTTATTTTTCAACATTTCAAAGACTTAGAAAAACAAATGTATGAGGTAAAAATTATGAACACTGAAAAATCTTTACAATAGAATCAAAACATCATACTAGTGTTTCCCAACAAGTCTTGTATCTTGAATGAAAATTTAATCGGCAGTTAGTTTAACAGCCGGTTAAAGTTTCGAACAACTAGGCCCAGGTCGACATAAGGCTTTAAATAGCTGAATATCGATCTTAGAGCTGCTGGGGATTTGTAACTGACTCAAAATTAGACATGTTGAGAAGCTGACTTTTGATCTTCGAACTGGCAAAATATTCAAGGGTAATTCGAAATTGATTCTGATCTTTGACTGTTATTAAATTGTACACGAAACTATATAAAACATATACATCAATTTCATTATCTAAGCAATGCAACGGTCCTGGATAGATGAGTCATCCGTTATTATTTAGATTATAACAGTGAAGAAAAACCTATTTACCTGACAAATCAATAGCGACAGTTGTTATTGACTTTTATAGTGACTTTTATGATTGGTACAATTTTCCCATATTGGCTACTACTGTTTTGACCATTACTCTTTCCGCGCTTTTCTGCGTACTTAACATAATAATACGCGTCAAACGACGAGCGGTAAAGCCTCACACGGCACATGCTGCGGCAACCACATGACCAAAGACACTGTCAGGGATATTATAAGAATCTTTCACTGCTTGCGGGTAAAGATGGGAATATCCGGCACGAAGGTAACTGTTTAGGCGGTAACGAGGCTCCTGCCGAGTTACCGCCTAAACATTTACCCGAATGCCGGATAATCCCATCTTTACCCGCTGCCAGTGATTGACTCTTTTTCTTGCATGCCTTATTTGTAGAAGATATATAGAAAATCTAAGGTTTTTCTTTAAGGCGCTATTTTGTTATAGTAGCGTATGAATTTATGCATTCATTCATAAATTATAGCACGTGAGTCTGGTGTAAGACGAGTTTTTCTAGCACCGGAAAAGCACGGGATAATCCTGTACGGCATGCAAGAAAATGCCCTTATTCGACAGTAGTCAATGTTATCATTGCCCAGTACATTGCTTTGAACATGTTTGTAAAGTGTGAGTTCTGTGCATGCTCGGCAATAAACATTATAGAGCAAAAACGCAAACCAATAAGTACCAGTATTGTTAACTCAAGATTCAAAGAGCGGAATATCAAACCCACTTGAAAGCTGGGAGATGCTTTGTAAAGTACAGCAGACGTGCTAATTTTGATATCACAATGTGTTTGAACACAACGTAAGCATTCAATAGTAAAAGAAATCCAGAAAGAAGCGTATCCCATAAAAACAACAACAAAGATTAGCGTAAAACATGTGTCAAATATTTTTTTGGCAGGACAAAAGACGAAACATGAGTTTTAAAGTAAGAATAATATGAATGCCAGAATCTGCATTCGTAAGGTACTGGTATGGTCTCATCATCTTCATTGTTCACCCTTCCTAAAACAAGCGCAATGTGCCGCGATACGATCTTTTTTTCAGACTCGGTGAAGTAGAAAGTAAAACGTAGAAAGGGCCACAGACACTGTGGAAAAATCAAAGTACTGAAAGTACAGAAAGGCTGGCTATCACAAAACACTGAATGAAAACTGTGCGGGAAAAATGTTTGCAAAATCTTAGATATTATGGGTTTTCCGTATTAAACTAAGGCGAGCATAGGGTATTGTTGTGATCTTGATTAACTTGTGCATCCAAGTTAAAGTTCAATCGAGAAACCTAGTTTATCGGACGTAAACATGGGTCCAAGAGAGTAAACTATAGTTTAAGCCCGTTATACTGTGTGTTCGCTCAAAAATTTATGTTAGTATTCGATAATTATATTTTTTTCGGGAAAGAATGTAATTGTTGGATAATTTGATTGCCGAGAACCATTGTATACGGACGTGGACCTATGTTTACGGCCATGAACTTGGGTTTACGAGCGTGAACCATAGTTTATGAACGTGAACGTAGGTTTAAGTTCGAAAAACGTGGTTTCTCGAACAAGACTATGGTTTTTGGTCATTATCCTATGTTCACCAGCGTTAACCTATGTTTACGGTTGTAAACCCATGTTCACGGTCGTAAACCTAAGTTCTCGATCGTTAACATATGTTCACGTTCGTAAGCTATGGTTTACACCCGAGAACCCTGGTATACTCCCGTAAACGTAGGTTCAAGCTCGTGAACTTAAAATAACGGCCGAAATCCAAAGTTCAATTGAAAAACCTAGTTGAAACCTGGGTTCACGGGCGTGTTTTCGCCCGAAAATATGGGTAAGTATTAGGAAAACCTGGTTTTACGTTCGAAAACCCTTGTTTATCTGTAATTATTAATTCTACTTTTTTTTACCGTAAACCTGGGTTAACGCTATTATTGGACAACTGGCGTGCCATAACCGTTTATATATGTTTCTTACGAAGCGATAATAAACATTGAGGGACATAATTAGCAAATAATCAAGGCCTTCGAGTTGTTTATCGTCTGATTTACCACGGTTCAGAGTTCAGATGCGTAGGAATTGAACCACGAGGGCGTTAGCCCGAGTGGTTAAATACTGAAGCATCTGAACGATGAACCGTGGTAAATTAGACGATAAATAACAAGATGGCCTTGATTGTTTTCATTCTGACATGCTCATTGATGTATTTTAATAGATATTATACTGGACTTCGTTTACGCGAGGAGTAATGTATCGAACGTCATGCGGCAATATGACGTAATAATTGACGTCATAATGCTCTCTTACCGGTCCGCGCGTCAACCGTTGTTTATCGCAGAATATATAGAGCTTGATTTTCTTCTTTGTTTAACTGGAAATCAAGTCAAGCCATGTTAGAATATCAGATAAAATATAAAGGTAACAAACACAACATCTATATTTCGATATGCAATCCCCCCACCCAACACACATTATGTGTGAATGTATGAACATTGATCAAATGGGGCGATTTTCTTGTCGGTATGAGGAAAATTTTGGGCTCGAACCCCGCTATAAACCGGACTGTTAATGATTATTGTCTAGTCATGTTGCTTCCTTAATACGGTGGTTAGGAAAATTGACGTACCCGTAATAATGTATTTTTTGAAGAGTATTCAATTCCTACTATGAGATTACTTTAACTAATTTTTCAGGAGGGCGTAGGTTCAACCCCTACTAGGACCAAACTTTGTTCATTATTTTTCTTTTTTCGAGTAAGATAAACTGTTGTTTTTTTTAAGACACATTATCATTGATCTCTCGTACAAAAGCGGAAATGTTTTATTTGATTAGCCATTTCTTAGTCATTTCTTGCTGTTTCAAATGAATTTGACCTGAAGGGTGAATGTTTAGACATCTTTGAAAAATACTTAATTACATTTGTAAAAGTTCTTGATTTTGCATTTATTTTTACAAAGTTTGGAATAAATGTAGGTAGGTTGGTTTTACTTCTGCCCTATGGTTCTTTATGAATGCATAGAGCAAGGCCATAATTTTCAAAAGTTGGAGCTTAATTTTTTTCCGATTAAATCCTTTTACTCGAGGCTCCCCAGAAAAATTGTGATCGCCAATTTTATTTTGTGTTTTATAATTGTTACGCTATATTTTGAGGTTTCATTTAGAAAAATATTTGGTAAAATGAATTCTCTGTGATCGTTTTGCACAACGGCTATCACTTTGAAATTTGTCTCTGTTTCAGCTGGAGGAAAAAAAGACATAACTTATACAAAATTTACAAATAAGGAACAAACAAACAAACAAACAAACAAACAAACAACAACGACACGGTAAAAGCCATTTAAAGATGAATCACAGTGCGAAATATGTTAACTTCAGGAATGTATCAAGTTAGTGCAATTGTTACACATTACCAATACGGGTCCACTATCTTAATATAACCTGAAAAAAGTTGAAAACGTGTGTTTGAACAAAACTCGCTACATCTACACCCCCACCCTTAAAGCAATTGGTGACAAAGCGCTTTTTACATTATATCTTTCAGTATTCGTCAGAATGTTTAAAACGAATTTAGTATAAAAAAATAACCTAAAAACAGGCATAATGTGGTCATTTGTTTCTTATCACGTTACTGTGACAATCACGCAGCGATTACGTCCCTTAGTACCTATAACAAATGATCTGAAAGAATAGATTCTTAACACTTAAGCCTTAAATATAAGACCTGACATAACTCATATCACTATAAGTTCATTTCAATTGATATTTCATATTTCTTGTTATCCACGTTATGTCAGGTCGTCGAATAATGCGCAGTATAATTCCTATCGACGATTGTTTCTCGGAACCAGCGTTTGTTTACTTAGCTCCTTATAGACCGAGGTCATAATCTATAACGAAGCGGTCACCGTTGAGTTAGTTCCATTCATATGGACATTTCATTCATGGAGGCGAATTAATTTACCATCATTATGTAATATTTTCTAATGTTATCTTTCAAGTATTTACCGTTAGAAAAATAAAACATTATTATAACATGTTTGCGCAAGTAGATCTATTGAAACAGGTAAGTTTAACAATCTTTATACAACTCTATGACAAAACTGATTAACGTGGCGGTCTATTTGAATTGCGCATGAAATTATATTTTGTGTTGTCAGTCTCAGCACCTGTTTAACTTTACAGAAACTCGATATATGGTTATAATAGTCTGGCGAATATCGCCAGCCTAAAAACGATTAGGAGCTATACAAAAGGACATTTCATTGATGCAAAACATTTAATTTGTCTTTTTCTATGTCATATCCAGCATGAACAAAAGAGGTCATTGAACCTATTTATAACAAAGAAATTACAGTATCTGTACGACCGACTAGTCAATTACTTTGGCAACTCATTAAATTCAACAGAATCAAGGAACATGCACTTTTGTCTTATATTTCTGTTTAGTCATGAAAGCAAAACTAGGCTTTAAAAAGACATCCTAAGCTATATATGTAAGTGATTCTTAATACGAATGAAAGAAAATGTCTTGTAACTCGATTGATCATCGGCAGCTACTTAAGGAAGTGTTTTGGTTGCTAAAAAATTAGTGTAAACAAGTGTCTCACAAACGGGCCCCAATCGTTCTGTGAAGAAAACAAATATCATCGCTGTTGTCAATGCCTTAGTTTCGGAAATACTACTAACTGTTCTGCCCAGTCTCTGGCATTGCTATTTTTTAAACCACCATTAATTTATGAATGAAATGAATAACTTCAAATTGATATTTTTTTTATTTAAAAAATGTCTTGTCACATTTTACTGATTGTGCAAACAATTATGTCACAGGGAAGTCGTGTCATTTGGAGTCAGAATAGCCTTTTCATGTAAAAAAGCACATGAACGTTTTTAAAAGTGATTTAAAATTCGGCGCTTTCTTTTGCTATTTTTCTTAAAAATTAATCATCCTGGAGATATCATAAACATCAAGTGTTGACTTAAAACATTTCGCTTCTCCTCCTCGTAAAACACTCATCCCTTCCATTCGCCCCATGAATATCTGGTGACACCTAAATCCGACTCATAATAGTCCTCGATCATATGACGCAAACTAAGGCGCACGACGCTTTCTCGTGGGTACCTTCTCACACATCGGGACTTGCAGCACGAGTATTGCGTATTAGATAAGCTGTATAAACGGCACATTAGCAAGCTCCTGTACAACGGTGCCGCTGTTGGAAATTCGCGTTCAATTAGATTGGGCAGCACACTGTGACCGACTTTACAAACGCACGATCTGGGACACGAATTCCCCTCGACAGATTGATCGCTTTGTTCGTCACGTGACTCCTCTTCTATAAGTTGTAAATGGGAAATGATTCCAGACTCTCCAAAACCAGAAGTATCCAGATTGGGAATGTTATTGCTTCCTTCACCGAAGATGCTGTTGTAAAGCGAAGCCGTATTTTCAGTTTTAGGTTGCTCAATTTCAACTTCCGGTGGCGTCGCTTTAAATCGTTTTCTCGGTTGTTCTGAATGATCAGAAGGTAATTTACATTTCTCTCCACGAGAATATAGAGTATTCGCACAACGACATGCTTTTTGTCTAGTGCGCATGTTTTCATTGTTTTCGCATGCATCAACTTTCCGTTTGCCGCGCGCTAGGTCTGTACTGCTTTCACGACCGAAACTGTCTGAACCTTGAAACATGAAAACAACAGTCAAACAATGCACTTGCTTGAGAATATCATGAATTCAACTCTAGATGCGTTGCTGTTATTTATAAATAGAGTGCCTAAAATTCATATTTCCGAAAAATTAAAACATATTCTCATTTCCTAGAGAACTCATAATCATTTATTCAGTTGTATTTTGAAGAACATATCGGAATTATTCGAATAACTTGTGCACATACATAATTATGTATATATTTTAATTCCAGGGTATGACACTGAAGTCTTATCAGTTATATTTATTCTATTTCCTTGCTTATTTAAACTCAAACTCAAAACACAAACTACACTATCCCTAAATAGGTTTTGAAAACAAAACATATAATTAAAAAAATATACTTTTTATGAAGTTAACATTAATTTGTATTAAAAAGAGTTTCTCTTAAAAATAATACACTGCTCAAATGAAAGAAAGGAATCTAAGAATGAGAACAATAAAGTAATTAGTTGATCTTAGTTTTGTAGTTCAACATCACTGTTTAACGGAGGAAACATCAATTCCAAAAGTGATAGCTTAAAACAAAATGATAGAAATGTTCACTGAAAAAAATCATCAAAATTCCACCAAAGCGGCGTGAGTGCATTTAAATAACGAATATGCTAAAAATGTTGATATGTTAACAGATGACTACTATGCCTTTTTTAAGTATATATAAACAGCATTAGGTCTACAACTTGCATGTCATTAGCCATTCTACGGTAAGATATACCTTGTATAGGCAGAGCATGGGCAACAGTCGGAGGGAATGTGGGCGTCTCCGGTCCCGTCTCCAGTCCGGTCTCCCGTCCAGTTAATGGAGACCGAAAAAGCAAATCATCTGGATCTGTATCATTAGTGTCACATCTGTGAACGTCCACACTAATTAAAAGGAAAATTAAATAAGTTGGGTAAGAATGTTAAGTCCGCTAAACTTTAGATTAAAGCGTTAAAATTAAGTTCAGAAAGAAATTTTTTATTTTGAGCGCTTTACATCTTATTTCGTGCTCATCTCGAATGCAAGGCATCTTATGTACAGCGTTTGAGATAATTTGATGTAAAGAAAATAGAGCGTGTCTTAAACATACCATCGTGGTGATTAGATTAAAAATCTCGAGCGGTTGGGTAGAAAGTCGACATTGATATGTCATGCGTTCGAGAACTCGAGAACTCGATAAGTCGAGGACTCACGATAACATATCGAACTTTAGACAATAAGTCATGCACTTCAAGATGGCGTGTGCTCGAGATAAGATGCTGTGTGCTCGAGAGAAAGAGGCTCGTGATGGGCCTAGATCCATATATGAACTATAATAGTTCAAACAGGTATACTGTCTAATTTTGGGAGTAACTACAAAATTAAACTGAGGTAAAAGAACGCCCAATATCGTAAACTTTATTTTATGAAAATTGATGAACTATTATTTTAGCAGTGTACGTTTTATGCATATTATACTAGAGTCATATAGCACAGCAACATAATCCTATCTTGTGCCTGAGTATCTGCACAAAATCCCCAAAGTCCAGCCCACCGCCACCTTGTTTTTGTTTGATTTTCATATATTAGCAAAGAGTAAAAAGAAAAATCAATACGCTCGTGAAAATAAACAAATATCACCCATTTTATTATAAAGACTTGTAGAATGTATCACGAGAAAAAAAACAATTTTACATAAAATCTCTAAGGATCTAACTCGTAAGAAGAGTCGGTACAGAGAAAATCTGTAGGCTTGAAAGTTCTTCCACATCATCTATAATAATAATAATAATAATAATAATAATGGAAAAGGAAAACAATACGCAACGTTGATAAGGTAGATATAAGTAGATCTGCTTTGCACCGTACAAATTAAGCAATATTTTTAAAAGAAATTAAATAGATTTACCTTGCAGATGATGTATTTTCATTTAGTAGCGGCAATCCGTCTGAAAATTTATCCATAATATAATATTCAGTTTACGAATAAACTGCGTTGCAGTTCTAAAGTTTCTGTTGTTATAGTATTTATTGTGACGTCATAACGTCGACGTCACGGAAATCACCGAGTCAGAATACGGATGTTAACGAGCAAGATTTGCAGACATATTAATTATCTATACTTACAACTTCTGGACGGTTTATGTAGGCTCAACAACAATTGTGTGGAAAATCCTGTATTATTATACTTCAGTGGTAACTTTCAATGCTATATTTATAAGTGCAATTAAAAAAACAATTCAGGAGCTCTTCTCGCTTTTAAATTCAGTTCCGCAATAAAAATCTAAATTAGATATCTATATCATTTAAATTTTTTTTAAAAATATAGTCATAATTAAAAAAGGAGTATGGATAAGAGGTAACGAGATTAAAATTTCATGAATACTAGTTTCAATAATTGACCGATATTACCAAGAAATAGGCCATCGACTTTCATTTAATAGTAAAAGAATTTGCCACAATTTGAAAATGCCATTCCCTGTCTTTTTTCTTATATATTCTTATTCCATGTATATCGATACAAAATCAAGGATATGTATCCAGAGGGAAGATCTATATTCAAATTTCACAGCCGCATCTTTCTACTCCCGAACCCCCGACGTCGCGCCCTTAAACTGTTCTCTGCAGCAGTGTATGTTTGAGTGTGTTTATGATAAATATAAACACACAACTAGATAGAAAAAGTAAAATATATAGACAGCGAGAACAAAACGAATAAAATAATGAAGAAAGGAACTCAGCGGGCAATCGTATTGGAACCATCAGCAGTAAAACATTCTAAAATTCAAATTAATGTCTATTACATTTTGTAAGGAACATCTTTACTATGCGATTGATTTTAATGCTTAAACTTACAAAAATCAGTTTTAAAAATAGCATGTTCCTTCTTAATTATTTTCAGCCTCCGATAAATACGTAAGGCTTGAAGATAAAACCTCAGATCCGGGTTTACCTGAACATGTTACCATTGATGTTGTCAGAAATGGTCGGGTTGTCACCAGACTTAACCTGCAAGAAAACAAGCGTCTGAATGAAAATGCCAATGTTTACGAATCCGTTTATGACAATGGAAAACTGAGGCAAAGAAAGAGGGAAACAAAACCAATGACGGTATTCCTTTTGTCTCTTTCATGTAGGAAGCATAGATTATTTTTGTATTCTTTAAAGCGGCGTTGTTTTCTGTGTGCAGTCTGATCAAGATCTACAATATTCGCCATTCAGTCAATACCTTTTCGGTATGCACCCTTTTTAACAGTTAATGGTACCGTCCAAATTTGATAAGTTCATTATAGAAAGTTAGCGGGGTAAGGGTTAATATGATAAGCGTCCGTTACACTATGTAGTTTTCGCTGCTTTTTAAGATATTTTAAATCTGTTGCAAGTATTTTGAACGTGTATGGCTGAATATTGCACACATTTTCTGAATGCTGACAACCTGTTTTCTATATATGTTTCATTTCATCGAATGAGTATCTAAGAAACAGTTTTATAATTAAGCCACAATGGTTTTTATGCTGAAAATTTCATACAAGTAATGAAAACGTAAACAAAAACTGAGAAGTATTCTTGAAAATATTTCAAGGTAGAAAACATAGTAAGATAAGAATGGAGTTCTCTCGAAACTGGGTAAAATGAATTCATTTTTTTGAAAATGGCCACTGACGTATACTCTTTAGCGTGCCAGCTGTAAATTAACCTAATACTGGACTCTTATCCCAAATATTAGATAGTTTAGTTGAAAGAGCTGGGTAACGAACTCAGGACCTCTTGGTTTCTTAGCCAGAAAATTTTACCACTGAACCACTGCGTCTGCTCGTTGCTTTAAGTACGTGCTTCGTTTAAGTATCTTGCATGGACTTCACGGAAAAAATATCGATTAATTGATTATCAGTATCAACGTTGTGTTACTGAATTATAGGATCTATATTTGAAGAATGGGATGTTACTACATATCCATATAAATGCAGACTATGGGCAGGATAGGACTTTTATATCCATAGGACCTGCTCGAGCTATCGTGACAAATCACAACTAATTTTATGAAAACTGATATAGTTTTATGTCCTCCATTAGACTGGTAGTTGTACATGCATACCACGTGTTCTGAACAAGTTTGTTTTTGTGCAAAGTCCATTTAGTTTTTAGTTCAAGGTTAGTCTAAATTCTAGTGACATTTTGCAAAAGCCACAAAGTGACTGGCATTTGTTTATTCATTATTTATATGCAAGATTATTATCTTTATTTTCCCATCTATTTTTTTTTTTTTTTTTTTCAGATAATTTCATAATTGTTACTTAGATTAAAATAAAGCGTACGGTTTAATGGGAAATAACAAACACAATTAACATATTATTAACGGAAATTGGTGTTACGTAATGATTGCTTTCGGAGTTACATTCATCAAAGGTTTACTGACACTAAATAGGGAAATTAGCACAAAAGTATGCAGGCCGATTGATGTAGTTATCTCTTTGTTTTGCTCTATAAAGTATATTTGATAACATTTTTTCTGCAGAAATCACATGAGCAGTCTGTGTTTGGCATTTAAGGAGTATTTCCATCACAAAATACTAACAAGATAGAATCAGTTTATACGCCACCATTACTAATTGCGGTCTCTTGTGTCTGTGTGTTTGTTTGTTTGAAAATATTGTTTTAAGCTTGACAATGTTCTCCTAGAAAATGTAATTTACAGACATCTAAAAATGGTCCTGGCGTGTGTTGTAGCAATTTGAATTATTTCACTTTTATAAAGAAAAAAACCCTATTAAGTGCATGTGCCTATGCCAATATTATTACAATTAACTTTCAAAACGATGCTTTAGACACCAGATTATAACTCAGCACAGTTCTGTTTATTACCTACATGCCGGTGATTTTCAGATTCACTATTTAAAAGTCATTTATATGATGGTTTTAATTTTAACTTATTCTATTTCTGCTAGTTTTTATACAAAAGGCATAAGCGTAATGTTTACAGAAATAGTATCATAATATGTTGATATTTTTAACAACTTATACCCGAATAATATGCCAAAGTAAACAACCGGCAAATATTTGAAATTCCTGAAAGCAGTTTAAGACAAATGGGCTCTTTATATAAATTCCCTGGCCTCTATTGAAAAATTGCTCGAAGCCCAAAAGTAAGAAATATTTTATGAAACTTTTTCAAGTAAGCGTTTTCCATATGAGCCGCGCCGTGAGAAAACCAACAAAGTGCGTTTGCGACCAGCATGGATCCAGACCAGCCTGCGCATCCGCGGAAGCGCAGGCTGGTCCGGATCCATGCAGGTCGCGAACGCATTATGTTGGTTTTCTCGTGGCGCGGCTCATATATCTAATATTCACGTGTATGCTTTCAAAATGCCATCTGAATCAGATATAATCTGTCTGTAGTTACTGCACAAATTATCTCTGAATAATTGTTCATTGGCATTGGTCTCAGAAAGTTTTTGCTTCCTGTAATTATTTTTTTCATTAACTTTCTTGTTATGTACTTGGAATATTATCCCACGGTGATTTGTTGCATTTAAACATGATAATACTAAATATGTAATCAAGCAGAATAATGACAGATAATGGCGGATAATGGCGGAAAGAAAAAATTCTCATTTTTCCCCCAGTTAAAGAGGCATTTTCATGTTTTATGTAAGTCAGTTCCTGTTTTTATTTCATTGACAGCATTTGATAGCATTTTCAAGGAGATTTTTTGCATTAATAGAAATATAAGCAAACCTTTATACAGATGTGTCCATACCCACATTTTAGCTGTCAGTTTGGAAGATATACCATAAGTAAGTTTTGACCTGTCAGACAAACAATTTCTCTTACAAGATACATGACCCCTGCTTTTCTTGGTTTATAGGTAATTTAAGAACATAAGGCTGTGTGTTACAGCTCTCAGAATATTGTTTGAACATATATATAGCAAATTTATTTACTACTGTATACCCTATAGCAACAACATTGGCAAAAGTTGAGATCTGTCCAGATGCATATATAATTGGGCTATTCTGGTCAGATTTTGATAGAAAATAATTATTTTATTGCAATTTGCTGCAAAATTTGTAAAAAAAAAATAAAAATAAAAAAAAATCACAGATTCGCTATTCTGGGTGTATATCTATCAAAAATGCATACTCAGAGCCCAAATATTACCCGTTCATAGCTATTTAGAGTGAGTTGAAAGTTTGTATAGTTAACAGTGTTTATGTGTTAACTGCATGCAAATTTGAGTACAAAATAGAAGAATAAGTTTCAACTAGGAGAAATTGCTAAAAGTTGTTTTGAGGAAAACTGCCGCAGTGACACGCGTTACTGAAAATGTCATAAAACCTTGAAAAATTATTTTATCAAGCTGAAACTTGACATTTTTCATGCAATGAAGCTACTGTTACTAAATAAATGAAACTGGCACTATCAAAGAAAGCCACTTTTCAAAAGGTACGACAGTACTAAATAGGTAATCTCCGGGCAAGTCGGATAATGGCGGAAAGAAAAAATCCCCATTTTTTCCCAGTTAAAGTGACATTTTCATGTTTTATGTAAGCAAGTTCCAGATTTTATTTCATTGTGGACCCACACTTGACTTTTGGTAGCATTTCAAGGAGATTTTTTGTATTAATAGAAATGTAAACAAGCTTTATTACACATGTGTTCATACCCACATTGTAGCTGTCAGTTTGGAAGATATTCCACAGTGTTGACCTGTCAGACAAAAATCTCTCTTAGAAGATACATGACCCCTACTTTTCTTGGTGGAACTGATCAGACAGAACACTAAGCGATTATACAAACAGAATACTAAATCAATCCTTCACGTACACAGATTTTTTAATTTGTTGAAAAATTTCAGTCTGTAATATGTCTATGTATTTGGTATCCCGTTCTTACTCTTACTTCTATCCAAAATATATATTTTGCGGAACAAAAGTTTATATTTTAAATACATTTTAAACGTTCGACCGAAACGCATACGGTGCCACACTGCGTCGCCTTGCCGTTATTGACTTAACAAATCCGGGTATTCGCAGCAAAGAAACGAAAATACAAGTGGCAGAATGCGTCTCATAAGAGCATCCAGATGTGTTGATCCTTACCCACGGAGCTCCCGAGTTTGTGGGGTTTTATAGAAAATGTTTTGTGAGCAACGACCTACTCAGGGCAAACTAAAGTGTGTATGTGGTGCCTATGACATGGTCACAAAGTCCGAGCATCGATACCGCAACAATCATTATGTTAATGAGAGTGTTCTTCAAAATGTCGAGCTTTCTGTTCAGCCTCAGATTTTAGGTCGACTGCATAAAATATTTTTATTTTATTCTTAAATGCCACCGACCCTCCGCAAGGCGACTAAATTTCATTCTCGCTTGAAATAATTCGGCACCAAAGCCAAGTTAGTGACTAAGCTATAGCGATGTAAACAAGTTCTATAAAGTAAAGGTACCAATAATGTTGATTTTGAAAAAAAATGATGTTATGACTGGCATTATTCAAGATTAAATTCATAATAATTTTGTTAAGTAGATTGTTTAGTGAAATCGTAGGCAAAATTAAAATAATAAAAATAGGAACTTATTCTATGGAGTCTTCTAAAAGTTAAGATGTCATTTACGTTTTAATTTCTATTTCCTTTCAAAATGTTAACCGCTTAATATATTTTGTCTTCAGGGTGTTAAATATTATCAAGACAAAAGAAATGGAGCAGCATTGAGTGTAACTTGTGAAGAAACACCTACTGGACACTGTAAACGAGCTGTGGTTTGTAATAATTCCTGGCCTTATCTGTTATTAAACAAACAATAAGGGATAAAACACACGTCTTATTTTGAGATGTATGTCATATTTCTTTATCATCAAGAACAGTTAACATTACAAATATTTCTCAAATTTACGCCAAAGTCTTGGTGTTCGCTACCTAAACTTTTAATAATTGCTGTACAGTATACCTGTATACTTTTCTCCATATTTATTTCACCATCCCTGTACATTTAGCTTTCAAGTGAATTCATCAATAAACATTATAATTACGGAGAATGTAATTCACGTTTTTGCCTCGTTTTATGTTGTCATTTCCAGGGCTAGACTGTTTCTTTTATGATCTGACTTAGGATGAAGTAAAAAAAGTAAGAGAAAATTAAAGTAAAGATGCATGCGATTGCTGTTTATTCTGTTTCAAACTGGAGCAAAATTTTATCATATATTTGCAAAATTCCAGGAGGGATATTTAGATATCGGAGAAGACACCTTTGAGATACGTCCTGCAACTCATCCCGCGGATAAACGAATGACTAGCAATAAACGTGACAATCTCCATTTAATATCAAGAGTCGCCCAGTTTAAGAATTCGCATGAAAGGAAAAGAAACACAGAACAAGAGTACCCAAAAGATTATATAGGTAACAGTATAGTGGCTATATGTCTTGTTTTCGATAGTGCATAATTACATCATTTAAAAACAGTTTACATTATCATAAACTCCTTTCCCCCATCCCCTCCACTCGAACGAGGTTTTTATGGGTCATCATGAGCTTTGTCGACTGGTTGCAAAATATTTGTGATGCAAACTGCCTCTCAGGGACCTGAATGAAATTTCTCAAATCAAACACTATCGTATTAAGCCCGCCCGCTTAGCTCAGTAGGTAGAGCGTTGGTCTACGGATCGCGGGGTCGTGAGTTCGATCCCCGGGCGGGGCGTATGTTCTCCGTGACTATTTGATAAACGACATTGTGTCTGAAATCATTTGTCCTCCGCCTCTGATTCATGTGGGGAAGTTGGCAGTTACTTGCGGAGAACAGGCTTGTACTGGTACAGAATCCAAGAACACTGGTTAAGTTAACTGCCCGCCGTTACATGACTGAAATACTGTTGAAAAACGGCGTTAAACCCAAAACAAACAAACAAAAAACTATCGTCTTAACATGTTCGGGTTTAGCGTCTTTTTCAACCGTTTTTCAGTCATACAAACATCGGTTCCTGCTTGCAGTAGTGAGCGCTGTATCAAGTTTGATTTTGCATCAAGCCTTAGACATATTAGATGATACTCCACATAGTCTGACACCTAGTACTATCATTTAAATGCGCAAAGAGAGGAAGCTTCACTTGAAATGTCAATGTGTATACCTCAGTTTTATAGAGGTGGGTGCACCGTTATACCATTCACTGAAATACGCTTCTTTCACTAAAATCTAGCTTTTATGAAAGTTACCATTTATTCCAAAATGCGCAAGGTCACTTGGATTACTCCACACGGTCCTCAGTTCTTCTTCTTTTCCCTCCACCAGTTCATACTCTTTTCAGTTTAATTTGTCTTCACATATTTGATACATCTAGTAACTCCAATGACAGCTCTAGTTAAAATGAAAGATAAAAGTATTGTACATGTCTAAAAAATCCTATAGAGTCATCATTCGTTTGGGTTAGCGTCAATTTCGTTAAGATTTATATGTTTTTCTTTTGCAGAAACCGACAAAACAGTAAGTTTAAACTGCTTGACTTGGATTTTTTGGACAATAATATGAAAGAAACCCTTGTTTTGACATTTAATTGGGTCTTTTTCACCTTAATGTTTCTAACGTCATACTTTTTAGCATAGTTGGAATATGATTAAATTTCTCATAAACGATAGAGAGATTTTAATCGGTTTAATAGGAAGAATTGTTACTACAATTATTGTAATTTGGTGTTTATATTGTTAGAGCATGAGCTTATTTGAGCCGCACCATGGGAAAACCAACATAGTGCATTTGCGACCAGCAGGCTGGTCTGAATCAATGCTGGTCGCAAACGCACTATGTTGGTTTTCTCATGGCGCGGTTCATTTATAATGTAGATGAGGACTGGCAAAACGAACGTCAGGCGGCAATCTGTGACATCAAAGACAGAATATGCTGTGGAAATCATTGTAGTCATTGATCCTTACTTGTGGAAAAGGTATGCTCACTTATTTATAAAAGTAATTCTATTGAGCAAATGTGAATTATGCATATATACGCCAGGACGAGAATTGTATATGTTTCTTTACTTGTATTTTAAGAGCAATATTTAGTCTAAATATCGCGAGCAATAGTTTTGAATAATGACTGGGAAGTCATTTAATAAATATGTGATATTTACCGCACAATGTCAGACTTTCTTATGTCAGTTTTTTTTAACTCTGCTATGTATCTTTGTTCTTGTTATGTCTTTGTAGATAGCGTACATTTGTTGAAAGCATCTTGTTGAGATGGAGTCGATTTGCTCCTTAACCTCTACCTCCTAACAAATACAAGCAACCGTTTCTTTTTTAAAAGGATGTAATTACGTTTACTCCAGTGTTACGTCAGGACCAGTGCCTGCTCCGCATGAGCGCGACGAGAGATGGCACGATGGTACGATGGCGAAGCGCGAAAATAAGATGTCGAAACGCAGCAGTAAGATGGTGAGAGTCCAAAGTACTGTCGCGCTTCACCATCGTGCTGTCGCGCTTCGCCATCGCACTGTCGCAGCCGTCCGCTCGTCCGTCTAATCTTTGTTCAGACTATTACTTTGTCGTGCATTGACGAAATACTTAATGCTTGCTTCATTGATGGACTATTACAAGCAAACACGAGATCTCTGTCTCATGGAATGTCAATGTCACACTTGGCTGAGGAGGTTGGCCAATGTTCATAAGAGTTCTTATCATATCAGTTACATGTATTACTTTTTATTTTCTCAATAACCTCTACCTCCCCACAAATACAAGCAACCGTAGCTTTTATTAAAGGATGTAATTAGGTTTACTAGCCGTTACGTTAGGGCCAGGGCCTGCTCCGCATTAGCGCAACAAGAGATGGCACGATGGTACGTTAACGAACCGCGAAAGTAAGATGGCAATAACTCGACAGTACGATGTCAAAACGCGACAGTGCGATGATGACAGCCCATGTTTTTGTCGTGCTTAGTTATCCACAGTCGTACTGTCGCGCTTCGCCATCGTACAGCCACGGTTCGCCATCGCACTTTCACACCCATCCGCCTAATTTTTGTTCAGACTATTTCTTTATCGTACATTGAGAAAATACTTTATGCTTGCTTCAGTGTGATGGACTGTCACCAGCAAACACCAGATCTATATCTGGAATGTCAATGTCACACTTGGCTGAGGAGGCTGGCAAGGGACATAAGAGTTCTTATAAGATATCAGTTATTACCTTTTATTTCCTCAATGAAATGACTATTGTCAGACTAGGGCCCTTAAGTCAGGCTGGGCGACATTTTGCAAGGCGATATTCGAAGGGGCGACGTTCGGCGGGACGGTATTCTGCAGGGCGGCGTTCGGTGGGGCAAGGTTTGGTGGGGCGATTTTCGGCAAAGTACGTTCGATGGGGAGATGTTTGGCGGGGCGACATTCGGCGGGGCGACATTTGGCCGGCGGCGTTTGGTGGTACAACTTTGTCGGAGCACTCCGACTTTGGCGAAGCGGGGTTTTGCAGGGAGACGTTCGGCCGCACAACGTTTGTCGTTGTGTCGCCACGACAGAATGAAATAACGAAATGACACAAATCAGCCACCATATTAGCAAGTTTTACTACCTCTCATCAACTGATTAAATCAAATCGACTTTGCTAACGTATTGCGTCGTTGTGTTTTCTGCTTCGAAATAAAACCTTCTTAAAGCTTAAAGGTTTTGTTTACAATTAAAAGAAATTAGTTAGTTAAGCCGAACATTTTATTTTCCTTCTGTGATAATATTTTTGGATGGAAAATGAATCTAATGTTGTTAATCTGAATTATTTCTCCATTTTACAGGTATTTAGACAAGACAGAAGCCACAGATGGTATGACTAAGGAGCAAGCAACTGAATATCGACTGAGAAGAAAACTCGCCCACATCATCAATGGTGTATGTATAACAGCTTACACCTAAATAATTAGCATTTCAATGCTGAATGAACCGTAACAGAATATCTAAGTCAAACGTATGATTTAAATGCTGAACACTGCCAAATAAAATGTAAGTCTAGTTTACAAGTAGTCCAAATGTAGTCCTAATCTTTCTCCCTTTCCTCGTGCCATTTCTCAATAGTATCGACGTGTTTTCTATTACACAATTGCGTTATAATAATTTTATGTCTTAAAAAGAGACAATAAAAGAAGCGAAACAGATTTTAATTGTAGTTTTCGTATATAAAAGTTAACACCGCTTATTCTTTTTTAACGTTAACGTTATTATGCAAGTGGATTTTATATCACGAAATAAAGAAAAGCCGGATTTAGTGGTGTTCAGCTTTAAACGAATTTTTCTTGACCCTCAAACAGTAATGCAAAGGCCTAATTTAATGGCTACATGCAAGAATGTGGGCACCAAGTTGCATATGTATATTTCCATGTAATTATTCACATAAATATAATGTTATCAAATAAGAATATACTCGTCTATCAACGTTTTTATTCAAGTTCTGTATGTAACAGGTATTGTCAACAAGCAAATATTACGTATGCTTGGTTTTCTTTATTTTTATTTTAACTCGTCTTTTCGCAATAATATTCTTGCGTCCTGCTAATTGGCATTGGCATATATTAATGCTTATGAGTTTTCAGGCAGTTGTCGTAACATTTTCTGTATGCTTACAGGTCAGTCTTAGATACGAATCAATAGAGGACCCGGCATTCAATGTATATGTGACAATTTCAGGATTTAAGTTCTATAAGGTACATTGCTAATATTTATATGCAACAATTTTTAAGTAAACTATTTTAATAAAAAATGGCGTATATAACATGGATTAAAGCAAATAAACGCTACAAGGACTAGATTATGGTAAATAAAATCTGTAAAAAGATCCTTTGGAAGCAAAGAATGCAACCAAGAAGTATAATAGCAGACTCGGTTTGATCGAGTCTGTTCATGAGAGGTATTGAAATGTGAAACCAAGAAGAATAATAGCAGACTCGGTTTGATTGAGTCTGTTCATGACAGGTAATGATATGTGCAACACCTCTCACGCACCCTAGCACCAGCTTAAGCGGAACTCTATTAAACATATGTTGAATGGGCTCCATGATCCCAAAGGACAATAAAATATAACAATACTGAATCCAAGTACGGGGAGACTTTTTACAGCAGCCACACGGCATTTAAAGATTGCTGTTGTGATAGTTAATAAAATCTGTAAAAAGATCATTTGGAAGCAAAGAATGCAACCAAGAAGATTAATAGCAGACTCGGTTTGATTGAGTCTGTTCATGAGAGGTAATGAAATGCGAAACACCTCTCACTCCCCCTATCACCGGCTTAAGCGGAACTCTATTACACATATGTTGAATGGGCTCCATGATCCCAAAGGCCCAGAAGTCGCAGAGTTGCACATGTTTCTTTTAAATCAGACTAATAGATGTTTGTCACAGTCAGCATAGTACTACTTGCATATTAGAGTTGTATTCATGTTTAACTGATTTTTCAATACTTAAGACATATACATTTATTTTTAATTTGATTAAATGATTAAATATCTATCAAAATATGTTTGAGGACAAGGCACTTGATAATGACCTTCAGTGTTAATCAGGATGAAATTAAAAATCTCAACTTTCTTTATTTTTACCTCCGATCATATAAGGAACTTTGTTCAATGTTAAATGGTTAGTGTTCGAACTGACTGGTTTGTCAAATATTTAACTCATACACATGCTTTTTGACAATTCTAGTGCAAAAGGAGGTTCTTTTGTTCCTTTGAAAAATGTATGACAAAACCTATATTTACACATAACCATCCCTTTTGAGAGATGTAGCACATATATTCTTTCGCATCCACAATATATTCATGGAATCTACTACAAAAATTAATCGTTTCTAACAGTAGCCGACCTTTACCTCTAATTTAAATTTTGTGTTAAACACGACACAGACGGATGACGAGACAAGTCCTGTTCCAAAAGAGGGTTATGCACCTACATTCCAGGAAGGAGAGCCGTATGTAGATGCTGAACCATATGTAAACCATCTCGTCGATTGGCAGTCTAATCTCAAAGGTCTACAACATGACGATCATATAATGGTATTCACGGGGTACGTTTTTTTACCATAATAAAATGTAAAAATTATACGCCAATCCTTGGTTTAACTTTTCGCTGTAAGCTGATACAAAGCCTCTGTTTAGCTTTTAAGTGAACGTCCATTAATATCTGACCTGTACAAAGGCTCGAAGATGAACATACACAGTGTCATATAGTTTGCGTTAAGTCGTCTTTGGATTAGTCCACATATTCAGGTTTATAACGACATTACGACATTATGTCAAATGCTGGTGGGTGCGAGTAAGCCTGTCGTTTAAATAACAACGTGCATGTGGATTTTGGTTTTTTTTGTTGTTTTTTTTTTAAATCTTGGTAGTAAAATATTTAGAATATTTAGGGAAAAACGTTTGTTTTTTTTTTTTTTTTTTTTTTTTTCATTATTTTCATGTTTATCATAAATTATGGTACCAAATATGTAAACAATCTGCTTATCATAAATTATGGTGTCTGTCTGCTGCGATTAGTAGGAAAAGAAAATGTTTCACCCGTAAGTTTTATATTTGATATTCTATGCTGAACAGTATTATTGCAGATGCGTGCTTTATTATAATGGAAACATATCCGATACATCTGTTGCGGGCATAGCTCACATGGGCGGCGCTTGTTCTTCGGAAAGGGTCTCACTTCAGGAGGAAGGGAGTTATTATGCGACCACTGCTGTTGCTGCACACGAACTTGGACATAAGTAATAACTTTCATCTTCGCAAAAAGTATAAATAGTGGCTTTTGAAAGTGTGTACAGTATAAGAAATAATCGTCTGAATGTACCGAATAATTACTGATAATATCATTATTTCAATAATCAGAGTTGTTTGTATGAATTATTAAGTAATATTATACTCACATAAATGTCCAATGCAAATTTTCCATTACTAGTAGCTTGATTTGAATAATATATCATATTCCCAAATGAACAAAATCGTTATTTTCTTTTCTACGCATTTGATATTATCCGTAATGCAATAGCACCGCATGTGATATTATTTTTCATATCTCCCTTTGGGTGTTATGATACTTTTGCATTTATAAAAAGACTGTAACGATCAATTTTGACGAGGCTCTTATATATATATATATTGTAGGGCTATTTTTTTTCTAGTGTTCAGGCATGTGTGAACCCTATATAAATACTTCCTGTTTTTAATGATTTGCTCTCTGTGCTAAAACAAAAATCCGAAATTCTAACACGATCCGATTCATTTTCCTATTAAACAAAGAAGGCTGAAAACAGTGAATTATTATACAACAATTCACTGTTCTGACGTCACAATTATTACGTCATAGCGTCAAACGGCATAGCGGCGCGCTGGAAAAGAAACCAATTGAAAACGGACAAATATTTAATGAATGCCGTCAAGTATGTACTTTAAAGTCCTTGGTAACGTGTTATAATATATCGCCTTTAGTGATTTTCTCTTTAATAAAATCATTGTTTGTCGTTCAGATGCGTAATATTATATCACTCGGATTGCAGCCTAATAATTCCTTCGCATCTGAACTCGACACACTTATATACTTCGTGTAGAAGTAAGAGAGTTGTCGCCGTTTGTTTTCGGATGTTACTGCTGTCGGTCCTAGTATTAAAGGCAAAGCTAAAATAGGGCTTTATCGACATGTTAACGTCTCCGCTAAACCAATCATAGTTCTAAGCTATTGCATTAAAAAGTTTTACAACAATTTCGCCACATTTCGGAGTGCTCTCTGGTTAAGACACCTGTCGTCTTTATTTTATTTGGAAGTTTAAAACTCTACTTTTTTAATTAAGAAATGATATATCTCATTTAGTGATTTGTCGCTGTCCATGTTTGGAGTTCAGATGCGAAGGAATTATATCACGAGGGCACAGCCCGAGTGATATAATAGTAGATCTACACATCTGGACGACAATGATTTTATTCAAGAGCAAATCACTAAATGAGATATTTTATTTCGATTTTAATACGTAACCAAGGATTTTAAAGTACATCCTTGCATTCATTAAATATTTGGCCGTTTTCAATTGGTTTCTTTTCCAGCGCGCCGCTATGTCGTTTGACGCTATGACGTAATAATTGTTACGTCAGAAAAATGAATTGTTACGTCGAATTTCAAGTAAAATTAAAGTTTTGAACTTTTTTTGCTTTCGGTACAATAAAATAAATATTGTTTTCGTGAGAGGGTGCTATATAAAATAGTCAACCCTCGAAATATAAACACAGTTCGATTGACACCCTCAGTCGATATTCATAAAACTCGAGGTAACTAATGAATATTTGAAAGAAAATAAACTATAATAATGTATTTATAAATAAAATGCAAGACGCTTTTAACTTTCGTATACTAGTAAAAATGCATTTTAACATCAGATTCGCAATATCATGATGGCAAATGTCAGATAGCGACTTTTTCTGAATATTGAACAAACTTGTATTTGTATCAATATTATATTATTTTGCAGTCTGAATGCGGACCACGATGGCGACGGAACGTCAAAGGATTGTGAAGCAGACGACAAATATATTATGGCACCATGGGTAACTCAGTTACTGTCAAAAGAAAAATACACCGTGAACCCATGGAGATTTTCATCATGTTCTATTGCATCTTTCAGGTCATATTTTCAATCGTAAGCACTTTTTATTTATATATTCGACGAATAACTGTGTTTAAAACAGCGGAGACTAGCTTGACAAAATTCATTTCAAGAACTACCAAATTGCATCTTTTATTACATATGATTTCTCAATGTTATATATTCTCTACCACATAATAAGACAATATCTTAAGATTATTTGCTCGAGAGAAATGCTTTTTTAGCTTGTTATTTGTTAAACGTTACAAAATGTAACATTGAGACGTTGTTGTTAGTTCCATTTCCTTTTATTTGACAATTTTTGTCGGGTTATGGATTATTGTTTCCCAATAGGTTATTGGTATTCCCATGGGAACTAATTGTGCTCCACTTGTCACTTTATATTGCTATCAAAGATATTTTATGATGTCATCAATGACTTTAACAGCAATTCACGCAATTTGGACGATACATTAATCATGGATAATCCGTATTTTGCTCCCGTGGTGGCCAATATATATCCTAGAACGATTCAGTTAAATAAGGCTAACGATGATGATACCATTGCTTCTTTTTTATATTTACAACGAAAATATATGATAAGAGAGATGACTTAAATTTTTATATTGTCAATATCCCTTACTTTGATGGAGTTTACGCCGAGTCAGTTCTTATCGGGTTTATATTTTACAGCTTAATATTTGCCAGAGATTGTAGTCATGTTGAAGGCTTCATTTTTGGTAACATTGTTATTACCAGACAGCTTCTTCAGCAGGGCTACCGTTATCATAAACATTGAAATTCGTTTGCTAAATTTGATCACCGTAAAACTTAAAGACTCTTCTGCAACAAAGTATTTCACAACCTGATTTTTATGACGATATTATTTACAAACTTTGTAAAATGCAAGGGCACAATATTTCATAAAATTAACATTTTTTGTTATTTCAAGAGACTATAACCGTATTGTTCTGAGTCACACTGCATGTTAAGTGTTTAGCCCTTTTACAGTTGGTCACTACGCTTCTCTGTTTGATTGTGTGATGACGGAACAGGTGGGGACTCCATGGTAACTCCCCTTGTTTGACGGATTAGTTTGATACTTGTGCCCTTTCCTGCTTCGTTGTGCCCTAAATGGTTTTTCTCTTAATGTTCTGACTTCTACTTAAGAAATAATAAATATGTCCCGCACGAATGATTTAATATTCGCATCCGAACGACTGCCCATATTTTATTAACTGATAAAATTGGAACATATTCATTATTTCGATTCTAACCACGCAAATTCTTCGCATTTTACAGCACTACATTTTAGCTCGATACGTCATTCGGCTGACCATATGCTATTATAAAAACCTCCCAACGAATGGAAAGCGTTGCATAACGGAAAATGTTCTGATATTCAGTAAATAATTAAGGTAGTAAGTAGTTACTGCTGCGAAAATGTTATTTTCAATAACATCTAAGGTCGGATATAAAAGAAATAAGAAGGAAGTTTTGTCTATGCAGTGTCTAAAATTAGTACACGTCACCTTTGATGACACTGCAACATAGAACGGGGTTGAATGTGCCACGGGTTGGTTGTGTCACACGTGACTTTCCATCTTTATTGAAGAGCTGAGACGTCATTTGCAAATATTTTAAACGCGCCATTTTTCAAATACACTTCTTGGAAAGCACGAGCATTGTAAACAAAAGGACAACGAAACTGTGTTTGAAATACCAGTTTGGACCGCTCTAAGTAAATTTTTAATGTTATTACACATTTATGTTCTGACAGTACGTAATTATGTAGATATATTGACATAAGATATATTATGAAATTCAGAATTTTGAGATGTGTGAATTCAGAAATACGAAAAGGTTAAATGCCATGTAGTTTCATAATGCTATACCATACTGTAAGGTAAGGGTGTACCCCGCACATTGTACCCCGCATACTGTCACAACCTACCCCAGACGCAGGGCAGGTTGTGACGTTTGACAGGCCACGTTTACACAAGCAATATTCTTAAACTAAAGACTGTATCCGCTGTTGTTACATTTCATGTTTTAACGGAAATGTTATTTCATGTAAACATGGTCTTAATGTACTGATAAACTGGAACAGCGCTCGAGAAGAAGGCACAATATGAAAAATGGCACATTCAATCCCGTTCTCCATTAGAACATTGCGGCATATAAACACGTAAACACTTGAGTCTGGAAGATTGGAGCATGAATTATTATTTATTTGCCGTTAAAGTAGAATCTGGTTGACATTTGTGATGCCTACAACGCCGAAATTGTAGAAACTACTTACACGACCAGATATAGATTTCTCGATGTTGAGGTACTGTCTAGACTGGCTGAAATATTTTCTGTCGGTAAAAATATAAACAAATAAATGCATCAGTTAGAAATTATTTATTTTAGAAAATTTGATGTACTGTTTATTACTACAGTAACTACTTAGCACTGAAAAAGTCAAGTATTTAGTCGGCATATAACGGAAGCAGAGTAGAATCTAACAGTCATGTTGCAATCGTAGGGTGGAATGGAATAGCTATATCTTATCGTAGATTCATGTATAGGCGAGTTCGCTATATGTTTATATAGCAATTGCTGCGGATCGTTTTAGAATAAGTCATCATGTACATATGTTTTACCGTTCTATTGGTTTTGATTTATATATCTTTACATGAGCATATGTTGTGTTTTACGATGTGTTCCTGTTACGTATGTTAAGGATTGACTTGACTGGGAGTACTTTTTAGCACCGCCGTACGAACACATCTGCGGATGTCCCTAAATTGTTTTAGGTACTTTTGACATGTGTAAATGTTGAGTTCTGCTCAACTCGGGGCTAGAGATGGATGATAACATGCATTTCCACTACCGTCCATGAACAGGCTCAATCAAACCGAGTCTACAACAGATGACCTGTGGAGTTTCCAGTTTTTTCTATTTTATTTGTAAACACTGTCTTAATGTAGTGGATAACAAAACACGTAGTTAATTTACAATTTACTCATATTGCAACTTTTTCGGCTACATGCCTTCTTCAGGGAATAGTAATAGTTTTACCGTAGTATGTGCTACCGTTACACTGTCTTGAAATAAAGGAACCCGGTAGGGCCTAAAGAGTGAGGCTTGGCGCAAGTAACCTAGTTTAAACTCCCCAGTGATGATTTAAACCGACCGTTCCAAGTCGGTATCTTACTGTGTTCCTCCTTCGTGTATGTTTTGTGTCTTTTTGTTACCTCTGCCGTGTTATTATTGCATTCGTTTGTGTTATGCTCAGCCGCTGTATACATGTCCTCAGCCGCTGTGTATATATATATAGTTTCAAATATCCATATTTCCATGTGGAGTGCTTTATTGCCGGTTGCAATTTTTGAATGTGACTTTTCCTGTCAGACATTTGACGTTGTAATTATTTAAGGTCAATGTTCAAGGTCAAGTAAAATCTTGTTTCTGCTCAATTACTTTTAATTGCATTGACGGATTATTTTATTACTACACAGAAATGTTCCCCATGATTAGACTATGTGTCATGCACATGACCCATGGTTGTCGGCACTATTGAAGGTTAAGTAAAAATTTGTTTCTGCTCCATTACTTTTAATTCGATTGAAGGATTTTTTAGTACTACACAGAAATGTTCCCTATGATTAAAGTATGTGTCGCACACATGACCCATGGTATTGAAGTTTAAGTAAAATTGCTTTTATTTACCTGTAGGGGACTTCTGTATTACCACTGCAATACTCGGTCACTTGTTTCTTTTATTTTTGATTCACAGAATACTTCCGCTTAAGCTGGTGCTTCGGGTAATGATCCATAAACGGGCCTAGCAATTATTCAGCTTAGTGGTTGATCTGCTTGCCTTATTATATTGCACTTTACAAACTTGATACTAGTATACATAAGTTAAAAGGTAAGGATGGAAAATGCCCTGCAAGCACAGGGCACAGCAAGCACAGCAAGCACAGCCAGAGACACACACCGCAAAGCAGGCCTGTCACAAATAGACACTGTAGTGGAAATATGTAGCAGTCAGTGTCCTTTTTAGGAAATTACTTGGGTACATTCATTCTTTTCTGAACTTTTATATTCTAACAAAATGTTAAAGGTAAATATGTTTTTAGATATGACAGACATTTACGCGATACAACACATTGTCTGAAAAAGGCTTCAGTAGCAAGTCGTTTGTAAAACTTTGTTTCTTTTTAATTCACTTCATGAGTATATATTAACTTGACACAATTTCTAAGTATCTCCCATTAAGAGAGTATGGAAAATGCTTGACAGACCACGGAGACTACTATGATAAAACGGAATGGGACAAGCACAACAAGAAGCTACCCGGTGAACTTCACAGTCTTGATCAACAATGTAAACTGATCAATGGAGACTACTCTGGTATTTGTTCTGTAAGTTTTACCATAATATGTGCTATTTTTTAAGAAAAACATTTATTTATATATTATCTAATTCAAAAGTAGATAAAAGCGGAAATTGTCTTACAGCATTATTTGAATTAGGTAATTCTATTGTCTAATCTGGAAAACGGGTAACGGCTACAGTGACCACTTTCTTACAACACGATTTGAATTACGTAGATCTACATACTAATCTGAAAAAAAGGCGAGGGCGAGAGTGGCCTATTTCGTACATAAGTATTTGAATTACGTAAGTATACAGTCTAATCTGCAGAAAAGGCAAGTGCAAGAAGTCTTACAGCATTATTTGACTTATGTAAGTCTACAGTTTAATCTTCGGATAAGGCAAATATATATTCGCGTGAGTTTTCGTTTGTATTGTCATTTTGGAACATGGTGTAGTCATTTTGGAACATGGTGAAAACCTAATACATTGTTATATTGCATCTGATAAATTAAACGAGGGTCAATATATGTTAATTTACATAGTTCCTTCTTCAAAATAGGTAAAAGTAAGTATTTTGACGCATAAATTTACAATATGTTAAAGTTATTATATAGTATCACAATATTATTTTTCAGTTCGGATTACCAGTTACAGATGAAAGGATATGTCGAGAGTTGGAGTGTACTTTCAAACACGAAACATGCTCCAGTCATACACCTGCACGTGGCTCACCATGCGGAAACCCTTCTGAGAAAAAAGTAGCTTCCATTTGATTCCTAATTCATCAAAATAATGACGAAAATATTATCCCAAATTAATGAAATATTAAAATGAAAAAAATAGAATCACACTTCAGCTGACACACCTGAAATGTTCCTTTTTTGAAAGAAAACAAAGAAAGAATTGTTTCTTTTTCGACTATTATTACAACTTTAAATGAATATACACCAAGTTACATTTCATATTTTCGCCCGCCCGCGTAGCTCAGTAGGGAGGACGCAGATCTACAGATAGCGGGGTCGTGTGTGGAATGTTCTCCGTGACGATTTGATAAAAGACATTGTCTGAAAGTCATTGGTCCACCACCTATTATTAATGTTGGGAATATTGCAGTTATTTGCGAAGAACATGTTTGTAGTAGTACAGAATCCAGGAACATTGGTTAGGAACAGAACAGAACATATTTTATTTCTAGTGACAAGCAATAACATTTTAATAGTCACTTGATAACGAAATTGTGACATTAAGAATACAGATATGTCCTAATGAATGGATGGGAAATAGTTTTAACTGCCCGCCGTTACCTAACTGAATATTGTTGAAAAACGGCGTTACACCAAAAACAAACAAACGAACATTTCATATTTATCATAAAACATATAGCATAGTGTACATTGTGAGAAACCAAAACATTGTACTGTTCATGTTCGTAGTTGACTTTGTTTGATGTTGCCTTTTGTTTTCAGTGGTGTATCGATGGTAAATGTGTTGCAAGAGTGATCGAAGGTACGTCTATTTATCCGCCCTAATAAGTATTTATATATTTCACAGTCAAGATTCGCGTTAAAAATGACCATCAAGTTGAAACATTTCAAAATATGCTTTCGGAATACATTTGAAATTTAACATATCAAAATATTGTATCTAATGTGAATTTCATGTTTATTTTTAATCAAATATAATTAAGTGAAACATCTATGACGTGATCATGCAAAATTGAAGTTTTGTTCTGGGTTAACACACAGAAATTAACATGCTACACGACTTAACTATTTGCCATGGCATGTCTGTAGTTTAATGAATTTAGAGTACAGGACAAGAATGGCATAGTTCTATCCAGATATGAATTTGAATTATTATTATCATATATAATTTTGAAGTTATATCCTCTCAGTAAAAATGTTAATTTAACGACAAAGTCTACATAATACAAGGAAATAAATTATAAAAACATCATTTGCTTTATCGTTTTTATCTAAACCTTATACATAGGTATTAAAAGTAGTCAAAGCTACAACATATTACAAGTCACTTTTATTTATCGCCAACGTTTCGGCTACATTAACCTTCCTCAGGGTACAACATATAAAATGTAAAGGAAATCTCATGCAGACCAGGCAGAAAGAAGTCCGTATTGTACCTTTTGTATTGTATGTTGCCGGACGACTTTCACTGAATATGCATGAATTGACACAATTATATTAAAAGTGCACACCAAAACATCATTCATTTCATTTTAACATCAACAAACAATTAAGATTTCGTTCGATTACAATAAACAAACAAAAAAGCGGAAGTATATAATAAAAGGGTCATTACAACAATAGTTAGATCTGGGATTTTGTATTCGGCTCTCGTGGGTTTTGCAAGGACGGATCACATTCGGCGCATGTGCGCCTCGTGAGATCCGATCTGGCAAAATCCACTCGAGCCGAATACAGCATCCCAGATCGAGCTACTATTATGATAACCCTATTATATTTAGGATTATTAAAATGAATAACACATTTAAATTTATCTGCAGGTACAACCGCTCAACCGGCAACGACAAAAAGCGCACCGACCTCGAAAGTACCGGAGAAACCAGGTATCCTAGAAAGCTCTTCATTTTTTTAATAATATTTACCAAACGAGTGTTCGCTTGGTTGCGTTATATGCTTCCAAAAGATCTTTTCCTATATTTACTAATATTTAACAGACAGATCATTAATTGATAAAGCACATTGATAAAGAAATTGTATTTCAAACATGTGGATATTGTTAACAATGCCCAAAACAGTTTAAACAATAAAATGGTCTCCCCTCTTCGTTTATTAGACGGTTTTGCATTTTTGTCATATTTTCTTTACCTGTTTTTCAATTGAGATTTTCTTTCCCTTTATTTAAACTAAGAATTTCTTTACCTATATTTCAATTAAGATTTTCTTTCCCCGTATTTAAAAAAAAAAAACTTTATAATTACGGAAAATCATATCTGAATAGATAAGCAAAGTAATGCCACTTTATAGCAACACAAGTGACTGGAAGCATATATTATATTTAACATTAATCCAGTTTCAGTATATTCCCTCAATTCATCGATATTTTCCGTAAACCAAATCAAGATTTTAAGCTTTATACGTTCTGATTTTTAAATCTATGATAAAGCTTTTATATTTTTTATCTCAGCGGACTACGAATGTTTCCAGACTTCAAATATGTACAGCGGAACGAGGACTGTGAGCAAATCTGGCTTTACTTGCATCAGCTGGGAAAGTAACGACTTTACTGACACTTCCGCTTTCCCCGATAACAGCATAGCTGATGCCGCAAACTACTGCAGGGACCCGGATGGTACTGGCCAACCTTGGTGTTTTGTTGAAAGTATCTCAACATACTGGGAGGTATGTGACATACCAAAATGCGAGTAACTCGGTAAGTACTTACAACAAATGAATAGAACATATACGCAGTTTAATACTGTGGATATATTTAATAGAAAGTGTGCATCATTTTAAAACACAGAAAATCTAGTAAAATGTTTAGATTTTGAATACGAACTATGTGACATACAAAAAAAATGCGAATACATTTCTTTTGTATTCTTCAAATACATTAGTAAGTATTCGTTAGTTAGAATAATCAGATTGTTTCAGAATATGAAGACTTGTCGAAATGTGAACACTGTTTTACACAATTAGCTGACTTTGCCTGGATATCTTTTACAAATTCAAATACATCTATTTTTTGTTTTTCAGGATGTGATAAATATCCGCATATGCATTACAAAAATGGACATTAAGAAGTACGTGCCAAATTGAGTGTATTAATACATTATAAAAGAAGCAACATTATTTGTCTTCCTTTTATTTCAAACGATGTTTCCGTTTTACACCAAGAAACATGTACGACTCCGGCATTTAGGCACAATGTTTTGCAATAAAATTTTATCGAACTTCTTCAGTACCTTACTGAAAGACACGCTTGGAACGATTAACGGGTATACCTCTTTAAAATGAATTAGTTGATTAGAACTGCAGACTGGCTTTTTATCATTATGTTCAAACCAGGTTCATGAGTCAACTAGCTCCTTTAATTATGAATTCATTGATCTAGTAGAGCTGTGTTCTATCGAGTTAGGTCTAATACTGAAAAGAAATGTTTCAACGATTGCTTTGTTTCAATTTCAACGTTTGACTCCTTTAAATCTTACTTTAAATATATCGAAAACATACTTAGCAGAACTGCTTGAGCAGCGCTTAATCACGCTTATTCGTGTTAAAAAAAGCTGTTTATTACCATGTATATATGAAATAAGATTCGATGTAATAGTAAAGTTAAATATAATTCAACACGGTAGGAAAATCGAGGCTCGGTTTCATTATGTTCATTATAAGTATAAGAGCATATTATGCAATTAAGCACCTTTATTATTTCAAAATTGAATGGACTAAATAATCAGAAGAGATTATAGATACGAACAACAGCGAGTCAAAGTACATGAAGTCTTTTTATAGCCGTCACTATAGGAACGTAAGATTGCTGTTTTAGAAATAATTAAAATTTTCCAAGCATAGAACGCCGCGAAGCAAAAAAAAAACAGTGTCGGTTTGGCGGAGAGGTAGTAGAAAGTGCAATTTTAAGACCCCACTGGTATGATTTTCTATGAAGCAGGCAAATTTGGATGTTATGTAGCAGCTAAAATAGCGCAGTACTGTTACAGTATTGTTACGGTATTACAAGATAAAATAGTGATAATTTGGACAACGTGTGTATTGAAGCTAATTTAAAATTGTCTCCCTTAAACCGTATGGGTTTCTTCTCCAGAAGATTGTTTGTAATTTTAGTGGAAAGGTAGTGCAAGCTACAGAAGAAAGCTGAACCGGATCTGGGGTAAATCCCCAATACTCGGGACTCTTATCCGAATGTTAGTGATTTTTTGTTGGAGGAGGGAGGAGTCGAATTCGTGTCCCTTGTTTCCGTAGTCAGACAGTGTTGCCACTGGACCACTCCGTTCACTCTAAATGATAACAACTAGTTTTTGCAAGATTTTATGTTTTATGTAAGCAACAGTAGATGAAACAATATCGAACAATGTTAAAACATACATTATCACAGACAAGTGAATAAAACAAAAACAATTTTTATATAAAACAGCTGTCAGACACATCAGGAATGATAATATTTGATGTTTATACGAACTCAGTTAACATTACATTTTAAACACACATTTTGAAAAAAATGGTACTCTTGTAAAAAACTTCGATTTAGTTATTATACAAAAAATTACCAAAAGCACTAGCCTCCAAATCGCAAGACAACAAAAACACGAGAGAAAACAGAATGTAGGTTTCTGGAAATTAATTCTATATCTCTTAAGAATGCTTTAAAACTTCATTACTGACAGACTATATGTTATTGAAACACGTGAGAATTAGTTGTTTTACTAATTTTTACACTGAAAATTGAAAAGCGTTTGCAACGTTTTACTCAAGGTAAACTACCTTAATTATAAATATCTTTATTATAAACCTATATAAATTCTGTAAAAAAATAGTCGGCTTGTATTATGAACAGGCAGGAAAAAAATCCGTATTGTACCTTTAACTGTATTGTAGCTTCCGTATTGTATGCTGCCGGACTACTTTCATTAATAATGCATGACCTGACACAGTTCTATAAATATCGCACATAATATCTTCATTAATACCCTGGTCACAAAAACGGTACGAGCTCCGTACGAATAGGTTTTTAGTCGAAGTTTGGCAAACTCGTACGGCGTCCGCACGGACATCGTTGATTCGTACGACCGACGTGCGGATTTTTTGAACTCGAAGAGTGAAAATGTTTCACCGAGCTCCCGAGTTCTTTACTAGCTCGTAGAGATTTACGAAGCCCCGGAGAAGCTCGCACGGGCATCGCACGGATTTGGAAAACTGCGAGGCTTGCTGATGCTCGCACGACTATCGTAGGGGATTCGCACGGTCAATGTACGATGTCTGTACGACATTCAGGACACCGTAAAGAGAACGTGCGATGTCCGCACGGAGCTCTCATGGCGTTACGATCAGTTGAGTGGCTACAAATGGACATTTTTTCAGACGTCGCAAAACTGGTTTATTCTTGTCGCAGGGACACAGTACAGACACCGTGCGAGCGCCGCACGAGCCAACAGACATCGCACGCGGTACGGCCGGGCTCCTTGCGAGTTCCGTGCGACTTGTCTGCGATGTCCGTGCGGATAACCTACGATTGTAAATGCAAATTTTTCAGACATCGCCGAACTGATTTATTCTTGTCGCACGGACACCGTGCGGACAACTTACGAGTGCCGTGCGAACGCCGTACGAACTCGCAAGAACCGTACGAGGTACGGCCGGGCTCCCTGCGAGCTCCGCACGACTTGTCTGCGATGTCCGTACGGATATTCTACGACTGCATCCTCTTACGATCGTACGGGACCGGTAGGTACTGTGACCAGACACTACGATTGTACAGAGACCGTAAGGATTCTAAAATTAGTGGACTAGTTTTTAAAACCGTACGGACATCGTTTTGTGTCCAAGGCATTTGTTCCATTTTAATATCGATAAACATTGAAGATTTCGTTCAATATCAAAACAACAAACAAAAAGGTAGAGGTATATAAAAAGTGTCATTATGACAGTAGCTAGATCTGGGATTTTGTATTCGGCTCTTGTCGATTTTGCAAGGTCGAATTACACTCGGCGCTTGTGCGCCTCGTGAAATCCGAACTGGCAAAATTCCAATCGAGCCAAATACAGCATCCTAGATCGAGCTACTGTTATAATAACCCTATTACATCTAACGATCGTTAAATACATATTCCTCTGTGGCATTTGGAAAGTTCTTATTGCCGCGGCGGCCAAGGTTTGATTCCCGAATCGGACGTCATTCTTGGTCTGGCATTTTTAAGATAGTTTAGAAATAAAAACTCATAATATTCTAATGTTCATACAATTTTAAAGAAAGATCATATTTAGCCAAAATCTTGATGTCAGTGCCTTTAACATACTTTCTGAAAAACTTCATGTCCGATCCATTGATATCTGACATTTTCAAAATGTCTAAAATGTATTGTTGTTTTTGTTATATGAAACTGCACCGTTTGGACGGGAAGAAACGAAAATACCAAGGGATATAACTCGTGGTGGAAGATCATTCTTACCTTAACTTTTATACACGAAACTGTTACAAAAACAAAAACTAAAACTAGACAAAGACATATTTCAAAGTGATTTCTACTACAAGTAAATACGACAAAAATGAGAAAAACGACCTAGATAATTGATACGACATAAAAAAAATAGATGCGACCTAGATAATGCTATGTTAATGAAATATAAAACGAACATTAAAAGTTTACCTAAATTAAGAAAATGTAGGGTGCTATTTCATTACTTTATGAACTGTTGTACTAATGTAAATACGTGTTATTTTCGGAACGGTTTATAATGAATCAAACATTTTAGTAACTTGTATTGGCTTACTTTAACATCATAACAACAACTCGAAGATATAATAGTATTCACATTACGAAGATGTTCTACAGAAATTTTACTTTTGCCAGCATTTAGAGTTAACAAACAATCTCTCGTTGTGATAGTACCAATTTACTAGTCATAATTACAACCCACACACCCATTAAAGTTTGTCAATTTTTTCAACTATCTAATGTTCAATATACTGTAATAGAAAACTCACTTTCTATACGGTAATAAAACAATAGTCTTGCCTATTTTGGCTGCTTTCTAGATTATTCAACTTATGTTTTAATGGAAAAAAAAGAGCTAACGCTCAAAATAGTTTGCCTTAAAGACATACATTTTTAAACATCGTAATTTCAAGCTAAAATTCATTGTTTTCAGTATTTAACATATCTACTAAACCAGGCATTGTTTGGTAATTAATCTATATGGTTACTTGTTTTTTTGCTTACATTTGAAAAAGTAAATCAATGTATCAATGAAACATCATTTTACTTTACTTATCTGGACTAAAAGACTTTTAAAAACATCCTTTAAACACCGACACATACACACAATGGATGCAAGAACTGGCAAATAAATATTATTACGAATTACGCCATCATTTGCTAAAATGAAGGTCACTGAATTCAAAATGGCAAAATATATATTATATAAAACCGTATGCGTACGAGATCAGTACTATCTAAGACCAGTAAAATATGAACATATATTCGTTTTTCAGCCGGTAACTACATAGTTTAGTCATGTAACGGAATGCATCGGTCTATTCCAATGCCAATAAAACTTGACGGGCCCTGATTAGTTGTCAAGCATGTTTGTCTTCTAAATGATTAGTATATTAAAAGGTTTAAGTTGGTATAATATGAAACCTTATCCGATAAAATAAACAAACAAAAATACTAAACAACTACAATTAATAGGACATAATATGACAATGGCAAAGGACGGCACACACATGGCAATTTGTTTTAGAATCATCTATAAAGTTAACATCCACATTAAAAGCGTTATAGAAAATAAATAAAGACTTTTATATCATTAAACACTGAACTTTGCTTCAAAATATTAATAAGTTAAATACAGTTTGAGGACACACTAATTCAAAGATCTATGGACTACTCTTCATAATGTTCTACCTAAAAATACAGTTTCAAAACAGTATGCTCGTTAGAAATGGTACTTTCCATGCGTTTATAAAAGCATTAGTATCATTACAATACTTTACCAAAAAATGAATATTTGATACTGGCAAATTTGACATTGATCGTATATAATAAAGCTTTAGAAGGGATGAGAGTACAGCGTTTGCAAATTTTGGCACATTACGCCAATTTCTAATCTAGAAACAGTGTGTATCTTAATGCCAACATGGATAGACTCTTTGAAGTATTTCACGAGATCATAAAAACTTCGATTAAATACGTAGTTATAAACGAAATTACCATCTGCTCTGTCAAAAAGACACGCATTCATTTATAACGGAAAATATGCATTTCCATTCCACGTATTTTCAAACTGACTGACGTAAATAGCGTATTGATGTAAATAGCAAACATGAAGAAATAAAACGAACTGAAAGTGTTCGTAGGCGCCGAAAAGTTTTAAGGTCATTTGAAACGATGTTTCGAGAGCAACCACAGACGCAATCTCGGTAAATAGAGTATGATATAGTGTGTCAGCGTTAAATAGAATATCCACAGACACAATGTGGGTAAATTAGAGTTTATTATAGAGGTCCATTGCTACATCGAGCAACCACAGACACACTTGGCAAACTAGAGTATAATACAGGGCTTCAGTTCCAGATCAAGCAACCGTAGACACAATTGGAGTAAACTACAGTATCACACAGAGTTTCAGCACTATTTCGAGCAACCACAGACAACCTTGGTAAGCCAGTGTGATATAGAGTTCTAGTGCTAAATTCGGCGACCAAAGACATAGTCTTGGTAAACTGATGTTGAAGTGTTAAAAATGTTGTTTGAAATAGAGATTCAGGGCAAAATCAAGCAACCACAGACACAATATTGGTAACCAGGTGACCACAGACACAATGTGTGTAGTGAACGATATAGAGTTCCAGTACTAGCACCTGAAGACACAATACGAGTAAACCAGTGCGATATAGAGTTTAAGTACTAGCACCTGAAGACACAATACGAGTAAACCTGTGCGATATAGAGTTCCAGTGCTAGCACCTGAAGACACCGTAATACGAGTAAACCAGTGCGATATAGAGTTTAAGTACTAGCACCTGAGTAAACCTGTGCGATATAGAGTTTAAGTGCTAGCACCTGAAGACACAATACGAGTAAACCAGTGCGATATAGAGTTTAAGTGCTAGCACCTGAAGACACAATACGAGTAAACCAGTGCGATATAGAGTTCCAGTGCTCGCACCTGAAGACACAATACGAGTAAACCAATGCGATACAGAGTTCCAGTGCTCGCACCTGAAGACACAATACGAGTAAACCAGTGCGATATAGAGTTCCAGTGCTCGCACCTGAAGACACAATACGAGTAAACCAGTGCGATATAGAGTTTAAGTGCTAAATCCGGCAATCACAAGCACAATATGGGTAAATACAAGAGTTCAAGTGCTGAATGTAGCAACCACAGACACGTTATGGGCAAACTATTGCGATGCTTAACAGAAACCTCGTGCAGCAACTGAACACCAGATGAAAATTCGTAAGTGAATGAAATACTGATCGTAAATAAAAATACATTGTCCTTGATAGTTTTTATCAATTTTTTGCCCATTTTGATATTAGTCACAATTGTTTTTATGTAAAATTACCAGACATACTTTACTGTTCTGTTTCAATACTTTACTGAATAAGTATAAGTTGTCGGTGGATTGTCACGCCGCCCGCCTCTATGTAAATGTGGTGACATGTGCGCGGAAAGAATCATATTGCAGGCCTGTGAGGGACTGGAACTATTGCGCTGCAACTTTGTCTACATGAACTTTTTTTTTTCAGGCGTTCACTTCCTATGGACTTTTATTTATTATTTATTTATTTCAAATATTGGAAAAAAAGACGACTGGCTTTTATTTTTTTTCACATAGATATGATTATTCCTTAGTCGGTAGGTGGGAACTACGTGTACCTGCTGTTATATTTTAAAGTGGAAAAGAAAGCTATAAATTTAGATTATTCTTAAGGACCTTCCTGAATGACCCTGACTTCTCTATACCTTTAACTATACATGTACTTATTTTAATTTTAAATTATCTTATAAAATAATGCAAAAAAATATACATCAACTTGATTGATAATATGAAGGTATATGTATAAAAACGTAACAACTCATTAAGATCCAGATATAAAATCTCAATTCTATATAATAATGATATGTAACTATATATATTTTAACAACAGGTATCGATCTATCTAAAGTATATAACGCTTTATGAAAATTAATTCGCCGAAATATTTTCAAAAGTTATATGTAGAAAGCATGTAGACATACACCTTTTTGAAATATCAAAACAGATAAAGCTGCTCTTAATGCTAACTATAAAAAAGATATAGGTCATTAAATGGAACATGGAATAGAATGTCTTACCCATCATGAATTTTAAACAGGTTTACTGCTAGGGTACCCGCAACACCCAAAAGCTTCACTGCAATTTGTATTCTATTCCCTGCCTAAGGGACCCGTATCTTAGATTTTTGAAAGCATTTGTTTCAATTTTATGATCTTTTACACTGCACATATAAGGGAAGAAAGTTAAGTCGAAGACAGATATATAAATCACTGCCTAAAATGGAGTCAATCCTTGGCCAAAAGTTGATAACAGGTAAGATATTTTATTCCCTTTGATGACCTTCACCTTTTTGTAATCTTAATGAATTGTTATTTTATCCGTTTATTTTTATGCTGAGAGAATTCATTATTTACTTTCTACTTTACTATTATAATTAAAAGATACAAGCCAAAATTATTTAAGTGAATAAAATTTCGTAAAGTGTTATACTCCATCTTAGGGTATTGGAACCGTCCTTTAAATCATTGTCTTTGACTTGATAAGTCTGAAGGCACGTGTAACAAAAATCCACATCCCAAATGCAAAAACACAAACAATCACCCCTACCCAGGCTAATGGCATCGCCCAACCAATATCTACGTTACGTGCCTCACACGCCGCTGGTGGCAGTTCATTCTCCTCGAAGGAATAACACTGATATTTCTCATAGTACATCTTTGTATGAAAAATAGTTAAACCGAACACGGAAAATAACCCTGAAAATAATGGAAACAGTTCAGAATGATTGTATTGCAATATTTCATAAACAATTTTTATGTGAACATTTTGTCAAATTTTGTTTTGTGTGATTTGCAGCCTCTGCTCGCTTGGGTAGACAGTTTCCAGACACACTTGGAATATAGGATTCAATTGAACTGATATACGTACTGTATACAGTGGGAAAAGGTTTAATTGCTAACTAAGTTGTTTTTGTTGATGCCGTTGTTTCTCTTTCTTTTCCTTTACATGTTTATTTTCTCAAACAAGCCTGTTTAAGATAATGGATATTACTGATAGGTAATACTTACCTGCCATTCAGTATAATATATCTGCAACCCATACAAGCTGATAGATATTTTTCATAAAGGCGAACTTACAGGCAATACAAACCAGGTATACAGCATAATACATATGTAACCATAAACGCTGACACCTGTTTTGTATAGTGTTCAGCTAACAGACAATACCAATCTACCATACAAATGCCTCGGTAGCATAGTGGTAGAAAGCCCACTTCGAGTGCGGGAGGTCGTCGGTTCAATACCTGGCTGTGTCATACCAAAGTCGTGAAAATGGTACAATTAGCTTTCTTGCTTAGCGCTGAAAGAACTAGGACTGGTCAACCCAGTGTCAGTATAATGTGACTGGGCAAGGTGTCAAAACACGTGTCTACGGCATGATATTCCAGTGAGGCAGCACTATATAGTTGGGCATTGCGCTCGCTGCTACAAGTAGACACCGTAGTTTATACAACTGAAAAATGGTTGAAAAAGACGTTAAACCCTATAAAACACACACGCGCGCACACCAGCTGTCATACTCTACGATACAAATGTAAACATATACGCCTACATATTTTTGTATAATGGCGAACATATAGACAATACTCACCTGTCATACACTCTACGATACAAATGTAAACATATACGCCTACATGTTTTTTGTATAATGGCAAACAGGCAGACAATACTCACCTGCCATACAGTATAATACACCCGTAACCATACACGCTGACACCTGTTTTTGTATAATGGCGAACGTTCCTACGATGGCCGCCGCCGCTAAATCAATTAGACTCACAATAAAACATGACGCCGCTGAATTCTGCATTCCTGAAAAGTGTATAGAAAAATCATTATGAAACACAATATTTGATTAATCTTTACACACTAAGTAAAATGTTACAAACAGCAATAGGCTTATCAAAATGTTACAGATCCAAAATTTAATGAATATGATGTGGATATGATTGACAAAAGAAAACGAAAACTGATGCCGATTTCGAGAGTATTTTAGTCAATAAACTAAAAGTTGTTCCGCATAACAATCGTGAACGTGTGCGGATTCGCATGTATAAATAAAAATATTAATATATTTCTACAGAACGAAGTCATCCACTACATTGAAATTTACCAAAAGTGCATTATAATCCGAAAGCTAGTCAAATCAAACAACTCAAAGAACACAAAGCTCAGAAATGCAGTGAATAAATTATTGTATTGGGTGGGTACCTTTATTGAATCACTCCTGTCCTTACACTAGCATGTTTTCGTACATACCTACTTGCTACAAAGTTACCTTTCAAAACATTATGTCATATAAACACTCACGTCCGATGCTTTTCATCATGTCTGGCAGGTAGTCATTTTCCTCGTCATAATCAGTAACAAATGTGTAACATCGGTTAGCTGTCATCTGTTTTGCAGCTTCCAATCGTTGTCTCGAAGCCGCTGTGAAATATTTATTTTATCACATGTTATATCAACAAGAGCATGTAATAACCTACGAGAGTCTTGACATATACATTTATTTATATTTTATAGCAATAAGAACATGTAATAATCTACCAGCGGCTATGAAAGATATATTTACATGCAGTCATATTTTATTGCAACAAGATTATGAGATAATTTGCAATAGTCTTGAAACATGTATCCATTCATATTTTATAGCAATAAGAACATTAATAATCTATGACAGAGTGTGAAAAATAATTAAGTCATATTTTACCGCAACAGGAACATGCAATAATCTACGAGGAGCTGGCTGATTGAGAAATCCATATGAGCCGTGCCATGAGAAAACCAACATATATCTATTCATATTTTATAGCAAAAAGAACATGTGGTAATCTACGAGTTGTTGTGTAATACTCATTTAGCAAAAACTTATAGCAAATATGTCAATAATTGTGATGATTATAAATATGCATTGAATTATGAAAATGTCTAGAGAAAAACCAATTGATAAGGTCGTCATGTCTGGCAGTATAAATAGTATTTTGAATAAGAATTAAAGATACTCATCAATAAAAAGACACACGATTGTAGAATTTTATGATACTTTAAAACAATATTTCTTTTGATCTAATATTTTCAATAAAGTAAACATAAAATGGAAAAATAATTTCATTTGAAGTTTTACACTGGTTTCTATTTGAAATATGTTCACCAATGGCATACCACTGTGCCATCAGTTGCTTCCGCAGCTTAGGTTGTACACACAATTTACAAATACCGCGTTAAAATAGCTGGTTGGTGGGGCAGATGAACACTTTGCAACAAAATATGGAAAAAACGAAAGGTGGCTGTACTTAACTGTTTATAATATTCTGATTGGCAAATCACTCTTATTCGTGTCATTATATGCTAGTCCATCAGCGACTTACTTGCTTAAAACATGCATATATAAATCAAAAACCTTGCATTATACAAAGTTTCGTTCCACGATGCACAAACCATCAGAGTCATTGCAACCAAATAATATAGCATATCCCTATACCGCCTCTATATAGTTAGCCTTTTTTTGTATAAACCAATCGATGGAACGTACCGTTAAAAAGTTTGCAATAATACCATATGTTGTAACTTTGAACTCGACCTTATAGCCTACTGCCTTTACTGTTATCCATGGAGCACATTAATAATTATATGCTAACATAATTCGTCACCTTAGCGCAAAAAGTGAATAAGTCCTTCTTTAAGTCAATGCATGGAGTTATCCACTTTTTGCACTGAGGTGACAATATAACCAGATAATACCACTGTGTAAAATCCTAGTGTTACCGACGCCAGTAACAAATAATCTGAATTTAGGTTCATATTCTGTTTATATAAAAAAGGATTTTGATACTGTCTTAAAAATGCTACTGGTATAAAGAATACCTGATAAATTATCGCACATTCTCCAAACGCCGCTGTATGTTGAGTACAGGTAATAATATTGAAACGAACTGGTTAAGTTTCCATTCTTTATTTCTGTTGTATTATGGCGCAGTATACTGTAATTAGAGGACGAAGAGGCCACGACACAATAATATTCACTGTTGTTTACTTGATACTTCGACAACGTATCCGTATTAAACGTCACTTCCTCCCATGAATCTACGGCAAGGGAGATGATAATGAACAAACTCCCGAGCACACCGGAAATGACTGCTCCAAATACAAGAAGGATTAGTGGTGACGTCATACTTTCACACGTCAGGACGGATAAACAACGTTGTATGTACTCAATGCTTTCTACATGTCTTGTTTGTTTCTCTCTGAAATGGGAAGACGTGTGATAAAAGTTTTGATTAATAAGAAATTAACTAAGAAAATATTAGAAGACCGATGAAAGAATCATTTTTTTCCATGTAAGCTAAATATCTTTTGGAGCCATATCATTAATTAATCGAATCGAATGCCAAAACCCAATCTAACCTTTTGTGTACTACCTCGCGAAAAGAAAATTAAATGATATATTGCTAGATAGGGCATGTCTTTACTTGTACAGAACAGTTAGTCAGTAGTCCGTTATTACGCCACTTTTAAACATGACCGATAGTCATATAGTAAATAAACTTCCCTACCAAATTAATTAAAACCATAATAATCAATACCCATTTGTGACAGTTATTTCATTTTTATTTAAATAAAAAATCAAGATATATACCGTGTTATACTAATGCTAGCCAAACAACTAGAAAGAGTCTCTTCTGGGCTTGTTGCGATAGGTTAGGTAGATCTCAGATTACAAATTGCTTACTGCACATAAAACAAGATAAAATGCCTCGAGAGCCCCCGTCTTTTCAAAACTTCTATCGTAATACCGAACCGGAATGGTGTCTTATTCTCACAATTGTTATATCTTACATTCATGTATAGGAATAGTTCAAATATTAAATATTGATGAACTGGTAAGAAATTTCCAAGCAAACTATTGATTATAATAATAAATTAGAAAAAAAATAAAAAGAGACAACTATTTTTAAGCATTATCATGCCTTTAAGGTCATGTCAAAAATTAGAACTACACTTCTGGTTATTCAATAACTAGGCTGTGCTAATACAAACGCCACGATTGTTATGGGAAAACATTATTACAAACAGTAATTAATTATTGATCAAATTCCAATTAATTCCAAATATTTATTGAAATGTATTTGTCAGACAAAGTGATACCAAAACGTAACATTATAAGAAAATTAGCGCACACATTACATATCGAAACTTTCATAATATTTCGTTTCGATTAAAGCAAATTAATTTCTCCAAATATATTTTTCAGAATAAACTGTTATTCCATTACATAACCCAATATACTAAAAATCTGTACTTTAGATACTTTAATATAATAGCTTTTTGTTTCCTGCTTTGCACTTAATTACGGATTTTAGGTTATTACTCATTTGTTATGTTTGATCCTGTTTTATATGAATGATTACTTTATTATGTATATAATATAAACAATATAATATTTGATGCACATAATGTTTGTAATGTTTATTTTGTTTCTAATATTCGTTGCCAAAGTCATGTGAACGATGATATGCAATGAACTAATTTGTTTGTTTGTTTGTTTTTACGTTATTTTGTAAATAACGACAATACCAACTTTCATGTGTGTTTTCTGTTGCGCCTCACTAGATAAAGCTTGCCGCTAGCGTTGTAGGTCACAAAATCCACACAGGTAACTTTAATTGAAAAAATCAAAAGTGTGCCAAATTTAAAACAGTATCAAAATTAAATCCTGAAAATACTGTAACCGCTTTCCGTGAGTGACACCATCAACCGTTTATTGATGGAATTATTACTGTTACAAAATGACAATATCGATTTGACATTTAGTACGCGTATGTTATTAAACTGACATATTGATTTACGGGAATTGTTAATATAATCAGTTAAATTAAATTTAATAATCTTACCTGAAAGTCACATTTTTTATGAAATCATCAGTCTTCTATCATATCACAACAAATTTACATGATAATGTTTTCGTATAAATTGATTTAAATCACCATATTTGTTGTCACATTTTGTCGATAATTTAAGCGCATGCGCTATGGATAAAGACAGCGTCAATAGTTTCCATAGCAGTGTATTTGTCAATAAGGATCAGTAATAGACATGTCAGAGTACTGAACGTTTTCCAATATTCCTACACTTTTCCGATTTCTAAATAGTCCCTAGTGGCATAAAGGTAATACATCGAGACACGGTGATAATTGCGCGGCTGAATATTGGCTTTAGCATTTATTTTCTCCAAGACATTGTTCGTCTAATAATGAATTATTTCTTTAGCTCCCTCTATATACTTTCGTAGCTAACAAATAACTAAATACAACACAGGTTTAATAGAAAGTGGTTAACTTACATTGTGAAACACATTTACGTTAAAATGCAGTACATCAAAAGAACGAAAGTGGAACAAAATCCCCGAAGACAAAATCCCACCAAAGAGGACAAAATCCCTCCACCGTTTGATTTTTTTTTTAAAAAACTGAAATTAAAAAAAAAGACGAAAAGAAATTTAAAAAATACAATTTTTGATGTGTTAAATATACATTTTTAAACGGAATAAAATGAAAATTTTGTTAAAATTGGAAAAAAATCTAAGGGAGAGGGATGTCCGCCTTGATGAAATTGAGGGAAAGGGTGGGATTTTTCCGGAGGGGTCAGATATGTCCGTATCCTCAATGGAACGTCTTTGATGGTAAACAAATACAGCAATAAAATGCATACCCAAACGTAATCCAGTTCCAATTTCAGATTTTCGTCGTATAATGATACTGTTTTGATAATTACACAAAATGATATAAAATGGTATCAAGTATATTTCAAATATGAATCAAAGAAAACTGCAACAACTACTGTCTCATAGCTACTATCTTGTCATAATCTAATGAGTAATGAGTTTCATCTTGTTATCCCCCGCCGAAGGCGGATGGATATAGTTTTGGTGTTGCCTGTCCGTCCGTCTGTCCGTCCGGAGCCATATCTCGAAAGTGATTTTGAATATTTAGATAAAACTTCATATACATGTTCATCACTATAGCGAAATACGGCACGTCAAGTTTAAGTCAGATTGTCCAAATAACACCAGAGTTATGGCCCGTAGTAGTTTCTAGTGTTAACTATATCGGGTACTATAAATATGGCAATATCTGCTTCATAACTTGTGACTTATTTGACCTAGAACTATGAAACTTAAATTGAATTTAGATTACCATAATGTGGTAGTGCGCACACAGTTTCGTCAGGATCACTTTAGTAACTTCGGAGTCAGAGTTATTGTCCTTTAATTGTTTAAAAATCCACATATTTGTACATAACAAACTAACCAATTGGTAGAATTTTATTAAACTTCTTTCATTTTCCCCCATGAACATTTATTATCAACATGTAAAGTTATGTACCCACACCCCATCGCCCTGATCGCACCCCCTCCCCACCCATTCCTCAACCCACATTATTTTTTTTTCATTTTTTCTTTTTTAAACCTTAAACTATTCATGAATATTTATCAACATGCACAGTTGTACCCCTCACCCCTCCACCCCCCACACACACCTCGCTCCTCCACCCAGTCACTCCCACCACCCCGATCATGCAGTCTCCCTCCCCCCTCCCCCCACCCCGATAAAACAACAGTACATACACTGGTACACGAAGTCAATGCAACGATGTTGACTAGCCGCAATTCGCGTTCAAGTGGGTGGGGGTTACGTAAGTGTTATTAGACTTACAAAACAGCCAGGCTACTGTACTCAGATATTTGTGACTTTGTATTTTAACGCAACCTTACACTTATCTGTGTTGTCAAATCAGAATTATTATTTAATAAGATACAATAAGCTATTATCTCGTGCGCTTCAAGGTCAGGCTAAGAACCCATTTAGTAGATTTATATTTCACTGTACTTTTTTGCTGCATAACGTTCCCAGGTGGTATCCCCCGGGTACTGTGAAATCGTTAATTTTTGTGGAGGACTTATGTCCACGGATTTTGTTATTGAGTCATTCCAGGAAATAAAATCCCAAAGTACAATTACAATTCGCCACTCACTTTCTAAACAAAAGTTGAAAACATCAGTTCATACCCCTACAAAATTAAAAAAAAATGTGCCAATGAAATAAAATGATTTCACAGTATTTTATGGGCTATGACGTTACTTTTTGTTTGATGTAGAGATGTTACTTAAACTTTTAACTTATGAAGAACAATTTAAAAAAAAAAACTTTATTGTTTTATATGAAATTTTGACCGAATATACCACTTAAACCTTGATCATTTTGAAGTATGTTGTTTCAGATGTTCTGAAATTTCAAAGAAAATTGAGATTATCAGTCACTATTTAACTGTATAGTTACTTCGTTGTTCCTTTAACTTGTGTCATACAGGTGTATAGATAAATGCAAGGTAGGATTATTACTTGTGTCATTGGTTTATCTCTAGTACTATGTCTATGTGATGTTTCTCTGATAATGCTTATTGTTCTTTGGCAATATGTACGTTCTATGCCCAATAGTTACTGACATAAAGGTGATTTTATATCTGCACAGTTACACAATTCCTTAAAAGTGCACTGTTACAGCGTATACAGTTTATTGACACAACAATTCTTTTTAATATAGAGCTATCGTACACTGTATTTGGCTGCCACTAACATTTCCTACAAGCAGGACAAAAGTATGTCTAACAATATGAGTCGAAGTATGTCTGGATATGTATGCTACTTTTTGCGAACAGAACATATGCATGTCCAATACCGTAGACCATAGTATATGTAAGGCAAATATATCCAGTGAAGCAGACCTACGCACGTGCGCTAATATATGTCAGCATAGTAAATTTAAGTATGGCCAACGCATAAAATTAAACAACAAAAGTGTATACACTGTATAGTCAAGAAGATTTCACTTCGTCTGCTTAACTTTGTAAGCATGGTAGACCGGACACAGTCGTTATATTTATTATTATATTTTATGTTAAATTACTTCCCTTCATAGTTATAACACTGTAACTTCTCCTGCTGCCGAATGATAATACAGCCAGATATTCAACATGTAGCAATCTATAAATGAAAGCTCCCTGATGTATCAAGAAAAAAAACTTATTATCAGACTACATGTTGTAGTAGCTAATCTATAATCATGGCCGCAATAAACGAATGTACGCTAAGTTCAGGACTCTCAGTATAAGAAGCTGATAGATAAATAAAAAACAAGTTACTAAAATACAGAATTACATCCTTAAGCAAGATAAAATTTGGTAAAAAGTAAATATTTAAAACGCTTCATCATTCGTCAAGGTAAAGTGAAAATTAAGAAAATGTAAAATAAAAAGATAAAATGTAAAGATGCATGTTTTCTAAATATCATTTTTGCTTGGAGTGAAAATATGAAGTATTTTGGAAAGGCATATTTTGGCTCTTTTCCAGCAAGTTGCAACAAATTGAAGACAGTTGTCTACATTTACTGAAGAGTTAAATAAATCATTGCGTAATTATGAAAAGTCTGTTTTCTTAAATTTAATCTCCACAGAGTTGGATTATTGCACACCTTATTTGACATAATTCTCTCCAAGATGAATAGGAGAAAATGCTTCCAACTTGGTTTTGTAATCGTATAAAGTGTGGAGAATCATCCCATTTTGTTATAGCTAATCTGTACTCTCTTTGTTGAGAAATATCCTTTGTGAATATCACGCGGCTTCATTGAGCTAGTACATATGTATATTTTGCAAATTAACATGAATACGTGTATCAAGTCTCTAAAACCAATATAATTATTCAAAATATATAATATACACAAATAATGTTTATAAGAAACAAGAAATGTCCCTATATTGAATAATTGCATTGCTAGTAAAAGAAATAGCACTTTAAGATAAAATAATATATGAGGATACTTTTCTTGATGATTTCTTTTGTTGTTTGTATGTCATCATTTAAGAACATAAGATTAGAAATCCATTTTTGAAATGGCCCTGGCTATGTGTTACAGCTCTCAGAAGATTGTTAATTTCATACAGAACATACAGCAAATTTATTAACCACTGCATAATTATCCTTTATCATATTTTTTTCGATGGACAATTTGTTTTTTATTATAAAAGCGGCTTATATCATATACAACCAAGAAACCAAATGTGATATAAGCAATTTGTATTGTTAAATACGATTTTCTACACATATACTGAACAAAACACCAGCCCGCCATTTGTTATTTTGCTTATATTGAAAAAAAAACCTGAAAACATATTCTTGAAATTTAGCATACACAAAGTTCAATAAAATCAAAAACTACACAAAGTTCAATAAAATCAAAAACTGTCATCATACAATCTTCTTATTTTACGGCTGCATCCCATTTTTGGTTGCGGGTTTATCCCGCTACCAAAGTTAAGTGTATTTTTGACAATCATGTAGCATCTTTATTTGATTCCAAATCACATCCAAAGGAATTTGTTCATGTGCTACACAAAGTAGTTCCATTCATGAACAATGCGGATGAATTATCAATGATCAAGCAGTTCTTATTCATCCTCTATCCATTCACACTGGCCATTTAGATTATATAAGATCTGTCAATGATTAGGTATTCCAGCCCATGGTTACATCACTGACTTCCAGCTGTTCATGTAAGGTCAGGCAGACAGTTTATCTTAGATCGAGGCATATTAGTATTTGTTTCTTATACATGTATATTTATAGATTGGCATTTAAAAGGAAAATAACTCTAGCAAAACCCGCAACCACCAGACATCTCAAGGCTTTGATTTGATAAGTCACACACAAAAAACACTAAAAAGTCCTATAATTTACAAAATTGCGAAAACCCTTATGAGGGAACAAAATTGCAAGCAAAACAAAATAACGTCGTTGGGGTGCCTTACTGGAAAAGATCTTTTTTCATATATGTATAATATTTAAAACCTTTTGTTAAAACTAAAACTCTTAGTAAGAAATTATGATCTTCACCCTGGGTTCTTTAAAAATGTATGCATTTCTTTTTCTAAAAATACTGCATTTATGTATATTTATGTGACTTTTAAGAAGTAGGTGTTGTGGTAAAATGATTAAAATTATGTCTTTGCGTAACTTGATATTTTAGAAATTTTGACGTAATGTTAATATGTTTTTCTAAATGTGCATTTTATTGGGGAAAAAATAACATTCAGCATTTGTAAGATATTGTCAAAATAATGGAGTAGTGTTTTGTTCAGTATATATTAATAGCATAAACTAAGTATCATTATAACATGCATACATCTTTCATTTGAATTTAAACAGTATGATAATATTGCATTTTCTTTACTTTCCGTCCTCTTACTTCTAAACAAGCATCTTAAACTACAGTTGGTTTGCTTTATGAATATCTCAAAAATACGAATCGGTTATACGCCGCGTGTATAATTCACTCGGGCTACGCACTCATGAAATTATTCCGCAAGCGTATAACCTCATCGTATTTCTTCGATATGTTAAAATATGGTTCTGCTAAATATTATTTCTTAAATATACCATTGAATTTCATTTTCAATAACCGTGAACAAATCATAATCTAGGCAGCCAAGGCCATTGAGAGACCCATTAGAATTGCTGTCAGATATTGATTTTTGTCTAAAAGTATTTCCAGTCCTCGACAATTCTAATAGAGCAGTATTGGCACCGTAGCCAGTAGCCCCGTCTAAATGCTCTAAAAAAGGGGTAAAATACTTTGTAAAATGGAATATTAGACTCCCTTAATTAAGCTTCCATTTTGTCATATAAGACTGGGATGCAATTTTTAACATTTTAATTGAGATTCTGTCGCTCCCTGTTGCCTTTAGATACTCATATTTCCTATTTGTTTGTTAACAAAATATACGCGTTTAGCAGCTTGCTCATCAGTTATATTGTCATTTCCATGCTTTTATCATGGTTTAAACTGCCTGAGATTTACTGGTTTATTGTCACCAATAATCTTCGCGACATTGATAAAAATCATTAAACGAATTACTGATATTAGTAAGCTACAAGTGTGCCATTTTCTTCTCTCTTTTTTGTGTGCCATTTTCTCTAAAAAAGGGTTTTCTTGGGTAGTGTCCTTACTTTTAAGAAAATATTTAACTGCCCTTCAACAATCAGCATGAAAGCATCCTGTAATAAAATCTATATGAAGATCCATTGGAAGCATAGAATGCAATCAAGCAAAATAATAGCAAACTCGTTTGACCGAGTCTGTTTATGAGAGGTAATGGAAAGTGCAACACCGCTCGTGATCCCTAGCACCGGCTTACGCGGAACTCTATTACATAGATATTTAGGTGTCACCCCGGTATAGAAGTACTTCCGGGTCGTTGTATCCTAGAAAGTAGTTCTTTGAAATTTTGAAGTTCCCAATTTAACGCTATCCCTACTTTGACATGTTATATTCCAAATGTATTTATTGATACTGTGTACATTTTTTGTTATTTCTGATGTCTTTAACAGTTGTTTTGTGTGTTTTTCAGGATTACATTTCTGTGCGGAAGGATTAAAAAACTACACCAGACTGGTGGCCATGACAGATGTGAGTGGGAAATTTAAACATGGACTAGATACTTTGATGTGTAGCAAAAAAGTTCATCGTTGATGATGGTGTTTTTCTGTGATATATTGACTGGGATAGTATTACTCTTCAGAAATACAGAGCTGTCAATGCTGCAATTTTGTTGTGAAATTCACAATCCATGTCCAAAATTGCTTGTTTTACTATACAGCAAAGAAGGAGAAATTGTACTGGGCCGACACCTATATGGCAAATTCAGAAAGTGGAATATCTCAGCAACCATAGGGTTTACAGTCATGAAACTTCATACACTAGTAGCTGATAACAATACAAATCAGTGGCTAAAAGGATATTTCCAAGGTTTGTGAAATTTTAATTTTATTCAAATTTTAAAAATTCAGTAGTTGAATTTTCTTTGAAATTTGAGTAAAAGTTGTCTCCTCTTGATTTGTCAGTCTTCTACTATAGTGCAAAGACACTGAACAAGCAGGAAGCTTTAAAAAGGCTATATAAAAAGAAGACACATAGTTTTTCACTTTAATTTTAAGAAAAAAATATAAATTTAAATTTCTTAAATTTTTTAAAAAAAAAATTCTATTTCGCCAGGAAGGTCTAATACGTATCAGTTGTTCCAGATTTCGCATAGGGTCTCTTTTCCGAAGAATTTATAAGTATATATATGTGAACATGTTACATAGTGCCGCAATAGACCATGGATGAACAGTGTCGTATGTATGGAAGCTGTACATTTTGGACCGGATGGGTTAATTGAGGCTATAGTCGGTTTCGTAACAAGAGTCGGAGAGACTCAGAAATGCTTGTCGGGCCTGGATCTCGAACCAGTCACGGTGTTATTACACTGATGTTAAAGCCAGTCAGCAGGTGTCTCATATATGATATAAAGAAATTGCGTGAATGTTCGTTCCCTTGCGTATGAGACGCATAACTAATATTACACGAAATAATTATTTTTCTCATTTCAGTCAAATCCAATGTGCTACCGGCATTTTGGCATTGAAGGACATTGCTTACCGATGTGCCGAGTGCATTTGTCGGCATTATTAATGTATAACAAGTTTTCTTTACACTGACAGGACATTGGTTGTATTACACAGGGAATTACATGGAGGTTGCTTCAGTGTGATAAAATAGTTGTTGTTGTTGTTTGTGTATTATTTTATTTATTCATTTGTTTTTTCAGTTTAGAACATATTCCGAGCTTTCAGCTTCAGCCCGCATCAGGCCGTCAGATACATTCTGCCTTGAATGGGATGCTTCTATTCTGATTTGCTTTTCAGGTTTACAACGCAGGTCTGTGTTACTAAGAAACTATTTAACCGGGCTGATTTCCTGGGTCGGCCTCATGCAGTTTCCTTAATATGTATTTGTCTTGGTACCAACTGGAAACACAACTTGGCGGTATTTGTATTTCAGTTTTGCTCGATTCATTCTACTTCATTCTTTAGATAGGACTTTTCCTGTTGGGACTTTTATTCATGTTTTTCTGTATGTTGTTTTTTCATAGCATTTATGTGTTTCAATTCTTTTAAATGTGCATTTCAGATACTTTGTTGTTTGTGCTGAAAGAGGTTGTCTGGTAATACTTATTTTAATATTCTTTTCACTATTTCAGCTAACATATATGTAGAAAATTATTCAGTTGCAGTGTTTTAATGACAGACTTCCTGTAAAGTTCCTGAACCAGTTGATATCAGAATGATAAAGACATGATAGATGGTACCAATCTGTGAATATTATGTCACTTTTTTTCTACAGGTGTTCCTGATCACACTTAGAACTATACACACACACACTCAGTTGTTTCTCAAGAAAGGCCGACACCGGTTCATGATCTTTCTTTTGTCATTTGCAGGCGATGAATTCCATACGTCAGTAGGAATTAAGAATCATACAGCCAGTCAGCAGCTACCCATAAACCAGACCAACCTATTAAGTCGAGCGGGCAGAAGCTGTGATTCCCAGTGTAACACCGCAAAATGACGGCTAGTTTTCGGTAAGCGATTTACATTTTCCACCGGTGCATTTCCCTCTGGTCCTAATGTCTTTAGTCAGAACTGTAGCCTTGTCAGTAACTGCTTGACAGTTTCAGGGGTACCCTGAGCTGTGTCTGGCTCCAGTTGGAGTTCTTGACCTTCCGCACTTGCCTGCTTCCAAGATGGTGCGGATCGGTTTTGCATTTGACGTTTCAGGCATTGCCTGGCTTAGTCGAAGAAATAATTCACTTTAAGATAGTCTGTGATGTATTGATCTGTTTTACTTCCAGTAATTGTCATAAATATAATCACATATTGGTGTTTGCTTGTGGGTTCTGGTCTTTCAATCATTAAAAGTTTCATTTTTCTGCAATTGTAGTGGGTAAATTATGCATTTTTTACTAAAAATTGCATATTTTTAAAGTAAATACTCATTTTGATACATCATTTTTCAAAATAAATAAGCTTAAAGTTACATAAAACATACTATAAGCATTAACTAGTGATATCACAGTTGATTTCATGAAAATCTGATTAAAATTTTCAGAAGGAAGGCAAATTTTGTAATGTGCCTTTTTTCTTCAAAATTCCGGTTTCCGAGCCAATTTCTCCGCAAAGTAGGTCTAATGTTTGAAATGTTTCTGCGGTACAAAATTTTCTTTGCGATGACAATGTCTTGTGTAACTTTTCTCGCAAAACCCTAAGTTACAAGATTTTGTGGGAAAAATTTGGCTAAATTAAAAATTTGATAAGATTTAGGTGTCACCCCGGTATAGAAGTACTTCCGGGTCGTTGTATCCTAGAAAGTAGTTCTTTGAAATTTTGAAGTTCCCAATTTAACGCTATCCCTACTTTGACATGTTATATTCCAAATGTATTTATTGATACTGTGTACATTTTTTGTTATTTCTGATGTCTTTAACAGTTGTTTTGTGTGTTTTTCAGGATTACATTTCTGTGCGGAAGGATTAAAAAACTACACCAGACTGGTGGCCATGACAGATGTGAGTGGGAAATTTAAACATGGACTAGATACTTTGATGTGTAGCAAAAAAGTTCATCGTTGATGATGGTGTTTTTCTGTGATATATTGACTGGGATAGTATTACTCTTCAGAAATACAGAGCTGTCAATGCTGCAATTTTGTTGTGAAATTCACAATCCATGTCCAAAATTGCTTGTTTTACTATACAGCAAAGAAGGAGAAATTGTACTGGGCCGACACCATATTGAATGAATTCCGTGATCCAAGTGACCCAGAAAATATAACAGTTAAGGATACTCTAAGGGGCGAATTGGCAATTTTTGGACATTTTCTGTATTTATTTAATATAAATTCATCATACTTTACTCTATCAGATGCCAAAAGAAATGAAACTACAAGTTCAAATATAAAACCTTTATTTGATGAATTTCCAGGATAAATAGTAAATATTTGACATTTGTTTACAATAACACCTTTCTGAAAAGAACAGCTAGGCTATAAATTTATAGACAGGGTATTTCTGGACTATCAGCGAAGCAATTTGATTTCCTGAATCTCAATTATTATAATGTGGTCATCCAATGCCATAGAGGGAACGTTAATGGGAGTTATATTGCTTTGATGTAACCGAAATTATATGGGTGATTTTCACCAGGTAAATATAACGGATTTTGACTGTCTGTCTTGGTAGAGAGGCCTATTTTGGTGAATAATTATTAATAATGTTAAAACTGTCGTACATAGAATTAAGAATGAAATAGTCTGATTCGTTGGCAGAAAAATAAAAGAAGTTCAGTCTTTGAGGAAGAATCGAGGAGTCTCAGGATAAAATTCAGAAAACACATTTTCGTCTTTTTCTCAAAACCAAAATTCACAACTTTGAAAGTGTTTGAAGTGAGTCAATTCCTTTATTTATGAAGGAAATTGCATAAAAAATGGCAGTCTGTTTCTTTGAAGAGTGATCTATAAAAGTATTCCACGGTTTTGTAATACATTAACCCGTTCTTGAATTAGATCACTTTTAATTCAGTGAGGAAGAAATCGATGACCCAAAAATAATTGACGATGATGAAATCGCGATGGTGCGATGGTACGATGGTGAAATGTCAATGTTATATCGCGTTTTCACCATCGTATCATCGCCTTCCGGTGGTCATGCGCAGTGGTACAGTATATTTGTCAGTAAAATACAGGCTTGATACAATCTCATTTTCACATTGCACTACTATATGTACCTTCCACATCCTAACAAGAATAAGCTGAGTTTGAATAATACCATGTGACTATTACACCCAGCTTTTTTATTTACTTTCATGCATACATAAAATACAAAGGACGTGGCCTTGACGCTTTTACAGTTTTAATGAACTGAGCACTGAACATTTTGTAAAACATTTTGCAAAATAGCAGAATCTAAATGGTAAATTTCGTCTCACAAAATACATTGAGATACATTCTATTTTATCTATTGTTGACAAAAATACAAGTGTACGGGACTATGCATTTCTAACCGGAAGGCGATGGTACGATGGTGAAAACGCGATGGTACGATGGTGAAAACGCGATGGTACGATGATGAAACCACGATGGTACGATGATGATAACGCGATGGCACGATGGCGAAAACGCGATGGTACGATGGTGAAAACGAGATGGTACGATGGTGCAACCACGATCGTACGATGATGGTAACGCGATGGCACGATGGTGAAAACGCGATGGTACGATGGTAAAAACGCGATGGCACGATGGTACGATGATGAAAACGCGATGGCACGATGGGTCGATGGTGAAAACGCGATGGTACGATGGTACATCGACATTTTACCATCGTACCATCGTACCATACTGGTTTCCCAGTAGTTTCCGGACCCAACTAGTTTTCCGGACCTTTTACATTTCTTGCAGTATAGACTGTACGCCGTCGTAAAGCATCTGGGTAACAATATCATATCATCTAGACCTTTGTTGCCTTTGCATAGCAGCAAAAACCTAGCATTGCCGAACTTAATTATTATTTGAATATCCCGGTTGTTTTAACTTACTTCCATGTAATGTTTACACAAGAGATCGTCAACTGCAGTGGAATTCCAGTTGCAGTGCGCATGCGCAGAAATTGAGACCCCTTGAAGTTAAACACCAGTCAATTGATGCTCCCATTTACAGACGATAGAGTAAAAACATTCCGATGGTAATAAAATAAAACAACGAAAGTCAGAAAAATCGACCTATTCACTATACTACGGCATTAAATTATCGATTAAAAATTGGAAACAAAATAGTTAGGGATTTGCCTACGATACCGTCTATCAATCAAATCTTTAGCAGCAGTGTCCATGCCCGAGTGGTCCGGGCGTTAGACTACCAATTTTGAGACCGGTCTTGGTCTTTTTTTTTTTTAAAATAGCTGTTAATTATATTAAAAGTTCTTAATTTTTTTTGTAATATTACCAGTCCGTTAAATACGTCCCCTCATTTAGCGTGACGTTGCAAACGTCATTCAATCGTAATTATACGTAACTGTAATGAGCGTATTATATAAATCTAGTATTTGTTAAATTCTTGAAATATACTTTTCAAATCGTCATCATGCCTTAGAATTATGTTTTAATTTTGAATATATATAACGAATTCGGAAATGTTTGCTTTAACAGAAAGGTTACAACTGTTACAATGAAAGGTCCGGAAAACTACTCGGACTAACTGAGATATTAATGGAATTAATTGCCCCGTTTGAGGCCTCATCCACATCTGTGGTAAATATTTTGTTAAATTTTACTATCGTAATTCTTATTTAGTTTTAAAATTCAATAGTAATTTAAAGACACTTATGCGAGAAGGTATTTCTAAACCCGTTTTTTATCGGGATGTGGTTTACAAACTTCGTAAGATCTTGGGTCATGGTAATTTTCTAAATGTATTTGGTAAAATTATAAAACGTTTTATTAAAAGAGGTTACGACCCAACTGTTTTGAGACATACCGCATGTTTAGTGTTCAACCCGTTTACAGTTGGACACTACGCTTACCTCTTTGATTGTGTCTGACGGAAGAGGGGGAGGACTCTATGATGAGCAGTTTTTAAATCCTACCAGGACTGAACTGTTTTGATATCTGTCTTCTGGCCTGTTTCGTCGGGCCCTTAAGGGTGTTTCTCTTGTTGCTCTGTCTTCTGAAAAGGCATTGAGTACATACGTTTTTGGTTCTAAAGGTTTGCTTTTTATATATTTATACACGGGCATTTTTGTGTTTTACATGCCATGCCTTTTTGTTTCCATTACGTGTGTTAGAGATTCACCTGGAGGGGATTACTTTTATTTACACTGTCCCGTGTCTTTGGAACATGGTGGGGGTAAGAGTGAGGTTTACCAGGGTGCGCACCATAAACCGGTTTAAGCTCCCCAGTGGTGTTTTTGCCACTGACCGTTCCAAGGCTAGTGTGTCCGTTTGTCCTAGTGTGTTGACTTTGTGTGTGCGCGTGTATGTGTATGTGTGTGTGTGTGCTGTGGGTTTCGTTTTGGGGAGGCTGCGTTTTTGGTAACGTGGCATCCCCTGTTTGATAGTTGTCTTTGTTTTTTATGAACGCAAGAGTAATACGAAACAGCGATGTAGTATCCACACTAGTGATGAGCAAATGTATGTGCCTTGAAACTTGTCTTGTTGGTAGTTCAATAATTTTAGGCTCTTGTATTTTTTGTCAGTAATTTAGTTGCGTTAGGTTCTTTATGCGTTTGATCACGTGATAAAAAATTATCACATGATATTTTATTTTGAGAAAGAAGGAAAACATACAGGGATTTCATAGCAATTACAGACGCATTTAATGTCATGCATCTTCTTGTGGCTTTAGTCCTTTTGCCAATAGGTAGGAACAGTTTATTTTTTCAATTTTAGTTAAATTCTTCCTGAAAAATAAAATTGTTTACGTCAGGTGATTATGAATCATATTTTCACTTAGAGTCAGACTGAAAGTGAAACAAAAAGTCAGGCACGTTGGTAGATTGTGTTTTATAAATGTTGGTGGATTGTGTTTAATGGCTTATTTTAGTATCTTGGAGCCAGTGTCATCAAGGCCTGTGTTCTAACATGACTTCTGATACAGAAGTTATTTTGGGTTCCAGAATTAGTAAATCTTTTGAATATCTTGACAAGTATCGTAGAGTAATCGTTTTTCGCGCACATCAATAATGACTTGTTCCGGTATCCCATTTGTGTACGCATAAACGTATGACGTCATAAGAGGTGTTTCTGCAAAAGGTAAACACGAAAGCGCCATCCCGAAACAAAAAATGCGGAAAGTCAAGTCTTTTCCGATAGGTTATCGTAACATTTGCATGATTGGATAGATTCACCTCTATTTTTACTAATTCCAAAACAGCTTCTCGAAAATCTGTCCAGAAAATAAAATATTGACCACGAAAAATTTTGACAGCTGTTTCTGCTTGAGCCGACATCCAAGGACGCCCGGATCATGTGACTGTTATTTGCATATTAATGAATGCTAACTGTTGTACAGCGCAGATATGGAATGCGGCCCTTATATCACAGATAGCAAGTCAAATACTATTTTACATAGCGGGGCCAGAGCATGTTTGACGATTGCAGACACTAGACACATTTGAAATATTGTTGTAATAGTCAGGCTGCGTGGGAAGGACACTTTTAACTGTCCATACCATATGGTGTATATTGTACCATCATAGACGAGTAGTTATGGCATAAACAAAGAAAAAACGTGTAAATTTTGTTTCTTGTTTAAACATTTATCTATCATTAATTCTGTTGACAGTTTGAATCTTAATTGTATGCATTTATAAACTTATCTTTTAAGATGACATTTCAACTAAAATTCGTAAGATTTATTTACTGCAAAATTTCGGCACATGTCATAACATTTCCGCGGGAATTGGACCACATATTACACTTGCCATGCAGTGCGCGAATAATGATGACGTAATTCTGACCTCCGCCATATTGGACAGACAGCATTATGACAAGCTAGAGGGGATTTCCCAAGTTTTGTAAGGTACGTAAACATTGCTACGGACTAAAATATGATTAGCAAAGATAATTAAAATGTAGTATATTTCAGGCCTCCTATTCTTCATTAGAAAATCGATCGCAAATAGTTAGGTGCGCGAAAAACGATTACTCTAGGATACAGGTAGAGCACACACAGTAATTAACAGATAATACATAAATCAATATATCACCTGTAAATTTAAATATCAACACATCTTTTAATCAATATATCAGTCGCTTCATAACCGTTATTTTCTAATGCATATAATTTCCGCAAAGAATTCAATGATGGAGACAGAACAAAAAACTGTAAATTTTCATTTTATGATTAAAACAAATGTTTGACATGATGCGTTTGTAAAAAAAACTGCATTAGCATATCTGTATTAAACCACATATGCATGTTTAACAGTTTCAAATGCTATGAATATGTCAAAATATAACTTATTGAACTAATAATGTCGAAATTCTTCTCCTTTCTTTTCGGCAGTGGCTAGTGAACCGTCACCGGTGCAGCAGACCCGTGGTCTAGTGCACCGTCACCGGTGCAGCAGACCTGAGGTCTAGTGCACCGTCATTTTAAATATATATAAAACATAGCCTTTATGTAAAGTTTAATTGAAAGATATTTTCACCAGTAATAAGCAAGAACATAATTAAAAGAATGAAGTAAGATATACCTTGACTTACTTGTTAATTTATGGCTTTACCTCAAGCGCTGATCTTCGTTCTTCGGCAACGTTAGTATCCGTCATTTACTAAGATATTTCCGAATGACAGAATGAATTTCTTTGATTTTTTTTTAATTTTCATGAATACCATATATTTTTTGTCAATTTAAGTCGAATATATAAAAATAATTATTGTCTGTATTTGGATATATATGTAAGTATACATATCAAAATTGAAATTCGATCTTGATTTCAGATTTATTATGTCATGGGACCGTAAATTCGGAAATATTGACATCTTGCAAGCAAATATTTTATAATGTACATGCACAGTGAAAACTGTTTATAATTCCAATATTTGTTATATTATTGAATTATTGATTACAATAGCTACATCTCACGAAATCCATGATTAAAACTGTGAAAAACAATAAAGATTGCCGAAGAATGAAGATCAGCGTGTTGAGGTAAATCAGTAAATTAAAAGGTAAATCAAGGTTTATCTTACTTCATTCTTTTAATAATGGTCATACATATTACTGGTGACAAGATGTTATAATTATACTTCAAAGAAAGGCTATATTTTATATATAACAAAAATGACGGTGCACTAGACCTCAGGTCTGCTGCACCGGTGACGGTGCACTAGACCTCGGGTCTGCTGCACCGGTGACGGTTCACTAGCCACTACCTTTCTTTTCTGAGGTGAAGGTCACGATTGACTGGTTTAACATCATCATTCAGTTTCATCAGCAGCTTCTTAGTAATGAATAGCATATCTCTTTGTCAGCATCAATCACGGCGCTTGTTAAAATAAATGATGGAAAAGTACCAGTCAACATCAAAATGCTTCCGCCGTTCCGGTGAATTGAAAGAAAGGCAGAGAAACAAATTGTAGACTTATTTTTGCTTTTTCTGGGATATATAATCCTGAAGTCCTTCACTTGTATAGTTCTTTGAAAATATGTCCCCAAAGGCAAAATTCGCAGCGTTCAAAGTTGAAATTACCTTCACAAATGTGCAGGTGTAAACAAAAATAAACCCCGGATGTGCGTTTTATGGTGCGGATTTGACTGTGAATTTTTTTTAAACAATTTTACTTACTAATATATTGATTAAAAGATGTGTTGATATATAAATTTACAGGTGATATATTGATTTATATATGATCTGTTAATTACTGTGTGTGCTCTACCTGAAGTATGCCTCTTTCTCGTAATTCCAAGCCTTCCCAGTGCTCTAAAGTAAACCCTGGGAGAGAAAATACCAAGGTCCCTACTGGGACTTGAACCCCAGACCTCGTGATCCGTAGACGGACACTCTAACACGTTGCGAAAGGGTTAACCCAACAACAAGGCTGTTGGCAGTGACCTATAAACCTACTATTACTATACTTCTCCCCCTTTACTTTAAAGAGCTTACCAGCTCTCCAGAATGACACTCCATGCCCACCACATTAGTCTGTCAAACACTTTGAACACAATTAAAGTAAACCCTGGGAGAGAAAATACCAAGGTCCCTACTGGGGCTCGTACCCCAGACCTCGTGATCCATAGGCAGACACTCTAACCACGTCGCTAAAGGGTTAACCCAACAGCAAGGCTGTTGGAAGTGGCCTATAAACCTACTATCACTACAGATCCGAGCCTATAGAAAATTTGCACTTGAAGCTATTTCCTGCTTCTAAATTTTATGCATGTTGTGGCAAACCTTATGAATATTAAAGATAATAAAAAGAAAATAGTATTTTTCACATTAAAATAGAAATATACACGACAGAAAATTTTGGCACAAATTTTGCTTAACTAGAATAACGGGGGTGATATATAACCTTCTTATTGGAAAGAGTAACCACTTATAAATTGTAAAAATGTTTGGTCCACAAACACAGTTATATCTGTTCTTAATTTCAAAAACAGAACTTTTAAAAAATAAGCCTCCAGTAGCTTTTGCGAGCTAGTACAAATGATCACAAGTCTTGGTTCAACGAGAAAGCACCTGGCTGTTTCAGAGGGTGAGGGTCATCACATAAAAGCCTGGATTATTCATCGACAACATTCCTTAGAATTTTTCTTCATGGGAATCTTTTAAGTTTAAATAAATGTTAGGGTATCAAACTATAGCAAAAACTCTTTTGAAACTTAAATCTATTACTGACAAGAACTGAAATACAGGTTAAGGGGCTCGGAATAATGAGAAAAGGTCATATAGAAGACTGCACCTTTGAGAAATTTTTCTGTTATTCATCATCTACAAGAGGACACAACTTAAAACTTGAAGAGCCCCGTTGTAGAACAACTTTTTATCAAAATCAGTTTTCACGTAGAGTGATCGACATGTGGAATTGGTTACCTCAAGAAGTAGTTGATGCCAAGGATGTCCATAGTTTCAAAATTAGGCTTGACCATCACTGGCAGGGAGACATACTGTACCATTTTTGAGACCAGCATAGATGTTGTCATGGGACGACTGTTTGTAATTACCCTTTAGCCAGCTAAATTTCTAAAATGAACTAGTCCACAATTGAATTTGAACAAAAACGTTTATTATTCAAAGAGGTGTTCACTGAAACTTTACAGACTGAATAGCAAACAGTGCATACAAAGATCAGCCTGCACGGATGTGCAGGCTGATCTTGGTCTGCACTGGTCGCAAAAGCAGAATCACTTGCCGCCAGCAGGCTAAAGGTTAAGTACGCTATCTGTTACCAACACAACTACCAAATTTGTTTTGAGAACTTGCAGTAATATGGTCATAAATAAAGTCTGCAAGAAGAGGGCCTTAAAAAGGACCTTAAAGTCTTTTCTACAGAGCCCAAAATCATCCTACAGGTAGAATGAATTAGGTAATACCCCATCATTTTGGTTTGAATTGGGTATTGGCTACACTGAATTGGGAATTCTAAAACATGTTATACCATGATTTTAATTGACATGGGTATCCATGCATTTCAGTGGGAGCTGATAAAATTTTTATGCTTTCGACACAGATGAAACTGTTTACTGGGTGTGCTGCTTTCTCCTTGATTCGAGCCTCTTAAATCTTTTAGGGGTGTGCATATTTTTGTAAACCTGTTCAGTTAAATAATTTTTGTTTGTTGTTACAAAAATATTTGCATTTAACAATGGACATTAAGAATTACAATGTTATCATCTTTTACATGTACTTTTTTGCACAAGACTGAAGGAGGTCAAACTCCACATCATTTTAAAACTTTCTCATCGATTCAAGCCCTTTGTTTGGTAGGTCAATAAGTGTTAATGTTTGCACAGTCTATTTCCATAAAGCAAATTTCTATCAAGATTGAATTCTTGTTCACTTGTTACAACAGTCGAAATATGCTCAGGATGCTTTTTAAATTTGAAATTTGGGCTCACAATATTACCCACTATGTAATTTCCTTTTGAAATAAGCAATTTTTTATGCAAAATATTAAAACAGGTATTTACTCAATTTTCAGTGGTTTCATGACTAATATTTTCCAAGGCATTTTAAAATGTAAATGACACAAGTTTCTGATGGAAGAACATGTTACATGGGCATGCATTTTACTAAAACACAAGGCCTCGAATCGATGATAAAGCTCGGATCGACAAGAAACAGGCATATACCAATTACCGCGAGTCTTATAATATTCAGTGGACTCTATTTATAACAAAATGATTGTATGAAAGGATAAATTTTATTCAGTTAAATTAATTTATATTTTAGCTTTAGACTTTTGGCAAAAAATTGGTCAAAATACCTGGTAGAAGTTCCACTTTCGTCGTTCAAAGAACAGAGGTGGGGAATTTTAGCATTTTCTGGCATATATCTATTACCGTGAATTTCAACTTTCAATCTAAAGAAGTTGTTCAATTGATCTGAGACAAAGAAAGCATTAAAATTTCTATTTTACAATACTGGTCAAACTAAATATGAAACAGATATGGCAGAAATAAGCGTCTTCATTGAAAATTAGCAGAAAAAAATTGCAAAGATTAACCATAACGACCAGTCACTTAGTTAGGTTCTTTAATGGTTTTGCAGTAACTCTGTGATTCCAGCAGGTGTGCAAATTTTGATTCCATACCTCATGTTTTTATTTCGATGTAAATGAGATGTGGAACCAAAATTTGTAGTCCTGTTTGGCGCCATATAACCTATACTGTGTTGGTGCGCCGTAAAACCCAAATAAATAAATAAATTAATTTCTAAGATCAGTATGAAATAAAAAGAAAGACACTAATTTTCAAAAATAGTTTTTATAAAAATCTAAGCACAGTGGGCATAAACAATGAGAGAAAAATGCTTTGCATGTTAAGTGTCAAAACAGGACATTCGCGATATATATATCCCGGTAATTTGTATACAAGGAATATCACAAGAAAATAACAAAAATAAAAGGTTACTTAACCACTATTTTTAGTGGAACTATTCACTTGTTCTTGTACACAGGTTTTGAACAGCCACAGACACCTACTTGTCCATACACTTAAAAGTGTTTTACTGACTACTGCAAATAATACATCTAACAACTCGATATAATTTCATTCAAAATACTTTTTCACATTCTGTTTCCAAACCAAAGCTGACTTAGTACTATGAAAGTGGTAAATTAAGTTAATAATGACTTTTTTGGTTTTTCATTAATTTGCCTGTAATGGTGGTAATATCATACGACAGTCAGGTTCTACACAGAACTCACTTTTAAAGATACAGTAGGTTTTTAAACTTATTTCTACCAACACCTGAACTACCAACCTCGCTATTGATAAACTGTTGCCATTGACAAGTCTATAATTTTCCATTAACAGTTTAACAACAGCATCAACAAGAAAGTTCTTAGGTACATGCAAAGATATATTATTGTATTGTGACAAATTACAATTATCCAATTTACATTTAACTTGGAAGAACCAATTTTTGCAAATTTCCCAGTACTCATAATTCCTAAAATTTCCTGGGAATTCTCAGAATTTCCCACTGTCCTGGAAAATACAAGTATTTCCCATTTTAATGCCAACCGTTTTTTAGCAACAATTAACCTGTTTAAAAAGGCCAATTTTGTTCCTTTCTGTAACTGACTGACAGACTGTATTTAATCTGCACAAAGTAGTCTTTAGAAACTGCTTTGAATACATAAATGTGGCATAAAAATGCTTCACAAAAACAGGTAAAAAAGGAGGTAGATCTGTTATTTGCAAATACTTTTTTATATATTGTCACACGTTTAGCAAGTTAAATCTCCCTTTAACATCCTATTTCTTTGTTTATTTTTTTTTTTATAAACCAGAGAAACAGGAAATAATAGTTTGTATTTTGAACTTTCACAAGTATGAATAAAAAAAATCACATGCCTTCGTTAAACATGTCTCATACCATATATAGATGATTTAAGTCATCTGATTGTATTGTTTCACAGTAAGACATTTTCATAAACAGATTATATAGTGTGACCAAGTTTCATGTATGCTGCAATACAATGAAACTGGTGGTAGATTAATATTCATCAAATTTTTTTTTTGTTCTGGCTTCCTAATTGTTTTTATTATCATATTAGAAGTATATAACACTGAAGACTGTTCTAAATGACTGAGGACTGCTTGGGGCTACAGCAGTTAGCATGACAGCATCCACAGAACTTTAACTACTAGTGGTCAGTAGGTGGCCTTGTTAATTGTTTTGTGGTCTGTGTAGGTCAATGTTACAGTAACCTCAAGGCTTAAACTTTTTTTGCCCAGTGTTAGACCTTACTGACAAGCTTTAAAGGATGAGCTTCTGTTGTCAGTAATTGATCCCAGTTTAGGAATCAGTAGGTCAAAAGTCTAAGACTGGAAAAAGTTTCGTCAATAACTGGAGACAATGGCCTCTGACCATCAAGCCTAATACAATCAGCTTAATAGTGTGACCAGTTATTTATTGACTGTCAGACCTTTTACAAAATTAATGGTATCCATAAAAAATGATCCTGCTGGCACTCTTGCCAAATTAATTTATTAGACTATATTTTTGTGACCCCCCCGCCCCCCCCCCCCCCCCCCCCCCCCCCCATAGATTTGGTCTTATCCGTGTGTCCGTCCGTCTGAAGTTCGTGACGCGCCTAGCTCAAAAAGTATTTGATATAAATTGATGAAACCTTGCATGAGTCTTTATCATGATATGAACTTGCGCACCTCCTATTTTTCGTCTGGCTCTGCCCCCAATTTTCAGAGTTATGGCCCCTGAAAAAGTCAAAAATGCACATTTTTACCTTGTGACACGCCTAGCTCAAAAAGTATTTGATATAGATTCATGACCTTGCATGAGTCTTAATCATGATATGAACTTGCGCACCTCCTATTTTTCATTTGGGTCCACCCCCTATTTTCAGAGTTATGGCCCCTGAAATAGTCAAAAATGCACATTTTCACCTTATGACATGCCTAGCTCAAAAAGTATTTGATATAGATTCATGAAACCTTGCATGAGTCTTAATCATGATATGAACTTGCGCACCTCCTATTTTTCATTGGGTCCGCCCCCTATTTTCAGAGTTATGGCCCCTGAAATAGTCAAAAATGCTTATTTTCACCTTGTGACATGCCTAGCTCAAAAAGTATTTGATATAGATTCATGAAACCTTGTGTGAGTCTTAATCATGATATGAACTTGCGCACCTCCTATTTTTCATTTGGGTCCGCCCCCTATTTTTAGAGTTATGGCCCCTGAAATAGTCAAAAATGTACATTTTCACCTTGTGACGCACCTAGCTCAAAAAGTATTTAATATAAATGGTTGAAAACTTGCATAAGTCTTTATCATGACATAAACTTGCACACCTCTAATTTTTCGGCTGGCTCCACCCCCTATTTTTAAAGTTATGGCCCCTGAAATAGTAAAAAAATGCACTTTTTCACCTAATTAAATGCCTAGCTCAAAAAGTATTAGATGTAAATTCAGGAAACCTTGCTGGAGTCTTTAACGTGATGTGACCTTGCACACTTGGCATTCTTCTTGAGAATCTTAGCTCTTATTACAGAGTTATGGCCCTTGAAATAGCCAAAATAGTGGATTTTTTGTTTGTGATGCTCATAGCTCAAAAAGTATAGGGCCTAGAATAATGAATCCTTTTCATTAAATGTTTGTTGAGGCTATACCCCATTAAGACTGCAAACATTTGAATTATTGCCCCTTATTTTTGACAAATGTACCAGTGGGGGGCACACCGTGTCCTACAGACACATTCTGGTTTGTAATTGCTTCAAATTGATCTCTGTCTAGTGTTTTGTCAGAATGTCAAAGTTAAAAGAACCTATTTTTTTCTTACCAATGATCCTGAAACTGAAAGTGAGCTCTGTTCAGTAAATGTAGAACTGCTTGACCATTGACTGTCAAACTCAGTTTTATTGCCCTAATGTTTTGGGGTAACAGAGTGACACAGCAGGACTATGATCAAGATCTCAGCTTTCTCCTGAATGGACAGGGTTGATATAACTTATCATGAGCCGCGCCATGAGAAAACCAACATATAGTGTTTTCGACCAGCATGGATCCAGACCAGCCTGCGCATCCATGCAGTCTGGTCAGGATCCATGCTGTTTGCTAACAGTTTCTCTAATTGCAATAGGCTTTGAAAGCGAACAGCATGGATTCTGACCAGACTGCGCAGATGCGCAGGCTGGTCTGGATCCATGCTGGTCGCAAACGCACTATGTTGGTTTTCTCATGGCGCATGGTTTCCAGTAAAGGACTGGAGACTGCTTACACCTACTGCTGTCGAACTTCATAGGATGATTGCCTGCCTCCAGAAATTTCATGTAGCCCCTGTTTTGGAGGCCAAGGTAACAGCTTACTTGAAACTGTAACAGGTCATCATTTTAGTATTACGTTTTACAAACAACTTATGCTCATATTTACTTGTCTATTTGAAGAATACATTTGTAACCAGCATTATTACAATATTTGACCTCATGACCTTGACCTTTAAGATAACTAAGCCTCTGCCCCTTACCAAGACCAACACATGTTAAATTTGATGAGAACAGGGACAGTATTTCAGAATTTAGAAGTTTGCCATAAAAATTTAACTTGAATGCAAAAGAGAAGCTGACACCATGGCATGTATATAATAGCACCTCCTTACATAAAGTTTTATGGCACTCGTCTCAGTTTGAATTATATTTCCAGGAATCATCCACTTAGTGCTTTAAACATTTGTAAATTATCATCTGCCTGTGTTATAGTTGAGGTAACTGTGACTTTTAGAATTCCATTTGTAGTTTTATGATTATAACTTGTTGTTTCAGTTTGAAGTAATGCTAACTAGATTTTGTGTCAACAGGGCTCTGGTTCTTTCCACATCCTGACACTGTACATACCTGATCATATGTTACTTGTTGACAGTGCAAGACTAAGTTAACTTTTTTTATTACCTTGAGTTAGGGAGGTATGAGTCATCAGTGGGTGGTATGGGGGTATAGATGCTACAGAACATCATCAAGGACACAAGATAAAGGAAACTGAATCAGTAAAAAATATTCAGAGTGACGGGGGAGAGGGCTTAGAAGCTTAAAATCCCAAATAAAACCACAGGTGAACAGCTTCTTATGCCAAACAACGTTCTTGTAAAGTTTCATAACTCCAAGTCAAATACTTTCTGAGATATGTGCAGCACAAACTTTTAGGCCCTTGGTGCATACATTTGAGTAAGTTAAGGGCCATAACTCTGGTCTTGCAAAGTGATACACCAAACAAAATCCCAGATGCACTTATTCACTGTCACATGCTGAATTAATTGTAACACGCAACACAAACTCTTTAAAGGAATATCTGCCTGTACGGTTCTATGTCCTTTTATGCATAGTTTTGACTAAGTCAAGGGCCATAACTCAGGCCTTGCTGAGTGAAATCTCAAACAAAACTTCACAATGCTGATTAACATTATCCTATGAGGTTTGATGACTGTAAGTCAAATACTCTTTTAGATATGCACGGCACATGTAAGTATAGACAAAAGGAGGGGCAAATCTAAGTCTCCATCCCCTGCCACCCTCATTAAAAAAAAAATGGGGGTGTGGGGAAAGGGGGCACAAAAAGTACTTTGCCATGAGTATTTGAAATTCTAAATATAGCATTCTCTTTTGTTAGATAGTCATGTACCTCCTAGTTTTTAACTTTAACTGAGATTTGTTTCTCTTATTTCAAAGTAGACATCTGAAGCAAGGTATTTTACATGTTGTTATTTTTAAAGTTTAAATTTTAGAAAAATGAGGGGTCATTTTATATCAAATAAATCTTAATAATGTAAATCCTTTGCATGTCTGTTGAAAGGCTGTGTTTTATGTGTAATCAATAATTCAGTTTCAGTTTGAAGTAAAGTAATTTATACAGATGAAAAAGTATTTTGTCACGGGTTTTTGAACTTCTAAATATAACATTTTCTTTTGTTAGATAGTCATGTTTGTCCTATTTTGGATTTATCGGGTGATTTCCAAAGATGATAACAGAATTATTTACATATTAAATCATGTACCTGATAAACTTCCAACAAAGCTTAATAGAAGGAAGAATTCTAAATATAATTTGATATTTACCTTTTTAACCCTTACCATGCTGGACACGATTGATTCTGCCTTTGCGACCAGTGTAGATCATGATAGCCTGCACATCCATGCAGTCTGATCATGATCTGCACTGTTTGCTATTCAGTCAGTAAATTTTCAGTGAACACCCTTTCAGATAATAAATGGTATTGCCCAAATTGAGTGATGGACCAGTCCAATGTAGAAATTTAGAAGACTAAAGGTTATTAAGGATATAAAGTAAATGACTATAAAATGTATTAAATTAAATAGATTTCTTTTTATTCAATTTAATATTTTTCTCTCCAAAAAAAAATCAAAGTGCCAGAAAAAATCATTAAAAAAGGGGAATGAGATATTATTTTTTTTGTTAGTTATATTACATGAATCATATTACATATTATAATAGGGGCCTCCGTGGCTGAGTGGTTAAGGTCGCTGAGTTCAAATCACTTGCCCCTCATCGATGTGGGTTCGAGCCTCACTCGGGGCTTTGAATTCTTCATTTGAGGAAGCCATCCAGCTGGCTTACGGAAGGTCGGTGGTTCTACCCAGGTGCCCGCTCGTGATGAGATAATGCACAGAGGGGCACCTGGGTTCTTCCTCCACCATTAAAGCTGGAAAGTCGCCATATGACCTATCATGTGTCGGTGCGACGTTAAATCCAACCAACCAACCAACATATTATAATATGTAATGATTCATGTAACTGCTGTTATGTGTTTGTCATGTAATGTTTACAAAAATACTTGTAATTTGTTGCCGGCAGCTCACAGCAGCGTATTTGTCCATATTAAACAAAAAACTTCTTTGATGTCAGAAATACTAAGTTACATTATAATTTGCATTTGGTTTGAAATTAAATTTCATTTAACCTGTCAGAGACATGCTCTGGTTTAATAACACTGGCATACTACTTCATAATGTCATGTTTTATTGTAATAAATACAACAAATCAATTTTTATTTTTATTTGATTTTATGGAGTCCCTGGCAGAGGGTGAGGGATGGGTGGTAGGATAGAAGAACTCAAATATGGGTGTTAGGGGACCTGAGCAAAGAAGTTTTCATTAATTACCTTAACACTAATTAACTAATGAGAAGGCTTGGTCTGACCCTTATGGGAGTTGAACTCATGTCCCCCGGGTTGAACAGCCGGCATCATAACAAATTGACCATTGCTCCCATTTCTGTAGTGTTAATACAAAGAATCTTGCAATTTTATTTATCTATTTCCAGTTCTTGGCAGTGCTATTCCAGGCCAGGATAAATGTGTATGGGGACCACCATACTGGTGTAGCAGTGTAAAACATGCAAGAGAATGTGGTGCCACAAAACACTGTCTCCAGACTGTATGGAAGAATCAGATCATCAAACCAGAATCTGTAAGTCCATTGACATACATGTATACTGAGATAAATCTAAAGTTGTTTGCAGGCTACATAGATTGGACCATGACCAGGTTGTAACTCCCACAAGCCTAACCAGTATAGGCTTGACCCTTGACCAGGGTTAGATTTTTTTCATACGAGGAAACCATCAGACAGGCTTGCATTTTGTAAATGTCCCAGCTGGTGCCTACAATAAATCAAATGCCAGAACATTATTTGTTTGTCTAATTTCTCTGTATAAGGTGGAAGGATGTTACAACTTCACTAAAGTTTAAAGGAGTATAAAAAAGCAGAAAACTCCAGCTGCAAGTAACAGAGTTTTTTAGCTCACCTGTCACATAGTGACAAGGTGAGCTTTTGTGATCACGCAGCGTCCGTCCGTGCGTAAACTTTTCCTTGTGACATCTCTAGAGGTCACATTTTTTGTGGGATCTTTATGAAAGTTGGTCAGAATGTTCATCTTGATGATATCTAGGTCAAGTTCGACACTGGGTCACGTGCCTTCAAAAACTAGGTCAGTAGGTCTAAAAATAGAAAAACCTTGTGACCTCTCTAGAGGCCATATATTTCACAAGATCTTCATGAAAATTGGTCAGAATGTTCACCTTGATGATATCTAGGTCAAGTTCGAAACTAAGTCACGTGGGATCAAAAACTAGGTCAGTAGGTCTAAAAATAGAAAAACCTTGTGACCTCTCTAGAGGCCATAATTTTCATGAGATCTTCATGAATATTGGTCAGAATGTTCACCTTGATGATATCTAGGTCAAGTTCGAAACTGGGTCACGTGGGGTTAAAAACTAGGCCAGTAGATCTAAAAATAGAAAAACCTTGTGACCTCTCTAGAGGCCATATTTTTCATGAGATCTTCATGAATATTGGTCAGAATGTTCACCTTGATGATATCTAGGTCAAGTTCGAAACTGGGTCACTTGGGGTTAAAAACTAGGTCAGTAGATCTAAAAATAGAAAAACCTTGTGACCTCTCTAGAGGCCATATTTTTCATGAGATCTTCATGAATATTGGTCAGAATGTTCATTAAGATGATATCTAGGTCAAGTTCGAAACTGGGTCATGTGGGGTCACAAACTAGGTCAGTAGGTCTAAAAATAGAAAAACCTTGTGACCTCTCTAGAGGCCATATTTCTCAATGGATCTTCATGAATATTGGTGAGAATGTTCAGCTTGATGATATCTAGGTCAGGTTTGTAACTGGGTCATGTGCGGTCAAAAACTAGGTCAGTAGGTCGAAAAATAGAAAAACATTGTGACCTCTTTAGAGGCCATATTTTTCACGAGATCTTCATGATAATTGGCGAGAATGTTCACCTTGATTATATCTAGGTCAAGTTTAAAAGTGGGTCACGTGCCTTCAAAAACTAGGTCATTAGGTCAAATAATAGAAAAACCTTGTGACCTCTCGAGAGGCCATATTTTTCAATGGATCTTCATGAAAATTGGTCAGAATTTTTTATCTTGATGATATCTAGGTCACATGTGCTCAAAAACTAGGTCACTATGTCAAATAATAGAAATAACGACGTCATACTCAGTTCAACACTGGGTCATGTGGGGATAGTAGGTGAGCGATTCAGGACCATCATGGTCCTCTTGTATAGATACCTGACAACACAGTGAAAAGAAGTTTTAATTACCTCATGTTTAATGTGATAAAAATCTTGTTACAGATAGGAGATAAATATCACTTTGAATTGTTGTGTATTTAAGTAACATAGAATTCAGATTTTTTTATTAATTTTGTGCTTCTATGTAAAAGTTTGCTTTTAACCCTTATCATGCTGGACACAACTGATTCTGCCTTTGCGACCAGTGTAGATCATGATCAGTCTACTTTTCTGTATTTGTACATAGAATAATAAGACGGTTTTAAATCAATTTTTAACCCTTTCCACAATGTCTTGTGATGAGGTCATCCTGAGGAAGGAGGGGCATGTAATCTGTACATTTGTTGTATTATCTTTCTTTTTACCTTGCAGACAGCAACTTGCTCTTATTGTGAACTGATTGTGGATGCATTTCGAGATGCTTTAGAAAATAAAGCTACACAGGTATGTTCTGTATTAAGATATATCAGCTTTCTCATGAATGGACAGGGTTGATATAACTTAATACGAGCTGCGCCATGAGAAAACCAACATAATGCGTTTGCGACCAGCATGGATCCAGACCAGCCTGCACATCCGCTGTTCGCTTTCAAAGCCTATTGCAACTAGAGAAACCATTAGCGAACAGCATTGATCCTGACCAGACTGCACGGATGCGCAGGCTGGTCTGGATCAATTCTGGTCGCAAACGCACTATGTTGGTTTTCTCATGGTGCGGCTCATATTGATTTAATTGTTTTTGATTAAATGATTAGATAGGAAAATTATTTTCATTTGATGTTATTTGAAGAAGAACAAGACTGAGCAAAAAGCGATTCTGAGACATTTTGAATTAAACAGCTGTAGAGAACTAATAGAATTTGAATTCGCTGTCATGGTAATGAGATATTATATTTTTCCGTGTAAAATGTCACAGTCCCATTCTTAGATCCATCTATGGCATGATGTCTAGGCTTATTTTAAGTACACATCATTCTGTCTCAGCAGTCAGTTTTTTTTTCCATGATGTGCAATTTCAAATTAAACATTCTTTGTGAAAAATAATTCGTCCTCTGTTTTACACCTTTTCATTAGTGAATCGAGACTTTTCAGTAAAGACTGTATGTTTGTATATAATGTTGTTGTTTCAGGCTCAGGTTGCTGCTGTGTTAGCAAATGTTTGTGCCATACTTCCAGACTCTGATACCAGAGATATGGTAAATGCTCTACTTAATACATACCTTGACCCATTTGTTTAACAACTTATTATATTATTTAACTGCCTCGGTAGCCTAGTGGTAGAGCGTCCGTTTCGAGTGCGGGAGGTCATGGGTTCGATTCCCGGCCGCGTCATACCAAAGACGTAAAAAATGGTACTAGTAGCTCTCTTGCTTGGCGCTCAGCATTAAGAGGGTAGTTCTAGAACTGGTCAGCCTGGTGTCAGTATAATGTGACTGGGTGGGGTATCATGTCATGTGTCTACGGCGTGATATTCCAGTGAGGCAGCACTGTAACATTGGGCATTGTGCTCACTGCTACAAGTAGACACCGTTGTTTATATGACTGAAAAATTGTTGAAAAAGACTTTAAACCCGAACACACACACACACTTACTGTATTAATGGGTTATATGAAAAGTAATTGAATTAATGTTATCAGGGAAGTATTGAAATATTTGAAAGAAATATAATTATCTGGTATTTTCACAGTGAAAATACCAAATATATTTTTCAGTGGTAAGACACTATAAAATGAAATATAAATAAAATTTGTTTGTTTTACATGTAAGGTCAAAATATCTTTCACTCATAAACACCATATCTTACATTTTCACTCTTGGCTATGCCTCTTGTGAAAATGCTACATCTTCTATTCACTCATTTAAGATATTTCAATCTTACACTGAAACAAACAAATATCCTCTATATCTTGTTTGGTCATTGATTTCAAATTAATACTTGTACTGCTTTGAAGTGGTTTTGGAGACTGTTGTCTGAACCATATGTGTTTGGATTTGAACACATAGCATATTGATATGAAATTTAAAGTTCAACCAGTACACTACCAATCATATCTGAGATATGAGCCAGTTCATCAGTGTTTAGAGGAACAAACTAAGTTAATGTATTGCCCCTTTACTGTCTATTATTCAAGTATACAGATATATATGTGACCAGATGAAGGAGTGGGAGAACCAACAAGTTTTTAGCTTGTCTGATCTTTTGAAAAAATCTACGTGGTATTGTCGTCACTTGATCACCGGCGTTGGTTAAAATTTTTGTTCAGGTCTACCTTGTCTCAAAAACTGTAAGAGCTACAGCTTTGAAACTTTGCACACTTGTTTATCATCATTAGAGGACTATGTAGGCCAAGAACACGATGGAGACCACATTTTGAATTTGATTTTAATCAAACTTGCACACAACTAATAATAACTCAGTTCCTTTCAAAAACTGGCCAGATCCCTTCATGGGTTCCAGAGTTATGGCCGCTTAAAGGGCCAAAATTTGCTATTTTTGGCTTGTGAACACAATAGATACCACATTTTGCAATCAACTAATCAAAAAGGTCCAAAATTTGCTATTTTGGCTTTTGCAGCCATATAGAGACTTCATTTATGGTTTAATTTGATACAAACTTGTAAAATGTCTTCAGTAATATATCTTGGATTCCATGATGAATCTTTCAGATCCAATCATAGGTTCCGGAGTTACAGCCCTTGATTGACCCCTAAAAGAGCCAAAATTTGGTAATTTTTACCTTTTGAACACAATGGAAGTGACATTTTATATTGGATTTTAACCACACTTACACACAACTTAAGTCACAATAAGATCTGGGTTCCTTTCGAAATCTGGCTAGATTCCATCATGGGTTCTAGAGTTACTGCTCCTGAAAGGGGCAAATTTTTCTATTTTGGCCTTTTCACCCATATATTACTGAATGATGACTAGGTCATCAGGTCCAATAATAGGAAAAGCTTGTAAACAACCTAAAGGCCCCATTTATGACCCTGTCTTCATGAAACTTGGTCAGAATGTTTATCTTGATGGTTCCTAGTCCAAGTTTGAAACTGGGTCATATGGGGCCAGAAACTAGGTCACCCAGTCAAATCAAAGGAAAAGCGTGTTAACACTCTTGTTCATTTGATGTGCATGAAACTTGGTCAGAATGTTTGTCTGCATGAAATATCGTATGAATTTTTATCTGGGTCATGTGGGGTCAAAAACTAGGTCACCAGGTCAGATCAAAGAATAAGCTTGTTTACACCCTAGGGGACACATTTTTATACCCCAGAAGGGAGGCATATAGTTTTTGAACCGTCTGTCGGTCTGTCAGTCTGTCCGCAATTTTCGTGTCCGGTCCATATCTTTGTCATCGATGGATGGATTTTCAAATAACTTGGCATGAATGTGTACCACAGTAAGACGACGTGTCGCGCGCAAGACCCAGGTCCGTAGCTCAAAGGTCAAGGTCACACTTAGACGTTAAAGGATAGTGCATTGATGGGCGTGTCCGGTCCATATCTTTGTCATCGATGGATGGATTTTCAAATAACTTGGCATGAATGTGTACCACAGTAAGACGACATGTCGCGCGCAAGACCCAGGTCCGTAGCTTAAAGGTCAAGGTCACACTTAGACGTTAAAGGATAGTGCATTGATGGGCGTGTCCGGTCCATATCTTTGTCATCGATGGATGGATTTTCAAATAACTTGGCATGAATGTGTACCACAGTAAGACGATGTGTCGTGCGCAAGACCCAGGTCCGTAGCTCAAAGGTCAAGGTCACACTTAGACGTTAAAGGATAGTGCATTGATGGGCGTGTCCAGTCCATATCTTTGTCATCGATGGATGGATTTTCAAATAACTTGGCATGAATGTGTACCACAGTAAGACGACGTGTTGCGCGCAAGACCCAGGTCCGTAGCTCAAAGGTCAAGGACACACTTAGACGTTAAAGGTCATTTTTCGTGATAGTGCATTGATGGGCGTGTCCGGTCCATATCTTTGTCATTCATGCATGGATTTTAAAATAACTACGCATGAATGTGTGGCACAGTAAGACGACGTGTCGCGTGCAAGACCCAGCTCCGTAGGTCAAAGGTCCTAAACTCTAACATCAGCCATAACTATTCATTCAAAGTGCCATCGGGGGCATGTGTCATCCTATGGAGACAGCTCTTGTTTATTCTATCTTCATAAATTTTGGTCAGAATGTTTGTTATCACGAAGTCTTGGACAAGTTCATATCTGGGTCATGTGGGGTAAAAAACTAGGTCACTAGCTAGGTCAAATCAAAGTAAATGCTTGTTTACACACAAGATACCACATTTTTTGGTCCAATCTTACTGAAAATTGGTCAGAATATTTGTTTCCATGTAATCACTAGGTAAAACATGTTTACACTGTTATGGCGTGTTACGCAGGTGAGAGACCTAGGGCCATCTTGGCCCTCTTGTTAGTATACTGATGAATTATATGCTGAAGAACTTGAAGAGTTTTGGATTGAGATAACTATTTCATTTTTTTTTTACATAAGTGACATAAGAAGTACTTGTTTGTTTTCAGTGCCAGGAGATTGTTAAAGAATATGTTCCAGAGCTGGTACAAATGTTTGAAGATGACATAGTAAGTATTGATTGTAATATCTGGGACATAACTGTTTGATTCACCCAATTCATAACATGGGCTTTCATGAATTAAGTTGTTTTTGTTGTTTTTATGTTAACTTTAGATATCTTTAAATTTTAATGTAAATCAATCAACAAATGAAGTCACTGCTGAAAATTTTTGGCATAATATGACTATAATAAATGGGAACATGGATTGTGGAAGCCACATGCTTTTTATCTTGATGCCTGCCAGAGCCATAGAGACTTCCATCTTTGTAGTTGACAAGAATTGTCTGTGCCGTTTTGATAGTATCTCACTTTAATTGTAATATGTTAGAACTATTTACAACAGATTTATCTTAAAGATGTATTTGACACTAGGGTATATGCCAGATCTAATGTTACTGAAGAAGAAATCTGAAAGGATATTATTACCCTGGTAACCATGGTACAATGTATTCATGCATAGCAACAAGAAAGATAACATTCAGTGAATATATAAAGTCAGTTCTTTAAGTATGTGTGCTTAGAGAATCTTATTTAAAAGTTGTGCCAAAATCATCCTAAATGTAAGAAGTCTAACTTAAACAGTGCCATTGTTTTACAGACTACAGACATGATCTGTGCCACCCTGGGTCTGTGTTCTGGTCTAGAGGATAGATGGAGTCCATATGGTATAAAGGCGGGTAACAACACTGACTGTAGTGACTGTACAAAGTTCTTTAAGGACGTTCAAGACAGTATCACTTCAAATGAAACTTTGGTAAGCGTTTGAAGATTGTGTGTGATGAATGTGTCAAACTTAATTGATGAAATTTTCAGTCCAGGACTTGAAGGTTATGGATTAAAACCTCTGTCATGAAAATACTTTATATCACCACTGTTAGTTTCAACCTAGGTCATCCAGCAATGTTTCGAAATTTTGATCAGCAATGTTTCGAAATTTTGATGAGTTAACAAAGATGCCAGCTTGTTGCTAAAAAACCATGGCCATTTATCCACTTTTAAAGACTGGTACATGGCCGTACAATCTTAGATGTCAGTATTGTCTGCTGTACGATTTTGAATGTAGGAATTTGGAAGGCAGTGGGTTGTGTTCTGGTATGGGCTTAAAGTTAGAATTGTTTTTAATAAAGAGCCTTTTAAATGCCATAGGGTCAAGGTTGCAGTGACTAAAAATATGGGGGGAAATTGAATCATCAAAAAGGTGGTTTTGAGTTTATGATTGAAGTTACCTAGGATTGACATGCTATCACCAAACTTGATGTGTAGCAAATTTATATGATGAAGTAGCTTTGGATTGTATTTTATGGTATTAAAAATAGAAAATGCTTGAAAAAACTGGTTTTCATGAAATGACAATATCACTTATATTTAAGATTAATAAAGGAGATAAATGTGGTTGTTTTAATCACATTTTAAAGACAGCTTGAATGAATGCAGTAAAGTTCTGCTAGTAAGATCACATGGGGGACCACTAAGCTGTCTTATTATTGAGTCAGTCTTACTATTGAGACCCAAACTTGTCTTATCTCCAAGCTTGAAAAGGGCATATGGTAACCGTTTACCAAAGGCTTTAATACCATCCAAACTGTTTTTCACATTTTGCTTCCGGATATCATAATCTGTTTCATTTAATGTTGTAAAGTCATGTTGGTCTAATAGATACCCACTTACTGGCTGTTACAGTCTATTATATTGGCTGATTAGTTGGCATGTGCGAGTTCTAGAAGATGAAATCTTGTGGTTGCATTTCAAAAAGACTTAAAACAACATCTCTTGACAGGTTGGTTCTGCAAAACACAGTTGAAATACATAATAATGGACTGCTTGTATTTTCAAACCGTCAACCATTGAAGCATGTAGAAAATACTCACTCATTTGTGTGCATGAGTACTGATTGAAAATGAGATGGGTTTTAGCTTGAACCTTCTTAGCAAACGGACAGCTTTAATGTAATTTGCATTTAAAACTTAAGGTAGCTGTCACACTAAAGTTGATTTGATTTTTTTTTTCAGAACCAGTTGCTGCAGCTCCTTAACCAGACAGTGTGTAGCCAACTTGGAGCTTTCAGTGATACCGTAAGAATATTGATTATAGTGTTACTGACTAAAAGATTTATTATTGATTCATATTAAACAAGTTGAAAATCACATCATACCAGATAGCTGAAGACTCAACAATTAATTTATTAGAGTAATATTTTCATGCTGAACAGTAGAAACAGTGATTTTACAAACAAACTGCAGAAACTTTTTACACAACTTTAATGGATAACGGAAAACAATAATACTAAATGGTTGAGGAGACAAACTGGAAAGCTGGGAACTTCTTTTCTTTAACTTAGACTGTATTGAAAAAAGAAACCCACATCATTATTTTTAAACTTGAATACCAAAGGGAAAACATAACATTATTTATATTATATGATATTTCTAGTTTGGAATATAACAGATTTGACCAGTACAGTTAGTTAAATTATAGATTCAGAGAAGAGTTGTAGTGTTAGTACTGACTTTATTGAACAAGTTAAATAAAGTATTATGTGGTCCTAATTCTTCTGGTCAAGCTGCTACCTTTCACACCAAAAAATGTCTTATATACAGTCAGATCTCGATATCTCGACTTTGTCGGGACAAAGGCAAAAAAAACGAGATATCAAAATATTGAGATAATTGAAGTTAAGTCAACTGTGGTTAGTAGGTGGGATAATGTAATTTGTGTTCATGAAAAGATGTTAGCAGACGATTAATGTCCACTCAGATAACCGATGTCAAAATAGTGTAAATTTCTAAGTCGGGGGATTGAAAATTTAGTCGAGATATAAAAAAAATCGAAATATCTGTAGTTGATTTAGGAAAAAATCAGGACCGGGAAAATCCACTCAAGATATCTAAATAACCGAAGTCGAGATAATGGTTTTGGGCTGTACAGTGTTTTTGATTTTGTACCTTTTAAAGTCTGTAAGGTATAAAAATAGAGGTGTATTCCTTGTCAAAATTACTTAAAGGATAGTGAAGCAGAACTTGTTTTATAGAATTTCAGATCTTATATTCCTGTTAAACGAGCCTCCTGATACACTGGAAATTTAGATGCAAATTTTCAGTGGTAGTTTATCCGAGAGTCATTTGTTATTGAAAGAACATGGTCCACTTCTATTAAATTTTAATAGCATACTCATTATGTTTGTTGTGTGTCTCTAAGTTTACTGAGGAAACAGCAATTGATTATTGTATTGATTATATTTCAGTGCATGGATCTTGCGAGACAATATCTTCCTGTCGCCTTACAGACACTGGCTGATCAAATTGTAAGTAATCCTCAGGGTAGGGGAAGTAAACATTGACAAAATCAGTTGTAAGAGTAGTTTCCCTTAGAATTAACTTCTTTTTTTTTTCTTAGGTATTTGTACATTTTGGCTCACTGTTTTAAGTGCTGGGGGGTTATAGGTATGGTCTCCGTCCGTCCTTCTGTCCTTCCGTCCGTCTGTCCGTAACACTTTCATGTCTGCTCTATATCTCCTAAACCCCTTGAAGGATTTTCATGAAACTTGGGTCAAATGATCACCTCATCAAGACGATGTGCAGAACCCATGAGTCAGCCATGCCGGCTCAAGGTCAAGGTCACAACTCAAGGTCAAAGGTTTGAGCCTTCCATTTTGTGTCCGCTCTATATCTCCTAAACCCCTTGAAGGATTTTCATCAAACTTGGGTCAAATGATCACCTCATCAAGACGATGTGCAGAACCCATGAGTCAGCCATGCCGGCTCAAGGTCAAAGGTTTGAGCCTTCCATTTTGTGTCTGCTCTATATCTCCTAAACTCCTTGAAGGAATTTTATAAAACTTGGGTCAAATGATCACCTCATCAAGACGATGTGCAGAACTGATGAGTCAGCCATGCCGGCTCAAGGTCAAGGTCACAACTGAAGGTCAAAGGTTTGAGCCTTCCATTTTGTGTCCGCTCTATATCTCCTAATCCCCATGAAGGATTTTCATCAAACTTGGTAAAATGATCACCTCATCAAGGCGATGTGCAAAACTCATGAGCCAGCCATGCCGGCTCAAGGTCAAGGTTACAACTGAAGGTCAAAGGTTTTAGTCTTCCATTTCGTGTCTGCTCTATATCTCCTAAACCCCCTTCAAGGAATTTTATAAAACTTGGGTCAAATGATCACCTTATCAAATTGATGTGCAGAACTTACGAATCAGCCATGCTGGCTCAAGGTCAAGGTCACAGCTTAGGGTCAAAGGTTTGAGCCTTCAATTTTGTGTCCACTCTGTATCTCCTTAACCCCTTGAAGGATTTTCATCAAACTTGGATCAAATGATCATCTCATCAGGAGCTCATGAGTCAGCCATGTCAACTCAAGGTCAAGGTCACAACTCAAGGTCAAAGGTTTGAGCTCTGTATCTCCTAAACCCCTTGGAGGATTTTCATGAAACGTGGGTCAAATGATCACCTCATCAGGACGTTGTGCATAATTCATGAGTCAGCCATATCAGTTCAAGGTCAAGGTCACAGCTAAAGGTCAAAGGTTTACCCTTTCACTATCCATAACAGTGGCGGGGGATTTAGCTGTCTTTCAGACTGCCTTGTGCTTGTTATATTTTACTGTATTAGCATCTGCAAACTTAGTTTTAAACAGGTGACAATTTATCCCAACACCTGCAATCAGAAAAGTGTTTAATACAAAAGTTTTGGGACAATAAATCTCAGAACTGGTTTAAATCTTGTTCAGAGTGAATTCCAATGCTATTTCCTTTTCAAGACATGCGTTCTTGTATTGATTTTGATGTGACGAAAATAAATATAAATTTACACAGAAGTCCCCAGCATCATAATGTGCCTTTATTCAAGCTAATCTTACACAGCAACCAAAGCTTTTATTTTGATGTTTTATAGGACCCAGATATTGTGTGTCGAGTGTTTGGATTCTGTACCACCGATAGTGTACAGGGAGATGTGATCAAGATTAAGAATATCTTCAGTGAAAGGACATCAAAGGTACAAAAGTGTATGAATGATTTGTTCTACATGTAAATGTAATGCTCTTTTACACCAGTAGCTTGCCTTCCTTTTTAAGGGAGATGGTGGTCTGGTGGTTAAGATTCCCTGATCCTAGGCTATAAAACAAAGTTTAGAGACCAGTTTCAAATCCCAAATATGTGATAGGTTGGCTCAAATTTGAAATTGACCAATCACAAGGCAGCATTATGAGACTGGTCTCCAAAATCAAATTTTTAACCTTTAACCTTACTGGTGTTTGACAGGGCCTCCTCTGCCAATCGCGAATGTAGCAAAATGCTACAAATTCAAATTACTGGCTACAGATTTTTGAAAGTGGCTACAAGTGAACATTACCATTCTTTGCAGTAACTGTACCAAAACTGGCATATAGTGTTTTCTTTACTCTTGGCCCCTTATTTATTGGTAAAAAATAATGTATGTATTAATTGTATCTATTTATAAGGATGCACTGAAGTATAGATCTAGTGAAGAATGTGTCATTTGTCAAGATTTCGTCAAGGAAGTGAACACATTGATGGAGGATCCCTCAGAACAGGTATATGTTTAGGAATTACACTTAAAGAATTTTGCTTAAGTCAGGGAACATTTATGCTAATGGATTAAGTAACAATGTTATTTTGTGTGGTCTACATACTTGGCAAACAAGTTTTCAATATTGTCAACAACTGTTCTCTTATTAGGGAAATAATAGTTTCTCATTAAAAGATCACACTACTCTCGAACACTGATTTGATACTTTAAAATGTAAAATGAAAGAAGAACTAAACTTTTTTCAAGATTTCATTTTGTTGCCTTGCCTCATTGTGCATAGTTGCAGGCATGCTATTAGCAACAAAGCTGCATGAATCGAGTGAACTTCTTACCTTTTTCTTTTCCATTTTTTTGAGTCGGCTAAAGGCTGAAAGCCTTTTGACGAGTCCTTGCTATCCAACGATTCTCTAAATGGACCAAATAACACAGTGAAGGGATGTAGTTCCATTAGATTTCTCAAACTTCAAACAGTTCACTGCATGAATGAAGTTAAATTGTGTCAATTTCCTTTGCTATGACCAATATACGATGTAATCTGTCATATTTATGACTTGTAATTGTGCAATACTCGAATGTAACTCATTAAGCATAAATGTGCATATTAAGAATTGCGCAGGCTTACAAAGCTTGGGTAACATCCAGCGAAAGACAAAAAATAGTTCCACAGGGCTCCAGATAAGATGCGTATTAGCGTAAATTACGTATAGAAATAATGCAAATACGCATGTCTAATAATTGCTAAGCGTATAAAAACGTATATAAAATTACAGAAACGCACACAATGCTTTTTTAAAAACAAAATCTGAATCGTCTGGATGCGTTAGGTAACATAGCCGATCAGCCTTAATTCTCCCACATTGAACGTAAACACGCATCGTATGATTTCTATAAACTTTGCGTGGGTTGAATTTTGCAGTCAGTAAACGGATAAATTATCGGAAGAAGAAGCTGTTACTGGTTTGTTTAGTTACTACTGATATTAAAAATGATTTTAATTCTTATTTTTCGAGAAATAAACAAATCGGCGAAACATTAAATTGTATTTTCTTGTAGTTTTTGAAATCGAAAGTAGATCGTCTATGTTTGGCTTCTTTCACGAAACGAAACAACTTTTTTATGAAAAGATTTAAATAAGAGGTAATTTAACCGTAAACTTCAATGTCAGATACTGCCAATTGCTGCTAAATGTCTTCGTATCATCACAATTTGTAAAATATATTGTTCAAACTGGAGAAAAGTGTAATCGTATCCGGATATAATATTTTGGGTAAATATCGAGCTGTGTTAGGAAATTTTAAGAAAAAAACTAAAAACAAACTGAAACTGGTAGACTATACTGTCAGTACATCAATCATTAGCCGACTCAGGTCATTCAGGCCTTTGATTTCTTCTTCATATTGAATGTTGATCAGGAATGTCTTTGTTGTATGCTTGTAAAGTAACTTTACTAACCAATGCGGATATGTAGAATATCAAACAAGCAGGTGTGTAGGTGTGTAAGCCACTTCATTATTCTAGTTAAGCCAAAAAAATTCCATTCTAATGAAATACATGTACATCAGTTAATATTACTTGCTGGTTAATAATCAAAATGATTTGCTTGAGGACAAAAGAAATTTTAGTGGACTATAGCTTGATGCAGTAGGTGTGGGTAATACTTAACTAGACCCTTCCCTGACCAAAAATGAATTGAAAACGAAACTTAAGCCATTCAGAAAGTGTTTGTTAGATAACCAACAACATAGAAACAATGATACTAACATGTCACTAACCACAAAGGAATCATTGGAGTTGCTGAATGTGAATTATGTTATCTTACTATTGACTGGGTGTATAGCAAAAACTGTTAAACAGTCATTATTGTACCCCCCGACAACAAAGTTGTAAGGGGGGGTATACTGGTTTCAGGTTGTCTGTCGTCTGTCTGTCCGTCCATCTGTCCGTAGACACAATCTTGTGCGCACCATCTCTCCTCATCCCCTTGACACAATTTAATGAAACTTCACACAAGTGATCAGTAACAACAGTAGTTGTGCATGGGGCATGTTAGGTTCTTTCAGAAAAAAAATTTGCAGAGTTACGGGACTTTGTTTCTTGTTAATATACTATATACATAGACACAATCTTGTGCACACTATCTCTCCTCATCTCCTTGACACAATTTAATGAAACTTCACACAAGTGATCAGTAACAACAGTAGTTGTGCATGGGGCATGTTAGGTTCTTTCAACAACAAAAATTGCAGAGTTATGGGACTTTGCTTCTTGTTAACATACTATGTACATACAGTCTGCATATGCAATCTTGTGCGCGCCTAATCTTTCGAACCCTTGCACACAATTTAATGAAACTTCACACAAGTGATCAGTACCAACCCTAGTTGTGCATGGTGCATGTTACGTTCTTTTAGATAAATATTCTGCATAGCTATGGGACTTTGTTTTTTGTTACTATACTGTATACATACAGTCTATATACATACAGTCCACATAATTATGCAATCTTGTGTGCATCAAATTGCAATGAACTGTGTCAGTGCATGCGGGGGTACATTCATCACCTTTAGTGATAGCTCTAGTTTTAAGGAGACTTGCAGTTTTTACTTGCTTAATAATTACATTGATTATGTCAAATTTAACGATTTCATCTTTTTAGCTCACCTGAGCACAAAGTGCTCAAGGTGAGCTTTTGTGATCGCCCTGTGTCCGTCGTCTGTCAGCTTCGGCGGCGTCGTCATCAACAATTTGACTGTTAACACTCTAGAGGTCACAATTATGGCCCAATCTTAATGAAACTTGGTCAGAATGTTACCCTCAATAAAATCTTGGACCAGTTCGATATTGGGTCATCTCGGGTAAAAAACTAGGTCACCAGGTCAAATCAAAGGAACAGCTTGTTAACACTCTAGAGGTCACAATTTTGGCCCAATCTTAATGAAACTTGGTCAAAATGTTACCCTCAATAAATTCTTGGGCGAGTTCGATATTGGGTCATCTGTGGTCAAAAACTAGGTCACCACGTCAGATCAAAGGAAAAGCTTGTTAACACTCTAGAGGTCACATATTTGGCCCAATCTTAATGAAACTTGGTCAGAATGTTACCCTCAATAAAATCTTGGATGAGTTTGATATTTGGTCATCTGGGGTCAAAAACTAGGTCACCAGGTCAAATCAAATGAAAGGCTTGTTAACACTCTAGAGGTCACAATTTGGGCCCAATCTTAATCAAACTTGGTCAGAATGTTACCGTCAATAAAGTCTTGGACGAGTTTGATATTGGGTCATCCGGGGTCAAAAACTAGGTTACCAGGTCAAATCAAAGGAAAAACTTGTTAACACTCTAGAGGCCACATTTGTGACTATATCTTCATGAAACTTGGTCAGAATGTTAATCTTGATTATCTATAGGTCAAGTTCAAATCTGGTTCAGATGGGGTCAAAAACTAGGTCACTAGGTCATTTCAAAGGAAAAGCTTGTTAACACGGTAGAGGCCACATTTATGACTGTATCTTCATGAAACTTAGTCGGAATGTTAATCTTGATGATCTTTAAGTCAAGTTCGAATCTTGGTCATGTGGGGTCAAAAACTAGGTCACCAGGTCAAATCAAAGGAAAAGCTAGTTTACACTGTAGAGGCCACATGTATGACCGTATCTTAATGAAACTTGGTCAGAACGTTAAGCTTGATTATCTATAGGTCAAGTTCAAATCTGGGTCACTAGGTCATTCAAAGGAAAAGCTTGTTAACACTGTAGAGGCCACATTTATGACTATATCTTCATGAGACTTAGTCAGAATGTTGATCTTGGTGATCTTTAGGTCAAGTTCGAATCTTGGTCATGTGGGGTCAAAAACTAGGTCACCAGGTCAAATCAAAGGAAAAGCTAGTTTACACTGTAGAGGCCACATGTATGACCGTATCTTAATGAAACTTGGTCAGAACGTTAAGCTTGATTATCTATAGGTCAAGTTCAAATCTGGGTCACTAGGTCATTCAAAGGAAAAGCTTGTTAACACTGTAGAGGCCACATTTATGACTATATCTTCATGAGACTTAGTCAGAATGTTGATCTTGGTGATCTTTAGGTCAAGTTCGAATCTTGGTCATGTGGGGTCAAAAACTAGGTCACAGCGTCAAATCAAAGGAGTAGCTATTTAACACTTTAGAGGCCACATTTATGATCTTAATGAAACTTGGTCAGAATGTTAATCTTGATGATCTTTAGGTCAGTAGGTCAGGTGAGCGATACAGGGCCTTCAGGGCCCTCTTGTTTACAACATAACATTTAATAAACAGCCAAAATCACATGATCATTAGACAAAAACGTCACTCTCAGATTTATTCTTCTTAAACTAGAGTCTGTTAAATAACTATCCATAGGGATTGTTTTTCATAGCTTTTATTATCACTCTTTGCGACAACGTAATGTAATGGAATTGTCTAATTGATTCAGAACTATAGATAGTATATTCTAAGATTTTAGTCTTCATATGTTGTGTAGAACATTGAATTTTCACCAATCAAAATTGGGCAAAAGTTATGATAAGATATTTTTGTTGATGGAAGAGTCAAACATTGTTGTTTTGCATTTATATGACAGAAAAAATGTTTCATAGGTGTCCTTTACCTTATGTTGTATCAAAAAGGTTTTGAAATATTATAAGTAAGGGTTCTTAAAAGTAAAAAATGCTTTTCAGGATAAACTGGTAAATGAAATAAAGAACGTTTTCTGTTCAAAGACAGGAGATTTTCAAATTCAGGTAAAATATGACACCTACAATTAGTATAAAGGTCATATAATTATGTTGTTAACTTTTGTGTGATATTGAAGTTTCTATTTTGATATGTTCATGCTATATTCAGTAACACTTCAGCATTTTTATCTGAACTAATACAGTTTAGACTAGTTTTCCTGTTTTCTCTTTAGAAAATTTTACTCATTATTATTAACAAATTTGATGCTCCTCATAAATTGGGGATAAGTGAAAAAGTTGTGACTGTAGAGAAAGGTTTATGGTAGGAGTACCTCAGGGTTATACAGTACTTTTGACTAAAGGAGGGAAGTTTTTTTCCATAAATCATGATGCAAGAAATGCCAGCATTTCTGTCATTTTTAATGTTTAAAAAAATATATCTGAAGATCCTTTTGAAGCATAGAACACAGCCAAGCAAAGTAGCAACTGACTCAGTTTGAGTGTGTCTGTTCATGAGAGGTAATGCAACACCTGTAAACCCCCCCCCCCCACACAGTCTAGCTATTCTACTCACCCCGGCGTCGGCGTCACACCTTGGTTAAAGTTTTGTATGCAAGTATATACAGCTATCATTTAAAGGCATATAGCTTTGAAACTTATTTTTTCTTTTTCAAGGCCAATTACCAACCTCACTGGGTCAAGTTCCATAACTCGACATGTATTTTGAGCAAATTATGCCCCCTTCTGGACTTAGAAAATCCTGGTTAAAGTTTTACATGCAAGTTACTATCTCCAAAACTAATGGAAATATTGAATTGAAACTTCACATGTGTCTTTGGGGTTTTAAAACTTGCTGATTGCATCAAGTCCCATAACTCTGACCTGCATTTTGGCCAAATTATGCCCCCTTTTGGACTTAGAAAATCCTGGTTAAAGTTTTGCATGCAAGTTACTATCTGCAGAACAAATACAGATATTAAATTGAAACTTCACCTGTACCTTTGGGGTTATAAAGCTAGTTGATTGCATCAAGTTCCATAACTTTGACATGCATTTTGGTCAGATTATGTGCCCTTTTGAATATAAAACTTCTGGTTAAAGTTTTACATGCAAGTTACTATCTCCAAAACTAATGCAGATACTGGATTGAAAATCTATAGATATTTTAACATTTAGGGTAACATTTTCCTGCTTCTGGGACAATAATTCGAATAGTCAAGCATTGGCTGTCTTACAGACAAGTCTTGTTAATAAGTGGAATTCTTTTACAGAGAATTAGTTCACTCTGTGATCCCAAAACATTTTTTATCTTAATTGAAGAATGAATTGACCATATTGTTAAAGCATTTTAGATTTTCAGTATTTATGATATGCCATGCTTATTGCTTAAACAACTTACTAATACAGTATTCCTTGTAATTAGAAAGCAAAGCAACGCTGTTACATTAGTTGTCAGATCTTTGTTGCATCATTAACCTTTAGCCTTCTAAAATTCTGAAATGGACTGGTCCATCATTCAATTTGGGCAATACCATTTATCATTTGAAGGGGTGTTAACTGGAAATTTACTGACTGAATAGCGAACAGTGCAGACTATGATCAGACTGCACGGATGTGCAGGCTGATCTTGGTCTGCTCTGGTCACAAAGGCAGAATCACTTGCTGCCAGCAGGCTAAAGGTTAATAACATGGTATTGGTATAACATAAAATTTGCATGATGAGTAGTTTTTTAATGCCATTGTAAAGGAAATTACTATTAAAATGAAAAGCATGACCAACAGATCTTTTGAACCAGCTGTTGTGATGCAATGGATAATCATGGTTCTGTTTTACCCCATCTTTGCAATTTTATTTTCAGTTAGTTAAACGAAATTAGCAGATAGAAATAAAAAAGAAATCTGTACAGTGAATAATTTTCATCTCTCTTCTATTTCATAATTGGATTGTTGGAAACCCTTAGTCACATTTTGATTTTGTGGCTTAGAGTTGATTGTAGTTTTATAGATCTTTTTTACTGTTTTTAATTTGGGAATTGAATTTTTCTTGATTTTTAATGAAAATTGAACAAATCTCAAATATTCTCAGATCTACAATCTATTTATGTTGTAAAATTACCTGAAGAAGTAACAAAATTTTCAGAGTGTTTTCTAAACTTAAATCTTATTTCAGAAAGGTTTGTCATTTTAAGCTGGACTTTTCAAAGAAAAAGTAGAGCTATTGCACTTGCGCTGGCGTCGGCATCACCGTTGGTTAAAGTTTTTGATAAAGTCAGATATCTCTGAAACTTAAAACAGTTATTTACTATCAAAGTCTACACCAGGAGAAACAATCCCCATAACTCTGTTTGAATTTTGACAGAGTTATGCCCCTTTTTAACTTAGATTTTTTTGGTTTTATATAAAGCTATTGACTTGAAACTTAAAATGGTTATTAACTATCAAAGTCTACACCAGGAGTTAAAACAGTTATTAACTATCAAAGGCTACACCAGAAGAAGCAGTCCTCATAACACTGGTTTGAATTTTAACAGAGTAATGCCCCTTTTTAATATTTAGGTTAAAGTTTTATGTAATGTCCAATATCTCTGTTAGTAGAAACAATCCCCAGAACTCTGATTATATATTTGATTGAGTTAAGCCCCTTTTCCTGGCAAAGCTCTAATTCAGAGTCAAGTTCTAAGAAAAGTTGAGTGTGCTGTCTTATGGACAGCTCTTGTGGTTACTGTGGTTTCTCTCTGCTGTATCATGTTGAATTTTATTGAAGGTATCTCGATCTTTTTCAATCTGTTTCACAGAGTTATCTTCCTTCATATTTTCTCCCATCTCGTCAAATGGGCTTAATTGCATAACAACATAAAATATCCTGTAGTTGTAATTCAAATAGCAAGAGGCAATCAACAGTGTTAGAGAACAAAATGACTTTATTTTCCAGTCAAATCTAATCATTTTACCAGTTTTGCGCGAAATGAAAACAGTAAACAAGCTTGACATGAACGGTTAATCCACCAGTAAGCAAGATGAAAGCAAAGAAAATAAATAAGTTCAGAAAATATTTATATATAATTAAAAGTTACACCAGTATGCATTTTTAGCTGGCATGCAGAAGGTTGATAGTTCTACTCAGATATGCCATTCTTGCCTGATACATTGCTCAAAGAAGCACCAAGGGTCTTCCTGCACAATTAAAGCTAGTGAGTTGCCATATGACTGCTCTGTATTTGGAGAGTTATGCGTTTAACCCTTATCATGCTGGACACGATTGATTCTGCCATTGCGACCAGTGTAGATCATGATCAGCCTGCAGTCTGATCATGATCTGCACTGTTCGCCATTCAGTCAGTATCTTTTTGGTATGCACCCCTTTTAACAGTTAATGGTACTGTCCAAATTGAAAGACAGACAAGTTAATTATAGAAATTTAGCAGGATAAGGGTTAAAGTTGTTAATGCTTAGTTGTGCTGCTTACCATTTTGGCTTCTTATAGAACATCTGTATGAGTACAGTGAAGCACCACTTACTGGAGCATAAATGGCCTGAGTACCAGGGCTGACTACATCAGTTCATGCTGTTTTCCATATATTTTCTATGTTTAATCTGCTCTTAACCTGGGATGACTTGATCATTTTGCGCAACCTTTTGAGACTTCAAGGAATCAACATTTTTCTGTGTAAAATTTGTCCAATATTTTAAAAAAGGATATTCTTTAATGGTATCAATGGAAATAAATGCCATACATAGACAGGATTTTTTCTGAGGAAAATTGAATTACACCAAAAATTCAAAAGTTTCTAAAAACAAAATATAAGTTGGATTTACCACTTGTCTTAGGAATAATATGTACTTAATTACAATATACTATGAAATAATTAATATTAACAATATAATAAGAAAAGAATATTTTATGCTGTGTGTTATTTTTCTGTTTTCAGTGTAGACAGTTCACAATGGCTTTTGCACCAGAGTTATTGAAATTGCTCGCTAATAAGTTGCAGATGGTAAGAGAAAAATATTGTGAATGTACCTCTCCTTCAAAATCTGCAAACCCACCAAAAATTAAGAATCAGCTTAAATACAAATCTAAAAAGACATCTTTTGCTGGAAATTTTGCAACTTTAACTGAATTTAGGAGACCAGATTCAAATTACAGCCGTGCCATTGGTCAGTTGAAGAATTTGACCATGACCAATCAAATGCTAACTTTTAAGACTGATTTCTAAACTTGGCTTTATACTTTAGACACCATTGGTTTTCGTAATTATAAGAAAAAGTTCAGACTTCGTATGTTGTATTACACATGAGATTTTGTATGGAAAATATTTAGACATCCGGACAACTCTGGGGCATATCCATCTTGTGAATGTTTACCCTGAAAGTAGAGTTAGGACTTACCGTAGTGCCTCTGTTTCACCCACCCTCCCAAGTTTTTATAGGAGGGGAGAGGGGGGCACTTAGGTTTGCCTTTGGTTTGATGTTATATGTTGTAAAAATGTGTTTGTTTTCAGTGTAAACATATTATGGATGGATATGTCCCAACATTGGTTAAGCTGTTGGCTAATAAATTACAAATGGTAAGCATTTAAATGTATTTTACACCCTATGATTTTTTGTAAGAAAAAAGTCAGTTTAAATAACAGAAATATTTTAATCTGCTGTATTATAACCCTGAATGGCAATTCTCCACTTGTCTTGCCTCAGTGGGTTAGTTTAGGGATGTCATGGCCTTATAGTAATATTAGACTGCTGATTTCAAATCATTTGCCCTTGTTTGGCTGTAGAATAATTTTAATATGAGGAAGCAGATCTTTCATGTTGAAAAGTTTTCCTTAACTTGTGACTGATAAGTTATGGCTGTTATGTTTTACAGCTGAGATCTTGTATCAGTATGGCTTTAAACCTTAGCCTGCTAAATTTCTAAAATGGACTGGTCCATCATTCAATTTGGGCAATACCATTTATTATTTGAAGGGGTGTTCACTGAAAATTTACTGACTGAACAGCAAACAGTGCAGACGTGCAGGCTGATTTTGGTCTTCACTGGTCGCAAAGGCAAACCTCTAGGCAGGCAAACGTGTGCTTTAGAACCAGTGTAAACAGCAACCACCTGGCTCGAAAGACTTCCTGTTTCATTTCTGATTTAAAACACTATCAGTACATTTTAACTTGTGAATAAAGACCTTGATTTGAATAAAGATTTGTAGTTGATTGTCTCAAAGGTGGTTTGACTATATTTTTGACAGTAAGGATTGCTGTTTATGAAAATGTAAGTGACCAGTGTTTTCTCATGTTACAGGATCCAGTTATTACATGTAAGGTGGTCGGTCTCTGTTCTTCTGATAAAGTAAAGGTAGATGTGGTACAGATGATGAATAGTATGTTCACAGTAAGAAAATCAAAGGTAGGCAACTCCTATATAATATGCAAGAAAATCTATGGTATTCAACTCTAATATAATATGTTAGAAAATTAGAGGTATGCAACTTCAGTATAATATGCAGGAAATCAAAGGTATGCAACTCTTATGTAACGTGCGAGAAAATCATAACTGTTTGTGTGGTAGGACAGTTAAACAAGGTTTCCTTGCACATGTTGTCAGCAGTGTATTCAATATTTGTTCATCATCAGTGTGATGAAATATAGATCATATACTTGTGTAAACGCTTTATGGACTGTAACTGTAGGAGAGTTGGTACAATGGTTAGATTTGCTATAGCAAGGTGTTGCTGTGTGTTTGATTTCTTGGTCCAGGAAAAGAAATTAAGAGGTCTTTTTCTGTCACTGTAAATAATAATAATTAACCAGGTTGTATTTGCTTTCAGGCTGTGGTTGGATTCAAATCTTCTGACGAAGAGTGTGACATCTGTAAAGATTTGGTCACCCAGATAGACGACCTTGTTAAGGACAAAACCAACCAGGTTAGTGAATCAATTCTTCTGTTTGGATTTTTGTGTCAATAATTGGAAATACTGCTGGAGATCACTTTTTTGGCAGAGTGTCTGTTATAATAGCTATTTTATACTAAATTTTGTAATAATACTGTCCTGTAAGTCACATAAAAAAAAGAAAACCTTGTTTGAAAAAAAATGCAGTGTTCAAGATCTTGTAGACTGGTTACAACTTGTCATGTAAAATTTCATTTTCAAAATTGAAGGACAGCCATTAATTATGAAAAGTCGCAGTAACTAAAATTAAATCTCGTTACTTTAAAGAAGGGTGTTACTGCCATGCATATGGTTTAACAGCACAAATGTTTATATGCATGTTTTGGCAAAATGGGACATGTGATGACATGTGTATCTGTTCTTAGGTTTGTCATAGCTTCAATAACATTCAAGGTATTGACTTTAGATTTGGAATGTAGGTAGGTGGGGATGAGATGTTTTGCAGAACACATGAACCAGGTCATAAATTGAACTGAAAGTTAAAAGCTGATCTGATATTTCATGTCTGTAGCATAACTTAAAAAACTGACTGAGGTATTGACTTTGAGCTTGGCACAGAGGTAGCTGGCAATTTTACGATGTGCAAAGTACACAAACCAGTTTGGTAGGTCAAAGGTTGAGGTCACAAATTGAGCTCAAATGTCATATCTGTCCATTGTATTCCATGTCCAGAGCTTAACTTAAATACTATTCAAGGTATTGACATGAAACTTGGTATAAATGTAGGTGATGATGAAACAATATGCAAAATGGAAAACCGTTAATAACTTCCCCAATCAACATCCACCCATCTCTACAAAGTCCATCCACTCTATTAAGGTATCCAGTCCACAAAAAGCAAGTTCTGTATATAACAGTGCTATTAAGATATATCAAATATTGATGCCAGGTAAGCTCATATAATTTTGGTATCATCATTTAAAAGTGTATTGTCTACTGAAAATAAAAATATAAATTACATGACAAATATATGTTACAGAAATTTTAATTTTCTACTTCATACTTTTCAGTGATACTTCAGCAGAAATCCAGTTATTACAGTGTAAGGTTGATCATTTCGCTGTCAAAAAACCTGACTGTAGTGATTCGTGCATATTATTATGGTCGTCTTATTTACTAATGCTTGTTCAACAGACACAGCTCTTTCAAATGATAAAAAAAAACATAGGGTCACCAGGCATCAAAATGTTATCTATTTGTGAATCGGATACCTTAAAAAAAGATCACTTTGGATTTCTTGTGCTATAGTATCCAATTACTGCTGCCACACAAAACCTCTCTCCCCACCCCCACCACATTAACAATGGGTTTTTATTCCTTCTGTTTGTCATATTTCATTTCTGGAGCACAACTTAAAAACCATTAAAGTTATTTACTTCAAATTAGCATTATAGGCAGATGGTGCAGAGTGCATGAAGCAGGTCTGTAGGTTAAAAGTTAAAATAAAAAAATTGACCTATAACACTAGATTTGTCCTTTATATTTCATGTTCAGAGCATACCTCGAAAACTATTCAGGGTGTTGACATTAAACTTGAAATATAGGTAGGTAGGGATGATTTGCACAGGGCAACAGCTTACACTACTTCTTACACCCTAGCCCTCTTCCATCCCAACATTAACTGCCAACTAATTTGAAAATCACTTATCTGTATAATTTCTTTTGCCTTTTGTAATCTCTTCACCACCACCACCAAACAAAACCACTCCATACCCCTACCCACTAACAAAAAACTTCCAATGTGTATTCCCCTGCTTTCTCAACAATAAACAATAATAGGTAAGAGTAGATTTCTGAGTAGCCCTGAGCACCCCGAACACAGCTATAGAGTCACGCATTTGCAGAGCAGGCCCGCAACAAAAAGAAGCTGATACGGAAAAATATACTATTAGATGGGTTGCTTCAAAAATCCAACAAGTACATTTTATTTTTTTGCAAAATATAGAAAAAGGGGGAGGAAAGGGTAGTGGGTAGAAAGGCAGCAGTGTGTGTGTGGGGGGGTAATGGGAAAGTGGAACAAAACACCAACCGCTTGAGGTCCAAGGTTACGAGTTGTCCAAACTGCGAAAATTTGGCAAGGGTCCACAATGTGAGTCTGCGTGCTCGGGCCATCGATGCTCAGTTGAGTGGTGATTCACTGTGTAGTAGAATAATTCTGTGTTAGACTGTGAATGAGTTACAGAGTAGTTACAATCTGTATTTCAGGACAAGTTTATGTATGAGGTAGAGAATTATGTCTGTCCGAAACTTGGTACTCTTCAGGATGAGGTAAGCATTTGGCTTTAGTCCTGTAGATTATTTTTATGCCTCCGGCATCTACTGATGCGGGATGCATATAGTGATTGTCCAGTCTGTCCGTCCATCCGTACGAGGTTAACCAAATGGGACCGTTTTGTCTAGCATCAATACCCCTTACTAGAATGACTCGATACTAATGCAGATGTAACCTATGACCATTCCTCATCTTCAGACATCACCTGACCTCAGTTTGACCTTGACCTCATTTTGGACTTAGGTTGCTTTATATGGGCCATCTCTTGGTTAACCAGATGGGACCGTTTCGTCTAGCATCAATACCGCTTACAAGAATTATTTGATACTAATACAGACGTAACCTGTGACCATGAGTTACCTGAACCATAAGGTGCAAAATCTATCGACAAGGATGCCACCATTTATTGAATGCAGCTCCTTGGTTTTTTTTGTGTATAGATTTCATATCTTTGGCATTATGTCTGTTGGGAGACTTAGACCCCTTGCTTAAGTGTTCTATTGCCAGTGTCATTACTCAAAAGACACCATCTTCAAGGGCAGATATTCTTGTCCACAAGACATGTTTCTAGTTGTAACTTTCATTGACTAAAAATACACATTTTCATGTAATATCTCTTCATTTTCAATGTCAGTTACAAAGTTTTCTTCATACGAGCATAGGAGTGCGGCAGTGCAAATATCCAATGAAACAGCTTTGAAACAATAATGAAGCCTGATCAGTCTGCACATCCATGTAATTTGCTCAGGTCTGATCACTTATCAGTTGCATGCAAGTGCTGAACTTGATAAACAAACTGTATGGATGTGGGGAAAAACATGGATGTGTACTGTTCTGGACCGTTGTTTGTTGCAAAGCGCTAACGTTGGTTTTCACACAATGGCGTTCATATCAAGGTGAAATGCAAGCCATATAACAGAAAGTGTTAAAAATATTATAATGAGTGATTTATATTCTATTCCATTTAAGATTTTGAGGGATAAATAGTAAAGATTTTACATTAAATTTTTATAACAATTTGTCATACGAAGATCTTAAAATGAATTTGCGATGATTCAATTTATGGTGTTATATTTGCAGTGCAAACAACTGGTAGAGGAGTATGCTCCAGCATTGTTTGAACTACTTGTGAATGAACTGGTAAGAATGTTTTTAAAACTATTCCATATAGCATTCCATATAGCATACAGTCATCTGTTCAAAAGCTTACCATGATAGACATCTTTGGAGATGTAATTATGATGGCTATATTTTTGTTGACAACGCCTTGAAAAACCATAGCATTCTTGTCACTTATACCACACACACACAACTCACCACTCGCTTGCTCACCAACTCACCCCCTCTATCACTCTACCACCTACCCACCCACCCATTGGTCATTCTTAAGTGTCAATAAATTAGTGTTTATTTGAATGTAATATTTTATATTAAAAATTTATTCGTCACCCACCCACAGGCACACCCATGATACCAATTTGATTCTGCTTAGGTGTCATTATTTGTATTATCTTTAAAAAAAAAATTCATCACTAACCCACACACTCACTAACTTGCTTACAAACAAACACAGGCTCACCTGCTTCTGTTTAGGTGTCAGTTGATTTGTGTATATTTTAATTTTTTCGAAAAGGTGATTTTTCAGTCTGTTGAATTAATTATACTCTAGGATAGATATTTGTTTGTACATGTATCTGTTATGTATTGAGATTTAATAGTCTCCTGTGCTATATTAAGAATTTTCAACAGTGTTTTTTTTTTCTTTAATTCTGTGCTGGTTAATAGTCATGCCTATTTTAAAATCATGAGTTGTTCTGTTTGCTGAAATAAACCAACTGTGAATATCATTACCATAACCTTCAATCAGTACTTCATTGTACTTGTGTCTAAAAATTCTTGCACTCTCTAGAAAATGTTGGTTGTTTTAGGACCCAAAAACACTTTGCGAAGAAGTTGGTTTTTGTACAGTACCCAGTTTACCTAAAGTGACTGAAGCCAAGCAAGTGGAACCAGCAGGCATGGTAGGATCAGGCTATGTAGAAAAGTCGATGGAGTGTACATTATGTTCACTCATTATGGAAGAGGTGGACAATCTCCTTAAACAGAATGAAACAGTTGTGAGTATATATATAACAAACTTACAGACTTTGGACCAAAGTGTGTACACCAGCATTATTGTTACATGGGAGTTTGATGCACCAACTACTGCGGAATCCACACTTGAATGTAATTTTGTACGAATGAAAAATGAAATAAAAGATGAAAATTTTTCTGCTTTGAAACTGTAAAAATATCAATTAAAACTCACTGATATATTCCAGAAAGCATAAAAGACATTGTATAAATATTACCAGTACAAACTGATAGGAAAGAGTAAAATACTTACCAATCTCATTTGTTTGGCTCATTGTTATCATTTGATCTGTATGCGGGTAGGTGGGACATTGTGATTGGCAGACACTTAATTTCGAATTGATAACTAGGAAACACTTGACCTTCAGTAGTCTAACTCCACAAGATGTTTGCCTGTGATCTCTAGATGACCCGCATTGTTTTGGCATTAGTAGGGAAAAGGTAATAGGTCAAAGGTTAGAGTCACAGTTTCTGATCAATAACTGGAAAAGGCTTGGGCCTACAGCTGTTAGATTTCATAGGATATTGCTTCTGGTTGGTGATTCGTAGATAATCCCTATTTTTTTTATGTCAGAAAATTAAAATCTAATGTCAAGGTCACATTGAACCGGAAATAGAAAACAGTTGCCAAAAAATAATGGAGAAGGCTTGGGCTTATGGCTGTTAAGATTGCCTGTGGTCAGTTATTACTTGACCGTAATAACTAGGCAAGTTTGGTTTGCATTGGTGCCAGTGTTGGAGCCGGTATGGAGCCGGTTCGGCTTTTACATGGCTTTCTGAACCGGCCTCATACCGGCTCCGGCACCAGCACTGGCACCAGAGAATATATAAGCAGTATGCAGCGCCACACTGCACATAATGCAAACCAAACTTGCCTAGTCATTATGGTCAAGTCCTTTGAAGAAGTTCACAACTGCTGAACGAAACAAGTCAGGAAAGATATCTAACCAACTAGAGAGAATGATTGTCCTCCATGGCTCACACCCAGCCATATCATACCAGTGATTAAAAAAGTTATCAGTAGTTGGAGAACAATTTGGCATACTGCCATCAAACTGCAAAGCTTCATTGTCTATAGCCAGTAGATAATTCCTGTTGTTATTATGTCAAAGGTCAAGTTATTAGCAATCTTTAGACTGAAATAACACACTTTTCATCCAACAGTCCAACATTTTTACAAACAGCTTGTGTTAATTATGAGAATAAGAAAACGTGCTTTGTAGCAGTGAGATAAGATGTCTTGCCTCTGACAAAGACTTTTGCACAATCAATTATTTACATAGTGTAACAACTTTTTGAGATGGTGTGTACCCAGTATATATATTTCCTATGCAGAATTAGAGTTATGAGGACTTTACTTTCAAGTAACGAATGTAACAAAAAGGCTAGTACACAGTAATTTTACTCATTAATACAAACATGTTTATTTACCCTTTTCTGAAGATATAGGTCATTGTTATTACAGATAACAATTGAAGATCTTCTGGACAAAGTTTGTAAGAGGCTGCCAACTAAAGAACTTGATAAGCATTGTGAAGAATTTATTAGCAAGTATGGACCACGTGTGATAAATTTGCTTGCTAAGGAGAAAGTATGTGAGGAAATTGGAGTCTGCCCAAAATCAGCAGGTAATGACTATGTTCAAAGTGGTTTTCCCATTTCCAACATTTTATGCCCCCGAAGGGAAGCATATTAGTTTTCAACTGTCCGTCCATTCGTTAGTTCGTTCGTTTGTCACAACGTTAACTTTTTGCATGAAGGCACTTTACTCGCGAACCACTGCACCCAGGACCTTCAAACTTCACATGCTGTTAGTACTTATTGAGTACCAGCACTTACTGACTTTGGGGTCACCAGGTCAAAGGTCAAGGTCACCAGGTCAAAGGTCAAGGTGCTGCGGGGGCATTTGTCACCATTAGTGACAGCTCTTGTTTAAAATGTAATTCTTCCGATTCTTATATATTTACATACAAATGTTTATGTATATGCAGAAGTGCATAACATAATTTCGTAAAACTTGTACTTTCCAACATTCTTGCTCACAATCTTTTGGGTAAATTAGTTGTTGTTGTTTTTTTTTTTTGTGTCTGTAGTATGAAATTGTTTAATAAATGCAACTTTCAGCTTTAAGGACAGTTTGATGTCCACTTGATATCTTTTTTACCTCCCTTAGCTTAAATGTTGTACAATACGCAGATTGAATCTTTCGCTGCTATATTTTGAAGGTCAAGGTCACACATTGAGGTCTATTCTCAAACAGGCAGCTCTAGAAAGTTTTATCATACTGATAGTTCATGGTGTTGTAGGTAATACATGAAGGAAAAACAACCTTGTTATATCTGATCCCATACTTGAAGGAAGTGGGAAATTTATCAGTTTATACTGGTCATATTGTGAGACAAGTGAACATTTAGGGGTCAACTTTATACTCTCCTAATGATGTACAAACTTGCTTGAATATTTACATATTTTCTTAAGAAATTATCTAACAGATTATTGCCATGGCATAGTCTGAAATCAGTTGTCCTTCACCTCTGATTCTTGTGGGAAGTTGGCAGTTACTAGCAGAGAGCTGGGTAGTACTTGCTGAATATCCAGGAACAATGGTTACTTTAAGTGCCCATCATTACATAACTGAAATACTGTTAAAAAAAATTGTGCTTAACCCCAAAACAAACAGTTGCCTTCAAATTTCAACAGGGCAAAGAAATACATTTTCCTTAAAGTATATCTGGTAGCATAAACATTTACAGCATTACAGTGTGCATGGGCATGTCTAGACTGGAATAAAATATGGGAAGGCCCAACTTGTGAGTTGCTCTTTGGCTTTCACATCATGGAATTTGTCTGGTATGCATATAGGAGGATTTTCTAGCATATTTTGGACAAAGAAAAACTTTTTGAAAACACCATTCCTGAAATTTATGTGCCAACAGAGCATATATACAGCTATGCCAGCTATGCTAGCACCAAACATTGGTATTAAAAACATTTGCAGCTACTCTTGGACCTCAGAATAATGTTATGATGCTCAACCCACCAACTTGAAACAGACCTCTTACACATTTTTCACCCATTACAAAAACAGTCAGGATCAGAAAAATATAGGCCTTTGGAAAACGTATCTTCAAATGCCGTGTCATGGTAGCTTCATTTTTTAAATCAAAATTTCTGAATTTATCCTGTATAGTCTGTTTCATTGTTTGCATTAATATTGTCTGCTTTTATAATCTGTTTCATTGTTACTGTGCTGTTTTTGTTCTTTTATAGTGTCAGTACTGAGACAACAGAAGGTTGGAGATGGCAAATGTGACTTGTGTACCTTCTTCTTTACTACAGTACAGGAGTTGATTGCCAATATCTCCAAGGTGAGTACTGTCTTCTAGTTCCATAGTTATAAATTTGTAGACCAGTCTGGCAATGCAACCTTGTCATAGGACACTTTTCAAGACTTGAACTGTGTGTAATAGTGACAGTAGAGCTCATTGGTCTAGTGAGCTTTACCATCTTTAAAGCTTTATCTAGTGGTGATGTTCTAACTCATATGGTTTAATGACATTTTATTGAGCTTTCTTTTTTTCTCTCTAGATCTGGTTCTGATGTTTAATATGCTAGTTTTTCACTACAGCTATTTTCGATGGTGTTTGATTAAACTTACCTCTCATTTAAACGTGTTTAAACAGTGCATAAGCTCTTTTATTTGTATTTACAGAGCTTTTCTCTTAACCTTTAGCCTGCTGGTGGCAAGTGATTTTGCCTTTGTGGTCAGTGCATACCAAGATCAACCTGCACATCTGTGCAGGCTCATCATGGTCTGCACTGTTCACCTTTTTAGCTCACCTGAGCACGAAGTGCTCAAAGGTGAGCTTTAGTGATCACCCTGTGTCCGGCGTCCGTCGTCGTCCGTCGTCCGTCCGTCCGTCCGTCCGTCCGTCCGTCGTCAACAATTTGACTGTTAACACTCTAGAGGTCACATTTTTGACCCAATCTTAATGAAACTTGGTCAGAATGTTACCCTCAATAAAATCTTGGACGAGTTCGATATTGGGTCATCTGGGGTCAAAAACTAGGTCATCAGGTCAAATCAAAGGAAAAGCTTGTTAACACTCTAGAGGTCACATTTTTGGCCCAATCTTAATGAAACTTGGTCAGAATGTTACCCTCAATAAAATCTTGGACGAGTTCGATATTAAGTCATCTGGGGTCAAAAACTAGGTCATCAGGTCAAATCAAAGGAAAAGCTTGTTAACACTCTAGAGGTCACAATTTTGGCCCAATCTTAATGAAACTTGGTCAGGATGTTACCCTCAATAAAATCTTGGACGAGTTCGATATTGGGTCATCTGGGGTCAAAAACTAGGTCACCAGGTCAAATCAAAGAAAAAGCTTGTTAACACTCTGAGGTCACATTTTTGGCCCAATCTTAATGAAACTTGGTCAGAATGTTACCCTTAATAAAATCTTGGACGAGTTCGATATTTGGTTATCTGGGATCATAAACTAGGTCACCAGGTCAAATCAAAGGAAAAGCTTGTTAACACTGTTGAAGCCGCATTTATGACTGTATCTTCATGAAACTTGGTCAGATTGTTAATATTGATGATCTTAAGGTCCAGTTTGAATCTGGGTCATGTAGGATAAAAAACTAGGTCACCAAGCCAAATCAAATGAAAAGCTAGTTTACACTAGAGGCCACATTTATGACCATACCTTAATGAAACTTGGTCAAATCTTGATGATCTATAGCTCAAGTTCAAATCTGGGTTAGGTGGGGTCAAAAACTAGGTCACTAGGTCATATCAAAGGAAAAGCTTGTTAACACTCTAGAGGCCACATTTATGACTATATCTTCATGAAACATAGTCAGAATGTTAAACTTGATGATCTTTAGGGCAATTTTGAATCTGGGTCATGTCGGGTCAAAAACTAGGTCACCGGGTCAAATCAAAGGAAAAGCTAATTAACACTGTAGAGGCCACGTTTATGACCATATCTTAATGAAACTTGGTCAGAATGTTAATCTTGATAATCTTTAGGTCAAGTTTAAATCTGGGTCAGATGGAGTCAAAAACTAGGTCACTAGGTCATATCAAAGGAAAAGCTTGTTAACACTCTAGAGGCCACATTTTTGACTATATCTTCATGAAACTTAGTCAGAATGTTAAACTTGATGGTCTTTAGGTCAAGTTCGAATCTGGGTCATGTCGGGTCAAAAACTAGGTCACGGGGGTCAGATAAAAGGAATAGTTAGTTAACACTTTAGAGGCCACATTTATGACCATATCTTAATGAAACTTGGTCAGAATGTTAATCTTGATGATCTATAGGTCAAGTTTAAATCTGGGTCAGGTGTGTTAAAAAACTAGGTCACTAGGTCAAATCAAAGGAAAAGCTTGTTAAGACTCTAGAGGCCAGATTTATGACTGTATCTTCATGAAACTTAATCAGAATGTTAATCTTGATGATCTTTAGGTCAAGTTCGAATCTGGGTCATGTGGGGGCAAAAACTAGGTCACCGGGTCAAATCAAAGGAAAAGCTAGTTAACACTTTAGAGGCTACATTTATGACCATATCTTAATGAAACTTGGTCAGAATGTTGATCTTGATGATCTTTAGGTCAATAGGTCAGGTGAGCGATACAGGGCCTTCATGGCCCTCTTGTTTTGGTCAGTACCCGGTAAATTTTCATTGAACATCCCTTTGAATAAGAATTGGTACTGCAGAAATTGAATGATGGACCAGTCCATTTAGAAATTAAGCAGGGTAAAGGTTAAAGAAGCTTATTCTCTAGCACATGCTGGGTGCAGCAGTTTCTTTTAGAAAAAGTTGATAGCTATGTACGTACTAAAACACAGCTAGAGCTCAGCACATACAGTGTTCATCTTTTGTTTTATGTCTTGGGCATATACAGACTCTAGGGTCAATAAAATGGACAAAAGCTAAATTCCTTAAGTGATCTTTTATTGCCAAAAATAAAATTTTGCCGCTGTTTATACAAACAGTTGATAGCATTTAGATTTTCTTGTTGGATCTTTTCATAAATTTTAAAACAGATTTTTTTTTGCTTCAGTAGTTAGTCTTAATAAATTTGTTTGTCTGTCAACAAATATCATCATCTTTTAAATTGAAACCAACCCCATTTGTTCAATTAAACAGAAAATAGTAACTCACCAACCATAGGCTTTAATGAGAGTATTTTTACAAACATTTTAGAAATCAAGAACTCTTTAAAGTGATAAGTGTTCAAAATCAGAAAAAAAATATGAATGGTAATTAGAAAATTTTATAGTTTTAGTAAATTGGATAAAAGGGACGGGGGCGTGTAGTTTGTGTTAATGATTTTGATATATAGGAGTGTTAGAATTTAAAGGTTTGTTAATCAGACTTTGATCACATAGTATTGAAATGACCCTAACGAAGGCTCTTGTGGGCGAATTTCACCGGAAATTTATAATTTTTCACTTGGTAAACAGTATATTACAACACTTTTAAACATGTACAAATATATACATTAACCTACAGTTTTCTTATATTTTGTCAAAGCAGAGGACCCAGAATTTTTAGTTACATATATTAAATTTATAAGAAGTTCCCCTGAAAACTTACAACACAGTGAAACATTAAAATTAACAGGTTGGTCTGATGGTGTTCATTAAATGACCTACATGATCCTAAGGGACCAGAAATAATAGCAACACTGAATGAGTTTGGATGCAAGGTTAAAAAAATGTCACATTAATCTTTAGCCTTCTGGCGGCAAGTGATTATGCCTTTGCGACCAGTGCAGACCAAGATCAGCCTGCACGGATGTGCAGGCTGATCATGGTCCACACTGTTCACTATTCATTCAGTAAATTCAGTGAACACCCCTTCGAATAATAAATGGGTTTGCCCAAATTGAATGATTGACCAGTCCATTTTTGAAATTTAGCAGGCTAAGGGTTAATTTTGTTCAGTTGATTCAGTTTGGTAGAGTTTAATGAGACATCTTTAACTATATAAATTTTGTTTTACAAGGATCTGTAATATGTTTGCAGATTGGAGGTTTGTAATCTACAGTAGAAGTTGTTTAATGTTTACTTCATAATTTTACACTCAGAGGTGTAACTATTCCGCTAGTTTCTCTAGAGGTGTGTCCATCCTCCTGAAGATTGTTGGCAGACTGGATTGACTGCCATTCTGGCTCCCAGCTTCACTCAGACTGCTTGTGTTGCGTCTGCCCATTGAGGATATGTCGCTGGCATCCGGGAGTGGAACCATGAACTTGCAACCCATGATGCTGTAGAGAAAGAGACGCATTTCCCGGCGGAACCTCTTTCCAGACACGCAGTACAGAAATACATTGACTGATGAGTTGATGACAATGCCAAGCTTGGCAATGGCATATGACTCACTGACCACCTTTGTGTCTGACTGAAATATCAAACAAAATGTGTACAGGTATTTTGAATAAAAACATCATACCAAACAGGTCACTCCAGTATATGTATTGCAGCTAGATTCTGTGTTTTACCACCGCCTCGGTAGCCTAGTGGTAGAGCATCCGCTTCGAGTGCGGGAGGTCGTGGGTTTGATCCCCGGCCGCGTCATACCAAAGACGTAAAAAATGGTACTAGTAGCTTCCTCGCTTGGCGCTCAGCATTAAGAAGATAGTGCTAGGACTGGTCAGTACGGTGTCAGTATAATGTGACTGGGTGGGGTATCATGCCACGTGTCTACGGCGTGATATTCCAGTGAGGCAGCACTATAAAGTTGGGCATTGTGCTCACTGCTACAAGTAGACACCGTCGTTTATAAGAAATTGTTGAAAAAGTTAAACCAGAACACACACACAGATTCTGTGTTTTAAAGAGACATTGATTAAAGTCAGTTTGACTTACAAAAAAACCCAGCTAGCAGCCATTTTTGACAGGTACAATGTTTAAAACAGTGTTATATTGTGTTTACATGTAAGTTCACCAGTCAGCTTTTGGTGTTAGCATTAGAAAGGAAGTGAAGAGTGATTTTCATGAAATTCCCATGAAAAAAGTAAGTTGTTTTGATGCCAGGAGTCTTTACAGAGTGTTAACAATACATGAGTGGACGGATAGCTCAGTGGTTTGCACACTGGCCTTCCAATCCTGAGGTCTGGGTTCGATCCCCGGCAGCTACTCGGGAATTTTCAGAAATGCTTTTCAGTGTTTCCCACCCAGCTAGAGGTGTACTGGTCAGGAACCCAGGCAATCCTTGCGTGTATCAGTGCTATACACTGGGCACGTTAAAGAACCAGGTTGTCTATTCGCAACGAGCTAGGCTAAGTTAGCCGGACAAGCCTGTATCTGATTTCTGATCTCCCTGTGGGGGCTTTGTCTCACTCTGTCCCTCTGGTCAGATCGCTCTGTGTCTGTACTAGTAGAGGATGATTTCGCGCCCTGTGTGGCTGCAGTTGCTGTAAAGCGCCTTTGAACGTGTTTATCATAAAAAGGGCGCTATATAAATCTGGTATAATAATAATAATGTTCACCAGTCAGCTTTTGGTGTTAGCATTAGAAAGGAAGTGAAGAGTGATTTTCATGAAATTCCCATGAAAAAAGTAAGTTGTTTTGATGCCAGGAGTCTTTACAGAGTGTTAACAATACATGATGTCATTCAAGCCATGCATATTGTATTGCTGTAGGAAATGAGCAATGACGACAATGTTTTGCCCAAAATAAGTTCAACAAAACTTGTGCCAGTATAAAAGCCAGCCATTTTATTAATCAAGATGAAAAATGAAACATTGTAAATACAACTTACAAACTCCGGTTGAAGCATGAAGAAACACTGGGTGATACATTGCAGTGCAATGAGAAGTAGAAAGGTGAAGGTCACGGTCAGTAGAAGCTTGGTAAGCTGGTTCTCCTTGCGTTGGGCTTTCATCTGTGCCATCTCACCACGTTTCTGTAGCATGTTCCTGAAATAAAGGGTGTTTAACAGGTGCTTTTTATTATCTGTGTTTCATTAAGGTAAGACACATTAATTCTTGAAGTGAGTTGGGTTTTACGGCGAATCGACACAAAATGGTCATATATCGCCGAGAAGAAGCCACATTGCAAACGCCAACTGTAAAGCATAAACATTTATGTAAAAATGTAACATTAATTCTTGAAATGTTTTGACTAATACTCAGTGTATTAAGGGGAATTTCATCCTTTCTTTTAATACTTCCATATTATTAAGAAAACTGTATCTGAATGATAAATAAGCATAAAGTGTTTTATTATGTCAATGGATGTCCTTTAATTTGGGTGTTTGAAAGATTAAATATGCCAGATCTGTAGTTTTTGCTTGAATAATATTGCATTTATAATTTATAATTGCAGTTTAAAGAGCATATTGAAAAAAAAAAAACTTCCTATAACTTATTTCCTTATAAACTTTAAAGCTTGATTCATAATGACAGAAGAATTAGAAATTTGAAAAATACTGACTTGTTGATGCTGGTTACACGGCGCAGGATGGTCATGTTAAGCACAAATATGCAGAGCCAGGGAGCCAGCACTATAAACATACAGTGTACCCAGAATTCATACATCTGGCTGCCAGTTCCTGCACCAAAGTCTGTATACTGATAGGCTGGTTCCCCAGGAGCACGGTCCATTGAGTTGACAGGAAAGTAGGTGTTGAAGTGTGGGGTGTTGATCATAAAGCATAGAGTCGTGATCAGTGCAATTCCTGTCTTTGCACCCTTTTTGGTACACATTATCTGTTTCATAGTAAGAGAAACATGATATTTCTACTTGTACAAATAACCTGTTTCAGTATAAGAGAAACATGATGTTTCTACCTGTACAAATAACCTGTTTCAGAATTAGGGAAACATGATATTTTAACCGGTACACATAATCTGTTTCAGAATGAGGGAAATAATAGTTTTGCCTGTGTATACAACCTGTTTCATAATAAGAGAAACAGTATTTTAGGCACTACTTCAAACTAAGAAAAACATAGCTTGTTGATGCTGGTTACGTGGATAGATAGTAAAAATATGTAAGCAATTTCAGTTAGATACCTCTGAGAATGAGATATTGAAACCAGGCTAATATCCGTAGCTTTTTGTTGGCAAAGAATGCTTTTTCAAGATTGAAAACTTTATCTCATTCAGTTGGGGATACCAGTTCACTGAAATTGCTTGATTACTTAACCTTACAATCCTTACACATACAGAATTGTATCTAACCTTAGCTTGAGTGATCCATCACACTTGGATTTATTGTAAATGTCAACAAGGCATCAAACAGGAAATTAGTTAGCTCTACAAAGATAATGTTAACTTGCCTTTGCTTGAGAGATCCAGCATACTTGGATATACCGGTCGACAGTGACTCCAACCAAGGTCCATATACTGTTCACCACAAAGAAGTAGAAGATGGGATAGCCAATATAGGAATGGAACACACCAAACTGATAGTTGAACTTGATTGCCGGGAACAGTATAACCAGACTGTCGGTCATGAAGACGAACACGAGGACTCCGATATCATTGATGGCTTGTGCGATCAGATACATTCCTGTTGAGGAACGTAGCGATTTCTTCTGCCACAAGATAATGGAGAGAATATTCCCAATGATGCCAACAACCATGAGAATCGGGGTGCAGATTCCACTACTTATGTAGTGCATTTTCTCTGCCGTTGCTATCACCTCATTCACGTAACTTTGATCCTTGGTTGAGATAGAACCATTTGCCATATCTATCACATTATCCTCTGTCACATTCATCCTTGACTCCTAGAAAAGTTTTACAGAAAATGAATTGTTAACCATTAACCTGCTAAATTTCTATAATGAACTTGACCATCTTTCAATTTGGACAGTACCATTAACTGTTAAAAGGGCTGCTTACATAGCTGAATAGCAAACAGTGCAGATCTTGATCAGACTGCACAGATGTTCAGGCTGATCAAGATCTACACTGGTCGCAAAAGGCAGAATCAATCGTGTCCAGCATAAATAGTTTAATTTAATAGTACTATAGCAATCTTTAATTACAATAAAAGTTTAATAATTAGTTGAAGTTGTATAACCAGGTTTTCTTTTTCACTTAAGAGCAAAGGGGCATGCAACTGTTACAGTAAAAGAACTTTTGGTCTGACTGATTGAGATCAGTTGAGCCATTTTTGAGGATGAGGATGGTATAGGATATATAATAGATAATTGGAAAATTATGGATTTAGATAAATGATAACCTAAATTTTAAATGGGAACTTAGCACAGTTGAAATGTGGAGAAATAAATCTTTTGCACAGTGATCATTTTTATAAAGCATGACCCCGAGTTCCAAATCTACCATATGATATCTAGATAAATTGATTGTTCGTAAATTATTATTTTCATTACATACCTCAATATTTCGAAAAAATTTCTTAGTGTCATTATTGAATTTTTGTTGCAAGTCTTTTCCCCTATGTTTGTTATTAAACTGAACAGATCTTGTTTTTTGCCTGTGTAACGGTAATGAATATGGATAAAAAATAAAAAACAAAAAAATATACTTTCTTATAATTAGCATGCAGGCGTAATTATCAGTCAGACCTTTTGTATAGGCAGCAGGACTACTAAATCCATTGGATAATAGCTAAAAATAGGTATCTGTCAGCTGCATTCACTTTTCTATATTTGTAAAAAATAACTTTTTGTGCAGTTAATCTTTTATCAATGAAAAAATCTTGGCAGATGCAAGACACAAACCCATGCTTAATAACATGATTACCTTGACAGATCTGTATTTTTATGTATGTATGCATATCTGAGCTACTATTCTAGTACGAAATTCAAACATTCTTTTCTACTTAAAACTATAACTTTCGTGATAAATAAGATGTATGAGGCTATCCAAAATGATTCTTCCCCTATGAAATGGACTTCTGTAGTAGTTGTTTTACTGACTATAAGCAGCTTGATATTATAACATTGGGCAAATGGAGAAGAAAATTCCTGATGTAAAGCAAATTTTAATGCAAAACAGTATGATTTCAAAGAAGTTTTCAAACTTAAGTGAAAGCAGAAAGTTTATTGTATACAAAGCTGTAAAGAATGCCTAATATTCCTTATAAAATGTGATCTTAATTATTAAAACAGACAAAAAATGTCAGGTTTGATTATTACAAGAATTTATCAGATAAAAACTTACGTTTAAATTTTCCCTTTTTGTGTTTGAAATATTCACAACACTAACTACCAAGCTGCTTGATATATTCTGAACAAGTTTTGGTGTGTTTTATTCTCGATTATGTGGAAAACAAAAATTTGTCAAGAAATTAAGTCTGTTAATACCTGTAATTTGCAGATACTTAGATGTCTTTGAGAGATAATTGCATACATAATTGTGGAATATGATATAATAATTATGTGAAAGTAACGCATTACCTTATACAGTTATGTCTGAAGCTCAGCTGAACTGTAGTTATATTTTAGATCTTTAGCAAAGTGAAATGGCTTCTGTGACCAAGAAATTTAAATGTCACTATCAAAAACTTTGAATCACTTGTCCTTTCACCTCTGTAGGGTTGAAGCCCTGCTTGGAAATTACAGTAAGAAAGCTATCTGTCTAGGTGCTCTCCAGTGCCTGAAATACTGCCCACAAAGAGACCTTCAGCCTATAATATACCACTAGTTGCAGGTTTTCTGCTAACCTCTCTGGTTTTTAATCTGTAGGAAATAAAGTTTTAACCAGCCTTGTTGAAAATGATTTGAATTAACTTTTTGGGGGGGATGTTTTCCAAGAATAATGAGTATTACTTTCTAATTGTGCATTGTCAAAGATATATAAAACTGGAAATTAAAAAAAAAAAAGTCAGTCTAGAAATATTTCATCTGCTCTTAAACCATTGTGAAGTTTAACCTTTCTTTCTCAGGTGATTGACAAGACCAAGGGAGCTGTCTTGTTTTGATTGCCAGTGATAATTGTTTAGATAATACGTGTTACATTTGTATCAGTTTCATCTGTATCGTGATTTTGTATCATGCTTGTTCAGTTAAATACATTAATTATCAACATTTGCAGTACCGTTGATAATTGAATGATAATTTCAATATAAATTTCCAATTACATAAAAAAATAGAGGGAAAAATGATATCAACAGTGCACATTATATAAGTTGATGTCACGTTTTTTGTCTTCACGTGTTAAATACACACCAAGGTACTGAGGTAGTTCTTAATTTCATTATGGTAGTTATGATTAAGAATAACCTAAAGGCATCATGTATAAATGATTCATGAATGCCGACAAAATTTTTAGTTTATTACATGTCCTCCTATCCTAGCAATGCTACAAAATTAGCTAAATCTGCATATGTTAACAGACTCTGTTAAAATGACCATTGCAATTCCTGTGTTATTAATATGCTGACTAATTTCTTTCGAAGTGATTAAACTTGTAAAATTTCGACAAAGCAACAGATTTGTTTAATCAAGGAAGTAGACCCGTAATTGCAGCTGGCAATTTTCATTTGACCACATGTAAATTCTGATGCCAATTGTTGTTTCCGAAAAAATGTGTTTGGTTTTTATGTCATCAGTTACATTAAAGACAAAAGAATCTAAAACTGGCATAGGAGAGCACATACTTGTGAAGTAAATTGCCAATTTTGGTTCCATCTGAAACAAATTTTAGCAACAATATCATCTCTCCTTCTTTGCTGTATAGTAGAACAAGCATTTTTGGACATATATTGTGTATTTCACAACAAAATTACAGCAATGACAGCTCTGTATTTCTTAAGTTTCACACTACCCAAGTCAATCAGACTAGAAAACAACTGTCATGAACAATGAAGTTTTTTTGCTACACTTCAATGTTTACAATCACTTTCCAAATTTTCAAACACATCTGTCAAAGCCGTCTGGTCTGGAGTACTGTTTTAATCCTTCCGCACAAAAATGTAGTCCTGCAGAAAACAGACAAAGCAATTGTTAATGACATTGAAATGACACAAAATTTACTCACTGTCAATAAATACGTTCGGAATTTAACCAGTTGAATAGGAACGGCTTCAGATTGGAGACTTAACAATTTCAAAGAACTACTGAATCCTAGGACACCATGACCTGGAAGTAACTCAATACTGGGGTGACACCATTTGTCCTGATTAAACAGCATGGAAATTTTCACTGATAATGTATAATCATCTACAATTTTGGGTTTGAAGCATATTAATTGTTAGATTTTGCCAATGGTTGGGTAGGTGAAGGATTTTAACTTTGATGCTGCTTTCTTCAGTGCAGAATTTTATTTAATCCTGATTTTTCGAAAGCAGAATGGAGTAGTAAGGATACTCAGCCTTTAAAATGATGGGGACTTGTGCAGGATGTTTTTGCTAGACAGATGTGAAAAAATTGCACCTCTCAAAATATATATAATGGTCAATGGAAAAATAATGCTACAATTTAAGAACTTTAGTGAAACTGCTTACAGCTGTAAATGTTGTCTAATAATAATATTGTTTAGGTCCTTGTACTTCACTTTGAGATATTTTTACCATCAATAGAATATGTATATCTACCACCACACAGTGGTGTGGGAGACATATTGATTTACTCCTGTCTGTTTGTGTGTGTGTGTGTGTCTGTCTGTCACAAATCTTGTCCGCACATCTTGTTGAACATTTCTCATCCGATCTTCACCAAACTTGAACAAAATGAGTTTGACCATAAGTCCTCGGCCAAGTTCGATAACTAGCCAAATCGGCCCAGGCACTTCAGAATTATGGCCCTTGAATTACAGAAAATTGGCCTTTTATTCTTGTCCATGCTCTTAAGTCAAACAGTTCTCATCCGATCTTCACCAAACTCGAACCAAATGTTTTTGACCATAACTCCTCGGCAGAGTTCATTAACTAGCCAAATCGCCCAAGGCACTTGAGAATTATAGCCCTTGAATTTCCCAAAATCAGCCTTTTTACTCTTCAAAAGCATTAATAGTCTGTAGTGAGTTATAATTTAAACATTATGTAGGGACTGACTTTCTGTTTAGAAGATAAAGCAGTTGTGTGAGACATGCGCTTTTCTCAAAAGCAGCTCTAGATTTTTTATGTAATCAAAGCTTGAATCTGGTTTTATGACTTCATTTGGAAGTATTTCAAAGATGTAAACATTCAGAACAACTTTTATTCTAAGGACTGATGTTGCCACAAAATGATCAAAAATAGTCCCTCATGAATAATGATTTCACATTTCCTATATCTTTGTATATTATACAGGAGGACATACTCAAAGAATTGAGAGCAGTATGTCAGATGTTTCCTGGCAATTTCTCGGCAACATGTCTGACATATCTTGACCAGTATGGACCGATTGTCATTGATCTGCTAAAGACTAACCCAAAGAGTCTGTGTGAACTTGCAGGTGCATGCACTGAAAGCCATGTACCTTATATGACCAAACCAATCCCTGAGAACCTTCGTGAGTATACATACCTATTGTTCTTTCTATATAAGTATGTACATTATTATGGTGTTATTGTTAATGTAGCACAACTTTGAGTTAGGTTATTTGATTTGCCATCTGCAGAAGAGCTCCCATTCTCAGACAAACCCTCTAACCATTTCAAAATGGTTCGATTATTTGTTTGAAATCTAGGTCAGGTTTAAAACTGAGTCTCCAAAGGTCTTGAACTAGATCACTAGGTCAAATCATAGAAAAACTTTGTTAACACTCTAGAGGCCACATTTTCTACCTGATCTTCATAAAACTTTGCCAGAATGTTTGTCTCTATGAAATTTAGGTCAAACCATTGAAAAACCTTGTTTACGCTAGGTTAAATCATAGGAAAACTTGTTATATCACTCCAGAGGCCACATTTTCCATTTGATCATCATGATACTTGTCAGAATGTTTGCCTGTATAAAATCTGGTATCAGTTTGAAACTTGATCACTAGAGTGAAAAACCAGGTTACTAAGTCAAATCATTGAAGAATACTTAGTTAAAAAGGGGTTACCAAAAAATACTGACTGAATGGCAACCAGCGCAGATCAGTCGTGTTTAGCATAATAAGGGTTGGGTGGGGAAAATTTATACAAGGGAATACAGTCAGTATTTTGTAAAGGTCACACAACTGATGTACAGAAGTGTAGGTAATGAAACTTTTCTTATTTGTAATGTGATCTTGTCCATTCTGTTTCAGCTTCTGTGAAAGGACCTTCAGTAAAGTGTGATTTTTGTGATACAGCTGTTACTGTGTTGAAATCTTACTTGGCAATGAAAGCTACAAGAGTAAGTTTGTTCTTTTTAAACATGTAATTTTTGAAAAAATATTTCAAAGTGTACTAGTGTGTCACTTATGAGTATTGATATAATATTGATGATTAGTATACATGTATAACTGTTTCACTTAAGATAATTGTAATGTATTATATGACATATTTAGCTACTTTTGCCTACTTAAGTCACATTCCATTTAGCAGAATTATTAAAATGACATCACACTGTTTGTTATTTTATTTTACAACATTACCAGTACCTTTTCAGAAGTCTAATGTCAAAGGCTCAGACTTCTTTTATATGTACCATCAAAAATATTTATAGTGTTTCATTACCAAACAAATGTAGATATCAGTGGTTGGAAGTTGGGCTTTGTACAAAAAAAAATGATAAAAAAGTAAAAAATGTAAAAGTTCCGAGCTTGTGTTCTGTGTTAGGTGTCAATGATGATAATAGCTGTGTGCTTTCACATGGAAGTTGGAAATACTGTCCAGATAAATGATATTCTTACTCCACTGCACTGAATGCCCCAATTCGCCACACACCTGCACCGTCTGCTTGAATACATTTTGTTAGTCTTTTGTTTCATTATATTATAGCCATCCGTCTGCTAGAGAAAAGTATATTGATTGAATTTTGATCTCATCTCCATTTGAGCCTCACCATGAGAAAACCAACATTGTGGCTTTGCGACCAGCATGAATCCAGACCAGCCTGCGCGCGTCTGGTCAGGATCCATGCTGTTCGCTTTCAAAGCCTAATTTGCAATTAGAGAAACCGTTAGCAAACAGCATGGATCCTGACCACACTGTGCGGATGCGCAGGCTGGTCTGGATCCATGCTGGTCGCAAAGCGACTATGTTGGTTTTCTCATGGCACAGCTCATTTAATTTGTATTTTTTAGGCTGAGCTTGAAATGGGCCTGAATGCACTTTGCAAGTATGTCCCTGACCTAACTCCAGTATGTCAGAGTCTCATAGCAGCATATGGAGACAAGATCATTGCTTGGATTGACAGTGAATTGAACGCCAAAGAAATATGTGATAAAGTAGGCCTTTGTAAGGCAGTAAAGAAACAGACACCAGTTGTGTCAGTGATTATGTCCCCTTATGATACTCTTCCACTGGGCAAGTCATTGGAGAACAAAAAAGGTTTGTATATTTTTGAAAAAAAAAAAGTTTTATATTTTTCTGAACAAGGTCAGTGATCCATCAAAAATATAGTTCTGTGGTATACAGTGTAGTAAAAAATATTTAAATAAGTGAATCCTGAATGTTTATGTTTAATGTAAGTTGAAGTTGACTGTGTAATATGTATTTTGTCATAGATTTATTTACACGAATTGTATTCCTACACTCTGGAGGTGTTAATATCCATATGTGACTAATTCTCTTCTTTGCATCAATTGCAAAAAAAATTTTGAATTTCTAATTATTCTACTTTAAAATTTGAAAATCTATAAATTCCTGTTTCCATGTTGACAGTGGGTTGAAATCACAAACTTTTATGCAGCTATAAAATTGAATGGTTTTGCAGTATTATCAGTATTTTGGGGGAGTTATTTTATATTCAATAGTTCCTATTTTTATTTATCAAAGACATGCTTACATCTATTTTAGACTTTGATATATTTTGCTTACTTGCAAAGTACTGGTGATTATACCCTTACTATGCTGGACACGATTGGTTCTGCCTTTGCGACCAGTGTAGATCATGTTCAGCCTGCACATCCATGCAGTCTGATCATGATCTGCACTGTTTGCTATTCAGCCAGTATCTTTTTGGTATGCACCCCTTTTAACAGTAAATGGTACTGTCCAAATTGGAAGATGGACAAGTTCATTATAGAGTTTGATCCCTGGCCTGGTCATTCCTTGCTTTGTGATCAGCATTAAGACTATATTTAAAGGACTGGTCAGTGTGGATTACATAGCCTGCAAAATGCCAAATGGAAATATAAGTTACTGGCAACAGAATGCATGACAGATGTATGAACTTGTATGATCAAGGTCACATATTACACAACTTGTTAAAAAACAAAAACAAAAACAAAAACACCTTTATTATATGTGTATGTTTACTGTTTCAGCTGCTGTGAGCATACCATCAGAGGAGTGTAAAGTATGTGATACAGTGGTTATAATGCTCAAGTTTATGTTGAGAAACAATCAAACTGAGGTATGTTTGGTTTATATCAGGAATGATATATCCCTGTTTCATTCCAGCAGCATAGTAGATGAATCTATTAATAAAAAAATTCATGCATGCTGTTATTGTTTAAAGATACATTTTCTCAAAATTTCTTCAGCCAAATAATGATTTTTCCAATACTTAGTACACATTTTTGCCTTAAAATAAAAATGTCATAAGAGTTTCTTGATATTTATGAATATGTTTGAGAACAAGTCCATTGAGCAGTTTTATGACTGTAGTCAGATAACCAGTCTTCAGACTAATAACCTTTGACCCAGGACCAATGTGTATCATTGTATTTGGTCTAAAAAGTTTGATTAACTTAAACTTTTAAGACTAAGTCTTAAATATTCTATGTTCATTTGCCTTAATTTAACTTGTTATACCTCTGAAATTTAATACAGATTTCTGTAGCCATAGGAGCATTATTCTTTAACGTTTCTTTATATAAGTTTTTTTTATTTCCAAAATAGAGAAGAATTCAAAATAGAACAGTCTAAACTTGTAGTTATTATGGCAAAATTTGTACCAATTTAAGTCGTAATAACTTCTGGTTTTCTCATTAGCATATTAACACAAAGTGCTCAAAGTGAGCATTTTTAGCTCCCTGAGCCAAAGGTTCAGGGTGAGCTGTTGTGATCGCTCATTGTCTGTCCGTCCGTCCGTTATCAATTTCGTGTCCGCTCTGTAACTCTTGAACCCCTTGAAGGATTTCAAAGAAACTTGACACAATTGTTCACCACACCGAAATGACGTGCAGAGTGCATGTTTCGGGTGACTCGCTTCAAGGTCAAGGTCACACTTAGGGGTCAGTGGTCATATATGACTGCTTTGTGTATATTGCTCTGCATTGCAGTGCTCTTGTTTTTATTTGGCAGATCCCTTTTTAGCTCAACTGAGCCAAAGGCTCATGGTGAGCTTTTGTGACCACTCAATGTCCGTAGTGCGTCGTGTGTCTGTCAACAATTCCTAAAAAAATCTTCTTGAAAACCACTGGGCAGAATTACACCAAACTTCACAGGATTGATCCTTGGGTGGCCCCCTTTCAAAATTTCCAAAGAATTTAATTCCAAGCAGAACTCTGGTTGCCATGGCAACCGAAAGGAAAAACTTAAAAAATCTTCTTGTCCAAAACCACAAGGCCTAAGGCTTTGATATTTGGTATGTAGCATCATATAATGGTTCTCTACCAAGATTGTTCAAATTATTCCCCTAGGGTCAAATATGGTCCTGCCCCGGGGGACACATGGTTTATATAGACTTAATAGGAAAAAACTTTAAAAATCTTCTTGTCTGAAACCACAAGACCTAGGCTTTTGATATTTGGTATGTAGCATTGCCTTATGGTCGTCTAATAAGATTGTTCAATTTATGCCCCATTGGTGCTGATGATGTTCTACATATATGTTGTACATTGTGTGCGATAAATTATGTAATGAAATTAAAATATATAAACATACGAGTATATAATTAGTGTTTATTTCTGGAAGAAAACAGTGAATTGCATTTTACTTTTATAATGCCATTTAACGACTAAAATTGAATAAGGATTGGATTACCCCTTTAAGTCAGGGTCTTGTGCTCGATCCCCTACATAGACATTACTGGTTCTACCCTGGCAAGACATTGTCCGTATCTAACATCGTACTGCCATTACAGTGTTTAAACACACTAAACTGTAATTATGGGTGAAAACTCTAAATAAACGTGTAAGTTTAACAGCTACTGCATGAGCAGTCCAAGAAGTTGCCAGATTGCACCATTCATTCTAGCTATATGCAAAATTTTCCGGACCCTGTTGATGGGAGGGATCCCAGACTCACCCCCTCCACTGCCCCAATGCGCAAATCGTCCCTAAGCCCCTGTTTTACTTAGAATTTAAGGTTAATTTTGATGAATTTTAACTATATCTTAGTTATTACTAAATGGATTTGATTCAAACTTGAAGTTGTTCCATATCATATGACACAAGGTGCATAACTCTTGCACCAATATTTTATGAATTATACCCCCTTTTTGCTTAGAATTTTACTTTATTTAGTGTTTTGATACACTTTATCTTTATCTCTCTTATTACTTAATATGTTTGACACAGACTCAAGCTATTGTGCAATATCTTCATCCACCATTGGAGTCATTAAACACTCCAGTGACAGCTCCAGTTTCCTCAGATGTGCCCAGTTTCACTATCCAGCATAAAAATAGTCGAGCGTGCTGTCTCCTGTGACAGCTCTTGTTATATGTTAGCTGCTATGTCATTTTATCAGAAGGAGGGAAATTTTATGACTCATATTATGAAGTGCATCAGCGACTCATATTCAAGTATAAACAAAAAAGAATCCCATTTTATACCAGTGAATGTCAATGTATTCATTTTTTGTTACAAGGTTTTTGAATATTCAGTCCTTGCTGTCCTCTTAAACACCATGATAGTTTTCTGGTTACATGAAATACTGTGAAATCATTAATTTTCGTGGGGGACTAATTTTCGTGGTTGAGTTAATCCACGAAATTAAATCCCAACGAACAAGTAAAATTCCCATTAATTTTATGTTCAAAAGTTGAAATCCACAAATTCATATCCCCACGAAATTGACGTTTTGACCAAAACCGCGAAATTTCATGCCCACGAAATTAAATGATTTTACAGTAGATGATTACTTTGTATTTGCAGGAAGAAATAAAAAAGGCCCTGGAAACAGTTTGCAGTTATCTTCCGTCAGAAGTTACAGACTTATGTCAGGATGTTGTGAAACAATACGGAAAGAAGATTATTGAGTTTATTGATAGCGAATTGAATGCCACTGAAATTTGTACCAAAGTTGGCCTCTGCCAGGCTGTAAGGAAACAGACATCTGCAGTGTCTGTGGCTATGTCCCCTTATGATACTCTTCCACTTGTACAACCACTGGAGAGCAAAAAAGGTAGAGTTGCTGTACATTCCAGTTTGAAAGTAATATTTGAGCCAAGCCATGAGAAAACCAATATAGTGCATTTGCAACCAGCATTGATCCAGACCAGCCCACGCATCCATGCAGTCTGGTCAGGATCTATGCTGTTCGCTTTTAAAGCCTATTGCAGTTAGAGAAACCGTGAGCGAACAGCATACATCCTGACTAGACTGCGTGGATGCGTGCTGGTCGCAAATGCACTATGTTGGTTTTCTCATAGCGCGGCTCATTTGTGTAGAACATTCTTATTATGATTAGAAGTATCCTCAGATGAGATGTAACAAAATTTGGCCCCATTTGAGGAAGAATTGGTATGGTTTCTTTCATGTTGATTGTCAGATTGTTTGATTTCCAGTCAATAACTGGAAAGGCCGATTGCCTATGGTTACTGAATTTCCCCTACTGTGTCCAGAAAAGTAGGACAAAGGTTAAGATTACAGTGACTTCAAGACTGACAACGGTTTCCAAAGAATAAAAAAATACTTGCAGAATGATAGCTTTTGTCTTTAAGAGGTTTTAGATGTTTAACTGGAGAAACTTTGGACCTACAGATATATGTTTGATGACCCCTATTATTTTTGTGGTCATTGGTTCAGCCAAAGTTCAAAGTCCCAGCATATTATTTGAGAATGAAAATAACATACCCAGTTACCTCCAATAGGCTGTTGTTGTAGTTTTTAATCCCCTGCCACGAGTGGTGGCGGGTTATAGGAATGGTCTCCGTCTGTCCGTTCGTAACACTTTCATGTCCGCTTCATATCTCCTAAACCCCTTGAAGGATTTTCATGAAACTTAGGTCAAATGATCACCTCATCAAGATGATGAGCAAAACTCATGAGTCAGCCATGTCGGCTCAAGGTCACAACTCAAGGTCAAAAGTTTTAGCCTTCAATTTCATGTCCGCTCTGTATCTCCTAAATCCCTTGAATGAATGTTGGTCAAGGTCAAAGGTTTGTCTTCCATTTTGTGTCTGCTCTGTTTCTCCTAAACCTCTTGAAGGATTTTCATGAAACTTGGGTCAAATGATCACCTCATCAAGATGATGTGCAGAACTCGTGAGTCAGCTATGCCAGCTCATGGTCAAGGTCACAAGTTAGCATCCAAGGTTTGAGCCTTCCATTTTGTGTCCGCTCTGTATCTGCTAAACCCCTTGAAGGATTTTCATGAAACTTGGGTTAAATGATCACCTCATCAAGAACTCATGAGTCAGTCATGTCAGCTCAAGGTCAAGGTCACAACTCAAGGCCAAAGGTTTGAGCTCTGTATCTCCTAAACCTCTTGAAGGATTTTCATAAAACTTGGGTCAAATGATCACTTTACTCGCGAACCACTGCACCCGGGACCTTCAAACTTCACATGCGAATAGTACTTATTGAGTACACGACCCCTATTGACATTGGGGTCACAAGGTCAAAGGTCAAGGCGGGGGCATTTGTCACCATTAGTGACAGCTCTTGTTAAATAAGAATTTTTTGGTTAAAGTTTTTTGATAAAGTCAAATATCTCTGTTACCGTCATAGCTTTTGACTTGAAACTTAAAATAGTTGTTAACTGTCAAAGTCTACACTAGGAGAAACAATCTCCGTAACTCTGATTGAATTTTGACAGAGTTATGCCCCTTTTTTGGTTAAAGTTTTATGTAACGTCTGATATCTTCGTTACTTCCAGAGCTATTGACTTGAAACTTAAAATAGTTATTAATATCAAAGACTTCACCAAAAGAAACAATCCCATAACTCTGATTTGAATTTTGACAGAGTTAAGCCCCTTTTACTGGCAAAGCTCTAATTCAGAGTCAAGCTTGGAGCAAAGTCGAGAGTGCTTGTTTATGTGATGATCTGACATGCAGTGCACATGTTTCATAACTGACTTCTGTTGTAATGCAGTTATGGCCCTTTTGGCTTTCTATATTCATTTTTGTAGCTAATTTTAGTGAAAGGCTTTTGAATAGTCAAGCATTGCTCTTGTTCATGTTAATCACCTACCCCGTTTAATTCAGAAATTGTTTTAAGCAGTATGGTTTAATATCACGAGATATGGCTATTTTGAAAGTATGATCCTAATTTTTCAGACTCCCTTCATTTTCAGACACAAATTATCCATTTTTTTTTTCAAACTGTTTTGAAAAATATCAGTGTCAGCCCTCTTTTTAGGAACTTCCACCTAAAACTTTAACAAAATTGTCAGTATATTTGGACTGATATGAATAATTGTGTTAGCTGTAGGAATAGCATATGTAGTAGAGAATGGAATAAAATTTTGATTTTCTGTTTCAGTTGTGAAATCTGATGAAAAATGTGAACTGTGTGATGAAGGTATCAAAATGTTGAAGTCCTTTATCAGTGAAAATGCCACAAAGGTACTGTACAGTCTTCAATATTTGTGGGAGATTAATTATGTCTCCTACCACACAGTTGTGTGGGAGACATATTGATTTACTCCTGTCTGTGTGTGTGTGTCTGTCTGTCACAAATCTTGTCCGCACTCTAAGTCGAACATTTCTCATCTGATCTTCACCAAACTTGAACAAAATGTGTTTGACCATAAGTCCTTGGCCAAGAAATTGGCTCAGGCACTTCGGAATTATGGCCCTTGAATTAACGAAAATCGGCCTTTTTACTCTTGTCTGCGCTCTAAGTGGAACATTTTTCATCCGATCTTCACCAAACTTGAACAAAATGTGTTTGATCATAAGTCCTTGGCCAAGATTGATAACTAGCCAAATCAGCCCAGGCACTTGGGAATTATGGCCCTTGAATTACCAAAAATCAGCCTTTTTACTCATGTCCGCGCTCTAAGTCAAACAGTTCTCATCCGATCTTCACCAAACTTGAACCAAATGTTTTTGACCATAACTCCTCGGCCAAGTTCATTAAGTAGCCACATCGCCCTAGGCACTTCAGAATTATGGCCCTTGAATTACCCAAAATCAGCCTTTTTACTCCTCAAAGGAATATGTGTAGTGAGTAAACAGTATATAAAGACTGACTTACTATTTAGATGATTAGGCAGTTGTGGGAGACATGCACTTTTCTCAAAACCAGCTCTAGTTTTTGATTGATTTCATGGTTGAGTTTATTTACAAAATTAAATTTCAAAGAATAAGTAAAAATTTTGATAATTTTCCTATAAAAATTGAAAAATCTATGAATCAAGGTCGTCTAAAAATAGATTTTTAAATTAACATTTTATGCCAGTGAAATTTAAATATTTCACAGTATTCTTACAGAAGCTGTATATTAAACAATGCAGTGGCTGATGTAACAATAAAGCCTTTAAGCCGTTTTATAGATTCAAATTTATATTGCAAGAAGCCATTTAAGAATATTAATGGATGCACATAATTATGTAATGGAATATGTATGGATCATACAAAAATATATATATCACAAAAATCCTTTTGAATATATAAGGATCAAAATACGATATGGCTAAAAACCCTTTAGAATATTTATCAATCAAAATTATGTGTCATAAAAAGTACTTTTAGAATATGTATGGGTTACATATCCAGAAAAAAAATCTTTTAAGAATATTTATCAGTCAAAATATGTATCACTAAAAGCCTTTAGAATATATATATATTGATAAATATATCCTTTAGAAAAAAGATCCTTTAGAATACATGTATGTATAGATTGAAATATGTATCATACAAAAAGTTGTTTAGAAGATGTATGGGCCAAAATAAGTATCACCATGTGTAAGGATCAGAATTCCCTTTAGAAGTTGTATGGGTCAAATATTGTTTTAGAAGATATTCTTCTACATGCTTCAATTCCAATTTCTTAGCTCGTCTGATTTTTAGCTCACCTGTCACGAAGTGACAAGGTGAGCTATTGTGACCGCTTGATGTCCGTCGTGCGTAGTCCGTCAACAATTTCTAAAAAAAATCTTCTTCTTGAAAACCACTGGGGAGAATTATACCAAACTTCACAGGAATTATCCTTGGGTGGCCCCCTTTCAAAATTGTTCAAAGAATTGAATTCCGTGCAGAACTCTGGTTGCCATGCCAAAAATCTTCTTCTCAAAAACCAGAAGTTCTAGAGCTTAGATATTTGGTGTGTAGCATCATCTAGTGGTCCTCTACCAAAATTTTTCAAATTATCCCCCTAGGGTCAAATATGGCCCTGCCCCGGGGGTCACATGGTTTATATAGACTTATATAGGAAAAGCTTTGAAAATCTTCTTGTACAAAACCACATGGCCTAGGGCTTTGATATTTGGTATGTAGCATCATCTAGTGGTCCTCTACCAAGATTGTTCAAATTATACCCCTAGGGTCAAATATGGCCCCGTCCCAGGGATCACATGGTTTATATAGACTTATATAGGGAAAACTTTGAAAATCTTCTTGTACAAAACCACATGGCCTAGGGCTTTGATATTTGGTATGTAGCATCATCTAGTGGTCCTCTACCAAGATTATTCAAATTATCCCCCTAGGATCAAATATGGCCCCGCCCCAGGGGTCCCAAGTTTTACATAGACTTATATAGGAAAAAAAGTTTTAAAATCTTCTTGTCTGAAACCACAACACTTAGACCTTTGATATTTGGTTTGTAGCATTGTCTTATGGTTCTCAACCAAAATTGTTCAAATTATACCCCTTGGGTGAAAAGAGGCCCTGCCCTGGGGGTCCCAAGTTTTATATAGACTTACATAGGAAAAAGCTTTAAAAATCTTCCTGTCTGAAACCATACGACCTAGGCTTTTGATATTTGGTGTGATGCATTGTCTAGTAGTCCTCTACCAAAATTGTTCAAATTATGCCCCTGGGATTAAAAAGGGCCCCGCCCTGGGGTCACTTACTTATTATGTGAGTTATATAGGAAAAATACTTAAAAAATCATCTGATCCTATTTCCAAGACTGTTTAATTATAATTACCTGATGACCCCAAGTAATATGATGCCACTTGACTGTGACCTTGACCTACTGACCTACTTTCTTGTTTTTTAAGATACAGCCTTGAAGTTTTGATGACATACACAGTTTTGCTCAAATCGTAAAACTGAATTTCATTGACCATGAATGTGACCTACTGACTTTCTTGATATTTTATCATCAGTTTGACATTTGAAACATGTAGCTCATATTACTCAGGTGAGCGAACCAGGGTCATCATGACCCTCTTGTTGAAAAATGTACAAGGTGTTGTCACTTTATCGTATGCGTCAGCATTGGTTAAAATTTTGCCATTTCTCAAAAACTGTAAAAGCTACAGCTTTGAAACCTTGCACACTTGTTTGTCATCATTAGGGGACTATGTAGGCCAAGACCCATAACTCTGGTTTGCATTTTGTTTGAATTATGGCTTTTTTTGTACTTAGAAAATTTGAGTTTTATTGGTTAAAATTTTTGTTTAGTTCACCTTTTCTCAAAAACTGTAAGAGCTACAGCTTTAAAACATTGCACACTTGTTTATTGTCATTAGGGGACTACGTAGGCCTAGACCCATAACTCTGATTTGCATTTTGTCAGAATAATGGCGCTTTTTGTACTTAGAAAATTTGAGTTTATTGGTTAAAATTTTTGTTTAGGTCACCTTTTCTCAAAAACTATGAGAGCTACAGCATTGAAACTCTGCACATTCGTTTACCATCGTTCGATGACAATGTAGGTCAAGAACCATAACTCTAACCTGCATTTTGTCAGAATAATGGCCCTTTTTGTACTTAGAAAATCTGAACTGTAATTCCTTTCTTACATATTGTCCAGCACTTGCAGACAAGCGATTGCACCCGTAGGCGGTGCTCTTGTTTAAAAAAACAAAACAATACCACAAAAGTATATGATTCTACAGTTGGATGATTTTAGTTGTATATGAATTATTGTGTACAATACTTACAACAAGTTTTAATGGTATACTGGACCTAAATTTCATATTGAAAATATGAATAATTTCTACATATAGTTTATGTAAACACAAAATTAACATGTTTATGTGTATCAAGAGCACAAGTACTCTGTTGCTGGGCATATAGCCGCCTTGATGACCACCCGCGGTGATTTTACCAATACTTTTGCTCTTTGAAATTCTTTACATTTTATAGTCACCAGATAACCCACAACTTTTAAGTTAAATGCTTCTTTGAAATATTCAGACTTTGCCTATGATAATAAATAAATTTGGACATCATGTTTGTCTTTATAAAATCATTTTGTTTAGTTACAAAGAGATCATACTGATTATAAATTAAGCCCATGGATCAGTTTATAGTAAAACATTGTCTATGTTTTAAAGACCACATTTTCAACATGATCAGCATAGACTCAATGGTCAAAATGTTTGGCCTCATGAAATCTAGGTCAGACTGCAAAACCACTAGGTCATGTTTAATCTAAAACTGGGTCACTGGGTCAAGTTATAGAAAAAGCTTATTAACACTGTAGAGGTTAACAGAGTACAGCTTATAATCAAAGCTGGGACAGATTGAGTGAAAAATTGCATCACATGTTCAAAATTTAAGAAACTCATTTTCAACACTCCGGAGGCAACATTTTGTAGATCGCTGGGTTAACCTGCATAAAACCCTTTTTATCACACTTCCTACCAAGTATAATATAAAACTTTTTATTTTATGCTAACTAATGAAATACTGTATTCTATCAGTTAAATATTTTTTAATATATCTCATCACTCACACTGTGAAAATATGGAGTCTATATTTTCACACTGTGAGAGATACAGCTCCGATCTACTTGTACATTGTGTGAATTTTAAATTATTTGCTTAAAACAGGATGAAAATTGTAGTCGCACTTTGTTCATTATAGTATATTTCTCGATTCAAATTATTTTACTTAATGAGAATTTCATAAATGCAGCAAAAAATAAAATAAAATGGAACTTTATTTTGTGTACCTCTTTCTAACGTCACAACACGTCTGACGTCATGTGTGTTTATGCGAGCCTGTTTCCCGCGCTGAGATTAAAATTTGTTGCAAAGTGCACATCTCAGCGTAAAAAAAAGCATAAAATAAAAAGAAAATTTGTTTGTTTTGAGTGAATATGGAATATATCTCTGAGAAGTGAGATATATTCCATATTCACTCAAAACAAAAAAATATCCTCTATTTCCTAATGTTTGGCTTGATGAAATATAGGTCAAGTTGTCAAAAGACTGGGTCACATGGAAGTTGAAAGTAGATCACTATGTAAAATCTTTTAAAAGCCTTGTCAACACATTCTACCTACTCTACTTGAAACATAGTCTTAATGTTTGTTGTTTTGATATCTGGGTAATCTTTTTTACTCAGTTGAGGAAAACAACGCCTTTATGGCCCACTTATATAGGAACATTATGGCTTACACGAAAATTAAACCTTGCATTATTAGACTGATTTTAAATTTCACAAAATGTTGGTCACATGAAATTATCAGATGACATAGCAGCCCATAAGAAATTAAAGCAAAAAAAACAACACAACAACTAGTAAAGTTTGTTATTCCATTTCAGAAGGAAATAAAGAAGGAAGTAGAAAGCTTCTGCAAAAAAGTCCCTGAAGCATTTGAACAAGAATGTGATAGCATTATTGAACAATATGGTGGCAAAATTATTGATTTGCTTGTGAAAAAAGTTGATGCGCACCAGATATGTGTAGATATTGGACTTTGTGACAAAGTTTTGTCCATCTCCGAGGTTATGTCCCCTTATGACTCTCTCCCCATTGTTCAACAAGTCAGTGAAAAGAAAGGTAAGAATTGAATATTTTTTAAGTTCTGTTTCCATAAACTGTTTTCAATTACACATGCTCTTTTCCAGTTTCCTGTGCATTGGTCTCCCCATACTGTAAAGACTTAAAGAGACGTATGCCATCACAAGCATTTTATCAGACATCTTCCAATTTTTTCATTGTTTGATATTAGATTTCAGTACATGTAATTTGTTTTGTTTAGTATTTTCAAAATTTATAAGACAAGTATGGGTGATACAATGACCCATTTGGTTCTGAGACAACTTGAGGGTGAAAAGAATTGGAACCACTGCCTTACCTTTGCGTGATACCATAAGAGGGAACTAATAGGATCTGAACATTTGGTTTTGCTGTATATCTGTGATTCCAGAAGGTTTTATTCTACACGTCATATTTTTAGCTCACCTGTCACAAAGTGACAAGGTGAGCTTTTGTGATCGCGCGGTGTCCGTCGTCCGTGCGTGCGTCCGTCCGTAAACTTTTGCTTGTGACCACTCTAGAGGTCACATTTTTCATGGGATCTTTATGAAAGTTGGTCAGAATGTTCATCTTGATGATATCTAGGTCAAGTTTGAAACTGGGTCACGTGCCATCAAAAACTAGGTCAGTAGGTCTAAAAATAGAAAAACCTTGTGACCTCTCTAGAGGCCATATATTTCAAAAGATCTTCATGAAAATTGGTCAGAATGTTCACCTGGATGATATCTAGGTCAAGTTCGAAACTGGGTCACGTGCGGTCAAAAACTAGGTCAGTAGGTCTAAAAATAGAAAAACCTTGTGACCTCTCTAGAGGCCATATAATTACAAGATCTTCATGAAAATTGGTCAGAACGTTCACCTTGATGATATCTAGGTCAAGTTCGAAACTGGGTCACGTGCCTTCAAAAACTAGGTCAGTAGGTCAAATAATAGAAAAACCTTGTGACCTCTCTAAAGGCCATATTTTTCATGGGATCTGTATGAAAGTTGGTCTGAGTGTTCATCTTAATGATATCTAGGTCAAGTTCGAAACTGGGTCACGTGCCATCAAAAACTAGGTCAGTAGGTCTAAAAATAGAAAAACCTTGTGACCTGTCTAGAGGCCACATATTTCATGAGATCTTCATGAAAATTGGTCAGAATGTTCATCTTCATGATGTCTAGGTCAAGTTCGAAAGTGGGTCACGTGCCATCAAAAACTAGGTCAGTAGGTCAAATAATAGAAAAACCTTGTGACCTCTCTAGAGGCCATATTTTTCATGGGATCTGTATGAAAGTTGGTCAGAATGTTCATCTTGATGATATCTAGGTCAAGTTCGAAAGTGGGTCACATGCCCTCAAAAACTAGGTCAGTAGGTCAAATAATAGAAAAACCTTGTGACCTCTCTAAAGGCCATATTTTTCATGGGATCTGTATGAAAATTGGTCTGAATGTTCATCTTGATGATATCTAGGTCAAGTTCGAAACAGGGTCATGTGCAGTCAAAAACTAGGTCAGTAGGTCTAAAAACAGAAAAACCTTGTGACCTATCTAGAGGCCATACTTGTGAATGGATCTCCATAAAAATTGGTCAGAATGTTCACCTTGATGATATCTAGATCAAGTTTGAAACTGGGTCACGTGCCTTAAAAAACTAGGTCAGTAGGTCAAATAATAAAAAAACCTAGTGACCTCTCTAGAGGCCATACTTTTCATGGGATCTGTATGAAAGTTGGTCTGATAGTTCATCTTGATGATATCTAGGTCAAGTTTGAAACTGGGTCAACTGCGGTCAAAAACTAGGTCAGTAGGTCATAAATTATTAAAATCTTTTGACCTCTCTAGAGGCCATATTTTTCAATGGATCTTCATGAAAATTGATCTGAATGTTCACCTTGATGATATCTAGGTCAGTTTAGAAACTGGGTCACGTGCGGTCAAAAACTAGGCCAGTAGTTATAAAAATAGAAAAACCTTGTGACCTCTCTAGAGGCCATATTTTTCATGAGATCTTCATGAAAATTAGTGAGAATGTTCACCTTGATGATATCTAGATAAAGTTCAAAACAGGGTCACGTACCTTCGAAAACTAGGTCAATAGGTCAAATAATAGAAAAACCTTGTGACCTCTCTAGAGACCATATTTTTCAATGGATCTTCATGAAAATTGGTCAGAATTTTTATCTTGATAATACCTAGGTCAAGTTCAAAACTAGGTCACTATGTCAAATAATAGAAAAAACGATGTCATACTCAAAACTGGGTCATGTGGGAAGAGGTGAGCGATTCAGGACCATCATGGTCCTCTTGTTATCATACCTCAGAAGGGGCGTATTATGTTATGATGCCTGTGTCCGTCCGTTAGCAATTTTGTGTTCCCTCTGTAACACTTGAACCCTTTGAAGGATTTTAAATTTCAAAGAAACTTCACACAAATGTTCACATCGAGACGATATGCAGAGCGCATGTTCTGGATGGCTCGCTTCAAGGTCAGGGTCACACTTAGGGGTCAAAGGTCATGCCTTTGGGTGTATTACAATTGTTCCGCATTGCGCTGCTCTTGTTAGCTCGACTATTCAAAGAATAGTCTAGCTATTCTACTCACCCTGGCGTCGGCGTCGGCGTCACACCTTGGTTAAGTTTTTGCATGCAAGTATATACAGCTGTCATTTAAAGGCATATAGCTTTGAAACTTATTTATTCTTTTTCTAGGTCAATTACCAACCTCACTGGGTCAAGTTCCATAACTCTAACATGTATTTTGAGCAAATTATGCCCCTTTTTGGACTTAGAAAATTCTGGTTAAAGTTTTATATGCAAGTTACTATCTCCAAAACTAATGCAGATACTGAATTGAAAATTCACATGTGTCTTCGGGGTTATAAAACTAGTTGATAGCACCAAGTCCCATAACTCTGACCTTCATTTTGGCCAAATTATGCCCCCTTTTGGACTTAGAAAATTCTGGTTAAAGTTTTGCGTGCAAGTACATACAGCTATTACTAAAAGGCATATAGATTTGAAACTTATTATGTCTCCCCCAGGAGACATCTTGTTTTTGCCCTGTCCGTCCGTCCGTCTGTCCGTCCTTCCGTCCGTTCGTACCTCACACTTCATTTCCGAGCAATAACTGGAGAACCATTTGACCTAGAACCTTCAAACTTCATAGGGTTGTAGGGCTGCTGGAGTAGACGAGCCCTATTGTTTTTGGGGTCACTCTGTCAAAGGTCAAGGTCACAGGGGCCTGAACATTGAAAACCATTTCCGATCAATAACTAGAGAACCACTTGACCCAGAGTGTTGAATTTTCATAGGATGATTGGTCATGAAGAGTAGATGACCCCTATTGATTTTGGGGTCACTCCATCAAAGGTCAAGGTCACAGGGGCCTGAACATGGAAAACCATTTCCGATCAATAACTAGAGAACCACTTGACCCAGAATGTTGAAACTTCATAGGATGATTGTACATGCAAAGTAGATGACCCCTATCGATTTTGGGGTCACTCCATTAAAGGTCAAGGTCACAGGGGCCTGAACGTTGAAAACCATTTCTGGTCAGTAACTTGAGAACCACTTGACCCAGAATGTTGAAACTTAATAGGATGATTGGTCATGCAGAGTAGATGACCCCTAATGATTTTGGGGTCACTCTGTGAAAGGTCAAGGTCACAGGGGCCTGAACATTGAAAACCGTTTCCGGTCAGTAACTTGAGAACCACTTGACCCAGAATGATGAAACTTCATAGGATGATTGGTCATGCAGGGTAGATGACCCATAACGATTTTAGGGTCACTCTATTAAAGGTCAAGGCTACAGGGGCCTGAACATGGAAAACCATTTCCAATCAATAACATGAGAACCTCTCGACCCAGAATATTGAAACTTCATAAGATGATTGTTCATGCAGAGTAAATGACCCCTATTGTTTTTGGGGTCACTTCGTTAAAGGTCAAGGTCACAGAGGCCTGAACATTGATAACCAGTTCCGATCAATAACTTGAGAACCACTTGACCCAGAATGTTGAAACTTCATAGGATGATTGAACATGCCGAGTAGATGACCCCTATTGATTTTGAGGTCAGTCTATTAAAGGTCAAGGTCACAGTGGCCTGTTCATACACTTGATCAAAGGTCAAGGTCACAGGAGCCTGAACAGTGACTTGAGAACCACTAGGCCAAGAGTGTTGAAATTTAGCGGGATGACTGGACATGCCAAGTAGATGATCCCTATTGCAGCCAACCATCAGTGTCTCTTTGACTTTCGCTCCTGACCCCTATTGACTTTTTGCCTATAGGACTTTATATTGGGGGAGACATGCGCTTTTTTACAAAAGCATTTTCTAGTTTTTAGCTCACCTGTCACATAGTGACAAGGTGAGCTTTTGTGATCACCCTTCGTCCGTCGTCCGTCGTGTGTCCGTGCGTGCATCCGTCAACAATTTCTTGTCTGCACGATAGTGGTTTCATTTATGATTTTATTTCAACCAAACTTGCACACAACTTGTATCACCATAAGATCTCGGTTCCTTTCTTGAACTGGCCAGATCCCATTATGGGTTCCAGAGTTATGGCCCCTGAAAGGGCCAAAATCAGCTATTTTGACCTTGTCTGCGCAATAGCAGCTTTATTTATGATTTGATTTTTACCAAACTGGCACACAACTTGTATCACCATAAGATCTTGGTTCCTTTCTTGAACTGGCCAGATCCCATAATGGGTTCCAGAGTTATGGCCCCTGAAAGGGCCAGAATTAGCTATTTTGACCTTGTCTGCACAATAGCAGCTTCATTTATGATTTGATTTTAACCAAACTTGCACACAACTTGTATCACTATAAGATCTTGATTCCTTTCTTGAACTGGCTAGATTCCATTATGGGTTCCAGAGTTATGGCCCCTGAAAGGGCCAGAATTAGCTATTTTGACCTTGTCTGCACAATAGCAGCTTCATTTATGATTTGAATTTAATCAAACTTGCACAAAACTTGTGTTGCCATAAGATCTCAGTTCCTTTGTTGAACCGGCCAGATCCCATAATGGGTTCCAGAGTTATGGCCCCTGAAAGGGCCAAAATTAGCTATTTTGACCTTGTCTGCACAATAGCAACTTCATTTATGATTTGATTTTAACCAAACTTGCACACAACTTGTATCACCACAAGATCTTGGTTCCTTTCTTGAACTGGCCAGATTCCATCATGGGTTCCAGAGTTATGGCCCCTTGAAGGTCCAAAATTGGCTATTTTGGCTTTTGCAGCCATATAGAGACTTCATTTATGGTTTTATTTGATACAAACTTCCAAAATATCTTCAACAACAATAAATCTTGGATTCCATGACAAATCAGATCCAATCGTAGGTTCCAGAGTTATTTTATATCTGATTACCTCCCCTGATTGTAGTCAAAATGGATTTATATCAGTAAGTACTTATAGACTTATTTGAAATTTCATTATTATCATTAGTTGGACTTAGTCAATCAGGGTAGATAACTGTGGACTGATTTTATGTCAAATTACCTCCCTTTATTTCAAATTAAAATGGGTATATCTCCGTAACTAATGAAGATACTGATCTGAAATTTCATTTCTGTCAACAGATTTATTTGGCAGATCCTTCTTTTGTTCACTTACAATAATTTTCTTTTTAATTACTTCCCTTTGACGTTAATATAAATAGCTTATTTTTAGTAACTTTTTTATTATTGGCCGTAGGGAAAAACCGAGACCACTTTTCTGTGGTACAACATGGATGGTACCTCCAATTTTTAGGTGTATTTTGACATATCTGTACCTTGTAAGAATTTTTTTTTCTTTTTGGTTAAATTTCTTTCCTTTGTTTTTCCTGTCCTTTGGACTTAGATATTTTTTCTGAGGACCTTCTTGTCCTCAAGTGCAATGATAACAGGTGAGCGATATAGGGCCATCATGGCCCTCTTGTTTCTTTTTCTAGACCAATTACCTACCTCACTGGGTCAAGTCCCATAACTCTGACATGTAGTTTGGTCAAATTATGCCCCTTTTGGACTTGGAAAATTCTGGTTAAAATTTTGCGTGCAAGTACATACAGCTATTACTAAAAGGCATATAGATTTGAAACTTATTTTTTCTTTTTCTAGATCAATTACCTACCTCACTGGGTCAAGTCCCATAACTCTGACATTTATTTTGGGCAAATTATGCCCCTTTTGGACTTAGAAAATCCTGGTTAAAGTTTTACATGCAAGTTACTATCTCCAAAACTACTACAGATATTAAATTGAAACTTCACATGTGTCTTCGGGGTTATAAAACTAGTTGATAGAATCAAGTCCCATAACTCTGACATGTATTTTGGGCAAATTATGCCCCCTTTTGGACTTAGAAAATCGTGGTTAAAGTTTTGCATGCAAGTACATACTGCTATTACCAAAAGGCATATAGCTGTGAAACTTTTTTTTTTTTTCTAGGTCAATTACCAACTTCACTGGGTCAAGTTCCATAACTCTTAACATGTATTTTGAGCAAATTATGCCCCCTTTTGGACTTAGAAAATTCTTGTTAAAGTTTTACATGCAAGTTACTATCCCCAGAACTAATGCAGATATTGAATTGAAACTTAACATGTTTCTTCGGGGTTATAAATCTAGTTGATAGCATCAAGTCCCATAACTCTGATATGCATTTTGGTCAAATTATGTCCCCTTTCGAACTTAAAACTCTTTTGATATTTAACATTTTGGGTAATCATTTCCTGCTTCTGTGACAATATTTCGAATAGTCGAGCTTGGCTGTCTTACGGACAGCTCTTGTTTTGATGTGTTTAATACCTGTTACTGTGTGTGTGCACCGTAAAATCAAATCATATTTGAATTTTTATATGACAGTCATGTGGTTTTCATTGTCACATGTTATTTGTGATGGATGTGGATAATGAACCATTGGGGTAAGTCATCGCCTGATCCGACAACTTAAAAACATTCAGCTATAATTTGGTGCCTTGTTTAATCTGTTCCATTCTATCATTGTTATAGAATCGGAAAGTGTGGGAAATGAAGTGGAATGTGAGGCTTGTAAATACATTATGACCTACTTGGATAAAGAGCTGCAGAAAAACAGAACAGAGGTAAGTAAAACTGCAATATACTGTTGATTTGCTGGCTTACATTCTAATGTGATAATATGCTGTTGATTTGGTTATACCCAGATATGTTGATCCACTGTTCATTTAAGTTAAACTCAACAAGAGAAGTACACTGTTGATTTGATTACACTTGACTATGACAGAAAACTGTTTGATTGGGTGACAATCAACTGTGGCAGTAAACTGTTGGTTTGGTTACACTTAACTAGGGCAATATACTGTTGCTTAGGTTACAATTGACAAGGGAAATATACTGTTGCTTGGGTTACAATTGACTAGGGCAATATACTGTTTCTCGGTTACAATTGACTAGGGCAATATACAGTTGCTTGGGTTACAATTGACTAGGGCAATATACTGTTGCTTGGGTTACAATTGACAAGGGAAATATACTGTTGCTTGGGTTACAATTGACTAGGGCATTATACTGTTGCTTGGGTTACAATTGACTAGGGCAATATACTGTTGCTTGGGTTACAGTTGACTAGGGCAATATACTGTTGCTTGGGTTACAATTGACTAGGGCAATATACTGTTGCTTGGGTTACAATTGACTAGGGCAATATATTGTTGCTTGGGTTACAGTTGACCAGGGCAATATACTGTTGCTTGGGTTACAGTTGACCAGGGCAATATACTGTTGCTTGGGTTACAATTGACTAGGGCAATATACTGTTGCTTGGGTTACAATTGACTAGGGCAATATATTGTTGCTTGGGTTACAGTTGACCAGGGCAATATACTGTTGCTTGGGTTACAATTGACAGGGCAGTATACTGTTGCTTGGTTTACAATGGACTAGGGCAATATACTGTTGCTTCGGTTACAATTGACTAGGGCATTATACTGTTGCTTGGGTTACAATTGACTAGGGCAATATACTGTTGCTTGGGTTACAGTTGACTAGGGCAATATACTGTTGCTTGGGTTACAATTGACTAGGGCAATATACTGTTGCTTGGGTTACAATTGACTAGGGCAATATATTGTTGCTTGGGTTACAGTTGACCAGGGCAATATACTGTTGCTTGGGTTACAATTGACAGGGCAGTATACTGTTGCTTGGTTTACAATGGACTAGGGCAATATACTGTTGCTTGGGTTACAATCGACTAGGGCAATCTACTGTTGCTTGGGTTACAATCGACTAGAGCAATATACTTTTGCTTGGTTTACAATCGACTAGGGCAATATACTGTTGCTTGGGTTACAATCGACTAGGGCAATATACTGTTGCTTGGGTTACACTCGACTAGTGCAATATACTGTTGCTTGGGTTACAGTCGACTAGGGCAATATACTGTTGCTTGGGTTACAGTCGACTAGGGCAATATACTGTTGCTTGGGTTACAGTCGACTAGGGCAATATACTGTTGCTGGGGTTACAGTCGACTAGGGCAATATACTGTTGCTTGGGTTACAATGGACTAGGGCAATATACTGTTGCTTGGGTTACAGTCGACTAGGGCAATATACTGTTGCTTGGGTTACAGTCGACTAGGGCAATATACTGTTGCTTGGGTTACAGTCGACTAGGGCAATATACTGTTGCTTGGGTTACAGTCGACTAGGGCAATATACTGTTGCTTGGGTTACAGTCGACTAGGGCAATATACTGTTGCTTGGGTTACAATAGACTTGGGCAATATACTGTTGCTTGGGTTACAGTTGACTAGGGCAATATACTGTTGCTTGGGTTACAGTTGACTAGGGCAATATACTGTTGCTTGGGTTACAGTTGACTAGGTCAATATACTGTTGCTTGGGTTACAGTTGACTATGGCAATATACTGTTGCTTGGGTTACAATTGACTAGGGCAATAAACTGTTGCTTGGGTTACAATTGACTAGGGCAATATACTGTTGCTTGGGTTACAATTGACTAGGGCAGTATACTGTTGCTTGGGTTACAGTTGACTAGGGCAATATACTGTTGCTTTGGTTACAATTGACTAGGGCAATATACTGTTGCTTGGGTTACAGTTGACTAGGGCAATATACTGTTGCTTGGGTTACAGTTGACTAGGATAATATACTACTGATTGGGTTACAGTTGACTAGGGCAATATACTGTTGCTTGGGTTACAGTTGACTAGGGCAATATACTGTTGCTTGGGTTACAGTTGACTAGGATAATATACTACTGATTGGGTTACAATTGACTAGGGCAATATACTGTTGCTTGGGTTACAGTTGACTAGGGCAATATACTGTTGCTTTGGTTACAATTGACTAGGGCAATATACTGTTGCTTGGGTTACAGTTGACTAGGGCAGTATACTGTTGCTTGGGTTACAATTGACTAGGGCAATATACTGTTGCTTGGGTTACAGTTGACTAGGATAATATACTACTGATTGAGTTACAGTTGACTAGGGCAATATACTGTGAAGTGGGTTACACTCAACTATGGTAATACACTCTTAATTGGGTTACACTCAAACCAGGGCAATTTTCTGTTGATTGGATAGCTTCCAACTATGGCAAAATACAGCTGATAGGGGTAAACTGAATTCGGACATTTTTTTTTTTGGAATTGTTTACACTTGGCTAGGGCATAATACCTCTGACTGGGTATCAGGGTAATATACATTTCCTGGGTAATACAAGTGCAATATGCTGTTGATTGTGTTACACCTGACTGGGGCAATAAACTATTGACTTGGCTACATTTGAGTAGGGCAATACGCTGTTGATTGGGTTACACCTGACTGGGGCAATAAACTATTGACTTGGCTACATTTGAGTAGGGCAATATGCTGTTGATTGGGTTACACTTGACTGGGGCAATAAACTATTGACTTGGCTACATTTGAGTAGGGCAATATGCTGTTGATTGAGTTACACTTGACTAGGGTATCGTAAGTTAATTGGGATACACACGACTTGGACAGTGTACATTTGATTTGGTTACAACCAACTAAGATAACGTAAGTTGATTGGGTTACTTTTGATCAGGGCATTATCCTGTTGATTACTTGACTTTGTTAAGAGACTGCTGACGGGAAGATTAAATTTTCACTTAATATTTATGTGTTCCTTAACTTTTAAACAGTATGGAATTTTAAGCAGAATCGTATTGGAACAAAGGTACTAATAACATGTTTTCTGACTACCTATTTGTGGAATAAAAGTTTAAAAAAACAACAGTTTATGGTAAAATAATTCTTTTGTGAATCTTCAAAGATTTTAATGACATAGCAGCTGCTTAATGGTGGGCTACAGATGCTTTCATGCAAATCATTGTATACTGTTAAAGAATTGGGGTTGCCTGCCATACAGATTTAGAAAATGTGGTACCTTGCAATTTTATATTATTATGTTTTATAGTGAGAGGAATTGGGTCTGTGGGTTTGTCAGATACAGATACAGATTTAATTGATTTAGAGTGCAAATATATTCTACGTGTTTCTCAAATATTATGCAATGATGTGAAAAATTTGCTGTGAAATAGCAAGGATTATTCCTGTGTTTTGACTTTGTACGTAAATAACTGAAATATGCAATTAACAGTATGCAATTAAGTGGAATCTGTACCACCCTTTCCCTTCTAGACCTCAGTACGACTTATAAGGCACTAAGTTTGTTTGAAGTCATAATATATAACAGCAAACATACTTTACCTGACTTTCTCCTTCATTTTACAGGAGAACATTAAAGCTGCTTTGAAGGAAATATGTTCAAAATTATCAGATCAAACCCTGACAGCACAATGTACAAAACTTGTTACTAAATATGCACAGACAATTATCAACTTCTTGCTCCTAGCTGAAAGCCCTGATAAAATCTGTAAGGAATTGACTCTTTGTCCTGCTGGGGTCAAGAAACTCCCTGAGCCTGTACACATCAAACTTCTCAAGGACTCAAAAGGTATGTTTAAGTACTGTACACGGTAAGTATTTTTTTCCATGGCTAAAATCCATTTACTAAATGCATATATATTATGGTTTAATTCGGCAATATTGCAGTTCAACAGAGACTGCCAAATCTGAGCAATTATACGTCACCTCAACGCAACAAAGTCGTATCTTATTATAAATTTATATAGAGATACGACTTTGTTGCGTTGAGGTGACGATTTATTATACCATGTTAATGGTAAAACCATATTTTTTACTCTTTTTACCATTATTGTTATGAAAGGGGGTGGTTTTCTTTTAATATGATATGTTAGCAGAATCAGTTTGTTATACCCCCACCATAAATTTGGGGGGTGGGGGGGCTATATGGGAGTCAGTTTTATCGCGTCGCGTCCTGTCCCGTCCCTTCGCGTTTCATTATATCTCAGTTATTACTAAATGGATTTGATTCAAACTTAAAATAGATGTTCCACCTTATCATCCACATCATGTGACATGAGGTGCATAACTCTTACCCCAATTTTTAATGAATTATGCCCCCTTTACTTAGAATTTAAGGTTAATTTTGATGCATTTTCACTGTATCTCAGTTATTACTAAATGGATTTGATTCAAACTTAAAACAGATGTTCCACCTTATCACCCACATCATGTGACACAAGGTGCATAACTCTGACATCAATTTTTCATGAATTATGCCCCCTTTTACTTAGAATTTAAGGTTAATTTTGATGCATTTTCACTATATCATTCTGATTGGCTTAGAGCCAAAGGGAAGTAACCTTTTTTAGCTCACCTGTCACAAAGTGACAAGGTGAGCTTTTGTGATCGCGCAGCGTCCGTCCGTCCGTGCATCCGTGCGTAAACTTTTGCTTGTGACCACTCTAGAGGTCACATTTTTCATCGGATCTTTATGAAAATTGGTCAGAATGTTTACCTTGATGATATCTAGGTCAAGTTCGAAACTGGGTCACGTGCGATCAAAAACTAGGTCAGTAGGTCTAAAAATAGAAAAACCTTGTAACCTCTCTAGAGGCCATATATTTCTCAAGATCTTCATGAAAATTGGTCAGAATGTTCACCTTGATGATATCTAGGTCAAGTTCGAAACTGGGTTACGTGCCGTTAAAAACTAGGTCAGTAGGTCAAATAATAGAAAAACCTTGTGACCACTCTAGAGGTCAAATTTTTCATGGGGTCTTTATGAAAATTGGTCAGAATGTTCACCTTGATGATATCTAGGTCAAGTTCGAAACTGGGTTACGTGCGGTCAAAAACTAGGTCAGTAGGTCTAAAAATAGAAAAACCTTGTGACCTCTCTAGAGGCTATATATTTTAAAGATCTTCATGAAAATTGGTCAGAATGTTCACCTTGATGATATCTAGGTCAAGTTCGAATCTAGGTCACGTGCCATCAAAAACTAGGTCAGTAGGTCAAATAATAGAAAAACCTTGTGACCTCTCTAAAGGCCAATTTTTTCATGGGATCTGTATGAAAGTTGGTCTGAATGTTTACCTTGATGATATCTAGGTCAAGTTTGAAACTGGGTCATGTGCGGTCAAAAACTAGGTCAGTAGGTCTAAAAATAGAAAAACCTTGTGACCTCTTTAGAGGCCATACTTTTGAATGGATCTTCATAAAAATTGGTCAGAATGCTCATCCTGATGATATCTAGGTCAAATTTGAAACTTGGTCACGTGCACTCAAAAAGTAGGTCAGTAGGTCAAATAATGAAAAAACCTTGTGACCTCTCTAGAGGCCATATTTTTCATGGGATATGTATGAAAGTTGGTCTGACTGTTCATCTTGATGATATATAGGTCAAGTTTGAAACTTGGTCAGCTGCGGTCAAAAACTAGGTCAGTAGGTCTAAAATTAGAAAAATCTTTTGACCTCTCTAGAGGCCATATTTTTCAATAGATCTTCATGAAAATTGGTCTGAATGTTCACCTTGATGGTATCTAGGTAAGTTTTGAAACTGGGTCACATGCGGTCAAAAACTAGGCCAGTAGGTATAAAAATAGAAAAACCTTGTGACCTCTCTAGAGGCCATATTTTTCATGAGATCTTCATGAAAATTAGTGAGAATGTTCACCTTGATGATATCTAGGTCAAGTTCAAAACAGGGTCACGTACCTTTGAAAACTAGGTCAATAGGTCAAATAATAGAAAAACCTTGTGACCTCTGTAGAGGCCATATTTTTCAATGGATCTTCATGAAAATTGGTCAGAATTTTTATCTTGATGATATCTAGATCAAATTCAAAACTGGGTCACATGAGCTCAAAAACTAGGTCACTATATCAAATAATAGAAAAAACGACGTCATACTCAAAACTGGGTCATGTGGGAACAGGTGAGCGATTCAGGACCATCATGGTCCTCTTGTTTAACTTTTGTACTGAGTTACTTCCCCTAGTCTATTTTTAGAAATTCTATTTTTAGATTTTGGGTACTTTTTAGCTCACCTGTCACAAAGCGACAAGGTGAGCTTTTGTGATCGCGAGACGTCCGTCCGTCCGTAAACTTTTGCTTGTCACCACTCTAGAGGTCACATTTTTTGTGGGATCTTTATGAAAGTTGGTCAGAATGTTCATCTTGATGATATCTAGGTCAAATTCGAAACTGGGTTACGTGCCTTCAAAAACTAGGTCAGTAGGTATAAAAATAGAAAAACCTTTTGACCTCTCTAGAGGCCATATATTTCACAAGATATTCATGAAAATTGGTCAGAATGTTCACTTTGATGATATCTAGGTCAAGTTCGAAACTGGGTCACGTGCCATCAAAAACTAGGTCAGTAGGTCTAAAAATAGAAAAACCTTGTGACCTCTCTAGAGGCCATATATTTCACAAGCTCTTCATGAAAATTGGTCAGAACGTTCAACTTGATGATATCTAGGTCAAGTTCGAAACTGGGTCACGTGCAATCAAAACTAGGTCAGTAGGTCAAATAATAGAAAAACCTTGTGACCTCTCTAAAGGCCATATTTTTCATGGGATCTGTATGAAAGTTGGTCTGAATGTTCATCTTGATGATATTTAGGTCAAGTTCGAAACTGGGTCACGTTCGGTCAAAAACTAGGTCAGAAGGTCTAAAAATAGAAAAACCTTGTGACCTCTCTAGAGGCCATATATTTCATGAGATCTTCATGAAAATTGGTCAGAATGTTCACCTTGATGATATCTAGGTCAGGTTTGAAAGTGGGTCACGTGCCATCAAAAACTAGGTCAGTAGGTCAAGTAATAGAAAAACCTTGTGACCTCTCTAAAGGCCATATTTTTCATGGGATCTGTATGAAAGTTGGTCTGAATGTTCATCTTGATGATATCTAGGTCAAGTTCAAAACAGGGTCATGTGCGGTCAAAAACTAGGTCAGTAGGTCTAAAAATAGAAAAACCTTGTGACCTCTCTAAAGGCCATACTTTTTAATGGATCTTCATGAAAATTGGTCAGAATATTCACCTTGATGATATCTAGGTCAGATATGAAACTGGGTCACGTGCCATTAAAAACTAGGGCAGTAGGTCAAATAATAAAAAAACCTTGTGACCTCTCTAGAGGCCATATTTTTTATGGGATCTGTATGAAAGTTGGTCTTAGTATTCATCTTGATGATATCTAGATAAAGTTTGAAACTGGGTCAACTGCGATCAAAAACTAGGTCAGTAGGTCTAAAAATAGAAAAACCTTTTGACCACTCTAGAGGCCATATTTTTTAATGGATCTTCATGAAATTTGGTCAGAATGTTCACTTGATGATATCTAGATAAAGTTTGAAACTGGGTCACGTGTGGTCAAAAACTAGGTCAGTAGGTATAAAAATAGAAAAACCTTGTGACCTCTCTAGAGGCCATATTTTTCATGGGATCTGTATGAAAGTTGGTCTGAATATTCATCTTGATGATATCTAGGTCAAGTTTGAAACTGGGTCAACTGCGGTCAAAAACTAGGTCAGTAGGTCTAAAAATAGAAAACATTTTGACCACTCTAGAGACCATATTTTTTAATGGATCTTCATGAAAATTTGTCTGAATGTTCACCTTGATGATATCTAGGTAAAGTTTGAAACTGGGTCACGTGTGGTCAAAACTAGGTCAGTAGGTATAAAAATAGAAAAACCTTGTGACCTCTCTAGAGGCCATACTCTTCATGAGATCTTCATGAAAATTGGTGAGAATGTTCACCTTGATAATATCTAGGTCAAGTTCAAAACTGGGTCATGTGCCTTTAAAAACTAGGTCATTAGGTCAAACAATAGAAAAACCTTGTGACCTCTCTAGAAGCCATATTTTTCAATGGATCTTCATGAAAATTGGGTCATGTGGAGACAGGTGAGCGATTCAGGACCATCATGGTCCTCTTGTTTACGTTTTAGATTATTCTAAGTATTTTTAAAATTTCTTATAGTTGCCATTTTTCTGTGACAAGACCGTATTATAGGGGTATAAGTCACTCCTGTAACAGTTCTAGTTATATTCTATGGTTTGAACTGTGACTCATAACAGAGTTACCTATCCAAATCTACTACCCTGATGGCTATATACCAATAAAAGAAATTGTTCTTTGTTTCATTCAAAATTCAGCTACTTCAGATCAGTTTTGATACAGTTTCTAGATTTTCACTCTTGTCGTAGACCTATTTTCCACAAGATATCCATACATTTACTTCAAGAAAACAAAAAGAAAAAGGGGTGTTTAAATAGTATGCAGTGCAATGCAAGTCAGCTGAAGTCAGGTACCCTCATATTGCTGCATTTCAGAAAGCTGTCCGCAGAATAAACACCCTACTTTCGTTTTCAAGTAAACAACTAAAAAACGTGAATATCAGCATGAAAAGTGTCATGTAAAATACATTCTACGAGTGAAATAATGCCCATTTGGGCCCCGGTTTATGCGCAATTGCACTAAAAATGGAAAAATTAGGATCTGTTTATTAGGGACTTTTTTTCGACTACACCATGGAAGCACATTTTTGACCGAATTACTGCTATATAACCTGAAATTATAACCATCCTAATTATCTCCCTAAGCTAGAAAAACAGTAGTAAATAATGATGTGTCAAAGAAGTACAATCGTATGAAAATAGAAAATGTGAAAGGTTCATGTATGAAGTTTGAATTATTTGTTGTTGTTTTTTTTTTCAGAAACATTAACATCTACAGCAGCAGGTCCTTTTTGTGTGATATGTGAATATGTTATCGAGAAACTTGATGATGTTTTGAAGGGAAACAGATCTGAAGTGAGTTCAGTTGTATCAGTTATATTTTTCAGCTAGCATTGACATACTTCATGTTACAGCATGCTGGGAAACTAGATGGTAATGAACCCAACAGTTCTGATCACTGCTGAAATTTCATGTGCTAGTAAAGGACCGTAGTAGTTTTAATTACAGTCGAACCTGTTATGGGGGCAACCTCTCAGTCAAGGCCATAAAAACTTAACCTGCAATGATTGGTCATTATTTCTTTTTGTATTTAACCATAAACTGTAGTTTTACCTAACTTTAATGACCACTTGTTTACAGACCATTTTATGCTCATCTAACCCTAAGGAGTAGGAGTAAGCTGCCAGTATAGGTGGTTGGTCCACAGTCTTGGTTCACCATTTATATTTCAACATATCATAAGAGGCTACTGGCCAGAATGACACTAGGCGAGTCTGTAGCATCCTGGCATGGAACTTTGTCATGTTAGTTCAAGTTGTCTTGCTTGATTGAACTTTGGGACTTCCACAGTTTATACTCATGCAGTTTCTATATTGGTAAATAAAACAAAGTTGTTATTTATCTTAAATATTCTTACTGGCCTTTACAACACCAAAATGAATAGTCTGACTAGATAAGATAATAACATTTTATTTTGATTATTTTATCTATCTCTATGGCCAAAGAATTACTGGGCTAAATGTTAGACAATTATATATTTTACAGGCTGCCATAAAATCAGCCCTAGACAAAGTGTGCTCCCTCCTACCTGACACAATCAGTGGTGAATGTGATGAATTTGTGAACCAATACAGCAACATTATAATACAGCTGTTAGTCAACGAGATAGATCCTACAACAATCTGTACAATACTCAGCTTATGTTCAACAAAAACTGTGTCACCATTAGCAACATTGGTAAAAATCCTACCAGAAAAAGCAACAGGTAAGTATTTGAAAAAACAAATATAGTGATCAGATTGATAAATAATCTTTTTTTTTACTGTCAGATCAGATATTTTTCACTACTGGTTGGGAGCCAGTATCCGGACAGGACCAGTTTCCAGACACATGTAATAACCGCTTTATTTCGTTGTTATTCAGGTAATTGTTGTACCCCCCGACAACAAAGTTGTAAGGGGGGTATACTGGTTTCAGGTTGTCTGTCTGTCTGTCGTCTGTCCGTAGCTGCAATCTTGTGCGCACCATCTCTCCTTATCCCCTTGACAGAATTTAATGAAACTTCACACAAGTGATCAGTACCAACAGTAGTTGTGCATGGTGCATGTTAGGTTCTTTTAGAAAAAACATTTGCAGAGTTATGGGACTTTGTTTTTTTGTTACTATACTATATACATAGACACAATCTTGTGCGCACCATCTCTCCTCATCCCCTTCACACAATTTAATGAAACTTCACACAAGTGATCAGTACCAACAGTAGTTGTGCATGGGACATGTTAGGTTCTTTTAGAAAAAAAAATTGCAGAGTTATGGGACTTTGTTTTTTTGTTACTATACTATATACATAGACACAATCTTGTGCGCACCATCTCTCCTCATCCCCTTGACACAGTTTAATCAAACTTCACACAAGTGATCAGTAACAACAGTAGTTGTGCATGGGGCATGTTAGGTTCTGTCAGAAAAAAAATTTGCAGAGTTATGGGACTTTGTTTTTTTGTTACTATACTATATACATAGACACAATCTTGTGCGCACCATCTCTCCTCATCCCCTTGACACAATTTAATGAAACTTCACACAAGTGATCAGTAACAACAGTCGTTGTGCATGGGGCATGTTTGGTTCTTTCAGCGACAAAAATTGCAGAGTTATGGCACTTTGTTTCTTGTTAACATACTATGTACATACAGTCTGCATATGCAATCTTGTGCGTGCCTAATCTACCAAACCCTTGCACACAATTTAATGAAACTTCACACAAGTGATCAGTACCAACCCTAGTTGTGCATGGTGCATGTTACATTCTTTTAGATAAATATTCTGCATAGTTATGGCACTTTGTTTTTTGTTACTATACTGTATACATACAGTCTATATACATACAGTCTACATAATTATGCAATATTGTGTGCATCAAATTGCAATGTACTGTGTCAGTGCATGCGGGGGGTACATTCCTCACCTTAAGTGATAGCTCTAGTTTCATCTAGATCATTTAGATGTTTGTTCTTCATGTCTACAACAAACCACTATATTACAAGTCTGTATAATGTTACATTTTATGATGATACCTCATCTGTGTTTACAAAACAACTTGCTGTCTTAATGGGGCATGAAGATAGCATTGCGCATGCGCAGTAGTTTACACTTGGCGAGGTATCAAGTGTGGAAGAAATAATTAAACTACATATTGATTGTCTGCTGACATGTACTACTTTTAATTTCATGGTAATAGTTACATAAAATGCAGGGCTGTTGATTTTTGCACTAATTTTATTCTATATCTATTGGAATTATCAAGAATTCGTGTTAGGCGAAATTCAAGTTTTTTAATGTCAGCCTCTGTTTGCTTTCGTAGCTGCTATTGAACGTCTGGTTATGTTTCATATGCATTTTTGGAGAGATTTATGATAATGAAATGTGTAAAAATAGTTTAATTACTTATCTCGATATCAAAATAACAGCAAAACATCATCAAAATATTTGTCCGGATACTGGTTTACCTCACGGGGAAAATAACTTCTTTTTGTGACCCCATTTGAGGCCCCATGGAACCCATATTTTACGTCACAATGCGATGCTGATTACAACATCGGATGCAGAAGGAGCTGAAGTTTGTGCAGTGTGGGCTTCATTTACATTGAAGATTTTTTTAGGAAATAATGGAGTCGAAATATGAAAATGTGTCCGGCTACTGGTTCCCAACCAGTAGAGTAAAAGTTTTGTATTCTTAACTTGGAAAAGGTGTTATAGGTAGAATGTTCACCATTTATGGTCAACTTATGAAGTTTGGAGAGAATAGTCAAGTTTTTTTCATGAATACATATAAGAGTTATTTTCACCGCCAGGTATGAGTGGCTTTAAGCCACAAGTTTAATATAATTTTTATATACCATGAGATGAAAATAAAAACCATATTTGTGACAAGCACTTGTATTTTACTGTTCATTATATACTCCAGTGGTTGAAAAACATCATTTGTTTATATTTTGAACTATCGACAGCAACAATACCTTTTCTGTGCGGCCTGTATTAAGTCCTATTTTTGAAATGTATGAAAAGATATAAAAAATTGCTGCTTCGTCAAAGATATGTAACAGAATGTTAAGCTGTACTGTTGCAGTTCCCTATAATAGTTCCACAAATGATTGCTCTTTCAAATTGCGGGCATCTCAAATAGAAAGTGAAACAATGTATTGCATAATATTAATTTGTAGTCAACACAGAAGATACCTGAATAATATTTTGGCAAATAATTGCGATTTAAAGTTAACTTAAATTTTTAAAAAAATCTCAAAACCATTTACTTTCAGAAGTTTGTCATATATGTTGTCGTAAATTCTCATATTTGGTTCCGATTGAACATTAAAATTTTTATGGTATATTACTTTCTTAATTGTAAACAATGATCTCATTTGTATGCCATTACATACATGTAATCATGGTTTTTCTCATATGAGTGATAATATCCTTTCACAGCTAATGAAGCTGTATTGTACCAATACATCAAACATTTAACATCTCAGATTGATCCAAGCATTAATTATCTGAGAAATGATTTAGAATAAACTTTTATAGTATACCTATATAAATTTTATAAAAAAATCGACTTGTATTTCACAAGTAAATATGAATAGGCAGAAAAAAATTTGTATTGTACCTTTTGTATTATATGTTGCCGGACTGCCTTCATTAATATGCATGACCTGACACAGTTCTATAAATAGCACACATAAAACTTTTCTAAGTTCCATTTTAACATCAATAAACATTGAAGATTTCATTCAATAACAAAACAACAAACAAAAAGGTGGAGGTGTATAATAAAAGAGTCATTATAACAGTAGTTCGATCTGGGATTTTGTATTCGGCTCTCATGGATTTTTCAAGGTCGAATCACACTCGGCGCTTGCGCGCTTTGTGGGATCCGATCTGGCCAAAATCCACTCGAGCTGAATACAGCATCCCAGATCGAGCTACTATTATAGTAACCCTATTGTATTTACTAGTATGAAGAAGTTTTAGAAGCAAGAATGAAAAACACTTGGCAGAATCTTTGATTATTAGTCCAATATGTGGATAGAACTTTTCTAGATGTCATATAAGTATTTTGACATACTCTTGTAAAATACGCTTAGAAAGTTTACAGAAAAAATCAAATGTGCTTGAAAAAGAAACAAACATTTAACTGTTGATTCCTTGTGGCCCTTTTATGATTATACTTTATTCTTAGAACTATACCTGTCATTGCTTCAAAAAAGATTTTGTTTGGACATAGAAGTAGTATTAACATAGAAGTCAGTTATTTCATTTGTTATGTTTTCAAGCATTGGACAAACTGAAATCCAGTGGAGAATGTGTAATATGCGAATTTGTGATGAAAGAGTTAGACAGCATTCTTGAAGATAACAGTACACAGGTAAGTGGTTAGAGTTCTATGTCTGGCATTAGAAAGAAATGTTGAATCCTTGAAAATCTCTCTGTATATATATATTAATTATTTTAGGTTTTCTTTTATTATGCCCCCGAAGGGAGGCATATAGTTTTTGAACCGTCTGTCCTTCTTTCCGCAATTTTCGTGTCCGGTCCATATCTTTGTCATCCATGGATGGATTTTCAAATAACTTGGCATGAATGTGTACCACAGTAAGACGACGTGTCGCGCGCAAGACCCAGGTCCGTAGCTCAAAGGTCAAGGTCACACTTAGACGTTAAAGGTCATTTTTCATGATAGTGCATTGATGGGCATGTCCGATCCATATCTTTGTCATCCATGAATGGATTTTCAAGTAACTAAGCATAAATGTGTGGCACAGTAAGACGACGTGTCGCGCGCAAGACCCAGGTCTGTAGCTCAAAGGTCAAGGTCACACTTAGACGTTAAAGGTCATATTTCATGATAGTGCATTGATGGGCGTGTCCAGTCCATATCTTTGTCATCCATGGATGGATTTTCAAATAACTTGGCATGAATGTGTACCACAGTAAGACGACGTGTCGTGTGCAAGATCCAGATCCGTAGCTCAAAAGTCAAGGTCACACTTAGACGTTAAAGGTCATATTTCATGATAGTGCAATGATGGGCATGTCCGGTCCATATCTCTGTCATTCATGCATGGATTTTAAAATAACTACGCATGAATGTGTGGTACAGTAAGACGACGTGTCGCGCGCAAGACCCAGGTTCGTAGGTCAAAGGTCCTAAACTCTAACATCGGCCATAACTATCCATTCAAAGTGTCATCGGGGGCATGTGTCATCCTTTGGAGACAGCTCTTGTTTTTCGACTAATTTCAACCTTAAATGGCCTTCATCAGCAATGTGATAAAGATACATATGCTACACAATTACTAAAGTACAAAACAGGAATACTTGTCATGTGATGAAAAGTCTAAAAGTAGAATTGGAATTAATTGTCACTGTTTAACTTGTTGTTCTTTTTTAGCTCACCTGTCACATAGTGACAAGGTGAGCTTTTGTGATCACCCTTCGTCCGTCCGTCCGTCTGTCAACAATTTCTTGTCTGCACGATAGTGGTTTCATTTATGATTTTATTTTAACCAAACTTGCACACAACTTGTATCACCATAAGATCTCGGTTCCTTTCTTGAACTGGCCAGATCCCATATAAATGACAAATCAGATCCAATCGTAGTTTCCAGAGTTATTTTATATCTGATTACCTCCCCTGATTGTAGTCAAAATGGATTTATATCAGTAAGTACTTACAGGACTTATTTGAAATTTCATTATTGTCATTAGTTGGACCGAGCCAATCAGGGTAGATAACTATGGACTGATTTTATGTCAAATTACCTCCCTTTATTTCAAATTAAAATGGGTATATCTCCGTAACTAATGAAGATACTGATCTGAAATTTCATTTATGTCAACAGATTTATTTGGCAGATCCTTCTTTTGTTAACTTACAATAATTTTCTTTTGAATTACTTGCCTTTTACGTTACTATAAATAGCCTATTTTTAGTAACTTTTTTATTATTGGCCGTAGGGAAAAACCGAGACCACTTTTTTATGGTACAACATGGATGGTACCTCCAATGTTTAGGTGTATTTTGACATCTCTGTACCTTGTAAGAATTTTGTTTTTCTTTTTGGTTAAATTTCTTTCCTTTGTTGATCTAAGTCCTTTGGACTTAGATATTTTTTCTGAGGACCTTCTTGTCCTCAAGTGCAATGATAACAGGTGAGCGATATAGGGCCATCATGGCCCACTTGTTTTAAAAATGTTCATATATGTACATACTTTTCTCAAAGATCCCATATATCGAGAAAATGGAGACAGTCGTATTTCTTATCAGGTTGCATTCATGAAAACTTATTATTTCCAGTGCTGTCTGTTATTATAGGAGCATTAAGTCGTGTTTTCACTGGGCTGTGGAGGAAAGATTTAGTTGAATCCTATTTGTATTCTTCTTCTGTTGGATTAAATGCAGTATTTCAACAGTTTTTAACTTTTTTGGTAGAGGACAGTATTGTATGAAGTTATTTTGTCTTCCACCTATCACTTAAGTAAGTTGCATGTATGAGTAATATGGAAAATTAGAACTGATGTGGACACCAAGGATACCAGTTTGCTGACTTATGACAGTATAATCTAGACCAGACTGTGCGTATGAGCAGTCTGGTCTGGTTCCATGCCGGTCGCAAATGCACTATGCCGGTTTTCTCTAGTGTTGCTCTAACTAATAAAACTGTTTTCGAATAGCATCTAGGAAGGAACTTGTCAAATTTTCAGAGCTAAAATTATTTGTTATCTTTTAAGAGAGTGAAATAGATAAACATGATGATATTATTTTTAACAGGCTGAAATCGAAAAGGCTCTTGAGAAGGTGTGTTCTTTATTGCCATCGACAATCTCAGCTGAGTGTAATGCATTTGTAAAAGATTATGGACCCATAGTTGTGCAGTTAATACTTTCGAGGTTCACACCAGAACAGGTCTGCACTGCTATTGGACTCTGCTCATCCAGGCAACAAACTCAGTGGGGCACATTCGTCAAAATTCTTCCTGAGAAAAATAAAGGTAATAATTTTTATGCCCCCAAAGGTGGGCATATTAAAATTGCACTGTCTGTTCGTCCATCTGTCTGTGCATCCGTCCGTTTAAATTCTTGTCCAGGCTGTAACTCTGCCATCCATAAAGGGATTTTGAAATAACTTGGCATAAATGTTCACCATAATGAGATGACATGTCATGCGCAAGACCCAGACCCCTAGCTCCAAGGTCAAGGTAACACTTAGAGGTTATAGGTTAACAGGGTCTGTTTCGTGTCCGGTCCATAACTCTGCCATTTATGAAGGGATTTTGAAATTACTTGGCATAAATGTTCCCCACAATGAGACGATGTGTCATGCGCAAGATCCAGACCCCTAGCTCTAAGGTCTCAAGGTCACACTTAGAGGTTAAAGGTTAACATGGTCTGTTTCTTGTCCGGTCCATAACTCTGCCATTGGTGAAGTGTTCCCTATATTGAGATGATGTGCCTTGTGCAAGACATAGACCCCTAGCTCCAAGGTCAAGGTCACACATCAGTGAGTTGGATTTGAAGAAACATGCTGGTTAAGATATTCAAATAGCACTCTGTCTTTGTACTGTTGCAGTGAAATCATCAGATTTCCAGTGGCTCTAAAATTCCTCAGAAAGACATTTTTTCATGAAACTTGGCACATGTACATAGGGCAGTATAGAAAAAAAGCATATTTTTCTATTTTTAGCTCACCTGAACCAAAGGCTCATGGTGAGCTTTTGTGACCGCTCAATGTCCGTCATGTGTCGTCCGTCCGTCAACATTTTCTAAAAAAATCCTCTTCTTGAAAACCACTTGGCAGAATTACACCAAACTTCACAGGAATGCTCCTTGGGTGGTCCTCTTTCAAACATGTTATCAAAAAGAACTCCATGCAGAACTCTGGTTGCCATGGCAACTGAAAGGAAAATTGATATTGGCATGTGACATCATCTAATGGTCCTCTATGAAGATTGTTCAAATTGTGCCCCTGGGGTGAAAAGAGGCCCCGCCTCGGGGGTAGGAAAAAAACCTTAAAAATCTTCTTGTCTGAAATCACAAGTTTTTGATATTGTGTAGGTATCATTGCCTTGTGGTCCTCTAGCAAAATTGTTCAAATTATTACCCTGGGGTGAAAAGAGGCCCTTCCAAGGGGGGTCTCAAGATTTACATCGGCTTAGATAGGAAAGAACTTTAAGAATCTTCTTGTCTGATACAGCAAGGCCTAGGCTTTTGATATTTGTTATGTTGCATTGCCTTGTGGTCCTCTACCAAAATTGTTCAAATTATGCTCCTGGGGTGAGAAGAGGCCCTGCCCCGGGGGTCTCAAGTTTTACATAGACCCTAGTATATAGGAAAAAAACTTGAAAAATCTTCCTGCCTGAAACTGCAAGGCATAGGCTTTTGCTATTTGGTATGTTGCCTTGCCTAGTGTTCCTGTACCAAAATTGTTCAAATTATTCCCCTGGGGTGAAAAGAGGCCCTGCCCTGGGGGTCCCAAGTTTAATATAGACATATAGGAAAACAAAATCTTCTTGTCTGAAAGTTCAGTGCCTAGGCCTTTGATATTTGGTATGAAGCATTGCCTAGTGGATCTCTAATAAGACTGTTCAAATTATGCCCCTTGGGTTAAAAGAGGCCCCGCCCTGGGAGTCACTTGTTATATGAGTTATATAGGAATAGATACTTCAAAATTTATCTGATCATATTTCCTAGACTATTAAATTATAATTACCTGATGACCCCAAGTGATTAGGGGTCACTTGACTGTGACCTTAACCTACTGACCTACTTTATTTTTTTTAAGATACAGCCTTGAAATTTGGATGACATACACAGTTTTGCACACTGATCTTAAAGCAGCATGCCTCCAGATCGTTTGACAACAAAAAATAAATAAAAAAAATTCAGATATCTTGAAATAAATGCTATATTTCTTAAGAAGGCTTTAAAACTTAATTACTGACAAACTTTTTGTTACGGAAACACATGAGAATTTGCTGTTTTTACTACTTTTTACGATGAAAATTGAAAAGCATTTGTCACGTTTTTACTCCAGGTAAACTGTCTCGATTATAAATATCTATATTTTGAAATCATTATTCACTACTTCAGCTATAGCACTATTGGTTACGATAACAGGAAAATGTCTTTATTGCAGTGACTGTCCAGGGTTCGATTCCCGGCGCGGTCATCTTTTTATATAAGCCCGTTTGAAAAATGGGACGTATTATGGGAACGCCCCTGGCAGGCGGGCGGGCGGCGTCCACAGACTTTGTCCGGAGCATATCTTCTTCATGCATGGAGGGATTTTGATGAAACTTGGCACAGTTTTTCACTATCATGAGACGGATTGTCCTGCGCAAGAGGTCCCTAGGTCTAAGGTCAAGGTCACACTTAGAGGTCGAAGGTAAAATTCAAGAATGACTTTGTCCGGAGCATATCTTCTTCATGCATGGAGGGATTTTGATGAAACTTGGCACAATTGTTCACCATCATGAGACAGAGTGTCGTGCGCAAGAATTAGGTCAAAGGTCACACTTAGAGATCAAAGGTCAAATTCAAGAATGACTGTCCGGAGCATATCTTCTTCATTCATGGAGGGATTTTGATGTAATTTGGCACAATTGTTCACCATCATTGGAGTGTCATGCGCAAAAACCAGGTCCCTAGGTCTAAGGTCAAGGTCACACTTAAGAGGTCAAAGGATACAAGAATAATAACTTTGTTCGGAGCATTTCTTCTTCATGCATGGAGTGATTTTGATATAACTTGGCACAAATGTTCCTCAGCACGAGATGGTGTGTCATGCGCAAGAACCGGGTCCCTAGGTCTAAGGTCAAGGTCACACTTAGAGGCCAAAGGTCAGATACAGGAATGACCCAAGCATTTCTTCTTCATGCATTGGAGTGATTTTGATGTAACTTGGCACAATTGTACACCATCATGAGAAGAAGTGTCATGCGCAGGTCCCTTCTTTAGAATTACTTCCCTTTGTTGTTACTATAAATAGCTCATATTGTAACTTTTTCATTACTAGTCGTAGGGAAAAATTGAGATCACTTTTCTGTAGTACAACATGCATGTTACATCCAATTTTGAGGTGTATTTTGACCTATCTCTACCTGGTTAGGATTTTTATGTGGACTTTCAATTTTTTCTTTTGGATTTTTTTTTTTTATATAAGGATTAACTTCCTTTAGTTGTTACTATAAATAACTTATATCTTAACTTTTTTATAACTGACCGTAAGGAAAAACCAAGACCACTTTTCTGTGGTACAACATTGATGTTACTTTCAAATTTTAGGTGTATTTTAAGGTATCTCTACCTGGTAAGGAGTTTTTATGTGGATTTAGAAAAACAAAAGAATTACAATAATTAATAAACAACCACAAAATTAAAATTCCATTTGCAAATACAAGTGCTAGTATAAAGAAATTCACTGTGACGGGCATATATTGTGACATTCTGGCACTCTTGTTTCTTGATTTGGAACTTTTAAAATATTTTAGAAACACAAATTCATATTCTAATGTTCATAATATGACCAAAGTTCAATTTGAAAGAAAGATTATTTCTTAGCCAAATCTGGAGGCATGCTGCTTTAAAACTGAGTTTCAGTAACCATGAATGTGACCTACTGACCTACTTTCTTAATATTTTAGCATCAGTTTGCCATTTGAAACATGTGGCTTATATTACTCAGGTGAGCGATTCAGGGTCATCATGACTCTCTTGTTAACTATGCTAACCCTTGCCCAGCTAAATTTCTATAATGAACTTGTCCATCTTTCAATTTGGACAGTACCATTAGCTGTTAAAAGGGGTGCTAACCAAAAAGGTACTGACTGAATGGCAAACAGTACAAGTCAGACTGCATGGATGTGAAGGCTTGTCATGATCTACACTGGTCACAAAGGCAGAATCAGTCGTGCCCGGCATGATAAGCGCTAAAATTGGTAGATATGGTAACAAATATATCCTGTGACAACTTAAAAAGCACGAGATTTTTTCATAAAAATTGGTACATTGACAGAAGTCACTTAGGAAGGATATGCACATTTATCTTTTTCCTGTGTTTGTTTTCCAGTTCACCCATCTGTCCATCAGGCAAAATGTGGATCCTGGCATTACTTTAAATGTATAAGAGATTTTTACATGAAACATGGTACAGTAAAAGAAGATGATGTAGGGATAATATACGTTTTTTTGTGTATTAACGTCTGCAGAAGCCCGCGGGATTGTTTGTGACCGAGACCGCACACCGAGACTTGCATAAAAAAAAAAACATTACACGATGACTAAATGCATTGTTTTCATATGTGATGACTTGACGATTCCGGTACATTTTTTATTTACCATTCTTGTTGTTCTTGGAAATGGTAAACATGTTTTAAATATCCATAACTGGGGCACACATTACAACAACACTACTAAAAGCGTGATTTGAAGGTTTTTGAGCATCTTATTTTTAGCTCACCTGTCACAAAGTGACAAGGTGAGCTTTTGTGATCGCGCGGTGTCCGTCGTCCGTCGTCCGTCCGTGCGTCCGTCCGTCCGTCCGTAAACTTTTGCTTGTGACCACTCTAGAGGTCACATTTTTCATGGGATCTTTATGAAAGTTGGTCAGAATGTTCACCTTGATGATATCTAGGTCAAGTTCGAAACTGGGTCACGTGCCGGCAAAAACTAGGTCAGTAGGTCTAAAAATAGAAAAACCTTGTGACCTCTCTAGAGGCCATACTTTTTAATGGATCTTCATGAAAGTTGGTCAGAATGTTTACCTTGATGATATCTAGGTCAAGTTCGAAAGTGGGTCAGCTGCGGTCAAAAACTAGGTCAGTAGGTCAAATAATAGAAAATCCTTGTGACCTCTCTAGAGGCCATATTTTTAATGGGATCTGCATGAAAATTGGTCAGAATGTTCATCTTGATGATATCTAGGTCAAGTTTGAAACTGGGTCAACTGTGGTCAAAAACTAGGTCAGTAGATCTAAAAATAGAAAATCCTTGTGACCTCCCTAGAGGCCATATTTTTCAATGGATCTTCATGAAAATTGGTCAGAATGTTCACCTTGATGATATCAAAGTCAAATTTGAAACTGGGTCACGTGCGGTCCAAAACTAGGTCATTAGTTCAAATAATAGAAAAACCTTGTGACCTCTCTAGAGGTCATATTTTTCATGGGATCTGCATGAAATTTAGTCAGAATGTTCAACTTAATGATATCTAAGTCAAATTCGAAACTGGGTCACGTGCGATCAAAAACTAGGTCAGTAGGTCAAATAATAGAAAAACCTTGTGACCACTCTAGAGGTCACATTTTTCATGGGATCTTTATGAAAGTTGGTCAGAATGTTCACCTTGATGATATCTAGGTCAAGTTCGAAACTGGGTCACGTGCCGGCAAAAACTAGGTCAGTAGGTCTAAAAATAGAAAAACCTTGTGACCTCTCTAGAGGCCATACATTTTAATGGATCTTCATGAAAGTTGGTCAGAATGTTTACTTTGATGATATCTAGGTCAAGTTCGAAAGTGGGTCAGCTGCGGTCAAAAACTAGGTCAGTAGGTCAAATAATAGAAAATCCTTGTGACCTCTCTAGAGGCCATATTTTTAATGGGATCTGCATGAAAATTGGTCAGAATGTTCATCTTGATGATATCTAGGTCAAGTTTGAAACTGGGTCAACTGTGATCAAAAAGTAGGTCAGTAGGTCTAAAAGTAGAAAATCATTGTGACCTCCCTACAGGCCGTATTTTTCAATGGATCTTCATGAAAATTGGTCAGAATGTTCACCTTGATGATATCAAAGTCAAATTTGAAACTGGGTCACGTGCGGTCAAAAACTAGGTCATTATGTCAAATAATAGAAAAACCTTGTGACCTCTCTAGAGGTCATATTTTTCATGGGATCTGCATGAAATTTAGTCAGAATGTTCAACTTAATGATATCTAAGTCAAGTTCGAAACTGGGTCACGTGCGATCAAAAACTAGGTCAGTAGGTCAAATAATAGAAAAACCTTGTGACCACTCTAGAGCCCATATTTTTCATGAGATCTGTATGAAAGTCGGTCTGAATGTTCATGTTGATAATATCTAGGTCAAGTTCGAAACTGGGTCATCTGCGATCAAAAACTAGGTCAGTAGGTCAAATAATAGAAAATCCTTGTGACCTCTCTAGAGGTCATATTTTTCATGGGATCTGCATGAAAATTGGTCAGAATATTCATCTTGATGATATCTAGGTCAAGTTCGAAACTGGGTCACGTAAAACCCTGTGACCTCTCTAGAGGCCATATTTTTCAATGTATCTTCAATCAATATTATTATTATTGATTATTATTCAATTATGTCTTTATCTTTTCAGGATTCTTCAATTGGGGCGCATCTTAACCAATCTCTGTCTGAGGAAGAGAAAATGTTTACTTATTAGAATTTCTGCATTGATGGCAGAAAAATCATTCTTGAAATGCTCTTAAATTCTGCAAAGACAGAATTGTACCCATTCCTAAAATTTTTGACTTGCAATTATTAATAATAGAATGCTTTATTATCAGTAATCGCAGGCTTCAGCCGTACCGGGTAGGTGCCATTGGTAAAAAATGACTGTGTTGAGCGACCTGTGGAGTTTCCACATTTTCTATTTGCTAAATTCTGTCGGTTGAATTTTTTTAGCAGAAGTCCTCAGCTTTTAACAATTTGCAGTTTATCAATATAGATTATAATCCTTGCACAATAAGCATATATAAACAATAATTTCTGTTTACAATTACCAATGCAGAAAAGGGCCTCTTCCAGGGAGAATACTTCCTGGTTGATCATGGTTATCACTTTATTGTTTGCTTTATTTCTTGCATACTTATAAATTTTTGAAAGTCGTCTCGATACTAATATACTTTATTTGAGACGTATAGATTAAAAATATTTTCTGGTGATTGTCAAAGTAAGTTCAGTGTAATCATAGCTTGTAAATCGACTTTTAGATTTTGAAATTTCTAGCTTTTGCTCATTTATGAACATGTCATCAATCTTATTTTGACTAACAAACTTCTCTTTTTCTTCTAGTATCAACCTGAGCCTTCTGAATTTATAGAAAACACTTTTTGTGACCATTTACCTATATTATATTTATTGTGTTAAGACTTTGTGACTAAAAAGCTGATAGTGACAGACTGATTTTAGTGAATTAGTGATTTATCATACTGATAGTGACAGAGGAGTGTTAATAGTGATTCTACTGTGGAAGGAGGTGATCTGTTTGAGGACTTCGAGTGTTTGATTGACAGAGCAGAAGATAGGGGACTTTCAGGAGTGAGTTAATATAGTTTGAATGTAGACAGAAATATTTCTCCATTCCATGATTCGCAATTCTCTGATATATGTTTAATATCATGGTCAGTACTTAGATGAAAATAGATGATAAAGTAAAGCAGTTGTGTGTTCGTCATTTTAACTTTTACAAGTGTGTACTTTCAAAGTCTTCTGATAGTTGATGTATGCTTTAGACGCACAGTATAACTCCTCAAATCATGGTCACTGAACACCAAGTTTTAAGAACTACATGACATGTGATATGTCAACCTTTCCTGTAGAGGTTTGGTATTTGGCTTATTTGTCATGTAGGTTCCAACTTTCCTTGCTACTAGAGTCCAAGCTTATAATTTGAAATGATTGTATAAAGTTTAAAATATTTCTCTGTCTGCTAACAAACATCATATACATGAAAAGTTTATTTTATTGTCTGGTAGAGGGAAGTTGCATCATGTATAACTTTAAGCATAGATAACTTGTTTAACTGAAAAAAGTTATCTTTCATATTTATATTACCTAGGATGCCAAAGTTAAGGCAGAAGTCCTGTAGCCAAGCCAGGAAGGCTAAAACTGCTCTAATGAGAGAGAAAAGAGAAGCAGATAGAAGGATTGACATCAGTGATAGGTACATGAACACCAGCATGTCTTTGATACCATTTAGTCCTTACAGTTGTATATTAGCATTTTTTTTACTTATTAGACTTCAAGAATGATTTTCTTTGAAAACCATGATGTTAATTTATGATTGCATTCCCCTGTCACTATTCATAAAGATAATTATCCCTATGCAAACACATATTGAAGCAACATCTATAAGGAAATAGGGCGAGTTATATCATTGAAGGCTCTAGTTTAAAATTTATCTGTGTCCTGTGTTTATGTTTTTCATTTTAAAGCATTTTGAGTCAGACAGAGAAGTTTTTCTGAAAATGCACCTTTTTGTTTTATATTTTCAGGTCTGTGATTAAGTTAAATGGTTGTGAGAAGATTGGTGTCAATCCTGATGCAGCTTCGCCAGATGAGGGTCGGCATGACCCTATAGGTCCACTGTGGCCTGTGCCTAATGTCGCTTCTGCGTCTGGGCCATCTGGTATGGGTACAGATGGATCTTTTTGTCTGTCTGTGCAGGGCACTGATAAGCAGATGGGGGTCAATGCCCGCCTCTCTGAGCCCTTTGGGCCATCTGCGCCTTATGATTTGCCTTGTGATTTGCCAACTGATACACTTTATGATTTACCAAGCTGTATGCAAACTGTTTCTAGTGGCTTACCAAGTGAAACCACAAAGGAAACTGATAAAACTTTCCAGTTCCATAACACTATGTGTTCATCTGAAATAGAATCATCTGTTTTGACTGGTTGTGAACTTCCATACGTGGCTGTACCAGTCTCAAGACCAGGGGGTTCTGATGTATTCATCCTAGGCTCATTTCATCAAGGTGAAAGTATTTTCAGTGTAGAGTCACGTGGCAGGCAGTGCACATTAAATGCTATGTGTTCCTTGATTCATGCTAATTATTCAAGGTTGAATAGCAGCAAAGACTTGGATAATGTTCTTTTAGATGGGGATTCATTATACAAGAAAACTGTCACAGAGCTCCAAAGAACAAACAGATTTAGGAATTTCCTGCTAAATTTTGATGAACTACCTGTCAATATTAATATCATGAATAAACAGATTTCTGTAACCAAGTTAGAGGTTATCTCTGGTGTTTGTACACAGCAGTTTGCTACAATGAGTTTGCCTTCTCTTTATCAGTCTTTGGATACTGCATTTACCAAGTCCTCTCACTTGCTCCTTATGATGGGATCAGTTTGTTCTGCAGTGTTTAAGAGGGAAGACCAATATTTCTTTTTTGATTCACATTCACATGGTGCGACTGGATTGTCCTCAGAAAATGGAACATCAATACTCATTTCTTTCCATCAGTTACAAGATCTTGTTACATACATGTATGCCTTATATGACAGTATGTTGATCGACATAACAGCGCAATTTGACTTATTGCCAGTGCGTTTTGCCAATGTATTTTGTGAACCAGCAATGAGTTTAAGTGAACAGAAAGTTGAATTGGTCAATGTTGTTACTGCCACTCCTGGTTTAAATGAATGGGAAACTGTGACAAATAAGAGGAAAAAGAAGTCTCCTAGTCATCATAGTACTGCTTGTGAAAAAGAAACAGCTCCACAAAAATCGAACTGTGATTCTTGTGAAACACTCATAGGCAAGTACTTCAAAGATCAAATGCAAAGAAGTAAATTAAAGGAAACAAAAAAACAAAAGATGCCTTCAAGGACAGTTTACATGAGAACTTACATGCAGGAGAAAAGACAATGTGAGGAATTCAAATACAAGGATCAACAATATTCTCTGAAATCAAAGCGCAATGCCAGACAGTCTGAAGAATATCAGAAGAAAGATAGACAGCGCTCGCTTCAGTCAAAGCGTAATGCCAGACAGTCTGAAGAATATCAGAAGAAAGATAGACAGCGCTCGCTTCAGTCAAAGCGTAATGCCAGACAGTCTGAAGAATATCAGAAGAAAGATAGACAGCGCTCGCTTCAGTCAAAGCGTAATGCCAGACAGTCTGAAGAATATCAGAAGAAAGATAGACAGCGCTCGCTTCAGTCAATGCGTAATGCCAGACAGTCTGAAGAATATCAGAAGAAAGATAGACAGCGCTCGCTTCAGTCAAAGCGCAATGCCAGACAGTCTGAAGAATATCAGAAGAAAGATAGACAGCGCTCGCTTCAGTCAAAGCGCAATGCCAGACAGTCTGAAGAATATCAGAAGAAAGATAGACAGCGCACGCTTCAGTCAATGAGCAATGCCAGACAGTCTGAAGAATATCAGAAGAAAGATAGACAGCGCTCGCTTCAGTCAAAGCGCAATGCCAGACAGTCTGAAGAGTTCAGAGAAAAAGAGAAAGAGAATGAGAAGATGTCGAAAAGAAGGGCGAGAATAGTAGAAGAATTTAAGGTTTGGGAAGCAAAACAAAGAAGAGAGAAACGAACAAGTGATGACATTAAACAAAGAGAACTTGAAATACAAAACAAGTCAAAGAGAAAATTGAGATCAAATCCATATAATTTAGAAAAAGAAAGAATTGCAAAACAACAATGGAGATTAGATGCAAGGAGTAAAAATGCTGAAAAGGTTATGGATAGGAAAAGGAAAGTTCTAAAGAGAAAAGATCCTTCATTTTCAGAAGCTGAATTCTTGCAAAGAAAGAGAAGACAATGTGGACAAGATATTGACACTTGTATTGATCGCTTTCAAGAAAGAATATCAGTTGGGCCGCTATATATATGCAGTTGCTGTCATCAAACATGGTTCAAACACAGTGTAACAGAAGTAAAATATTTGACTTGTAATGAGAAAGAAAAATTTGTAACAGGGGTGGTATCAGTCGATAATAAAGAATGGGTTTGTAGAACATGTAAATCTAGTATAAACAGTGGTAAAGTACCGAAATTATCTGTTTTAAATGGGATGAAGTGGCCATGTAAGCCAAAAGAGTTGGAACTTTTCTCATTAGAAGAGCGTTTAATTGCATTACGCATACCATTTATGCAATTAAGAGAACTCCCAAGAGGTCGCCAGTTGTCAATTAAAGGAAATGTTGTAAATGTACCAGTTGATATTCAACCTGTAGTAAATGCATTACCAAGACCTTTTGATGAAAATGTTACGGTGCCAGTAAAATTGAAGAAAAAAATGTCTTTCAAGTCATGTGCTTTCTCTGAAAATGTTAGACCCCACAAAGTACTTGTTGCCTTACATTGGTTAATGAAAAACAGTGAACTTTATAAAAATGCTAATGTAGAAATCGATGAGCATTGGATTGAAAGTGTAACAGCAAACAGTAATCAAATATTGAATGAATTCTTTGAGTCTCAAGTGGAAATTTTAAAGGATACCAGTTATGAAGATTTTGACTCTTGTATGGCAGACCTTTTGGAGGAGTATACTTATGACCAAGATTACAGCACTTTATTGCGATCCTGTTTTCAAACATTAATAAAGCATGCATCAAATTTTGACGTTGAGGACTTTGAAAATGTTTCTGCTGAAATTCATGACCATTTTACATGTGAAGAAAAATCAAGACATCAAACTTTAGACATTGCAGATAATAGTGAAGAGCTGTATGATTCAGATGCAGAAGAAGTCGCACAGGAAAATGTTGGAAATATTGACACTTTACTAGACGATGCCAACCTTGAAAATCGAAACATGACATTTACATTCGCACCAGGGGAAGGTCAACGACCACTTAGCATATTTCAAGATACAGATTCAGAATATCTTTGTTTCCCTAGCATATTTTGTGGTAAAAGACGTCTTGAAAACGAAGCAAGAATTGTGCCAGTAAATTATAGTGACATTGCAAAATGGGAGTTGAGAAGCCAAGACAGAAGGGCTGCTAATTGTGTGCCAAATATTTTCTTTAAACTTAAAAAGATACAAATGAAGCAGCTGAATGATAAAGCCAATCTTGCTGTTAGAAGATGTCGGACAGGTACAAGTAATGTGACTGCAGCTCAAGTAATGAACTCCGAGTACATTGATAATATTGTCAGAAATGATGAAGGTTACTATTTATTTAAACAACTTCGAAACTCACCTTCTTATTTGGAGTCTCGGAAGAAAGATGTATATGCAATGCTAAGACAGTTAGGTATGCCAACATGGTTCATGTCATTGTCTTCTGCCGACACTAGATGGACTGATCTTTTGAAAATGTTAGCTACTTTAAATGATAAGGTCAACTATTCTGATGAGCAAATTGAAGGACTTTCATGGGAACAAAAGATTAAACTTATTCAGTCAGATCCAGTCACTTGCTCTAGATATTTTGACCACAGAGTACAAGAGTTTATTAATACAGTTCTTAAGAGTGAGCACAAACCACTTGGAGAAATTGCTGATTATTTTTACAGAGTTGAATTTCAGCAGCGTGGGTCTCCACACATTCACATGATTGTATGGGTAAAGAATGCACCAAAATACAAAGTGGATTCCATTAATGACTTGACCACATATGTGGATCAGTATTTGACATGTTCTATCAGTAATCCAGCTGTTGGTTCACTTGTAGAAATTCAAACTCACAAACATTCTAGAACTTGTAGAAAAAGAGAAGACAGACTTTGTCGCTTTGGTTATCACTACCACCAATTCCAAAGACTATGATTTTGGAACCTCTTGAAATTGACAGAGACAAGTACCATAAATTATATCAGCAGTTACAGAAAAAAATGAATGATGAAAAAGATGGATACAGTATGTCATATGAGAAGTTTTGACAAATGTTGTGCAAATGAGTGAGGAAGATTACATCAAATGTATCAGAAGTTCATTGAATTCACCAAAAGTATTTTTGAAACGTCATCCAAGTGAAATACGTGTGAATTTATATAATGAACATGTATTGAAAGGTTGGAGGGCAAATGTAGACATACAGTTTGTGCTAGATCCTTATGCCTGTGCAATGTATATAGTGTCAATATTTTTAGTAAGTCTCAAAGAGGTATGAGTAATTTGTTACATGCAGCTGCCAAAGAAGCGAGGAATGGGAACTTGGATATTAAAAGACAAGTAAGACATATTGGAAATGTGTTTTCAAATAGCGTTGAAGTTAGTGCTCAAGAGGCAGTTTATTTGGTCCTTCAAATGCCCTTGACCAAAAGTACAAGAGATGTCGTGTTTATTAATACATCCACTCCAAATGAAAGGGTCCAGTTATTGAAACCTGCCTCTGTACTTGAAAATATGCCAGCTGAATCAACAGACATAATGTCTGACAATGTTATTAAAAGATACTCAAAACGGCCAAAAGTATTGCAGCATTATTGTTTAGCGGATTATGTGTCACTGTTTGAAGTGATTTATCCAGATGGAAATGGAGACTCTGATGAAAGAAATGATGATGAGAATAATATGGAAGTAACAGATGATGAGGACTTAGAGGAAATTGAAACAGTTATAACTTTAAAAAGTGGAATCAAAATCAGACGTCGTCAAAACTCAAAAGTAATTAGATATGTAAGATTCAGTCGCAAAACAGATGAAGAAAACCATTACAGAGAAAAACTTCTATTATTTCATCCGTGGAGAAATGAATTAACTGATTTGCTGCCAGCAAATTTCAGTACATACAAAGAACACTATGAGTCATTGAAAGAAACAGTTGACCAGAAATGCTCTTATTATGAACATCATGCAGAAGAATTAGAAATTGCTAGAGATTTGGCAGAAGCAGAGTATGATGCATTTGATGAATTAGCTCCTGGAACTCAGCAAGTAGAAGCTGAAACTGCTGAAGAAGAAACAGTAGAGTCAGAAACATTTATATATTTCAATCCTGATAGAGCAGTTGAGCACCGGGAATATGATATTGGCATTGAAATTGGATGTTCTGTCAGTGCTCCACAGATACTTTCAAATGAAATCTTCTTCTGATGAAGACTATAGATCTCTATTGCAATCATTAAACATAAAGCAGAAACAATTTTACAATCATGTTATACATTGGGTGAAAACCAAAATGCACCTTTATATAACTTTTCTCTCAGGTGGTGCAGGTGTGGCAAAAGTGTAGTTATTAAAGCATTATATCAGACCTTATATAGAATACTTAATCTGAAAGAAGGCGAGAATCCTGATGACATTAGAGTTCTTTTATGTGCATACACTGGAAAAGCTGCATTTAACATCAATGGTTCAACCATTTCATCTGCCTTCAAACAAAAATACAAACAAGCAAATCAAACATTAACATGTGATGCTTTGAATACTTTTAGATCTAAGTATAAAAACCTGTCAGTTGTGATCATTGATGAAATATCAATGGTAAGCAATGGAATGCTAAACTTTATTAATCAGAGACTGCAAGAATTGAAAGGAACAAGAATACCATTTGGAGGTGTAAGTGTAATTGTTGTGGGAGACTCCTGTGAGTGGTGATTGGATATTTAATGATTTAACTCGTGATGCAGAAGCTCTCTCAATAAACCTGTGGAAAGAACACTTTTCATTGTATGAATTGACAGAAATTATGAGACAAAAGGATGATTTGAAATTTGCAGAACTTTTAAACAGACTTAGAAGCAATTGTTTGACAGATGATGACAAAACTGTTCTAAAACAGTGTGAAATAAACACAGATGCACAAAATTACCAGAAGGACTCGCCACATCTGTTTGCAGAAAATTATTACATGCATATATTCAATGAAAAAATTATTGATAGTTTAAACACGCAGAAAGTTTTAATACCATGTCATGATTCTGTTGTTTTCCCAAAACTTTCAAATGAAAAACAGAAAGAAGCCATACAGAAATTGCCAACAGATCCAAACAAAACAGCAAATTTACATTGTCAGTTACTAGTTGTAGTTGGAATGATTTATGATCTAACAGTTAATGTAGACACTGAAGATGGATTAGCTAATGGAGCTTCTTGTATTGTAAAACATCTAGAATACAAGCAAGTAGAGACAAATCGACCAAGTGTCATATGGGTGCAGTTTGATGAGGCAAAAGCTGGAAATGAAACAAGGATTAAATATAGAAACCGAGGATTTTACCATTCAGAAATAGACCATAATTGGACACCGATATTTGACATCGAAAGGTCTTTTACATACAACAAAAAGACATTTGAAAGGATTCAGTACCCTTTGCAACCGTCTGCTGGGCGTTCTGTTCATAGAGCACAAGGTACTACTTTAGAAAGTGCTGTAATTGACCTGTCTCAGCGGAAAACACGGAAAGTTCCACACCTACATTATGTTGCATTGAGTAGAGTTAAATCATTAGATAAGCTACAAATTCTAAATTTCAATGAGCAAGCTTTACAAGTTGATCAAAAAGTAAAGACTGAAATGGATAGGTTACAAAATAGTGCTAGACTGGAGTTGTGCTATGTTCCTTTAGAATCGGTGGATTCAACATTAAAAGTAGCTTTCAATAATTGCAGGTCTCTACATAAACATTTTAAGGATGTCAAATATGATCATACTCTCATGTCATCACATATATTTGGTCTTGCTGAAACACGGTTGTGCTATTCTGATACTGATGCTAAGTATGATGTAGATGGCTTTCGCCTGATACGAAATGATCAATCGTCACAATCACCAACTCACAGACCTTCACATGGAATAGCTGTATATGTCAGAAATGAAATTAATATATCTTCATATTGCTCGTTTAATTCGGAAAATTTTGAATTCACAATTGTGAAGATTGTGCAGGGTAATCAAGAAGTGCAGATTGTTGTGTTATACAAATCTCCAAGTATGCCTGACAGTATGTTTCGCACATTCTTGAGAGATGAACTGTTACAAAGAGTAAGTGTGTCAACACCTATGGTTATTTTAGGGGATTTTAATATTGATGTAGCGGTTAAATCTAGACCTGTTCTAGAGTACTTATCAGAATCACTGGTGTGTGAACAACTTGTAAATGAATCAACAACTGACTATTTGACAACTTTAGATCTTATTTTTTCAAACCTAGACGCTACAGTTGGGACAGTGGAAACCTATTGGTCAGACCATAAAATAATTTATTTGTATGAGAAATAATAAACAAAGTAAATTACTATTCATTTGTGCATCCTTAATCTGTTTCTTGAAAATATCACCCGTTTGGCTGTCTTACAGTGCCAACTTCATAAAAATATGAAGTTGGTACTGTATGGTGCTTTTGCTTTATGTGGGTGGGCACCATAAAAACATAACAAGGGAATGTTTCCACTATTTGAAATAGCTTAATAGCTCACCATCTTTAAGAATATCAAATTGAATTTTCTAATCAGTCTGTCAATATTATGTCTGTTGTTGCTTCTACTCTTGAAAAGACAATTATTGTACCCCCCCCCCTCCACCCGACAACAAAGTTGTAAGGGGGTGAATACTGGTTTCAGGTTGTCTCTCTGTCTGTCCGTCCGTCTGTCTGTCCGTAGACACAATCTTGTGCACACCATCTCTCCTCATCCCCTTGACACAATTTAATGAAACTTCACACAAGTGGTCAGTAACAACAGTAGTTATGCATGGGGCATGTTAGGTTCTTTCAGAAAATTTTTTTTGCAGAGTTACGGGACTTTGTTTTTTGTTACTATACTATATACATAGACACAATCTTGTGCGCACCATCTCTCCTCATCCCGTTGATACAATTTAATGAAACTTCACACAAGTGATCAGTAACAACAGTAGTTGTGCATGGGGCATATTAGGTTCTTTCAACGACAAAAATTGCAGAGTTATGCGACTTTGTTTCTTGTTAACATACTATGTACATACAGTCTGCATATGCAATCTTGTGCGCGCCTAATCTTCCGAACCCTTGCACACAATTTAATAGAACTTCACACAAGTGATCAGTACCAACCCTAGTTGTGCATGGTGCATGTTACGTTCTTTTAGATGAATATTCTGCATAGTTATGGGACTTTGTTTTTTTGTTACTATACTGTATACATACAGTCTATATACATACAGTCCACATAATTATGCGATCTTGTGTGCGTCAAATTGCAATGTACTGTGTCAGTGCATGCGGGGGGTACATTCATCACCTTTAGTGATAGCTCTAGTTTCTCAATTTAAGCAGTCAGTGGAAAATTGCCATTTTACAAATCAATTTTTTAACAGATGTGCGAAGTTTTAATTGGTAAATTCACTTTTTATAGTTTAAGTTATTTATTGCATGAACAAGCTTGATGTATCATTATGTTTTACATTTATCAACTTGGTCAAATTTGTGGTATGCAACAAATATTTGGTTGTTATGTATTCTATGTTTCAAAGGTTAACAATTATTGCTATCATCAAATAGACCAATCATTTTTGAATATTGTCAGCAACATGCAGTGTGTATTGTAAAGGTATTTTCATTTTATTGTATGAGAAACAATTGCTATTTGTGTCTTACAAAAACTTTACAGTTACTGTTGTCTCTCAGTCAATGGTTAATGTCACCAATACCTGTAAATAAGACAAATATTACAGTGCTTATAGAATGAAAAACAATTGACATAGTGTCTTTAAACTTGTATACATAAGTAAATGATTTAAATTTAAATAGGATTGTTAAAAGAATTATACTATGTAATTTATGTATATATTATGTGCTTGGCACTGATGTTACTATCTACACTATCTACAACATTGTAGCTCTTTCATGTTAAAGTTTTTCAAGTGTGTTTGTTCATTGCTTGTGTTAATATCTGTTTCTGTTTGATACTGTTTTCATTTTTGTGTTTTATCAACATATTGTCATTGTATTTGGCATTTAACATCACAACACAATGTTTTTGCCAGTCAAAAGTTAAATAATGCTAAATTACCTCATTTTACCTGACTTTAACTTTGGCCACATGTGATTAAAAATATCAACAATGCAATAATGTAGCAAAAGTAAAGGTTCAAACTGCAACAACATTTTTATTGTGTTGAATAATTATAACATGCATAGAAAAAAAATCTTCATCTTTGACCTAGCTGTTAAAACCCTGTATCTGCAAATATGAAACATGTTCGATTGTTATCAGTACATATATCATTGACAAGAACTAGCTTTTGAAGACAATGACAGCATATGATATAATTGTTTTTGAAGAGGAACTGTTTTGAATGTAAGTTGGATGTTGTGAGATAGTTTTGTATATGGCTGTTTAGTTATTACTGTACTGGGGGCACTATGTGCCGTATAAAGTTGAATTTATTTGTAAAAACAAATGCTTCTATGAAGCTGTACAACATGCGGGCATATCAGTGGGAATTTCTCTGTCTATAGTATGGATCTTTCAGGGATGTGGAGATATGCCTGTGATCCTTCTATTTGACCAAATACTAAGCTCGCAATGCAAAATACCCAGTACTAATAGCTCTCTACAACTAAAAAGATATTAGTTACTTTTTAAATCAGAAACATATCATATGCTGTTCATGAAAAATTATAATTTGCATTTGATACACAAGGCTTATATTGTAATGTCTATCAAACAATCTAGCATGTTTAATATCACATACTGCAGTATTTATTGTAAAGGTATTTTCATTTTATTGTATGAGAAACAATTGCTATTTGTGTCTTACAAAAACTTTACAGTTACTGTTGTCTCTCAGTCAATGGTTAATGTCACCGATACCTGTAAATAAGACAAATATTACAGTGCTTATAGAATGAAAAACAATCAACATAGTGTCTTTAAACTTGTATACATAAGTAAATGATTTAAATTTAATAGGATTGTTAAAAGAATTATACTATGTAATTTATGTATATATTATGTGCTTGGCACTGATGTTACTATCTACACTATCTACAACATTGTAGCTCTTTCATGTTAAAGTTTTTCAAGTGTGTTTGTTCATTGCTTGTGTTAATATCTGTTTCTGTTTGATACTGTTTTCATTTTTGTGTTTTATCAACATATTGTCATTGTATTTGGCATTTAACATCACAACACAATGTTTTTGCCAGTCAAAAGTTAGATAATGCTAAATTACCTCATTTTACCTGACTTTAACTTTGGCCACATGTGATTAAAAATATCAACAATGCAATAATGTAGCAAAAGTAAAGGTTCAAACTGCAACAACATTTTTATTGTGTTGAATAATTATAACATGCATAGAAAAAAAATCTTCATCTTTGACCTAGCTGTTAAAACCCTGTATCTGCAAATATGAAACATCAGTACATATATCATTGACAAGAACTAGCTTTTGAAGACAATGACAGCATATGATATAATTGTTTTTGAAGAGGAACTGTTTTGAATGTAAGTTGGATGTTGTGAGATAGTTTTGTATATGGCTGTTTAGTTATTACTGTACTGGGGGCACTATGTGCCATATAAAGTTGAATTTATTTGTAAAAACAAATGCTTCTATGAAGCTGTACAACATGCGGGCATATCAGTGGGAATTTCTCTGTCTATAGTATGGATCTTTCAGGGATGTGGAGATATGCCTGTGATCCTTCTATTTGACCAAATACTAAGCTCGCAATGCAAAATACCCAGTACTAATAGCTCTCTACAACTAAAAAGATATTAGTTACTTTTTAAATCAGAAACATATCATATGCTGTTCATGAAAAATTATAATTTGCATTTGATACACAAGGCTTATATTGTAATGTCTATCAAACAATCTAGCATGTTTAATATCACATACTGTGGGCAAACATATCTCTTATTTATATATTATTTAGATAAAAAATGCCAGCTTGTATTACAAATACTATATTATAATGTATAATGTCTGTGGATATCATTATTCACAAGATTTATGTCAGCAATGTGATGCTAGTTAAATAAAAATATATTTATAAACTGTAACAATAATTACTCTTCTTGTTATTTCCTAGGACTAATAATGTCACTTGCTCAACCAAAGCAAAAGTAGTACTGACACTCTAAAGGCCATATTTACATGAACCTTGTACAGAGATTGTTGAAATTACAATGCCCGGTTAAAAAAAAATCCTAGCCCTTAGTAGTGTGAATTTAAGTTCAACATAATTACCCGAGAGGTTACTCTTTATTAGCCAACCATCTACAGATGGTGGACTAGACAAATCGCCTTATCTCCATGTTCTGTCCTTCCATCTATTAACAATTTTTGTTATGGCATCTACTCTGAAACTACTTGGTGGTTTTCAATGAAACTTGGCCACAATGAACTGGGTTGCGTTTGGAGAGGTGAGCGATTCAGGACCATCATGGTCCTCTTGTTATTTTTAGTTATTACAAACGTTACATTACACATAATTTTGCATATAACTAAAAAAATTGATAAACAGGAACACAATTATTTTAAGAATAACAACTTTACATTCGAATTATTTTGAGTACGAACAAACAGAGTACGGATGAGTACGAAGCTAGTGACTAGCTTTCGAGTTTTATTATATGAATTCTGCGAACAATCAGGTAAAAACAAACCGACTGATACTAACAAAAACCATTAATATAATACCTAAAAACGGGCAATAGCACAAGTTACACGCGATACTTATTTATTCACAGTTATTTACAATAACTGAACAGACGCTTTGTAAAGGGAGTAAACTCTAAGAGAAGCTAGTGCGTACATTGATGGGGGCAGTACGTTTGGGGTTGGAAACTGATACAGCTAAACATACTATGGATTACATTGTATCTATAATGCTACAAGAAGAGGTTATTATGGAAGAAACAAGATGCAGATGCCAAATGTCAGTCTGCGCAGAAATACATACATACGTCCCTGGCAAAGCATTTCAAAATAAAAATCATGTATTAACAGCACGTGAATTGCCTTGTTTGCACACGATTTTTCTCCCGTTTATACATGGGCGGATCCAGTGAAAGAAGTAGTTTTTATGCAAGAATAGGGAAATATATACACATCACAATATTATGCTCACATATTCATGATGAGTGCTCAGCCCAGGTCACTATGTCCAAGGTTAAGGTCACACTTGAAGGTCAAAGGTCATGATCACAACATTTTACTTTCCTTATGTCAAAGTGGTGTCTGGGAGTATCAATCACCTTTAATGTTAACTGTAGTTTTGTCTTCTCTGTTGCAATATAAAAAAAAAATATGTTTGCCATGGCAGTAGATAATTAAAGTATAACATAAAACTTTTTTGTTTTAATGTGATAGATAGATAAAGGGCAATTTGGAGAATATTCAGGCACTTTATTTATTTGCTACATGTAAAATTGTAGTTGCCATGGCAACACAATTTTTAAAACATTTTATTTCAGCTTCCCAAGGTTTAATAATTATTTCCCTTTTTGAGGTAACTTTTGTTACTGAGCAATAGTCTAGTTTTTCTCTGATCAGACTTTAGAATAAACTGACCCTTTATTTTTATGAAGATTTATTAGAAGAAGAAAAAAGTTTGCAGGGTTTTTTTTGTAGAGCTTTGTAAAATTGTTGTGTGATTTTCAAACATACGCTGATAGAATATCTCTCGTCAATGCACAGAAAAATCTGTAATTGATTTTGTGTAAATAGTTAACAAACTGTCGAATCCTGGTGACTGTTACAGTACTGTTCTTTATTCATAGAGTTGAATAGAAATTTGCATGGAATTACAATAGAATTATCAAGGTATTATTTTCATAACATTTTTTTTTTTTTTGATGAATCAGACCAATTGAAGTCCAGTCCAGAATGCGCACTTTGTGAATTTGTGATGACAGAGCTGAAGACGTTGCTAAAAGAAAACAGTACAGAGGTAAGGATTTAATGCACTGTGTCGGATGTTGTTGCTGATTTCACTCACAAAGTATATGTCTCATGAAGTATTTGTCATGCCCTTACTTCAGAGAAAAGAACATGTTGACTGAACATGAACATGTTTTCCATCAGCAGCTTGAGAATGCTTGGACCTTACAGTGGCCAAAATTTATAGAACGAGCTCTGTGGTCAGTTTATTTGGGATATTGATTTACTCCTGTCAGTGTGTGTGTCTGTCACAAATCTTGTCCGCACTCGTAAGTCGAACATTTCTCATCCGATCTTCACCAAACTTGAACAAAATGTGTTTGCCAATACCTGGTAAGTCCTCGGCCAAGTCCGATAACAAGCCAAATTGGCCCAGGCATTTCAGAATTATGGCCCTTCAGTTACCGAAAATACTGATGCCAGTGATACAGGTCTTGGTGCATGGTTGACTCAGATACATAATGGAGAAGAAATGCCAATCTAGATGATTAGGCAGAAGTGGGAGACATGTGTTTTTCTCAAAAGCAGCTCTAGTACCCTTATGGTTTTGTCAATATGTCTAAGGTCAAGATCACAGTAAAACTTCACAGAATGATAGCCTTTGGTTTGTTGATAACCATTATTGTTCTGGGGTCAGTAGGTCAAAGATGACAGTGAGACTGCAAATGGTTTCTTGTAAAAAGTGAGAAGGCAGAGAAATGTCAGCTGTTGGACTTCATAGGATGATTGCCTGTGGTCAGTAGATGACCTGTAACATTGTAGGGTCAAATGTCAAGGTTACTCAGTCATGCTTGGGCATAACATCCTCAAACTACCATTTACTATTGAATATGGTCATTAGATGACCTGTATTGTTTTGTCAGAAGGACAAGGGTCACATTGACATTGAGACTAAAAATGGAGTATGATCAATAATTGGAGAATACTTAGACCTTCAGCTATCAAGTATCAGTTGAAATGTTTGTATACGGTCAGCAGATAACCCCTACTTTTTGTGGGGATGGATGGTGATTTGAAAATTATACACGAAGTTACCTCCAACAGACCACTATGAGGTGGGTTCATGTGTATGTTGCAAACGGCTCTTGTTTCAGTCTTAATTCTGTTTTCATTTGTTAGATGGTTAAATGTAGTTTTTGTGCCCCCCCCCCCCCCCCCATGAGTGGTTTGGGCATATAGATTTGCTCTTGTCCGTCCGTCCGTCCTTCCGAGAATGTTGTGTCGGGCTTAGCTCCAAAAGTATTTGACGTAGAGTCACAAAACTTTACAGAAATGTTGGTCAGCATGTGTAGTTGTGCACCTGGGGTTTCACATCTGGATGCATTCAGTCATGTAGGAGTTACGGCCCCTGACTTAGTAAAAATTGGTCATTTAAGTGTTGTGTCGCGCCTAGCTCCAAAAGTATTTGACGTAGAGTCACAAAACTTTACAGGAATCTTGGTCAGCATGTGTAGTTGTGCACCTGGGGTTTCGCGTCCGGATTCATTCAGTCATGTAGGAGTTATGGCCCCTGACTTAGTAAAAAATTGGTAATTTTAATGTTTTGTCGCGCGTGGCTCCAAAAGTATTTGACCTAGCGTCACCAAAGTTTGCAGGAATGTTGGTCAGCATGTGTAGTTGTGAACCTGGGGATTCGCGTCTGGATTCATTCAGTATTGTAGGAGTTATGGCCCCTGACCTAGGAAAAAATTGTCATTTTAATGTTTTGTCGCGCATAGCTCCAAAAATATTTTACCTACAGTCATTATTTCACTACACAAGACCAGACTTATCCAGACTTACTCAAAAAAAAAGTTTGTGAAACATGTATGTTAAAATGTACTTGACCAAGAATCATAAAACATTAGAGGATTGTTTTGTAGCCTATGAAATGTTCTCTTTAGAATTTTACTCAGCTAGGCCAGAGTTATGGCCAACTAAGTGAAAAATACACATAATGTTCTTAAAAGTTTGTTGCAAACATCTTAAAAAATGTTTAACCTGAGTCATTAAACCATGTTACAGTGGCAGGAGTGGGGGGCACCTGTGTCCTATGGACACACATCTAGCTTTAGCTTTATATGATATTGAGGACAACATGTGTGAAGTCATTTGTTCGCCAACTATGGTTCATGAGGGGAAGTTGTAAGTTAGTAATACAGAGAGCAAGTTAGCATTGGTATTCTTCCAAGAACACTTGTTAGGTTAATTTACTGTTGTAACATGATTTTAATACTGTCAAAATGACATTATACAAACAAAATTTTTATACGCTCGTCTCTGAAAGAGCAGGGCATATTATGTGAACACCCGTGGCACATGTCTGCTCTCTAAGTCAAACAGTTTTCATCCGATCTTCACAAAACTTGCTGACAATGTTTGTGGGCATAATATCTCGGCCAAGTTAGATAACCAGGCAAATCGCCCCAGGCACTGTTGGATTATGGCCCTTGAATTACTAAAAAAAATGGGAATTTAGCCTTGTCTACTCTCGAAGTCGAACAGTTTTCATCTGATCTTCACCAAACTGCTGATAATGTTTGTGGGCATAATATCTTAGCCAAGATGGATAACCACCCAAATCGCCCCAGGCACTCTTGGATTATGGCCCTTGAATTACTCAAAAAACTGCACATTTAACTTTGTCCGCTCTCTTAAGTCGAACAGCTTTCATCTGACCGGCATATTTTGTGACAGTCTGGCACTCTTGTTTACCATAGGATTATTTGTCATACTTCTTTGTGAAACTATTGAACATATATCGAAGACTGAAATAATTTATCACATTTAACAGGCTGAAATTAAAGCGGCTCTTGAGAAGGTGTGTAGTTTATTACCAGAGACAATCACGGACCAGTGTGATGCGTTTGTAGAGGAGTACGCTGACATGGTTGTGCAGCTTATATTGAAGAACTTCACACCAGAACAGGTCTGCACTGAAATTAAACTCTGCTCATCCAGACAACAATCTAAGTGGAGTACACTCATCACAATGCTTTCTATGAAACAGAAAGGTAATTATTGCAATGCACCTTGCCAGATAAATATGAAGTAAAAATTAGACGTTTTGTTCTGTTTTGTTGGGTTTAACATTCCAAAGCGATGATAGGCATTTCAGCCCAGGGGTGTTCTTCCATTTCTTTTCGTGTCTGTGTATATCAAAACTTCCCCACCTTAAACAGTGATAGTGAACATTTGGCTTGAGATGTTTGAAATAACATCAAAGTCATGATATACTAATCTTTTGTGCCAGATAAAATTTAAGCATAATATTATAAAAAATTTTTTAGCTCTTCAACCTGGCGTCGGCGTCGGCATCACACCTTGGTTAAAGTTTTGCATGCAAGTACATACAGCTATCATTTAAAGGCATATAGCTTTGGAACTTATTTTCCTTTTTCTAGGTCAATTACCAACCTCACTGGGACAAGTTCCATAACTCTGACATGTATTTTGAGCAAATTATGCCCCCTTTTGGACTTAGAAAATCCTGGTTAAAATTTTACATGCAAGTTACTATCTCCAAAACTAAAGCAGAATTGAAACTTCACATGTGTCTTCGGGGTTATAAAACTAGTTGATAGCATTAAGTCCCATAACTCTGACCTGCATTTTGGCCAAATTATGCACCCTTTGGACTTAGAAAATCCTGGTTAAAGTCTGCATGCAAGTACATACAACTATTACTTAAAGGCGTATAGATATGAAACTTATTTTTTCTTTTTCTAGGTCAAATACCAACCTCACTGGGTCAAGTCCCATAGCTCTGACACGTATTTTGGGCATAATATGCCCCCTTTTGGACTTAGAAAATTCTGTTTAGTTTTACATGCAAGTTACTATCTCCAAAACTAATGCAGATATTAAATTGAAACTTCACTTGTATCTTCTGGGTTATAAAACTAGTTGATAGCATCAAATCCCATAACTCTGACCTGCATTTTGGCCAAATTATGCCCCCTTTGGACTTAGAAAATCCTGGTTAAAGTCTTGCGTGCAAGTACATACAGCTATTACTTAAAGGTGTATAGATTTAAAACTTATTTTTATGCCCCTGAAGGGAGGCATATTAGTTTTCAACTGTCTGTCCGTTCGTTTGTTAGTTCGTTCGTCACAACGTTAACTTTTTGCATGAAGGCACTTTACTCGTGAACCACTGCACCCAGGACCTTCCAACTTTACATGCTGATAGTACTTATTGAGTACACGACCCCTACTGACTTTGGGGTCACCAGGTCAAAGGTCAAGGTCAAAGGTCATGGCGCTGCAGGGGCATTTGTCACCATTAGTGACAGCTCTTGTTTGGTTTTCTAGATCAATTACCAACCTCACTGGATCAAGTCCCATAACTCTGACATGTATTTTGGGCAAATTATGCCCCCTTTTGGACTTGGAAAATTCTGGTTAAAGTTTTACATGCAAGTTACTATCTCCAAAACTAATGCAGATATTGAATTGAAACTTCACATGTGTCTTCAGGGTTATAAAACTTGTTGATAGCATCAAGTCCCATAACTCTGACCTGCATTTTGGCCAAATTATGCCCCCTTTGGACTTAGAAAATCCTGGTTAAAGTCTTGCGTGCAAGTACATACAGCTATTACTTAAAGGCATATAGATTTGAAACTTGTTTTTTCGTTTTCTAGATCAATTATCAACCTCACTGGATCAAGTCCCATAACTCTGACATGTATATTTTGGGCAAATTATGCCCCCTTTTGGACTTAGAAAATTCTGGTTAAAGTTTTACATGCAAGTTACTATCTCCAAAACTAATGCAGATATTGAATTGAAACTTCACATGTGTCTTCGGGGTTATAAAACTTGTTGATAGCATCAAGTCCCATAACTCTGACCTGCATTTTGGCCAAATTATGCCCCCTTTGGACTTAGAAAATCCTGGTTAAAGTCTTGCGTGCAAGTACATACAGCTATTACTTAAAGGCAAATAGATTTGAAACTTATTTTTTCATTTTCTAGATCAATTATCAACCTCACTGGATCAAGTCCCATAACTCTGACATGTATTTTGGGCAAATTATGCCCCTTTTTGGACTTAGAAAATTCTGGTTAAAGTTTTGCGTGCAAGTTACTATCTGCAGAACAAATACAGATATTAAGTTGAAACTTCACATGTGCCTTCGAGGTTATAAAACTAGTTGATAGCATCAAGTCCCATAACTCTGACTTGCATTTAGGTCAAATTATGTCCCCTTTTGAACTTAAAACTCTTGATATTTTAACATTTTGGGTAATATTTTCCTGCTTCTGGGACAATATTTCGAATAGTCGAGCATTTGCTGTCTTACAGACAGCTCTTGTTTTGTAAAATAATGAGTTAGATTGAAATTACCATATTCAGACAGCATTATATCTATAATTTTGTTCTTTCTTATATTTATACAGTATAATCTGAGAAAAGTGAAAAGGGTTCAGACCACTAACTTTGTTTTTGTTTTCATAGATGTTCAGTATTCTCAGGCTGTGCTTCATAAAAAGTTTAGGGGGTTTTGGTTTGTTGTTTTTTTTTTGTGGGGGAGGGAGTTTGTGCAGTTTGACTAAAGAAAGCATTTTCTTTTGAACATGTATGCTCATTTATAAACAAGGGATGAATGCAAAAAAATACTTTTTATACGCCCAGAGGGACGTATTATGTTATGACGCTGGTGTCCGTCTGTCCGTTAGCAATTTCGTGTCCGCTCTGTAACTCTTGAACCCCTTGAAGGATTTCAAGGAAACTTGACACAAATGTTCAACACTCCAAGACGATGTGCAGAGCGCATGTTTTGGATGTCTCGCTTCAAGATCAAGGTCACACTTAGGTGTCAAAGGTCATATCAGTTTGTTTCGTGTCTGCTCTGTAACTCTTGAACCTCTTGAAGGATTTCAAAGAAACTTGACACAAATGTTCACTGCACCAAGACGATATGCAGAGCACATGTTCCGGAAGTCTCGCTTCAAGGTCAAGGTCACACTTAGGGGTCAAAAGTCATATCAGTTTGTTTCGTGTCCGCTCTGTAACTCTTGAACTGCTGGAAGGATTTCAAAGAAACTTGGCAGAAATGTTCACCACACTGAGACAATGTGCAGAGCGCATGTTCCGGATGGCTTGCTTCAAGGTCAGGGTCACACTTAAAGGTCAAAGGTCATATATGACTGCTTTGTGTATATTGCTCTGCATTGCAGTGCTCTTGTTTTTATTTGGCAGATCTCTTTTTTGTTCACTTACAATAATTTTTTTTTAAATTACTTCCCTTTTACTATTGTTACTATAAATAGCTTATTTTGAAACTTTTTTATTATTGACCGTAGGGAAAAACCGAGACCACTTTTCTGTGGTACAACATGGATGGTACCTCATATTTTTAGGTGTAGTTTTACATACCTATACCTGATAAGGATTTTTTTTTTTGTGGACTTAGATTTGTTTTTTTGAAGTTTACCTTTTGTTGTTCCACTTCTTTGGGCTACAACAGTCAAGTTCTTTAAATTTTGCTCCCATCCTATGATGGTACCTCTAATTTTTAGGTGTATTTTTACATACCTATACCTGATAAGGATTTTTTTTTTGTGGACTTTGAAATTTTTTTTGTGGACTTGGATTTGTTTTTTTGAAGTTTACCTTTTGTTGTTCCACTTCTTTGGGCTACAACAGTCAAGTTCTTTAAATTTTGCTCCCATCCTGTGATGTAATCCTTCGGGTGTATATTGCCCCGCTTGGCGGAGCTCTTGTTATTCACTTCTTAATATGCAGTCAATGAAAATGTCTGAGTAGTAGTAGTCACAAATGTAAAATCACTGATAAATTAACACATTAAGATAATGACTAAAGTTTTGATCAACTGTACTAAAATGTATGATAAAAAAAAGTTAAAAAATTATAAAGCAAGTTTTAGAAAATGCAACTATTTCTAGATAAATATTTAAAGGATATTATGTCTCCCACCACACAGTGGTGTGGGAGACATATTGATTTACTCCAGTCTGTGTGTCTGTCTATCACAAAGCTTGTCCTCACTCTAAGTCAAACATTTCTCATCCGATTTTCACCAAACTTAAACAAAATGTGTTTGACCATAAGACCTCGGCCAAGTTTGATAACTAGCCAAATCGGTCCAGGCATCTTGGAGTTATGGCCCTTGAATTACCAAAAATCGGCCTTTTTACTCTTGTCCACACTCTAATGCAAACGTTTCTCATCCAATCTTCTCCAAACTTGAATAAAATGTGTTTGACCATGAGACCTCGGCCAAGTTTGATAACTAGCCAAATCGGTCCAGGCATTTTGAAGTTACGGCCCTTGAATTATCGAAAAATCGGCCTTTTTACTTTGTCCGCACTCTAAGTTGAACATTTCTCATCCGATCTTTACCAAACTTGAGCAAAATATGTTTGACCATGAGACCTCAGCCAGGTTTGTTAACTAGCCAAATCGGTCCAGACATTTTGGAGTTACGGCCCTTGAATTACCAAAAAATCCGCCTTTTTACTCTTGTCCACTCTCTGAAGTCGAAAATTTCTCATCCGATCTTCACCAAACTTGAACAAAATGTGTTTGGCCATACGGCCTTAGCCAAGTTCGATAACTAGCCAAATCGGCCCAGGCACTTTTGATTTATCGCCCTTTAATTACTGATTGGATCCACTCATCCAGACCATCTAATTGGATCCACTCGTCTAAACCATCCAGAGAAACTAAACATTTTTCATAGGGGCAGTTGTGGGAAACATGCGCTTTTCTCAAAAGCATCTCTAGTTAGCTTTGTATCGTGAAATATGCACGAGTTCTTCAGCGGAAATATTGCGCGCCTTTAGGTTATATACCAATTTAAATTGTTCTTTGTTTTGAATAAAATTCAGTCACTTCACACTGATTTTTTTACACTTTCTAGATTTTTTAATCCCCCGCCGTGGCGGAGGGATTATAGGAATGGTCTGCGTCCTTCCGTCCTTCCGTCCGTCCTTCCGTCCATAACAAAATTGTGTCCGGTCCATATCTCCTAAACCCCTTGAAGGATTTTCATGAAACTTGGGTCAAATGATCACCTCATCAAGACGATGTGCAGAACCCATGAGTCAGCCTTGTCGGTTCAAGGTCAAGGTCACAACTCTAGGTCAAAGGTTTGAGCCTGCCATTTTGTGTCCGCTCTATATCTCCTAAACCCCTTGAAGGAATTTTATAAAACTTGGGTCAAATGATCACCTCATCAAGACGATGTGCAGAACCCATGAGTCAGCCATGCCGGCTCAAGGTCAAGGTCACAACTTAGGGTCAAAGGTTTTGAGCCTTCCATTTTGTGTCCGCTCTATATCTTCTAAACTCCTTGAAGGATTTTCATGAAACTTGGGTCAAATGATCACCTCATCAAGACAATGTGCAGAACCCATGAGTCAGCCTTGTCGGTTCAAGGTCAAGGTCACAACTCTAGGTCAAAGGTTTGAGCCTTCCATTTTGTGTCCGCTCTATATCTCCTAAACCCCTTGAAGGAATTTTATAAAACTTGGGTCAAATGATCACCTCATCAAGACGATGTACAGAACCCATGAGTCAGCCATGCCGGCTCAAGGTCAAGGTTACAACTTAGGGTCAAAGGTTTTGAGCCTTCCATTTTGTGTCCGCTCTATATCTTCTAAACTCCTTGAAGGATTTTCATGAAACTTGGGTCAAATGATCACCTCATCAAGACGATGTGCAGAACCCATGGGTCAGCCTTGTCGGGTCAAGGTCAAGGTCACAACTCAAGGTCAAAGGTTTGAGCCTTCCATTTTCTGTCTGCTCTATATCTCCTAAACCCCTTGAAGGAATTTTATCAAACTTGGGTCAAATGATCACCTCATCTAGACGATATGCAGAACCCATGAGTCAGTCATGCTGGCTCAAGGTCAAGGTCACAGCTTAGGGTCAAAGGTTTGAGCCCTCCATTTCGTGTCCGCTCTATATCTCCTAAACCCCTTGAAGGAATTTTATAAAACTTGGGTAAAATGATTACCTCATCAGAACGATGTGCAGAAATTATGAGTCAACCATGCCAGCTCAAGGTCAAGGTCACAACTAAGGGTCGAAGGTTTGAGCCTTCCATTTTGTGTCCACTCTGTATCTCCTAAACCCCTTGAAGGATTTTCATCAAACTTGGGTCAAGTGATCACCTCATCAAGAACTCATGAGTCAGCCATGTCAACTCAAGGTCAAGGTCACAACTGAAGGTCAAAGGTTTCAGCTCTGTATCTCCTAAACCCCTTGAAGGATTTTCATGAAACTTGGGTCAAATGATCACCTCATCAAGACGTGCAGAATTCATGAGTCAGCCATGTCAGTTCAAGGTCAAGGTCACAGCTAAAATCAAAGTTTTACCCTTTCACTATCCATAGCAGTGGCGGGGGATATAGCTGTCTTTCAGACTGCCTTGTTCACTCAATCATAGACATATTTCCACAAGACATCCATATATTATTTGCTTTAAATGATGAAAAGAATAAAGGGTGTTGAAAACTATGTAGTGAAATGCAAGTCAACTGCAGACAGGTACCCTAGTATTGCCGCATTTCAGAAACGGGTCCACAGAATAAACACCCTGCTTTCATTTTCAAGTTAACTACTTTTTTATGTTAAATACCTTCTGTAAGTGAAATATTGACATCTTGGCACCCAGTTTATGTGTAAATGCGCAAACAATGGAAACTTAGGATCTGTTTATTTATTTTTTTTGTTGTTGTTTTTAATGCACTATGGAAGCATATTTTTGACTGAATTATAGCTCTTTGATTACAGATATATTATACCTGGTATGAAATTTTTGTACTTCTCTCCCTTGATAAATATACTGAACAAGATAGGTAACTCTGGATAGTTTGTTTTAGTGAAATAGCTTAACTTCCTTCCCTTGATACCAAATATATCTTCTTTGATAACAGTTAAACTGGAACTCTGTGGTCCCTGCAAGCTGATAATGGAGGAGTTAAAGCAGTTTCTAAAGCAGAATAGAACAACGCAGGAGGTTGAAGAGTTCCTGAAGCGAGTCTGTGACATTCTCCCCGATACAGTTACAGCACAGGTATAGCACAGTCTCTAACAATGGTTTCTACTAATTATTGGTATTTCAAGGCGAGATGTTTGTGCCTGGGACCTAAGTTGCTTTGGTCATATCAGTCCATCTGTTAGTAGACACTTATTAACTTGAGATTGCTTTTGCCTGCAGGTGTCAAACTTCATAGGACGATTGACTGTAATCAGTAGACAACCCCTAATATTTTGTAAGTCAGAAAGTAAATGTTACTGATCTTTAGACTGGAATCAATTTCTGACAAACCACAGAAGATTGCTTTGGCCAACAGTTGCCAAACTTAATTGGATGATATCCTGTGGTAAATTAGATGATTCCTATTGTTTTATGGGTCAGAGGGCCAAAGGCCTACAGTGACCACAAGATTGAGAATAGTTTCCAGTCAACGAAGTGTAGAAGGCTTGGAGATAGACCAATAGCCTATTAATTGATGGCCCTTATTGTTTTGGGCCTGTAGGTCATAGTTCCAGGTCTGAGATTAAACTGATTTAACTGAGAATAATAAGGCATACAGGCAGCAGGCTTGATAGCTTGATTGTATTATGTTAGGTAGTTTATCCAATGGTTATTAGGTCAAAGGTCATGGTCCCAGCATACTTGAGACTGGAAATTATACAATCAGTTACTTAAAAGACCATCCTGGGAATATACATACGTATTTTATAAATAAGCTTTTGTGTACTTGATTTGTCTGTATGTTTTTGTTTAGAGAAAAATATGTTGGTAATTACTATGTTTATTTTTCAAGAGAAGAAACTAAAACTCCATAACTGTGTGACACTTTTATGGCAATAATGTGTCAATTATTATCTGTTTTATCATGTTCTTTTTCTCATTACAGTTCAGCTAGATCTATGTTCTTTTAAATGTCAGTTTTGCTAACCAGCTAATTTCAGACCCAAGTCCTTAACCTTTAGCCTGCTAAATTTATAAAATGGACTGGTCCATCATTCAATTTGGGCAGTACCATTTATTATTTAGTTTATACCTACTGACTTGTTTTAGCTCGATGGTGATGAAAGCTTCAAGCTTATTATAACCACTCTGGGAGTCCCAATTCCTGGAAAAACCAGTACTGGTGTCATATGAGAAGTCATGGTCGTGACCCCAATGGGGCTTGAACCCACAACCCCTGGATTGAGCAGCCGACACCTTATCCACTACACCACTGCTCCCCTTTTATTATTTGAAGGGGTGTGCACTGAAAATTTGCTGACTGAATAGACTGTGAGCATGCAGGAATCACTTGCAAAAGGTTAATGCTGCATATGTATTTCATGGATTGTTTAGCTTTATCTTTTCCTTCTAAAATGACATCCCCTGATCTGCCTGCATCAGGTATGCTAAAGTCAGCAGTCTTTCTTTAGTCAAACTTTTTCTCTTCCAGTGTCATCAGGTTATTGATCAGTACATTCCAAACATTCTGAATCTCATTGAGGAAAATGTGAAACCAGAAGAGATTTGTCAGGTAAAGTGTTTTAACCTCCCATTTTATTTGTTAGAAACCTCGGAATAAGTTGTTTTGTGTAATTTTGGATCTCAGTGACAAGGAAAAGTATGTCTTGTTTTGTGAAATGTTAGATCTTTATGACCAGAAACAGTATGTGTATTTTTATACTCCCAGAAGGGCGAGCATATAGTTGTCAGTTTATCCGTCCTTCCATCTGTCTGTCCGTCCGTCACACTTTTGTCTAAAGTATAACTTGAAAGGTATTAATGGCATTTGATTAATACTTCACATAGTCATAGAGGCCATTGAGACAAAGTGCAGCATCAAAGAATCATAACTCTACCTTACCTAGTTTTTAGCTTGACTATTCGAAGAATAGTCTAGCTATTCTACTCAACCTGGCGTCGGCGTCACACCTTGGTAAACTTTTTGCATGCAAGTACATACAGCTATCATTTAAAGGCATATAGCTTTGAAACTTATTTATTCCTATTTCTAGGTCAGTTACCAACCTCACTGGGTCAAGTTCCATAACTCTAACATGTATCTTGAGCAAATTATGCCCCATTTTGTACTTAGAAAATTCTGGTTAAAGTTTTACATGCAAGTTACTATCTCCAAAACTAATGCAGATATTGAATTGAAACTTCACATGTTTTAAAACTAGTTGATAGCACCAAGTCCCATAACTCTGACCTTCATTTTGGCCAAATTATGCCCCCTTTTGGACTTAGAAAATTCTGGTTAAAGTTTTGCGTGCAAGTACATACAGCTATTACTAAAAGGCATATAGATTTGAAACTTATTTTTTCTTTTTCTAGATCAATTACCTACCTCACTGGGTCAAGTCCCATAACTCTGACATGTATTTTGGGCAAATTATGCCCCCTTTTGGACTTAGAAAATTCTGGTTAAAGTTTTACATGCAAGTTACTATCCCCAAAACTAATGCAGATACTGAATTGAAACTTAACATGTTTCTTCGGGGTTATAAAACTAGTTGATAACATCAAGTCCCATAACTCTGATATGTATTTTGGTCAAATTATGTCCCCTTTCGAACTTAAAACTCTTTTGATATTTAACATTTTGGGTAATAATTTCCTGCTTCTGTGACAATATTTCGAATAGTCAAGCTTGGCTGTCTTACGGACAGCTCTTGTTTAATTATCTTCCTTTATCAAATAAGGCTTGTCCGGAGCATTACTTGAAAAGAATTGATGGCATTTCATTGAAACTTCACAAAATGATAAAGGCCATTGACAGGAAGTGCAGTGTCAAAGAATCATAACTCTACTTTACCTAATTTTTAGCTCACCTGAGCACAAAGTTCTCAAGGTGAGCTTTTGTGATCGCCCTGTGTCCGTCGTCAGTCGTCCGTCCGTCGTCAACAATTTGACTATTAACACTCTAGAGGTCACAATTTTGACCCAATCTTAATGAAACTTGGGCAGAATGTTACCCTTAATAAAATCTTGGACGAGTTCGATATTGGGTCATCTGGGATCAAAAACTAGGTCACCAGGTCAAATCAAAGGTAAAGCTTGTTAACACTCTAGAGGTCACAATTTTGGCCCAATCTTAATGAAACATGGCCAGAATGTTGCCCTCAATAAAATCTTGGATGAATTTGATATTGGGTCGTCTGGGGTCAGAAACTAGGTCACCGGGTCAAATCAAAGGAAAAGCTTGTTAACACTCTTGAGGTCACAATTTTGGCCCAATCTTAATGAAACTTGGTCAGAATGTTACCCTGAATAAAGTCTTGAATGAGTTTGATATTGGGTCATCTGGGATCAAAAAGGTCACCAGGTCAGATCAAAGGAAAAGCTTGTTAACACTGTAGAGGCCACATTTTTGACTGTATCTTCATGAAACTTGATCAGAATGTTAATCATTATGATCTCAAAGTCCAGTTTGAATCTGGATCATGTAGGGTCAAAAACTAGGTCACCAGGTCAAATCAAAAGAAAAGCTATTTAACACTCTAGAGGCCACATTTATGACCATATCTTAATGAAACTTGGTCAGAATGTTAATCTTGATGATCTATAGGTCAAGTTCAAATCTGGGTCAGGTGGAATCAAAAACTTGGTCACCAGGTCAAATCAAAGGAAAAGCTTGTTAACACTCTAGAGGCCACATTTATGATTGTATCTTCATGAAACTTAGTCAGAATGTTAATCTTGATGATCTTTAGGTCAAATTCGAATCTGGGTCATGTGGGTTCAAAAACTAGGTCACCGGGTCAAATCAAAGAAAAAGTTAGTTAACACTTTAGAGGCCACATCTATGACCATATCTTAATGAAACTGTCTTGATAATCTTTAGGTCAATAGGTCAGGCGAGCGATACAGGGCCTTCATGGCCCTCTTGTTTAATTATCTCCCTTTATTATACAAAATAAGACTTGTCTGGAGCATTGCCTGAAAAGTATTTTAATTATCTCCTTTTATTCAATTTTCTTCTTTTTACTATCTCCATTTCTTTTTTTTCTTTTTTTTTTGAATATGTTATTCCCCATATTGGGACAAGCACATGCATCAGGGAGCATCATTCAGTTTTACTGATTCCTTGTTTGTGTAATTTTGAACCTCATGAACTAGGAACAGTTCATGTCTGGTTTGTGTAATTTGGATCTCATAGTCCAGAAAAAGCGCTGGTATATGTGTTGTGTGATCCTAGATCTCACAGAATCAGTGAAAATAGTTTTTTGTGTAAACTGTAAAGGATGTGTAAAAAATAAATCTTAGAAAACTGACTGAAGTAAGTAAGTAATGAAAGAATTTATATGTCCATTCCATTGAATATGTATGTGTCTTGCCCCACTTTCACTTCCTTTCTCAGAAAATGTTTAAACCGTAAGTTTTGAAGATTTGTATGCTTACTTTACAGTTTCATAAAAGAACCTATATCACACATTCATAATAGATGCTGTCCACCTAATGAACGGCCTCACCATGCCACCATATTTTCCAAATACAAAAAAAATTATGTCATAAGTGAATACTAGCACTATAAAATATTTTATTGCTATAATTATAACAATTCATTCATTAGAAGCTGGACTTAAAGTCTTTATTTACTGAAAAATGTAAAAACAAAAAACAAAAATTGAGGATATTGACTTGTTCTGAATTAAACATATGACAAACAACAAAATTTCAGGTTAGACTAGAAAGAATGAAAATCAGTAAATAGAAAAAACAGATGTTTTTTGGGTCATTCCATCAAAGGTCACAGGGGTCTGAATATGGAAAACCATTTCCGATCAGTGACTTGAGACCCATTTGACCCAGAATATTGAAACTTCATAGATAATTGGACATGCAGAGTAGATGACTCCTATTGATTTTGGGGTCACTCTATTAAAGGTCAAGGTCATACGGGCCTGAACATGGAAAACCATTTCCAATCAATAATTTGTTACCATTCATGATTCAGTGTGTCATACATATATTCAAGGTCAAAGTGTCAGTTTCAGGTTAGTGGCCCTCTTGTTTTCAAATTTATTTCTTATATTTTGCACATTATAACTATTACAGCAACTTGGGTTATGCAATGCAACAGTGACACACAAGAAAGATGGCAGTACTTTGTTCTACAAGCCACATAGACTGGGAATGAACAAGTGTACATATGGACCGGCATACTGGTGCGCTAACAAATATAATGCGGCTGAATGTAACGTAAGTATTATAATTTTATAGCCACAGAAGGTTTGAAAGATAAAAAGGGAAGTTTCTATGTTACACTGTTTTTTTAATTTAAAAAGTGTTTTTCCAATTTAATAAATTAAAAATTTGAAAAATCCCTTTACTTGCAAAAATAGTTTTGGCTGAAAAAAATTTTTTAAACAGAATTGAATCCTTTTTTCCATTCAAAAAAAAAAATTCACTTTTTAAAGTTTAAAGCTAAAAAAAATGCTTCCTTAAATAAAATTTTTTAAAGGGGGAATGTATTATTTAAATTTTAAAAAAAAAAGCATGCCCTTTTTTTTCCCGGGCCCAATGGACACGCGGGGAAAATTTTTGGAACTGAGGACTGTAATCCCCCTTAAAAACTTTTCCCACATTCCAGTTCATAAACCTTTTTTTAAATTTAAAAAAAGGGGTTTTATTTTTGCTTAAAATTTAGCCAGAAAAACGCAAGAAAAAGCATTTGATTTGATTTTTCATAAAATTTGTAATAAAACTAAATTTTAAAAGAGACATGCATATATGATATTCTTTGAAAAAAATTTTTGGGTATTTTGTGAATCTTTCTGAAAAATCAAAAATTCTCAAAAAGTGATTTATTTTCAAAAAAAATACCCAATTTTTACATTGTTCCACCAGGGCCTTTTTTTTGCCCATTTTCCAATTTGTTTTTAAAGAAATTAAAATTTTAATAAAAATTTTATTAAAAATTAATTTAAGGGGTTAACCCCGGAAAATTTAAATTTAAGGGGGGAAAACCCGGGGGTTGTAACCCAGCATTTTTTGTGTTTAAAAATTAATTTTTTTGTTTTGCAGAAATTGATCACTTTAAAATATTTTTATCATTTGTACAGAAATTTGTATAGGGAGCCCATTTTAAATTTAGAAATGTTTGGGAAACTCTTTTTTTTAAAAAAAGTAAGCTTCAGATACCCCAGATAATTGTAAATGAAAAATTTGAAAAAAACCTTTTTTTCATGTAAAATTTTTTATTTCCCAAGGAAATGTTCAGCACCATTTTCGAAATTTATTATGGGGCAAAACCCAATAAAAACAGGCCATTTGTCAGAAGTTTGTAAAAGCTTTGTATGTTAAAAGAATTTTAAAAATTTCCCAGTTATTAGAACAAACTTTTTAAAAACTTCCTTTTACAATCTAGGTAAAAATAAAAAAAAACTAAATAAAGGCCCCAGAAAAATTGGAAAAAGTTTTTTCCCAAATTGTATTGAAAGCTTTTTAGAAAGAAACCCAAATGGGGTTTCTTTTTAAATTTGATAAAATTAAATGTCATTATGTCCCCTTTTTTTTCAATCAAAAAAAAAGTGAAAGGGCCCAAATAAATTTCCCCCCCCCCCCCCGGGTATGATTTTTACTTTTTGGAGCATAAATAGTACCGGGGAAACTAAAACTTAATTGGTTTTGAAATTTAAATTTTAAATTTTTTTGATACGTGTAAAAAATATGAAAAGAAAAAGGGCCTAATGGGGATATTTTGCTTCATACATTTTTTTTTGGGGATTTCCCTTGGTACTATTTTCTGTTTTGTTTTATTTTTTAATTTGAATTTAAATGCTTTGGGGTTGGGGAGTAAAATGCTTGCTTCCCTTTTTTCCTTCTTTCTTTAAACCCAAAAGTTTTCCCCCAAAAGGAATTTTTTAACCCAAAATTTTTGGCCCTGTATTTCATATTAAACTTTTATACAAATGTAAAATAAAAAATTTTTTTTAAATGTGAAAATTATATATATGTAAAAACACATGATCAGGGCTTTGGGTTGATCTGAAATTCTTTTTTTCCCAAACCCCTTTTAAACCCTACAAGGAAAATTTAAATCTTTGTCAAAAACACTTTTTTAGGGTTTAAAAAAAAAGAAAAAGTGTGTCCCTTTTTAAAAATTGGGTTTTTTCCAAAGGGAAAATATAAAAATTTAAGTAATTTTTAAAAAAAAAAATTTTAAAGGGAAAATTTGTAGACAGAATAAAACTTTGGGGGAAGTTTTGATGATTAAAGTTCATTAGTTTGTTTTGGGGACTGATATCTGATTTATAAAATGGCATTATACGCATATAATCAGCTTTTTTCTTTAAATGTTAAAAATTTAAAAAAATTCCTTACTTGTTGAAACTTTTTTTTTTTCCCTTTTGGGTTTTTGGACTGAAAACTTTTGGGTTTTCATGTTTGAGCGTTTAACTGTATTTGCGGAAAGTGATTGTCTTACACCTTGGTTTTAACCCTTTAATTTTAAAATTTTCGATGAAATTTACTTTTAAAAAAGAAAAAAATTTTTTATGCAATGTTTAAGTAATTTTGGGAAAAAAAATTTGGATTTTTAAAAGTTAAATATTTATGGCTGGGGAAATGGTAATTTAAAGGGCATCATCAAGGGGGGACTTTTTTGTCACTTGGGGGGTAAAAAAAAACAACTCTTTTACAAAAAATTCCCCGGTTTTAATTTAAAGATTTTTTTCGGGATTTTTTCCCCTTTTTTTGTAAATTTTACTTCTTTTGTGTCTTTTATTGAAATTTTTTTGGTGCATTGGGCACCCCAAAGCCCCCAATAAAAACCCAAGAGAGATTATAGTGAAAAAGTAGTTTGGGGGTTTTGTAAGAAATTTTTTTGAAGTAAATCAAGATTCCCTCAGGTGTAAAGTTGTGTAAGAGAAAGTTTTAAAAAATTTTTAATAATTTGCAAGGAATTGAAATGTAAAAGTATGAAAAGGGCAATTTTGGGAAACCTGAAAAAAGTGTTTGCCTGTGTGAGGGGAAAAATTTTGAGCTACAAAAAAAGAGAGAAGGGTGAAGGTATGGTTCTGTTTAGCACTTGGCTTGTATACTTCGAAAAATATTTTTTTTGTGGTTTTTTTGGTCCCTTCTTTGAAAGCGGGATCAGTAACACAGAAATTTTGAAAAAATATATCTCCCTTGAAAAATTATTTTTAACACAGAATAGAAATTTGTTTTATACAATTTGACCTTTCAACCCCTCTTTGAAAAGAATGTAAAGTTGAATCATTAAAAGCAGTTCATTTAAAAAATTTTCCCTATTTGTCTCCCGTTGTAAATCGGGTTGTTAAAAAAAAAACTGTTTGATTTATTTTGAAACATATTAATATCCCAAAAAAAAGTATGGTGAAGTAAAAAATTTTTAAATAAAAATTTTATTTGAGCCCAATTTTGTTGAAAAAAGTGCTGTATTTGGGGTTTTTGTTTTTTAAGTAATAACACGTTTTTTTTTTTAAACCCCCCCCATGATAAAATTAAGAATTTGTAATTTTAAAAATTTCTGCTGTTTTTTTTCCCTCTAATTAAAAAAACTATTTTTTTTAAAGAAACTTTTGTTTTTATTTCAATGACTTTTGGGTTTTAACCTTTCCAAAAAAGGAGCACCCCCTGATAAAAGCTACACTGGGGCACAGGCCCCACACAATATTTTGTAGTTTCCCTTTATTGTTAAGACTACAAGAATAAAAATCCTTTAGTTTTTTCAAAAACATTGTTTTTACTTCCAAATTGCAAAAAAAAAACAATTGTAAAAAAAATACAGTTGTTTTTGACAAAAATTTTTCAGTGAAAAGTTTTTTTTCAACCCTCAAATTTCCTAAAGGGCTTTAAAAATATTCTTTCTATAATGGAACCAGAATGGGAAATTTAAAATGTTACTATTATGGGTATTTTATTTGAAGGTTTACCTATACCGCCCAAATTTTTTGAAATTGGAAATTAAATACATAAAAATGCCACCCCCCAATTTTTATTTTTTTTAAAATAAAGCTGGAAGATTGATTGTTTCTTTTAAGTTTTTTCCCATTGGAAAAAACGTCTTTGTTTTTTAAACCCCGTTAAATTATATTTTTGTAAAATACAAAGGAAAATCAAATTTAAGGGGGCAAAGGGGGGTCATTTAAATCAAAATTCTGTTTCCCTATTCCCCGGCATGTATGAGCACAATTAAAAACCCAACACTTTTCCCGGCGCCCCTCACAGCCCTTCCCTTTTTTTGGCCTTTTTACATGAATTCTAGAAATTTTTCCGAAAAAATCTTGAAAAAAGCAACACGTTCAACCCCTTTGGATGACCGCCGGGGGCTTCCTTTTGGGGGCCCGGGGTTAATTTGCCCACGCTCGGGGCGGGGATGTTGCCGAAAATTTTTCATAGTGTCGTAAATGACAACCCAATTTACTTTTTTACGACAATCAATTACCCCCTTTTTAACAATTTTTGGTATGCTAATATTTGCACGGTCATCTGCTTTTGAAAAAATTGTTACCGTTTTATTTTTATACGGCTATTTAATTTGGGGAACACACGCCCGGGCGGGGCGGGAAAAGTTTTCCAAACTGGTCGCCCGGGGTCAATAAAAAAACCCTTTTAATTAAAAGACAAGGATTTTGATTACCCTATTTTTCGCGTGTCCTAGGGGTTCCATTGATTCAAGGACTAATTATTGTTTTTCTTTCCTTTGATGAATAAAAATTCAATTTTTTTCATACGCCCGCACGGGATAGGGTTACATTTTGCCGCTATGATAACTTTTTTTTAACCAGGGGTCATGAAAAACACGCGATATATGAAAAATAATTAGATAAAGAATTCAAGGGCTTCTCTTTCATAAAATTGTTACCGGGGGGCGGGAAAACAGGCTTCCCCTTTTCTTAAAGGGATTTTTTTGGTTTTCTAAAAAAATTTAAAATTGAGAAACCAAATTTTAAATTTTCTGGTAAAAACCCTCTGAGGGGAAATCGCGTGAAAAAATTTCTCTCATTTTGGGGTTTAAAATCTTTCGAAAGCGGTCCCGTTTTTATTTTTTTTTTTTTTTTTTTAAATTTTGTATGAAAAAACTCGAAGCATGCGTGTTTTAAAATTATTGTAACCCCCCATTGTTTTGAATAGGCGGGACCCTTTTTTATTTTTAGGGCGTTTTTATAAATATAAAAAATTTGGGATTATTGCCATTTGTTTTATAGAATGGTCTTTCAAATTAATCGTGCAAAAGGGAAAAAAAATTTTGAAAAAGATGTTTTTTTTGGGTTAATTTTTTTTAATGGGTTTGAAAATAGACGGGTTTTTTTAAAAATATATCACAAAGGGGTTTTTAAGTGAAAAGTGTGGGGGGAAAATACAAAAAAAAATTTTTTAAAACTTTTCGGTGTATTTTGTTCGGTTTTGTAAATCCCCCTTTTTAATGCAAAAAATTTTTCTGTGAAAGGGGGAAATTGGGGTAGCATAGTGGGGGTTTGGGGCACTGATTTGGGAATACTTGCCTCTCCAATTTTAAAGGGTTGGGGAACCTAGAACCGGGCCCTTTAAAGAGTCACCACTTGCTTAGGAATGTTTTTTTTTTTTCTAAACCCGGGCCCCCTTTCGAAACCTAAAATGATAAAACCGGGGGTTATCAAAGGGTTTTCCCTCCCCAATCAAAAACTTTGAAAGTCGCCATTTGCCCTGAACGTACATGGGATTGTTTAAAAAAATCCAACAAGAGAATTTGGGAAGACCCTTTCATTTTCCCACTACCCCACACGCCCCCTTTGCACGAAAAAAAAAATGCCACTTCTATTTACCAAGCTTTTTTGTTACATAAAATTTCAATTCTTTTAAAAAAAAAAGTTTGGGATTTTTATAAATACAAAGGAACTTAATGATAAATTCTTTTTCGTTTTTAAAATTTCCCGTAACAAAAACATGTCGAAAAATTTATTTAAAAACAAAAAATTTGGGGAAACCCAAACGGTTGGCTTTTCCAACATTTTTTTTTTAAAGTATCTTTTTCGGAAAAATTGTATTTTCCCAAAAATTTAAAAAAATTGGCTTCAAATAAAAGGGAATGGCCCTTTCCAAAAAAATTTACAATTTTTTCAACTGATAGAAAAAAAACCCCGCCAAATTTAAAAGGGGTAGTCTTTTTTGGGCATTTTTTAATACCCAAAGGGTTTTTTTTTTTCGCTAAATTTTAATTTGGGGTTTTTAAAAAACATTTTCCCTTCCCCTTTAATTTTTAATATTTCAAAAATGGGCCGTTTTTGTTTTGTACGCACCATGTGAATTCTTTTAAAAGGGTTAAATGGTTGGGGGGGTTTGTGCCCACCTAAATTTGTCCGTTTGCCCCAAAGGGGCCAATGTGGTAAAATTTCCCCCCAAAATATGGACTCTTTTTTTTTTTCACTGCCCTTTAAGGTCCTTACAAAATAAAAATTAAAAATTTGGGGCACGCGCAGGGGTGGTAAAATGGCGGGGGGGAAAAACTAGAAAATGAAAAAGCTTAACACAAAATTTGGTTTTGAAATATTGAAAAGCCCCCCCCCCCTTCCCCAAAAAATTGAAAAAGTTAATTTTTTTTTCTACTTTTTTTTTTTTTACAGAGTAAAATAGAATGGGTGGGAAAAAACCCAAGGGTAGCCTAAATCACACTGCAGGAGACTTTCAGCCCTCTTTTAAAAAATTAATATATTTTTAAGTTTTTAAAAGGGGGGTTTATAAAAGGCAATACGAATTGCAGAATATAACACTTTTGCTTGGGTTTTGTGTCACAATGCGTATGCCGAGGTTTTTTAACCAGTAAGAGAACTATGACATTTCTGCACAAATCTGATAGCTAATGAAATAATTTTCTTTTCATAAAACATTTTTTTAAAATTTTTTGGGTTTTTTTTAAAATTTTTTTTTTTTGTTGACACTGGCTATTAAAAAACCCCCCCCCCCCCCCTTAAACCCCCCCTTTTTGGGGGGGGGGGGGGAAAAAAAAAAAGGGGTTTTTTAAAAAAGGGGGGGGGGGAAAAAAATTTTTTTTTTTTTAAAAAAAAAAATTTTTTAAAAAAAAGGGGGAAAAAAAAAAGGTTTAAAAAACCTTTTAAAAAAAAAATTTTTTAAAAAACCCCCCAAAAAAAATTTTTTTAAATTTTTTTTTTAAAAAAAAAAACCCCCAAAAAGGGGGAATTCCAAAAAAAATTTTTGGGCCTTTTTTAAAAAAAAACCCCCCCCCCAAAAAAATTTTTTTTATTTAAATTTTTTCCAAAATGTTTAAAGAAAAAGAAAAATTTCCCCCCCGGGAAAAAATTTTTTTTTTCAAAAAAAATTTAAAAAAAAACCCCACCCCTTTTTTCCCCCCAAAAAAAAAAAAAACTTTTTTTTTTTAAAAAATTTTTTAAAATTTAAAATTTTTTGGGGGGGGGAAAAAAAAAATTTTTTAAAATTTTAAATTTTAAAAAAGGCCCCCAAACCCCCGGGGGGGGGCCCCCTTTTTTTAAAAGGGGGTTTTTTTTAAAAAAAAAAAAAAATAAAACCTTTTTTTCAATATTAAAAATTTTTGGGGGGTTTTCCCCCCTTTTGGGGTTTTTTTTTAAAATTTTTTGGGGGGGAAATTAAAAAATTTTTTTTTTTGGGGGTTTTTTTTTTAAAATTTTTTCCCCTTTTTTTTTCCCCAAAAATTTTTAAAAAAAAAAAAAATTTTAAAAAAAATTTTTTTTTTTTTTTTTAAATTTTTGGGGTTTTTTTTTTCCCTTTTTTTCCCCCTTTTCCCCCCCCTTCCAAAATTCCCCCCCCCAAAAAAAAAAAAAAAAATTTGGGTTTTAATTTTTTTTTTAAACCCCCTTTTTTTTTTTTTTTAAAGGTTTTTTAAAAATTTCCCCCAAAAAACTTTTTTAAAAAAAAATTTTTTAAATTAAAATTTTTTTTTTAAAAAAAATTTTTTTAAAAAGGGGGTTTTTTTAAAAAAAAAAAATTTTTTAAAAAAAAAAAAAAAAACAAATTTTAAAAAAAAACCTTTTCCCAAAAAAAAAACCCCCAAAAAAAAGGGGGGGGGGGGGCCCCCTTTTTTTTAAATTTTTTGGGGGGGGTTTTTTTTTTTTAAATTTTTTTTTGGGGGAAACAAAAATTTTAAAAAGGGGGGGGGGGGTTTAAAAAAAAAAAGGGCCCTTTGGGGAAAAAAAAAAAACCCCCCTTTTTTTCCAAAAATTTTCCTTTTTTTAAAAAAAAAAAAATTTTTTTTTTTAAAAATTTTTTTTTTTTTTTTTAATTTTTTTTTTTTTTTTGCCTTTTTTAAAAAAAATTTTTTTTTTAAAAATTTTTCCCCCCCCAAAAAAAATTTTTTTTTTTTTTTTTAAAATTAACCCCCCTTGTTTTTAAAAAAAAAATTTTTTCCTTTTTAAAATTTTTTAAAAAAATTTTAAAAAAATTTTTTTTTAAAAAAAAAACCCCCCAAAAGGGGGGAAAAAAAAAAAAAAAAGGGTTTAAAAAAAAAAAAATTTTTTTTGCCCAAAAAAAATTTTTTTTAAAAAAAAAATAAAAAATTTTTTTGGGGCCCCTTTTCCCCCTTTTTTTTGGGGGGGGGGTTTTTAAAAAAAAATTTTTTAAAAAAAAATTTTTTTTTTAAAAAAAGTTTGGGGTTTTTTTTTAAAAAAATTTTAAAATAAAACCCCCCGGCAAAAAAACCCAAAAAAAAAATTGGGGTTTTTTTTTTTCCCTTTTTGGGGGGGGTTTTTTTTTTTAAAAGGCCCCTTTTTCCCCTTTTTTTTTTTAAACCCAAAAAATTTAAAACCCCCGGGGGGGGTTTTTTTGGGGGGAAAAACAAAAAAAACCCCCGGGGGGGGAAAAATTTTTTTTTTTTTTTGGGCCCCCCTTTTTTTTTTGGAAAATTTTTTTTTTAAGTAAAAAAAAAAAACTTTAACCCAAAAAAGGGGGGGCCTTTTTTTTAAAAAAAAATTTTTTTTTTTTAAAAAAAAAAATTTTTTTTTTTTTAATTTTTTTCCCCCCCCCCAAAAAAAAATTTTTTTAAAAGGAAAAAAAAATTTTAACTTAAAAAAAAAAGGAAAAATTTCCCCCTTTTTTTTAAAAAAAAAAAATTTTTTTAAAAAGGGGGGGTTTTTTAAAAAAAATTTTTAAAATTTTTTAAAAAAACCCCCCTTTTGGGGGTTTTTAAAAAATTTTCCCTTTTTTTTTAAAAAAATTCCCCCAAAAATTTTTTTTCCCCAAAAAAATTTTTTTTTTTTAAAAAATTTTTTTTTTTTTTTTTAAAAAAAAAAAAAAAATTTTTTTTTTTTAAAAAAAAAAAATTTCTTTTCCCCAAAAAAATTTTTTTTTAAAATTTTTTTTTAAAAAAATTTTTTTTTTTAAAAAAAAAACCCTTTTTTTTTTTTTTAATTTTTAAATTTTTTGGGGAAAAAAAATTTAAAAATTTTAATTTTAAAAAAAAAAAAACCCCTTTTTAAAAGGGGTTTTTTTTTAAAAAAGGGGGTTTTCCCCCGGGAATTTTTTTTTTTTGGAAATTTTTTTTTAAAAAAAAAGGAAAAAAAATTCCCCCTTTTTTTTTTTAAAAAATTTTTTTCCCCCCAATTGGGGTTTTTTTTTTTAAAAAAATTTTTAATTTTTTAAAAAAAAACCAAAAAAAAAAAAAAGGGGGAAAATTTTTTCCCCCGGTTTTTTTTTTGGGAATTTTTTGGAAGGGGGTTTTTTTTTTTAAAAAAAAAATTTTTTAAAAAAAACCCCCCCCCCTTTTTAAATTTTTTTTGGTTTTAAGGGGGTTTTTTTTTAATTTTCCCCGGGAAAAAAAAAAAACCCAAAAAAAAGGAAAATTTAAAAAAAAAAAAAAATTTTTTTTAAAGAAAAACCCAAAAAAAAATTAAAGGCCCAAAACGGTTTTTTTCCCGGGGGTTTGGGCCCTTTTTCCTTTTTTTCCCCCCCAAAAAAAAAAAAACCCCTTTTTTTTCCCCGGGTTTTTTTTTTTTTTTTAAAAAAAAAAAAAAAAAAGGGGCGACATCAAAGGGGAAAAAAAAATTTTAAAAAAAACAAAAAAAAAAACCCCCCCAAAAAAATTTTTTTTTTTTTTTAAAAAAACCCCTTTTAAAAAAAAAAAAAAAAAAAATTTTTAAGGCCTTTTTTTTTTAAAAAAAAAAAGGGGGGCCCCGGTAATTTAAAATAAATTTTTTTTGGGGGTTTTTGGGGGGAAAAAAATTTTTTAAATTTTAAAAAAGGGGTTTTTTGTTTAAATTTTTAAAATTTGGGTTTTTAAAAATTTTTTAAAAAAAAAAAAAAAAAAAAAAACCCCCCCTTTAAAAACAAAAATTTTTTAAAAAAAAAAAAAAAATTTTTTAAAAAATTTTAAAAAACCCCATCTTTTACGATTGTTTCTGCTGAATACTTAAACGCGTGGAGACCTGTAACACCAGACGGAAGTTTGTTTTTATCTTTCTCGGGTCACGCGTGACTATAATTTTTATTCCGAGATCTTGTATTCCATGTCAAAAAAAATACCGTGCTCTCTCATTATCTGGTTAAGATCAGATTACTTGCTGCAACAGTTCCGTACTTGGTGTCGTAACCTTTTTTATTTAAAGTAATTTTAATTGATTATCTTTCTCAGAAAGAAACGTGTGACATTTTTAATAAATGTTTTATAGCGGGTAATAAATTACTATTCAATGACTTTTTTGTGTCCGTGGAAGTATGATACGCGAACTGGTGATTGGCACATTTTTTTTGAAGAACCAACATACATTAGCTTCTGACAGGTGAACAATTATGTATCGTTGATAATTTTTCAAGAAATTTTTATTAATTAGCTAACCCAAGAAAAGTTCGTAACTTTTAAGAAAACTAACAAAGGCGGAAAAAAGACCTTGCTTTTTGATATGAAAGCAAATATGAAAAGCAAAATAAATGTCAAATGTCGAATTTTTATTACTTCACCCGGCTCTTGAGAGCATTTTATCATGTTTTATTATTCCAATAAAAAACTGCACACAATGCTAAGCTTGTTTTAAAAAGAGCAATATTGTGTCAGATTACATCTTAAAATTTGTCTTAAATTATGCTTAAAAATAAGACGAAGCGCAAAACAGTCATCAAAGAGACTTTGAAGAGATATTCCCAATCAGATTTACGGAAAAGTTCAACCCTTGACGCTCATTTTATACTTTCACTTTGAAAAATCTTTTATCTATGCTTTTTAAATCAGAGATTCTGAAAACACATGCTAAATTTTAATGAGGTTCGCATTTTTTTATTACCTGAATCTTTATATAAATTGCCGGTCCATAGGTAGTGCAATATGACCTGAATGGTCCATAGTCAGTGCTATATGACCTGACCGGCCGGTCCAGTTAGTGCTCATTCACCTAACCGGTCCATAGTTAGTGCTTTATGACCTGACCGGTCCATAGTTAGTGCTCTATGACCTGACCTGTCCATAGTTAGTGCTCTATGACCTGACCGGTCCATAGTTAGTGCTATATGACCTGCTAGTGCTATATGACCTGACCCGTCCGTAGTTAGTGCTATATGACCTGACCGGTCCGTAGTTAGCGCTTTACGACCTGACCGGTCCGTAGTTAGTGCTTTACGACCTGACCGGTCCATAGTTAGTGCTTTACGACCTGACCGGTCCGTAGTTAGTGCTTTACGACCTTACCGGTCCACAGTTAGTGCTTTATGACCTGACCGGTCCATAGTTAGTGCTTTACTTACGACCTGACCTGACCGGTCCATAGTTAGTGCTTTATGACCTGACCGGTCCGTAGTTAGTGCTATATGACCTGACCGGTCCGTAGTTAGTGCTTTATGACCTGACCGGTCGATAGTTAGTGCTTTATGATCTGACCGGTCCGTAGTTAGTGCTTTATGACCTGACCGGTCCATAGTTAGTGCTATATGACCTGGTCTGTCCATAGTTAGTGCTATATGACCTGGTCTGTCCATAGTTAGTGCTATATGACCTGACCGGTCCATAGTTAGTGCTATATGACCTGGTCTGTCCATAGTTAGTGCTATATGATCTGACCGGTCCATAGTTAGTGCTATATGACCTGACCTGTCCATAGTTAGTGCTATATGATCTGACCGGTCCATAGTTAGTGCTATATGACCTGGTCTGTCCATAGTAAGTGCTATATGACCTTGTCTGTCCATAGTTAGTGCTATATGACCTGACCGGTTCATAGTTAGTGCTATATGATCTGACCGGTCCATAGTTAGTGTTATATGACCTGACCGGTCCATAGTTAGTGCTATATGACCTGGTCTGTCCATAGTTAGTGCTTTATGACCTGACCGGTCCATAGTTAGTGCTATATGACTGGTCAGTATTAAGCAAATAAATATTTGGACTAAAATCAAAAGTTCGTCTGGATCAATTCCGATCTTCCCTAACGAGAATCATTTTAACAATGACCACTTAAAAGGTTGATAGTTGTATACTATTGCCCTGCAATCCATAAAGTATGTGTTTCTACCCTCGCTTTCGTGTCAAGTCTAATTCGCCAGACAGAATTGTCACTTACTATATTATATTTGGATCCAACCAGATGACGTTTCTTCCGAGGACTAGACAAGACATCTACGAAGTTACAGACACTTTGAGGATATCTGAAAACGGTATCTAACAATCTTCTTAACACTTGGAACTGGATATTTAATAGATAAAATTAATCAAACTATAAAAATGAATAAAATGTTGTATGAATTACAAATTAAACAAACACACAGTAGCAACAAAAATCTAAAGAAATGAGATTCAGAATTATTAGGAGAACAAATTAGATGGAAACATGTTTTTACAATACCAACAAAGTGCACTATCGATTCAAAGTTAAGAGAATATCAATATAAATATCTAATGAGAATAATACCAAATAACAATTATCTGTACAAATGCAAACTAACAAATTCTAGGTTGTGTGATTTCTGTTCAATGGTCCCAGAAACACAGAGGCACCTATTTTGGGAATGTCAAATAATACAACAATTCTGGGTTAATCTACAAAGACTTCTCAGAACTAAAAATATTCAATTAGATATCCTTAGTTATAGAACAGTGTCATTAGGGTTAGAAGAAGAAACGGGTACTATAAAAAGAAATATTGTTAACTTCATTTTGATATTAGCCAAATATTTTATAAGTAAATGCAAGTATAACAAAAATATACCCGAAATTGAATCTTTCAAACTTTATCTAACACGGCGTTTTGGCATTGAACGAATAATAGCAACTTTGAAAGACAAAATAGATATATTTAACACAAAATGGAATGATTTTATAACTTGAACTCTTATATTTATATACAAATGTATATGTATATGCAGAAGCGCAGAATATAATATCGAAAAACATGTTCTCTCTAAACATTCTTGCTCACAAATGTTTGGGTAATTTTTCCAAATTTTCTATCCCCACTTCATCAAACAAAAACCTTTAAGTATATCAGATGACACACTATATTAATATTGGTTATATTAAGGTATTGTTATACAGTATGTTTATATTTTCATTTTTCTAACATACATTGTTAATATACAATATTTGTAAGTGTTTAAAATGTATAACATGTGCAATCTGTGTATACTTAAATGAATAAAAATGTAAAAACAAAAAAACAATCTTCTGTGCATTCTTTTTTATACCTGGTGAATAAATCAAATATATCAGATCATATATACATATGTGTATGTCGGAATTATGATCTAATTTTAAAAGTTCAAATGGAAACAATTTAAGAAGCGTCTTGCTATAAATAAGAACACTCTCCATTTGATTTTTCTTAATAAATGTATATTGCAAAATGTCCTACATAATCTCTGCTTCGGCGAAATATACACGTATGATATCGTTTCGTGTGCGCGTGTGTTCGGGTTTAACGTCTTTTCAACAATGTCTCAGTCATATAAATGACGGTGTCTACTTGCAGCAGTGAACACAATGCCCAACTTCATAGTGCTGCCTCGCTGGAATATCATGCCGTAGACACACGTGACATTATACTGACACCGAGCTGACCAGTCATAGCACTATCCTCTAAATGCTGAGCGCCAAGCGAGGAAGCTACTAGTACCATTTTTCACGTATTTGGCATGACGCGGCCAGGGATCAAACGCACGACCTCCCGATTGTATATTGTTTCAACAATATTTCAGTCAAATCACAGATGCGAATTATCCTAACTGGTGTCCATGGATTCTGTAGTGTACGCATTTTATATTTTATAATTACATGTATATAATAGAAGTTATCATAAAACAAACGAAAAAGGAAATGAATACAATGACATTTATTTCTTCAAAGGCGGTACCAACGAAACGTTTCTACACGGTTACCTCAGAAAGAAAAGCGCAACAGTATGAATCGAGTTGTCGACTTGACGACTTGGCTGGAGACAGTATATTCATGACGTCATCATTTGTCTCTAACTACAGGCTTTTTGTCGCTTTGGAATAACAAAAGAATTTTAAACCCTTAATCAAATAAGCATATAGCAATCTTAACCAGACCTTGATGGTCAGTGACCATCAATTATTTCTCCATAGACTTCCATTATAAAGTTTGGATATGCAGTGGCATGCCAGAATCTAAACAAACCAAAGTTCATGTATACACTCACAGTACCTCAGTTTCAAAGGGAAAAGACAAACAAAACATACGTATATACGTTGTAATAATTTCGCATGTGTGATATGACCCCTGATGGTGAGAGATCTTTTTATTATACATATAAAGCTAGATATTTTTGTTCAAACTTTGTATTTGGGTTTATCGGGTACTCGTCCAATAATAATTGATATTGCAGTATATTTTTCAAGTTGAACCGATAGTATCTGACTTGTTGCACTCCCACTGTATTAAACTGATTTTTTTATCCTACACTAATAATCACGTTTTATTTCTTCATATCCGATTTGTCGTAAGCTGGTCGATTAGACTTTTTAAATTTATACAACAGAATGAAATATGCTGGAATAATCGTATTAGTTTTCATATTCATAAGTCAGTATCGCCTCTATCGAAAATGTAGGTTATAGTTATCACAAACACTGCATAGAATTCACTAGTACATTAAAGCCTTGAACCTGTTTTCACTTTTAAACATTTCGGGTCGATTTTTATATAACGCAATACAGGCCACATAAACGCTTTTAAATTGGCTCGAAACAAAGAACTAACAGATATATAATGTAAAATATCCTCAGACATAATAGAGGGCTAGTCTCATCTATTCTTGTGACAGTGGGCGAGAGATTATCAAATTTACTACACATTTTCAGTCTCGGCTGAGTTTGAGTTGAAATTGTGTTTGCAAGTTTTACTAAAATCCCAAGATGTAACTCTAGTGGAGACATACCATCAATACTTAATAGTCACCTGAAAAGCAGTCATTAATTTGAAATTTACTTATAAACATGCCATTCTGATATGTACGATAAATCAAAGTCAATTGAGACTGAACATGGGACCTGAAGTCTAGCCGCTATTGTATTTACATCAAATAACTTTATATCATATTTTTATTTTAATTAAACTGTGAAAAAAGAATATTAACTTGAATGTAAAACAGATGGATGGATTTCTTGCAGTTTTATGTTAAAAATAAACTTGAAAACTTGAAAGAAACCTTTTCTGTTGAATTATCAGACAAATGCTACCGATATAAATTATGATTCAAGTGTTCATATAAAATAGAACATGTATTGGTAACCAGAAAACATACGACTATGTACTGTTAAGCTTGTTTAAAAAAAGTCACCCTCCTTCTTTCGTTCAACATTTTGTTCGTTGTTAATAAGCGCCTAATCATCCTGATCAGGAGAAATCTGTGTCTATTGACGAATTTTATTAGTTCTTATTAGCGCTATCCTACAATATATTTGTGATGTATGACCTAAGTTTTCGGGAAAAATATATAGTACACATGTACTAGAGACTTCCGTCATTTTCAGCGATGACACTGAAAAAAAAAGGAAACGCTCTCCAGAGCCAAAATACTGAAAGATTATATACACTGCTTGTGTACATTTTACAATATCCTGCATGTCATTTCACAAGCGGTAACAGTGATTTATTGTGCTTATGAATTTAAATTTTTGACCGAAATTTCAATTTCTAGAGCTGTGCTCAATAAATGGTAAATGCATTTTTATACACTTAAAACAAAGCCATGTAACAGTAATGGCAAATGAAATAAAACATTTATATATAACGTGAAGAATGAATAATCCATTCCTTACAGTTGCATAGACGCAAAACTAACACCAGAAATCAACAGCAAACTGGAGCCCTTTGTGCAAAATTGTAAATCTAGAACATGCAAAAAAACTGTATAAAAAATCAGTCATTTTTTTGTGAATGTGTAAAAAAGAAGACAGATATTTGCCTACACAAATGGTTATCTGTACTAACAGGTGTGCTTATAACACTGCTTATCAGCCCCCATCAATGTTTAAGTATCTTTTTTTTTTGCAGTATTTCCATTATCTTCTTGCTAGAAAGATTTTTTATATATAACACATATATCGTAAATTTACTTGTATGCCCATAATATTGCATTAATTTATTACTTTTTTTCTAAATGCATCTGTTATGTAGTTACTTAATATTATATTAATGATATATAAATTTGTTTTATATACACTCATTCTCAGATATAAATAGATAATATAATTGAACGGTTTATGCATTGACTAAAAGAATGCATACAATGTTTGCTTTGCTTGATATAATTGAAAGAAATTATTTAAACCTATTTTGACACTTGTTTCATTGAAGATTAAGGCTAAGATCCGGTTGCAGCAAAGAAGGTAAATGGCTCTGCTTTACACATCTGCACAGAATGCATTCATTGCGTTTGTGCGCTCGTGAAGACTACACTATGTTATGACATTAAATTTCAATAGCCAAAATGTGGTTTTATTGCAATTTTTTGCTGTTTATATATTGTATACAAACGATCCTAAAATCATAACTTTATTTGATTTTCTCAATTTGAAACCGTAAAAAAGTATACTATTCACAACAGAGATATGCAAAGTGGTGCATCTGCGTGCATGCGCTGTATTCAATCGCTCTTGTCAGTATGTCGAGAAAATATCGATGAAGTTGCGCATGCGTGTAAAACTCTCAGCGGCGGGAAATTTGAAGTAACGCAAGTGCGTTTTCTGCATTTCAGAGCGATTTTCGTTCGTTTAATTAGCCCTATAAATGCATATTGTCATAAATTTGTTAATTTAAAACACAAAGGGTCTTATTTGCGTGCAGCATTGTGGTTTGTTCAAATTTATTTTGTTGTATTTTCCCTGAAAAGCGCACCATATGCAGCAGTAGTTGATCTAACCATCAACAGGATTCTTTTATGTGTTTGTTTCTCTAAAAACCGACACCTGGTTCAATTTTTCACATTTGTTTCAAAGCTTTCGAAGTTCAATATGCCCATCTATTAAATTCTATACGTAATTGAGATGGAACTGATGCATTAATCATGCAAAGTCTGGCATCAGAAGCGCTTTGCCTTGCCCACCTGCAAGGAAAAAAGAAGACATTTTACAATGTTAGCGCTGTTTGTGAGAAAAATTTATTAACCTTGGATATTTTTCTACAACTACTCGATGCTCCATAGTGCGTTTGCAATCAATTTATAAGAGTTCTTGTTAGATAAGAATCGTGCAGACGTGAATGCACGACATGCGCACGTGCGTTGCCGACAAACGCAGCGCGTAGTCTCTTAGACGCCTGAAATGAAGCCGACCTGCCAATCACTGCTGATAAGCAACAAAGCTAGCAGACCTGGTGCAACTAATACCTGCTGTTAAGGGTTATAATCAACTTCAATGTGCGCTAACTGAGGTCCTAAGTTCAAGAGCATGCCTTATGCTTGACAAGTCAAACGTTCTTCAGTGCTTTGTGATGGAGTTCTACAAAGGTGCAGTCCTCTTGCAATGTTGCATCAAAGGTCATACATGTTCTAATGATCGGATCGCTCATTTAGGCAGCCATTTGAAAAATATGAGACGTTTTAATGTGGCAGAGTGGATAGATTGCATTAAGATCGTGCTGTGTCTCCAAGAAAAAAATGCACTTTAAGGTATGGCCATATGTCAACTTACAGTTTTTATCCTACTCAACATACAGCCAAACGGATGAGGCGCTGTCGCTGAAAAGGAAACAAACGGGTGCATTAGCACAGAATATTAATGATTAGACAGTGATGAGAGATGTGATACTAGCTGTTTAGAGGTGTCGCACCAAAGGCATATAGTGATCACAATTTGTACTGTAATTGCATGGCGCCGCGCCCTAGTCACTCGAATTACAATAAGGTTAACTTTGTAAAAAGCTAGAATTCGACTTGTATGGTTCTTCCTGAAAGGCAAGATTTGATTTTAGCCAACCTTTTAGAAAAGTGGGACTGAAAATAGGAGGTACTAGTTTTGCGAACTTTGATCTCATACCATGTATAACCTCCCAATGTAAAGAATTTGTACCGAAAAAAACCGACACACATCCGAAAGGACTCCAAATGCAACGGTATCTATGTAAAATTCATCAATCGTCGTAGTTTTTCTGAAGTCGTCATAACAGGTAAACAGAGTAATGAAAAATTCACTTTTGTCATATGGTTTAAGGCTTTTAATTACAGTGTTTATGGAGAAATCCGAACAACAAATATGGTCATCTCCTTGTTTGGTTATGCCCGTGCAATTGAGAACTTTTTGTTTGTTTATCTGGTTATATCTGGTTCCCTGTCCTATAATGGTTTCTATTTAAAATGGCAGATTGCGGAGGAATTTGTCTGTTTTAAAAGACTTGTTTCTTTTGGTCACTTTTCAATAAGCCAATCACTTTTTATATTTCACTATCAAATGGTTGTGTTTCGTCGCCGGCTTCATATTGATAATGAAGGCCTTGCAATTCCTGTTTTTGGAAATGTTTGGAGTTTTAATTAGTTTTCATAGCAAAATCCTATCAAAACACATCGCCGAAGCGAGCCGACAAAATTACCTCATTCCTTCTGCAAACATGTTATGCAACAAAGTCAATAGTATATTTGCAATACTCAGTTTCGTAAGTTTAATTGCCATTGAGAAGGGGGAATTCACACTGACAAAATGGTGTAGCTCTACAGTTGTTATGCCAAGCTATGGGCATGATGCAGTTAATCGTTGCAAGAGAATAAGTTTATGATCAAAGTGAAAAAAATAGGCCCCCAATCTTTCAGCAGTACTAGTATGCCTCAATGTTACTTATAAATGCTATTCATCTCCTATGCTTAAACATGATGTACGCATTCATTGGCTTTTTAAATAATGCGCGTGGATGGCTTCTTTGCACCAAAACTTTCTTAGATTCTTTTACTTCATTTGAAAGCTGTTTGAAAATAGTATTGGTCATGGCCATTGCAATGTTTTCTGAATATCTTTTTTATATTTTTAATTTCCTTGTAAAAATATGCATCTGTACGGCACTACCGTCATACACAGAAATATTTTTGGTGAACGGAAACCAATCATCGGCATTAGTCTGAACAAGAGTATTGCTAAAGTAGTTTTAGTGAAATCAATAGTGTCTTAGAAGTTAGACAGTGTCCCCTAGCTCGACTGGTGGTATATTAACACACAAAAAGCCGGTTTTCTTTATTATATATACATGAAAACCATTTCCAAGGGCTGCAATTCACGATGGGGCTTTATTTTTAACAGGCATTATCTTGAAGTACAGTGTCAGTAACCATGTAGTAATCGAAATCGAAACACAAATTATAATCATGTCTGAAGCAAGAATATTATTTTCAAGTACATAAAAATCTGGAATATGAATGTCGATCCAGGCCAGCATTCAAATCCTGACTTTCTCAATTTTGTTTGAATGGTGATCTACAACCTGAACAGTTTTGAGATTAAACAACGGTCGCAGACCTAGATCGACATTCAGAAGTTTGTGTGTGTGTGTGTGTTTTTCTTCGTAGATCTGTAATCCTGATGACATTTTTTAAGGTTGATCTGTGATCTGCACATTTTCAAATGTTGATCTATAACTTTGACTTTTTAAATATTGATCTAAGATTTCTATCATAGGTCTACATTGAATGTCGACATACTTCTTGACAATTTGAATATTGACCTACGAAGCTGCTGTTTTTAATGTCGTCTTAAGATTCCAGACTTTGGTCTACAATGAATGCCGATATACGGCTTGAACTGTTTTGAATGATGATCTACAATTTGCAGAAATAGATCGACATCTTAATTCTGATTAAATTCGATTATATTTTTAATGTTGATCTAAGACCTGGCACTTTTTGAATGTTGATTTGTTTGAATGTTGATCTACGATTTGACGTCTGGGTTTACACTGAACGATGATTGACGACCTGAACAATTTAACATTGAATGTCAAACTACAATTGTCGGTCTCATATCCACTTTCTAGCAGTTCTAAACTAGGGTCACAAGCAAAGAATGGACCTGCTATTTATACAGAAGTGCCAAAAAATTGTTATTACGTTCAAATATACTTCTCTTCTGTTGTCCAAAGGATATTATAATAGGTGAAGATTGCATATGCATTTTCGACAACACTTTAAGTTAAATATAAAAGTTGACTAGAATACATGTAATCAGAAAAAGTAATGTAAGAAATTTGAGATATCTGTTGTGTCCTGACAACCTATACATAACTGCTATTAAACCTTTTCTTCCTGGCAACCTATACATAACTGCTATTAAACCTTTTCATCCTGACAATTAAACCTTTTCATCCTGACAACCTATACATAACTGCTATTAAACCTTTTCATCCTGACAACCTATACATAACTGCTATTAAACCAATTCACCCTGACAACCTATACATCACTGCTGTTAAACATTTTCACCCTAGCAACCTGTACATCACTGCCGTTAAACCTTTCCTCCCTGACAATCCATACATCACTGCAGATAAAGGTTTGACTTACACCAGAAGTGGTGCAATTTATGAAGTGTTCCGACGTAACCCAGTGGTTTGGGATGGCTGTTGTGTAAACAAGCATGACATTTTATTTATTTTGTATTTTCTATACCGAATATTGCAGAGGACTAAATAAATTTTGTCATTGGTCTTCATATACCTAAATTATCAATAAGATCAAGACAATTTTGACATCGTTCCTTCAAAGTATTATCCCTGCACAAGGTCTTGCTATGCACTAACTGACCCCCTTGGTATACTGTTGAGACACTGCTAAACTGCAGAAACAAGAGCACTTCTAGCAACATAGCGTTTACACCTGCAAGCATTTTCTTTAGCAAGGGAAGTAGGAAAAAGTCTCAGGGACTTAGGTCAGGAGAATAAGATGGGTGCCTAACTTGAATATTTGTTCCTGTTCTAAGGAAGGCATACAATTCGACTGTTGTGGGAGAAGACATTGTCATCATTAAGCTGTATACCTTTTCTAAGCGTTTATTTTGATATAATGATTTGACAGCTGTACGTACTTTATTTTTGTACCTTGCCTGTGGTGGTTTTACCCTCTTTGCAAGGATTTTTTTAACGGGGCCGCACGAATTAAAAGCATGGCATACAAAACATTCTTGGGACATTCTGTCCTTTTTACAATGACCGGCCGTGGCTAATTTCATTCAGCAATTCTTTGTTATTTATGCGTCGCCGGGGCCCAAAAATAAACTCATGTTTGATCCCCATTGAGCAGCTCAAAATGTTTTCAGCAGCTTTTTATGCAGTCTAAAAATTGGACTTTAACCGTTAGTCTGCTGGCGGCAAGTGATTCTGCCTCTGTGACAAGTGCAGACCAAGATCAGCCTGCACATCCAAGCAGGCTGATCAAGGTCTGCACTGTTCACTATCCAGTCAGTAAATTTTCAGTGAACAACCCTTTCAATAATAAATGGTACTTCCAAAATTGAATGATGGACCAGTCCATTTTAGAAATTTAGCAGGGTATGGATTGAATCTAGTATCAACAAATGGGACATCAATCTAGCACAAATCTTTGATTTCAAACGGTAAGTCAGAATATAATGGACGGTCCTTTCTGACATGCATATAGTGTGATTTGTTTGGGAAATATATCGACCATCTTCCTTAACGTCTCTACAAAAATACTGTAGATACGACCGATTTCAGAAAATATCTCTTTTGGAGATACTGCAAAGAGGGGTCCTCCGTGGCCGAGTGATTAAGGTCGCTGACTTCATATAACTTGCCCCTCATCGATGTGGGTTCGAGCTTCACTCGGGGCGTGAATTCTTCATGTGAGGAAGCCATCCAGCTGGCTTACGGGAGGTCGGTGGTTCTACCCAGGTGCCCGCTCGTGATAAAATAATGCACAATAATTGTGTCGGTGCGACGTTAACACCCCCGCCCCCACCCACCAAAAAAAAAAACTGTAAAGAATACCAGGCTTTAATGTAAGTCCTGATTTATACTCACATATGTCCTTTGTATGTATAATTGTATAATTCAACAATGGATAACTTGGTCAACTGAAAATGGATTAACGCTTAGCCTTACATTTTGAGGAAAACATTCAAACAAAACCAAGTCATAAAAAGAAAGGAATGTTTGTTATAAACATTGAACAGCATATACAACATGACCATAACTCTTGATTTACAACATTTGTCAGTATACCGATATATACAGTGAATTCCGGAAAAGACTGCATAAAGGGGCTACACTTTCGGACAGTTCAACGCCTTTAAAAACTTTCCAATTTCAAAGAACTGTCACATATCCCCGTTATGATACATTTGCAATAATGTCACAGTGCTGAAATTTCACAAAACTAGGTGGAACGTAATTTTCAGAGATTGTTTATTTTTATTTCTGTACAAATGACATTCATTTTTTAAAGGGCGACAACTTTTTCAGAATATTTTAAGTATCCATCATACCGGACACTACGGCAGAACATGTTATGGTCAGGTAGATTGTTGGTAAAAATGTTGTTCGTTTATAAAATATTTCTGTGTTTTGGTGATATTCTCCTAAACCTTAACTCGATATTTCACAGGTATGTGGAATAAATATTCGTTATCAAGTACATGAAACTCCCGTGATATATGTACAATGGTTTCTATGTAAGACCTTTAGTGATAGAATTCATTGAATCACCTTCATTGCCCGTCTGGTCAATTCCAATGGAGAATTTTGGTCCTCAGCCACCTTCAAGCAATATTTCCATGTATAGTTTATACTACACACACATTTGTATTCCAGTGGTGAAATGTGTGTGTTGCAGATGGGGGATCATATGTGGGTTTGACTGAAGAAGCAGAACTATCAAGCAAAAATTCATAATGAAGGTGATTTTAGGCTATCATGATATTGCCATTTTAAGTATAAAATATTGTCTATAAGGTCTATGGTCCAGCGGAGTGTCGTATGAGTCATTTAGCAGTAATTAGTCTTCAAATGTTGCGAAATGTTTTTGAACTCTTCAACACACGCTTACAAATGCAATATGTGCACTCGTCATACGTAAAAGCGCGGTTAGAAGTTACGCTGCAGCAACAATTAATTTACTTCCGGCGCGCATTGGAACGCAGTTCAGTTTCAATAAACATTGTCGAACAATAACCATAAAGTATGTCTGTGTTCGGGTTTAGCGGCGTCTGTTTCAACAAGTTTTTAGTCAACAAAAAACATAAAGCTGATTTATATTTAGCCAATCATATCTCTTAGTATTTCAATTTCAATCTATATTTCAAAAACTTAAGTAATTCCTCCTGTGCCTAATGCATCTTGCATTAGTTATGGAGTCAATAGCGGATGCAATGTCTTACAGTACAGTAATCAAAGCCTTGGAAGGACTGGTGTGGGTTGTTTTTTTTATAGATGTTTACCATTTATGTCAATGAATGCATGTTTATTGCTACGCACTGACCTTTTTTGAAGCAGATTATATTTCAAGTAAAAAATACAATTCAAGAATGTAGATTACTTTGTACCCAGGGTAGAGTAGGATTTATTTAACCGTAGCAATTCATTGTGCTTCTTTTTATTAAAAGTTAATCTGATAAAATCTCATGTTTATTTGTCTTTGTCTATTCGAGGGATTTTTTTTCTTGCACACCGGACTGGCGTTTTCGGTGGTTTTACCCATGCCGGAAAACCCCATCTGTCACCCCCATGCCAGATGACTCTCGTGCTGTTAATGACAACTAGCGGTTCATGCATTGATTATATATTGTTTATGTAAAATACGGAAAAATCAGGCACCTTGATAGTTTCTCTCCGTCCCTTATAGTATATTCAAAATACGTTATTTTACGGGAAGAACATACCTTTACGCTACAAACGACAGAACTAAAGTGAAACTTTGTTATTGTGCGTCACTGAAACGTCATGACCTCACTTTTGCTAACGGGCGTTAATTTCCCGCGCTTTGTGTACTTACTCTTCTACAAGAAAGAGTGCTAGAAAGAAGGTATTTCTATTTGCTTTACTTATTTTACGGTTTGCAAGAAAAATAATTTGCCAGAATAAATATCTCATATGTATAAGATATGCAAGAAAAAAATCAGTCATGTGTTTACGAATCGGATAGAATATCCGTCCCGAGGACACCTGTGCATTGAGCGGTAACGACGCAAACCGGAGACAGGTTTATGTTAATCCATATCAGCATCTAACATCCAAACTTAACTAATGTCTTCAATCGGTATACGCACTTATTCAATCATACATATCTACGTACGATTCTTGTTTGCGTAAATCACTATCATTAGTATAGTATTTGCTGTTACTTCAGTTTTTAAAACAATTTAAATTTTCCTGTATATCTGCTTCCTGGACGGTTACGCAAAAGGTAAAGCACATGCAGAAGTTATCATATTCTGCGTTTTCGAAGTTATTATAAATATTATCGAATGAAGGAGCACTGTTACAAACAAAATTGTTAATAATTTTCTCAGAAGCAGCGCTATAGATTTTTCATTTTTATATTTTCATCAGTAGTGTTTTGCTTTTAACTTAAATATGTTACTGTATCTTAAACCTGTTATATATTTATAGAATTAAACGTTAAATAGATGAGCCGTGCCATGGGAAAACCAACATAGTGGGTGTGCGACCAGCATGGATCCAGACCAGCCTGCGCATCCGCGCAGTCTGGTAAGGCTCCATGCTGTTCGCTTTTAAAGCCTATTGGAATTGGAGAAACTGTTAGCGAACAGCATGGATCATGACCAGACTGCGCGGATGCGCAGGCTGGTCTGGATCCATGCTGGTCGCACACCCACTATGTTGGTTTTCCCATGGCACGGCTCAGATAACTTCTTGTATCCTTATGCAAGTAAGTTTAAGTCTATTTACAGGGGCATTCGCAACAATATAATGCACCGTGAGATACCGACTCATTACATCGAACGCCAATGTAAACCTCAATTCAACGGTAGGAAATACGGGTAGCTATTATCAATTCATACATTTTAAATGCATTTAGAAATATAAAAAATAGTGCACGACGCTGATGTAATGAATGACTTTTTAATTATGTCAAAGCAACTGTGTAATCTTCTACATGTGCTTACTGGAGCATATGACAGGGCTTGACAACATTAGAAATGTATGAGTTGGGTTTAAGTGGTTAGATAGTCCCGCACAAATAGTGAAAGGCTTTTAAAGCTTGACTGTCTGTGCAGTGGTCATGATTCTAATTCATCTTTTTGGAATATTCAAAAAAAAAATATAAGGTCGATTACTACGCCGCTGTTTCGTCCGCTCAACCAAATTTTGTAAAAATAAACCTTAAATGTTGCGGCAAAGAATTCAATTTAATGCACATTTTCCGTCTATACCGGCTGTGTATTTAAGCAACAAAAAAAAAAAGATCCTTGGAAGTATATTTGTGTGAATACTCTTTTTTTAGTAGAACAACCGGTCACGCTGACAAATCAGAATGTTTGTTATAAGATTAACAGAATCGTTATCGAGTTTGTTACCGCTACAGTGATTGGTTATATATTAACAGAATCCTTATCGAGCCAGTGATTGGTTAAAAGTTGTGGGAAAGGTCAGACAAACAAATAATCCGATAATCGATTCATGTCATCAGTTTATCATCATCATCATCACCACCACCACCACCATCATCATCATCATCCTCCTTATTCTCATTAACATTATTGAGTAAAACATCTCCGCTGCAGAGAATAGTGAAAGAAACATAGTACCGTGCTTGTAACGTCCTCTTTGCTTAGATAGCATTTTCTGCCACTTTCCTCAACAGTGTAATAATAATTTGTCTGAATTTTCGAAAAATTAAATAAATATTATTGCAGATTCCGGACATATTATCAAACGAATAATCCGTTTAAGGATATAACGTAATGCATATTCTACGTGATTATAAATACCGGTAGTTTATGAGTCAGATAAATCTACAATGTACCTTATCGTGTCCTCATTAGGCATTTCAATGACAACTGTATCCGACTTACGTCGAGCATTTTGAACAAATATTTTGATAAAAATCTTGTCATATCCAATATTCGAAATAACGTATTTGCTATCATGTCATTAAAATGAAATAGAAGATAACCCCATAGTGCACAAGGCGTATGTCTGCGGTTGAAATAATGTACTTTTATGATAATTTATGCAAAAAGCAATGCAGCGATAAATTGGTCTATCGATTTTATGCTGTATAAGCATTTTTAATATAAATGACTTTTAAGCTTTAATTAGCTTTTAACGAATTTAATGTATAAACATGTACATGTTAATCTACTGATTCAACTATCATTATCTGTATCCGCTAATATTTGAAATGTGTCTGGCTTTTTTTGTTGTACACTGCTATTTGAAACTTTTCGTTTATACCTGTAAATTGCACCGTATGTTATGCATATGCATTTTGTTACATGTCGTTACATGTCATTCATGCGTATTGTAATAATCTGTGTTTGTTTAAATCTTGAACAATGAAGGGTGTTCATATCTCTTTCATGTTACACCAAATATATTTAACAAATAATCAAGGCCTTCGAGTGGCTTATCGTCTGATTTACCATTGTTCAGAGTTCAGATGCGTATGAATTGAACCACGAGGGTGTTAGCCCAAGTGGTTAAATTCAGAAGCATCTGAACGATGAACCGTGGTAAATTAGACGATAAATCACAAGTATATTATTATTATTATACACCCTTCTCAAATGCGCCCATTTGATTGGTCGAAATGAGTGCACGCGCGGGTCCGCAAAAAGCGATATTGACCTGCAAAAGTGATAATGACTCTTGTGATATCACTTTTTCCTATATGTACGAAATATGGGCCAGTCAGATGAATGCAATTGAAAAGCTATATAATTTAACAATTATAGACTTACATTTCGGTCAATATGTGTTTTTATGGACCTGTAAAAATAATATAGACCTCGGACAGCGTCCTCGGTCATTATCATTTTTACAGGTTCGTAAAAACACATATTGACCTCAACATAAGTCAATAACTGTATAATATACAACGCTTGATTTCATTCTTTGTTTAACTGGAAACAAAACCGAGTCATGTTAGAATTGTAAATATTTAACGTTATACAAATATATCTTTAAGCTATTTTAGCGTTTATATGGGTTTATCACATGTTTGACGTCGCGGGAGTGTAATAAAGCCATTAAATAAAAATGATAATACACTATAGTGTAATAAAGCTTTGACGTTGACGTCATTTATAGCGTTGGAGACGTTGGTCAAATTGACTTGTTTATATAGTAAAAGAAAGTAGAATGTATGAGTTTTCGACAGGAAAAGCTACTATGTGATAAAAAGAATATTACATTTGTGACTTTCCACATTGAATTTATTAAACTCGTTGAATAAAATTGATAAAATGCTCGGCAGAGCTCCGCATTTTATCATTTTATTCAACTCGTTTAATAAATTCAATATGAAAAGACACTCATGTAATATCATCTATATAAACAACATTTGGACTTCTTGCAAATCCTTGAATCACGCTATACCTGTATAAACGCACAAAAATAACATTCAGTTCTTATATTTACATTTTTACGATAATGTGCTTCAAAAAAAAGTGACTTGCTTTCCATAAGTATCAGAAAATCAAAATAAATTTTCAGGATATCGATAATTTCAACATCTAAATAAAACAGCCAAAGAGACTAGCCCATGTTCAGTTGTAAATAACCTTCCGGTGAAAATACAGTGTTTTTTCGATCGGCGCCATTTTGTTTATATCTTTCAAAGATACTACTCGTGCAATCTCGCCGTCCTTGATATTATTATAGCAATGTTATTTATACGCAAATAGATGCATTTTTCTTACAAGAATTTTCATTCAGTACATTAATACTTCTAAACTGACGGTATTGAAAGACTACGTTTGTATTAAAGACAAAAATAATTTTACACAATGTTAATACAGTTTATTTCAAATATGCCAGTAAAATTTCAGTCAAAACAAAACATGTTTAATAACAAAACGTTTAGGGTTAACATCTTCACCCTCAAAACAAAAACGTCATAAGCTTTACAACACCGACGGGTCCGTGCTTTCAGTACCGCGTGTGTCCCCCATTTGCATTAATCAGGGCAAGACACCTCACTAATAGATACATTGTAGTTACGAACAGTTGTTATGTCACACGAGAGTTCGACTAGAGTTTGCCGTTGTGGCAAGTCCCTGACCCTCTTCTTCAGTAGGTCCCACACATGTTCTATTGGGTTAAGGTCGGGACTTTCCGCTGGCCCTTGCAGGATTCTTGCGTTGTTTTGTGTGAGCATATCTCGGGTACCCCGAGCAGTATGGCAAGGAGCGTTATCCTGGGCTAAAACCATTCCCTGATTGGCACGGATGTGCGGAACAAGTACGGGTTGGATAATATCATCCTGGTATTTACGTGCATTGAGATTCCCTTGAATATTCACTATTGGAGTCTTGGTGTGCAAAGAAAGCCCTGACCACACCATAAATGATCCTCCCCCAAAACCATCAATCTCTATAAGACAATACCTGTATAAATTGTTAGGCTCCCACACTTTTTAAAAAACCATAACTTTAGATTTTATAGGATTTTATAGGATTAACATTTACTTTCTTTTCATCGCAAAAATCATTTAATAAGTTCAATAATCTTTGTAGCCCGACGACTGTATCTGCGGTTAAGGCTAAATCGTCTGCAAACAGTAAAGACAGTAGCTCAGTTGTATCAGGAAAATGTTGAATTCCTCTGATACCACTTTCCTCAATACGTCTTACTAATTCATCGATAAAGACTAGAAACAAGATTGAGGAAGCCAAACAGCCTTGTTTTAAGCCTACTGGACAATTGAAATAGTCTGTCAGACCTTCGTGCTTGTACTGTTTTGTACATACCAAAATCGCGTCATATAGGTTAACCTTTTAAAGCAAACCAGATTTTCACAATGCTTGCCAAAGTTTATGTCCATTTATAAGGTCAAAACATTTAATAAGATCAATAAATGCTACGTATAATTTACCGCCTGGCTTCGACATTTGTTTGTCAATAACTGAGTGGAGTATAAAAACATTATCTATTGTGGAGTAGCCTTCTCGAAAACCTGCTTGGGTTTCTTCTATTTTATCAAACATATTTACATAAAATGTCAATCTTCGCGTTAATATACTTGTGTAGATTTTACTAAATGTGTTTAAAAGAGACATACCTCTGTAGTTTTCAGAAGCATTTACGCCCGCTCACCCCCACCCCACCCCCTCGCCCACACGCTTTTTATAAATAGTAACTATTATCGCCTTACTCCATGATTATGGAAAGGAACCGGTATCATACAACCTGTTCAAAATCTTGCAGATTAAGGGTAGAAGCAAGTCAATGGCATTAAAAAAAATTCAGGAATAATGTTATCACCTCCCCCGCTCGAACCGCGTTTAAGACCTCTAACGGCTCTAAGAATCTCATCGTCTGTTATTTCTGAGTTAAATATCATAAATTCTATGTCATTAGATATCTCTTCAGGGAACAAATATATCTTCCTCGTTAATTTCATCCAGGTTATCTACATTAAACAATGATTCAAAATGATTTTTCCAGTCATTCTTTGTAATAGCATTTAACCCCTTTGTTGTTGTTGTTTTTTTTTTTTTTTTTTTTTTTTTTTTTTTTTAACACATATTTTTTTTTAAATTTATTCCAAAACGATTTCGGACTATCATTTGAATTATCAACGAGTTCATCCAGCTGTTTGTTTAAAAATTGATTCCGTTTTGTGTTACAGGTTTGTTATATGTATTATTTGTCTTAATGTCGTCATTTAAATTTTAATGTGCGAAGTTAGCTATTCAAAGTTTCATATATTTCAATGTTTTACATGATTTATCAAACCATTTCGGCTGGTGATTGATGTTGCATTTCATCTTCTTTAGACAACATTCTACACTTGTATACAAAAAAATAATAATTATTTTGAAATCAACTCCGTTAAGCTATTGGAGTAATCAACTATTTCTAGTATAAACTGATTTATAAAGTCAGGGGACATAATCGAGGATAATTTTACGCGATATTCATCAATATTAGTTTCTGTAAAATTGTATTTATAACTTGAAGGATATGTTAGTGCTTTATGTACCTCGCTAGTCACCGACTGACAATCAACTTCAAAACTTAGCGGTAAATGAGAGGATTCAGATCTATTTTTAATTTTAAAATTTGCTATATTAAGCTTCAATATTCCGTCTGAAAGTAACTTGGCAAATAATCACACTAAAACCTAGCTGACTAATAAATGTGAAATCCCCCTTATCTTTATCTCCAAATAAACGCCCATTTGCTATAAGCAACATATAGGTTTAACATAGTTCTAATCAATCAATTCCAAATGAGTTAACTGACCAAAGAAGTCATCTTCAAACATGTCAGGCTAAGCATCTACTTCAACAGAATAATGTGAAACAAGCACTCCATCACTTCTTTCAGCTGTACGAGCATTAAAGTCTCCAATAAGAAATAAATCAGAATTGTTATCTAAATTGAGCTGTATTATAACATCCTCCACATTGAAATTCCCTTTTGCACTCTCGCACAATAAAACGGGGATGAAGAGGGTGGTAAATGTATGAAACCAATAGTAAGACCCTTGTCCGATATACAAAAGGGCTTATCTAACTTCAGAAATACACCAAAATCACAACAAGATAATACGCGAGAAATAAACTTGCTAATGATTCCTTAATAAAAACAATTATACCCGCAATTGCTCTCCCATGCAATGATTGTTTAAAACCTGGGAGGGGGAAAAATCATAATCTTGTAAATATGACTTAATACCTAAATGGTCTGTCAGCCAAGTTTCTACTAAAGCTTCAATGTCAAACTGTTGAAAGTAAGATTTTAATTCAGTATCAAAAATGTTATCATTAAACCCCTCTATATTCCAGCACAAACAGTTTTAACCCCTTTTGTTGAACGGACCTTGGCCACTTACCTATATATAAACACTATCATTTGGTGTACATACCTATATCTAAAAATACCTAGCTACTGCAGTGATGCTTAAAAGGTACCACACCCTGTATAAATGATGTATAAGTTATTACTGGCACAACTGTGATCTTGTACATTATTATAAAGACTTAGTACAGTATACCCCTGTTATAGTTAAGGTAATAAACATAATTAAAGCAGCAGTTTAAAGATAGAAGAAACACCATATGACCATATCTTAACTATAAAGTCTGGTTTGTTGTCAACATAGGATTAAGACAAGGCTGTTCATTGTCACCAATATTATTAAAGTATTTTTCATATAAATCAACAGGTTTTAATATCTAAATTACTGGCAATGATACCGCTGATGGAAACTACCTTTATTGTAATAGTCTATGATAAAGTTTTAATAACAGCTTCAGAAAACAATCTACATGGTATGGTTTTAAATGTACGGAATATAATTAGCTGTGTCAGAAATGTAATAAACGTAGATGGATAAAAGTTTATATTATGCATTTTCACAACACGCCCGATAATCAGTCAGACTTTGTGTTTAGAACTACAGTAATTAAATTATTACTTATGTAACACGATATAAGTACTTAGGTGTATTATTATCGCACCATTTGGGTTATGCAATTACTGCAAAAACTACATATTGTTAAGATATAATGGTGCTTTATCAGCTGATACAGTGCATAGATCTTTTATAGAGTATAGGTTTGTGATACCTAAAACGTATATTGAATAAGAGTCAGCTTTACAATGTACATCTCTATGCGAGTTGTTATATTTTCTGTTCCTTTTAGGATTAATAAGGTACATTTATTTTAAACATAATGGAATTCCGCTTATCTGGTGCTAGGGGCGTGAGAGGTGCTGGTCATTTCAATACCTCTTACGAACACACTCAGTCAAACCGAGACTGGTATTATGTTATTTAGGTTGGTTGCATTTAAAGCTTCCACAGGATCTTTTCTTAGATTTTTATAGAACATGTACTTTTGAAAGGTGCTGAGAAAATATACGTTGGTAAGATGCTTTGTCTGTATATGTATTGAAACGAAGTCGGGAAGTTCCATTACAATGTTCACACGTTAGTTAAGGGCTAAGGTGGTCCTTCACAGATTATGTAATTACGTTACTACAAAGCCGATGTATTCCTTTTCAATATTACACAATAGTTTCTGTTGGTATATCTGCTATGGAGCTTCTTTACACTGATGAAGGCTGATGATACCCTGTGGGTATGCTGTTGCATTGCTGGTAATTCAATATGGCATGAGGTGGTCTTTCATATGGTATATTTGTTGTCAGTTGATAACAAATCTAGAAACACGAAGGAACTAACAAAATGGAACTTCATACCATTATTGTTTTTGGTAAAAGTCATATTTTGCTTTTACGGTCGATTGGATTATGGTCAAGAACACACTAAGCCTGATCTTGAAAATCAACAGAAGTGAAGTTAGAGTCAATACCTGTGCTGTGCCTTTTACAGGTCAAGGTCACACTAAGCTTAAAATGGTTTATTAAATTATTAAATTATTAAAATTTAGAACGCTTGCGATAAACAGTCATGCAACTGTTGCTCTCGGCATCAAGAAGTCAAAGGTTAAGATAACAACAACCTTTTTGGCCTGTTAGCATTGATTTTAATTTGGTATGTACTTGGTCAGTTGGCGACCCGTATCACTTTTTTTCATAAGGTCTATAATTAAGGATTTATTCAATACAAATATAATACGCTTTATTGAAAGAACTTGTACAGACGAGATGGCATAGTTCCTAAATGTTAATATATTTCTTGCGGGAAGGAAATTTATAAAGAGCAGTTATAGTTACTTTGATGAAGTGAATATAACCATAAGAATTTTGGTACACGTATGTGTAAAACTACCAAACAGTATACGCAAAGCACGTAATTAAGTGGGGGGGGGGGGGGGGGGGGGGGGGAAACATAAGTCCTTTAAATCGTACAAGTCTGTTTGAATTAAAACAAAATGCTATGCGACTGATACAGCTGCATTCCTTAATCAATTAATGCAAAATATTTTTGCTTCCCTTTTCTTATCAAATATTCCTCTCCGGCACGTCTGTATACAAATATTTGGAGTGTAATTCTATGTGAAATGTCTGGCAAATATTAATATAAGGTATAAACAGGACTTATTTACCAATTATATTGCATTCCTTTTCAATGGATCCGCCCATGTATTAACTGGAGAAAAATCGTGTGCAAACAATGCAATTCACGTGGTGTTAAAACAAGATTTTTATTTTTGAAATGCTTTCCCAGGGACGTATATGTATTTCTGCGCAGACTGACATCTGTTATATGCGTCTTGTTTCGTCTATACTAACCTCTTCATGTCTTGGTTGCAAACATTCCCGCGAGCTTCTGCAGACGTTAATAATACACACACACAAAAACGTGTATTATCCCTACAATCACTAATATTCAATTAAAACTGATAGCTACACTTTTCCTAAAGTGAGAAAAAAAATAAGAGATGCTTTCTGAAAAATCGTGCACTTGAAGTATGCATTCATCATTCTCCCACTAAAATCTAATATCTCGTATCTGTTGATTCGTCAATGCTGTCTGTGGAATCATTTCCAGTGGCAGTGGTTTCATCATCATTCTCGTCGGCGGCATGTGCTACAGCTGCTACCTGAATGATGAAAGTCTATGATGACGTAAAAAATAAAAGATTGTCATTTTAAATGTGTTATTTCATACGTTCATATGGTGGGAAAATATATAGTTATTTTACTGCTTAAGTTTATTTGACTGTAAAATTGTAAAATAATACCTTGTCAACTTCCTTGTCCACTGCTATGTCAGTCTGCCAGTACTTGTGTTCTATATCTATGACATGTTGCACGCACCTCTGCCATTTCTCAGGAGTGATGGCTGATAATTTCTCTTCTACAAGCCGTTTAATTAACCGTCTTAAAAGCCATGTCGTTTCTTGCCATGTGGCCTTTTAAATCTGCCCAGACAAGGTCAGTGGTGTTTACATCTGCCCAAATAATTTCAGTGGTGTTTAAATCTGCCCAAATAAGTGTTTAAATCTGCCCAAATAAGTTCAGTGGTGTTTAAACCTGCCCGAATAAGTTCAGTGGTGTTTAAATCTGCAGGTTAAGGTGGCGGTTTTAAAACTTGATGACCATGTTCTTTCATAAGTTGATCAAATCTGTATACTGGAGGTGTAGTCACAATCTTGCACAGATCCAGAAGTTGTGCCTTCAACATGTCAGAAATTGACTTGATGTCTGCGGAGCCAGTCTTGTATTTCATCTTTTTTGCTGCCTGGATTGGCCTCCAGACAAGCTGAATGCTATGATATGGAGCATTGTCAATCACTATCACTGAGTTTGGTTCTAGATTTAGTATCAGTTTTTCTCAGGCCTATTTATGTAAGTTTTCTCCGTTCGTCTCGTTATGATAGTCCCCAATAGCACTGTGAGCCTTAATCACTAGCATTGCTCCAGGAATAAAACCTGTATTGGAGCCAGCATGAAGAATAATAAGTCGATCACCTTTACTGAATGAAACTTTGAGGCTCGACTCATTGCTGTGCCAACATTTCTGCACTGTGTGCGAGACGTTAACGTAAGTCTCATCAAGATAGACAATGGGATGGCCCTCTTCTGTCATTCGATTATCGTTGCGTAGATAGTTGATTCGTGGAAGGATAATATCTCTCCATCAGCAGTGATCGTTTTGAGGCACATTAGCGTCAGGTAAATCCTAGTTTTCGCAACAGCTTTCTTAGATATGTCCTGCCTCCTTTAAAGTCAAATGTACGCCGGGATTCTTCCAAGATATTATCTACGGTTTTGTATACATTTTTGGTGGCGTACATGTTGTTAACACGTCGGCGTACCACACATTCGTCAAAAATCATCAATGGCGATCTTGTCTGATTGAGTTGTCCTCCGCGGTGATGTTCTTTCCTTGGATCCTAGCTTGGATATTTTCTGCAAGTTATTCCTGTTAACCTATTGGCACGCTGCAATGGCATTTCCAACGGTGCAGATAAGGCCCTTGTCTTTGTTTCAGCCTTACATACGCTAAGGATAGTACGAGCAATGTCCTTACTTTGCGCGTTGAGTGTAGATGATATCAGTTAAATGCACGTATTACAACGAATAATGAACACAATATTATGTTATATAAAGGCATATGAGCAAATATAAACAATCAAAGAAAGAAAACGAGAATATGGGAACACAATGGAACAGAAATGAAAATTAATAAGAAAAACAAAACAAAAATTATCTGAAAAAAAAACTCATGAGAATTCGAACCCATACAAAACGATTTGCTGAATTTCTGTTGTTATCTGCATTTTACCCGACTGAGCTATTTGCCGTATACTTACTGGACAGTTAAAATGAAACAAATACTGATATTTACATGTCAAGTAATGTACAATAAATATTAACTGTATTTGTCCAGTATGGGTGGACGGATAGCTCAGTGGTTTGCACACTGGCCTTCCAATCCTGAGGTCGGGGTTCGATCCCAGGCAGCTACTCGGGAAATTTCAGAAACGCTTTTCAGTGTTTCCCACCCAACTAGAGGTGTACTGGTCAGGAACCCAGGCAATCCTTGCGTGTATCAGTGCTATACACTGGGCACGTTAAAGAACCAGGCTGTCTATTCGAAACGAGCTAGGCTAAGTTAGCCGGATAAGCCTGTATCTGATTTCTAATCTCTCTGTCGTGGGGGCTTTGTCTCACTCTGTCCCTCTGGTCAGATCGCTCTGTGTCTGTACTAGTAGAGGATGAATTATGCGCCCTGTGTGGCTGCATTTGAACTATGTAAAGCGCCTTTGGCGCTATATAGATCTGGTATAATTCAATGTACAACGCCGGTGAATATACTATGTGTAAAATTAGGCGTTTAATCAAATAAAGCAGTTTCAGTTTCAGTTATCATGGAATGGACGCGTCCTCGCGTTTGCGCGGGAATCACGTTATCATTGGGGATTAGAACTGTGCGATACATACTGGGGTGCATTACCTGTTAATTAATGTATATTTTGCCTGCTAACATTTAGACATGGTACTAGAGATCAATCAATGAAATACAGAATAATCCACCCTGCATTTACCTGTACACCTGTATGACACAAGTAAATCGGAAGAATGAAGTAACTGTATGTTTAGAAATATTTTAATGTCAAATTTCATGGTAAATACTGTTTATTCTTGTTTTTATATACAATGTGTGATATGGTAGAAATAATATTATGGCTAAATTTCAGCTTAAATAGTGGTTGTAAATTAATTTTATTAGACTTAAACATTTTCCGATGTAATACAATAATCATGTATTTCAAAGCATTTTGCATTGAGATAAGTTCTTTCCGCAATAATCCAGGTATAGTTGAGGATTAAATATTGATTAATGACTTAATAGGTACGATTATCTGCAAAAGCAGCTACATGGAAATTAAATTTCAGAAAATCTTAAACACATGACTCACTAGATAACAATACATGCTCTCTGGACATTGTTTCTTCCACATTTACTGAATTACATTGATTAGAGAGACATAAATTACATTGGACATTAATAGAATTAAAGTTTTCTGGGAGCACAGAAGATTTCGCTGCTGAATTGCAATACGAAAACGTTAGAGGCCACTTTGACAATTTTGTTAAGAATGATCACAATCCTAACTTGCAGTTTTGGTGGACAAACCTCGGAATGGTTTTAGTGCTTCTGCTTTCACGCGAGCTGTAAGGGATGGTCTTTGGAATCTATATGAATACGCATTGCGGTGCATGCTGCATTTATTTCGTAGATATGATCTTACAAATTATATTTCTTTGGAAACTGTCTATCTGGCCGACGCACAACAGCTGTCTCAAGAAAATAGAAAAAAGCGGAAACTCCACAGGTCGCTCATCACAACAAAAACAAAAATGTTGCAGGCTCGGTTAGTTTATACTTATTTATTTTCGGTCGAGTGTGAAGCAAGTTCTACAACTTATATTAACCACTCTCGATACCCCATTCCTAATGGAATCTATCGCCACGAGGGTATGAGATAAGAGGCCACTTTTCCTATTAATGTTGAGCGCTAAGCAATGAAGCTACTGGTACCATTTTTCACGTCTTTGGTATGACGCGGCCGGGGATCGAACCCACGACCTCCCGCACTCGAAGCGAACGCTCTACCACTAGGCTATCGAGGAGCGGTTTGCTTGACCTGTTCAGGAACGGTAGTGGATATGCATGCTACCGTCCACGCCTTCTAGCCCCGGGTTGAGCAGAACTCAACATTTACTAATGCTACAAGTACATAAACAATTTAGAGACATCCGCAGATGTGTTCATAAGGCGGTGCACATGGAACCTTAATGATACACTAGCGTGTAATTCCATGAAAAGCGGCGTATCGTCCCCAGTTAAAATAATAGGTTTGCCCTATACGAGAATACAATGAGAAGAACTAAACAAACTCGAATTTAGAAAGGGGAACTGAGGTTATGGAGTGTCGTGACAACTTCGTGATAAAGCAATCATAGACCAAATTCAATCGAGTGGATTCTGATCAAAGTCAAAAAATGGTTGAATTCAACTTGGAAGAAAGATGGAGGAATATTTAGTATAACGAGAGCCCCTACTGCTTTGACTAGATGGTTTTAATCGTCTCGCCTTCTGACCAAGCGTATGTCCAATGTCAATGACTAGAACATTCTTGTGCACAAGGAAACATCAGAGCTGGCAAACTGTGTACAGACAAGCTGAAGAGTCAGTTCTAAAATGTTACAAAGATAAAATATGGCTGATCCACATTTGCATGGTAAAAATTGCTGAATGTAGTAACTAAAGCCATTGCCACTGACACCAGAGAAAAGTCTCTTTTGTCTGCACTGAAGTTAAGCCAGGAAAAAGTTAATAATTTTGTCAGAGAGAAACTCAGCTAAAATGTATCAAAAGGTCAGCTACGTGATACAATAAAAAAACAATTGGTAAACAATTTATGGATTTAGCTTCTGTACTGTAAACTGACTTTAAACATAACATTATATTAATTATACAACAATATCTGTGCAATTATAACAAACGTGAAAATGATTTCATTTTGGCAAATATTTTATTATTATTATTATTATTATTATTATTATTATTATTGTTATGCTCTTAATTGAGCACACATCCAAATTAAAAGCTATTCATCTTTGAAAAGTGTTTTTTTATTTAATCTTTTACTATGTTACTCATTACTTTGATAAAGAAACAAAGACAAATATCAAACAGAGAATGCCACGTACCAAAAACGCAGCCTCCCCAAAACGAAACCCACAGCACGCAGACGCGCACACCACAAACACACACACATACACATACACGCGCACACACACAAAGCCAACACACCAGGACAAAACGAACAAACAAAGGAACACAGTGGGGCACCGCCTTGGAACGGTCAGTGGCAAAAACACCACTGGGGAGCTTAAACCGGTTTATGGTGCGCACCCAACCTCACTCTTACCCCCACCATGTTCCAAAGACACGGGACAGTGTAAATAAAAGTAATCCCCTCCAGGTGAATCTCTAACACACGTAATGGAAACAAAAATGCATGGCATGTAAAACACAAAAATGCTCGTGTATAAATATATAAAAAGCAAACCTTTAGAACCAAAAACGCATGTACTCAATGCCTTTTCAGAAGACAGAGCAACAAGAGAAACACCCTTAAGGGCCCGACGAAACAGGCCAGAAGACAGATATCAAAACAGTTCAGTCCTGGTAGGATTTAAAAACTGCTTATCATAGAGTCCTCCCCCTCTTCCGTCAGACACAATCAAAGAGGGAAGCGTAGTGTCCAACTGTAAACGGGTTGAACACTAAACATGCGGTATGTCTCAAAACAGTTGGGTCATAACCTCTTTTAATAAAACGTTTTATAATTTTACCAAATACATTTGGAAAATTACCATGACCCAAGATCTTACGAAGTTTGTAAACCACATCCCCATATTAAAGAAACGGGTTTAGAAATACCTTCTCGCAGAAGTGTCTTTAAATTACTATTGAATTTTAAAACTAAATCAGAATTACGATAGTAAAATTTAGCAAAATATTTACGCAATTTGTAATAACGGTAGCCTTGCTGAAGAAGTTTACTTGTAATATATTGATTACGTTCATTGAAATGCTTGACATGACTACACGCTCTCGCAAACCGAATTAATTGAGAAATAAATACCCCATAAGATATAGCCTGAGGTACATCCCCATCCAAATGGGGAAAATTTACAATACTAAAATTAAAATCATCCCTCTTGTCATAAATTTTGTTATTTATAATATTGTCATAAATAGAGAGATGTAAATCTAAAAATGAAGCATCAGTATCCGAAACCCACATTTCTTGGGGTAATTGTGATGATGTTTAGTCTGTTACATATTTGTATTAAAAATATCTTAATTTGATGGCCATTTTGTTTTCCGGCATTTTGACCTATAAAAAATCATTTGTAAGATGGCCAACATATATTATTGAACTCGGCATACCCAAATTGTACTAAAACGTATACGGGACCAAATACTAATAAAATGCCTGTACCTTTCACATTTATTGAATCTGGACTAGACTACCTGTAGAGAAGTAATCAATTACTAGTAGAGAACATGTTTAGCACTGGAACAGAATTCAGGAACACTGGTTCTAGATCAATTATCCACTGTTACATAATAAAGGTCAAAGCGTTGTTTAAACTTTATGGCTTATCAGGTTCACTGTATCTTTTCAAACAAAGTTATATGTTATATTTTATATTGTCCCTTAGTATCTCTCTCTATTGCATCCACTTACGTCGACTACCTCGCAAAAAAGGAAATGATAAAAAAAATACATTTCTCACAATAACTTATAAATTACTAGTATATCTTATATCCTCATATTCACGCCAATCTTCTCGGACAAAAGTCTCTCCAGCTGTGTTTTAGCCACTGACCGTTTTAAGCCGATAAACCACAGTGTTCTTTATCTGTACGTTTCGTCCTCGTGTTCTTTGTTTTACTTTTTCTATGTTTTTTATACTTGTTCTATCTTGATTGCTTCACTTTGTTTACTGGTAAGTATTATTTTATCAGTAGGACAAGAATATAAGAAGCGACAGACTCGCCCGCACTCTGAGAGACATGTTGTTTTAACCATGACGAGAACTGACCTAGATTTTCAAGAAAATCACAACAGAAATCTGAACCGAACAAGAACGTACAAAATTTTCAACGATGGACGTGGAGAACATAATATTGACCCAGGCAAAGAACAATTATCGGCACATGTATGTTGGTAACTATTTCGTTGTTATTCTGGTAGCTAGGATAATAATGTAAAGAACGAGGGTTGTTTAGACACTTAGCGACATACTGCACCCGGCGCCTTCATAAAAAAGTCTGTAAATGTACTAAATAAATATAAAGAATCATCTCTTACTGGAATTTTACCTGAAGTCTTTTGTGTTATTCGAAAGTAACATTTCCTCATTTGAACATCCCATCCGTAGGTGCAAGTGTATTTTTGATCCCCTGTATATTGCAAGACCCAGTGCTTCTGGCTTTATGGGATGCAGATTTTCACTTTTATGAAAATATTCTTTCTTTCAATATTTCTCAAAGAAGACACAGTCTTTCTGATTTTATGCGATGTAGATTTGAACTAATGTAAATAGGATTTATTATCTAAGCAAGACACGTTGTTTTGTTTTATACGATGGACATCTAAACAATTGTGGACTAATTTATATTGCAATATTTCTTCTTATCGATAGTTCTTGTTTTACAAGATGCACATTTACATTAGGTGAATAGGTTTATATTTCAATGTTATTTATTTCTGATTTTATGCGAAGTATTTTTGGACCACTGTGACACCACACACTCTATTTTTACTTTCTGCGATGCGGATCTACAATCTGGTGAATAATTTCATATTGCAAGGATACTTAAGCATGACAGTATTTATTCATATGATACAGAGCTGAACTAGGGCGATGTAACCTCAGATAGACACGGTATTTCTTTCTTTATACGATTCGTATTTGAACCAAATAATGTTGTTTGGTTACTTTAGCAATTAACATTATTTCTAACTTTAAGGATGCAAACACTGAGGCTTGGTCATTAATTTTATTTTGATCTTTTTTCTTTAATGTAATACAGCATTTCCGGTTGTTTGAGATAGATATTTGAATATCTTTCAACCAGTCTATAATGCAACATTAATTCAGCATGTAGATCTAGTTAAGAACGTTTGAGAACAATTCTTTTTTGTAATATCATTTAACTTAAACGGTATTTCCGGTTGTATGCATCGCAGTTTTTAAACACTATTATTCCATACTGCGACATTTCTTCAGCAAGACAAAGTTTTTCTGGTTATATGTGATATAGATTTGAGCCAATGTGGATAATTGTATGCTGAAACATTAGTTTAGCAAGATACGATTCATATTTGAACCACTAACAACGACATCTTATTTTAAATGCGATGAAGATTTAATCTACTTTTAACTAATCTTTAAGGTAACATTACTTCAGCAGGACAGAGTACATATATAACTGGATTCTGTTGTTGCTGTACTTAAGTAGACCACAATATTTCAGTTTTATGTAAAGCAGCTTTGAACCCCTACAAACCAATACATGTTGTAACATTATTGTCGGAAATTGCTGTCGCAATGTTTGCAACTTGATAGAATGCACTTTGAAGTCATACAGCATATTAGAGTTGATCCGGTTCTATGCGAAACAAATTGAACCGCTATGATCCGATCTCTAAAGCAACATCATTTCAGCAAGACAAAATACCATACAGATTTAACTGTTTGAGAACATTATAACTTTTACAAGAAACAGTATTTTCGCTTGCATTCTATGCAGATATAAACCACTGTGAATAAAGCTACGTTCAAAAATTACTTTAGCAGACATTTTGTTTTCGTTTATATGTGATACAAATTTGAACCATTGTGAATAACTCTATACTGTATATATTGAAATCTTACCTGTTTCCGATAATATTTGCAAGTTTGAGCCATTGCGAATACTGCTACCTTTCTTTATTAAGACAAAACATTTGTAAATACTCTATGTTGCAATATTACTGCAACAAGAAGCACTATTTTCAGTTATATGTGATGCACATTTGAACAATTTTGAACAAATCGCTATTGTCACACAAAGTTTTTCTTCCTTTATTTGATATACATGTACTGTGAATAAATTCTGTATTGCAATGTTCCTTAAACACACTGAAGTATTTCTGGTTATATCTGATGTATTTTTAAAGTTTTAAGGCTTTATAAAATGCAATACCTTTGTGATCAGTTCTATATTTCAATATTATTTAAACAGAAAGCAGTATTCCCAGTTGTATGTTATATAGATTAGATTATGTTTGACTTTATACGATTCAGATTTTATCTACTATCAACAACTGCAAATATACTGAAGCACAACAAAGCAATCCTTGTTACATGTGATTCAAATCTGAACCACTATGATCAAAATATTTTCATGACACAGATTTGAACCACGCAGCATTGCTGGTATATGTTATGCAGATATTTCAACATTAATTCAGTAAGACATCGTGTTCGAGTTGATAACATGTAGAGTTGATCCACTGTTAGCAATTATATATCACAGTAATACTTCAGCACGACACATTACTGCCGGTTGTGAATATATGTATTTTGCAAAATTGCATAAACTATACACAGTATTTCCAGTTGTATGTAATGCAGATTTTAACCAGGTAATATTGCAACAGTACTGTCGCAATACAGTGATTCTATCCGAGTGCCCTGCACTACACCTAAGGGGAACACATTAATCGTTAGAGAGCGCATGCTCATTGCCTCTTTGTAGAAAAGGGTATTCTATTTTATGTCCAATGAGAAAGCCTCTATAAATAACACGAATACGTGTAGAATTGGCAGAGGACATGTGCACAGATGTTATACCTATACAACAGCTGAATGCCACAACTGATAGCATACAACAGATGTGATCGCGGAGTTTAGGCAGAGAATAAAGCTTACTAGTATCCATACTTTGTTTTGAAGCCCAGATTCTTTCGGACTTGGTGAGCTGTTTCGACAGAAGAAGTGTTCCAGCTTACAGACAAATGAGGTTCAGCATTATTTGCGAAGTACACAGCCCAGGCATATTGGTTATACCTTTATGATAGTTGAATGCAATAGATGATATCATATTTGAGCTTAGCAACAAGCATTCAATGCAGTTATATTAAGCTGTAGCTTTTCTTGAAAAGAGGAAGGATAAACATCCATATGATAGAATGTTACTGATTAAAGTACATTGTCAGAAAAAGAACAGTCAAGTTTAGCAGTTTCAGTCTGTAGGAAATTAAGCTGTATGCTATTTTAAAACACTGAGTGGTTTGCCTGATCCCTGAGACAGTAATTTGACTCATTGGTCATATGAGATATATAGGTCCTTACCAGCTACTAGTATGTGGTTTAACGTAGTTTTTTCAGCTGGTCTAAGACTTACTGTTATTATATTTTCTGGTCCTTTGGAGTCATAGAAAGCAATCAGTGCCGATGTATAGAGAGCTTCACTTAAGACGATGCTATGGGCATGGGCATGGGTTGTTGCACATTTCATTATTTCTCACGAAGAAATTAATCCGTTGAATAAGAATCTCATTTGTATATATAGGGTTTACTATTTTATAGTCACTTCTGCGATTGGACCCATTGCAATTCTAAATACAAACATGACACAATTCCAGTTATATCATGTGACGCATATCTGAACCACTTTGAACCAGTCCATTTTTCAACATTTTAGCAAGGCATAGTAATTCTATCTGTTTAAGATGCAGATTTGAACCATAATACGCCAGTTTATACTGCAACTTTACTGCAACAAGACACAGTATTTCTGAAAGGATATGATGTACTTTTGAATCACTGTGAATAAATTAAAGTGTGATTTTTATCACAACAGAGTCTATTCTAATGAACCATTTTGAATAAATATGTATTGCATTATATAAACAGAAAGGTACAGTATTTCCAGATGTGTGTGCTGCATATTTGAACCACCAGGACGGATCCATAATTTGGATTTGTGGGGAGGGGGCGCGGAGTTTCTAGGCGACCAGGTGCATGCCCCCTCGGAAAATTTCTGTCATGTATTTCTCATATGGTGCAATATAGCGTAAATTTGACAAATTTGTATATAAATATTTGAGACAATATCATATTTTCAATTTGCAATATTTGAAATAAAAAAGCAATTTGACCGAATTGGTCTGACTATTGTCTGTTCCAACCACTTTATTAATTATAACATTAACGATATAAAGTTTTGCGAGCAAAGCGAGTCGGTAATCTTGACTGATATGACTGATGCCTCATATTTAGACTGATATAACTGATGCCTCATTTTTAGGCTATCAAAAATGCATGCTCGTCGGATTTTAGGTGGAGACGGGCTATTTTTAAGAAATGTATGGACATTTGCGTGCATATCAAATCTGTCTTACTTCATTTTTTTATTTTTATTTTGAAAAATAAGGCAACGTATCTTAAAAGTCGTTACGCAAACTACCGAAGGCTTTCACTACATTCGACCACAGATCGTCCTAATTTCTAAAGGTGAAAGAATGTCTGGAAATAAATTGTTTTGATATGAAAGCAGTCCTCATGCCTTTGATAACGCTGAAAGATTTTTTAACTCTTTTATCGAAAATATCCCGGCAGTTTGAAATTTGAGAAAATGGCTGATAAAAAAGTAGCCATTTTAGAATGTTTATGACGTCGTTTACACACTGCTAAATTCTTTATTTAGCAAATAACATTTTAAATAGATTAATTTCTAACGTATCTCGAGTGTAGTATGTAAAACATTGTTATTTCTCTCACCCTAGTTACTAAAAAGTAGAAAAAATATTCAACAGAAAAATAAATTCATTTCCAATATATACATTACAAATTAATATATCCACCATTTTGTTTTATGTTGCCATGGACAAAATTCAAATATCAAATAAATTCCTTGTATTTAAGCCGACTTTAAAAATTATTTCACTCACTTAAATGATTTATGAAATCATAACAGGGAATGTTAACATAAGAACAATAATGCCTTTCCCTTTAAAGAAATCGCGGCAACGCAAACCGTAAAACAATTGTAAAGTGTTATGTTTTGTGACTGGTCCCTCTACAGTTTGTGGCTACACTTTCGTATTTGATGGACACAATAAAAGACGTCTTGTCTTGCACCTTGCCTACTAGCTGTATTATTGAATATTATAATAATCTTGGTGCCCTGACTTCAGACAAGTTATTGAGGACATTGGTGTACTAATACCTCGAATTGACCCTATTATACGTTTTACTTTATACAGTCTGGTATTTTGTCACTAATGTTAGAGCTTACTTCAGCGGAAAGTTATTTCATTTTCATTGTCATATCTAGGGTAAAGCGTCAGATCGGCATGCCCAAAACGTTTTAAAACCCCAGTTTTCGTTATATAGTTTTTGACTGTTCCAAGGCGGTGCACTTATTTTCAGCTTCCTTTTTATCTGTTTCGTTTTGTATGTTATGTGTTACATATTGAATGTCGGTGGTGTTTCTTTCCTTCATCCCCTCCCACATTTTATGCCCCCTTTTTATTAATCCCATTTTATCTTACCGCCCTCCTCCTCCTTACCCCACAACCCCACTTTTACCCTATCCCAATTTAAGTATATTTCATATACAATGTAATTAAAATATGCTTGTTCATGGATATTTGAAGCAACCCGCACTAACACTTTCCATTTCAGTTTCTATTTATGGTTGGCCTACAGTGCAATATGTGGCTTAGGCTGTGTTCGCTGTGCTAAAAGCTTCCAGACAGTCTTTTCTAAAATTTATATTTTAATAAATTCAGTATTTTTAGTTTTATACAATGCAGCTTCTTTACTGGAATGTTACCTACTTAGAAGTTTGGTTCTTTGCGATGCAGATTTAATCCACTGAGAATAACTTTTATTGCATACCAACGAAATTTATTTCTGAAACACAACAACTAACAATATCATGTACTCAACTCCAATCGGATATGGAAAAAAACATTCGATGATGGGACTACTTGCTTTAGCTGTAACGACAATTCTTCGCCGTTTTAAATGAATTTTCCGTCTTAGTTGCAGTTTAGACGATGGAGGTATTTCTATATAATAGTTTAAGGGTGATTGAAACAGTATCTTAATCTACAGTGATGTATTAGGCTCTCGTGAACTTTGCCACGCCGGATCACACTCGGTGAGAGCGCCTCATGGGATCCAAGCCTGGCAAAATTCATTTGAGTCGAATACATCTGTAGATTAAGGAACTATATTGCACCCTCAGCATGTCTGGCTTTATACAATGCAAATTCAAATCTTTGTGAACAACTCTGTATGGAATATTATTTAAGCAATACACAGTATTTCCCGTTATATGTATGCAATTTGAACCACTGTAAATGATAATATACTGAAGCATTTATTCGGCAAGACAATAGGTTTCTGCTTTAAACAACATTTATTTTAACCTTTGTAAACAATTTTATACTGGTACATTACTTAAACGCGACAGACACAGCATTTCTGGCTGTACGTTATGCTGTTTTATACCGCTGTTAAACATTTGTTAATTTTATATGGAGTATTACTTAAATAAGACACAGTATTTCCGGTTATATGTTATGTAGGTTTGAATAACTGTAAAATATTATATATATTGCAGCAATGCTTCAGTAAAACGCTTTATACAATGTAGAATTTAACTTTCGTGAACAAATCTTAAGAAAGGCACAGAATTTCGGCAGTATGTGATGCAGATTTAATCCATTGTGAATACTTTTATATTGTTATTTTATTTCGGCAAGACACAGTCAGTCATTCTGGTCTTATAAAATGCAGTTTAACATTGGTGGACAATTATATATTGGAGCATTACTTAGACAACACAAGATATTTCTGTCTATATGCTAGCCAGTTTTGAACCACTATGAATATACATCTGTAATTATGTATTGCAACATCTTCAGCAAGACACAGGCTTTTTGGTTTCATACAATGTAAATAAAAACCTTTGGACTATTACTAGACAAGACACAGTATTTTCGGTTATGTTATGCAAGCTTGGATCACTGTAAATAATTATATATTGCAACAATACCTCAGCAAGACACGGGGTTTCTGCTTTACACAATATATACATTTTGTATTTGATCCTTTCTGGACAATTCTATATAGTGTGTTACTTAAACAAAAGACAGTATTTCCGGTTATACGTTATGCAAGCTTGAACCAGTGTAGATAATTATGTATTACGCAAGACACGGGGTTTCTGCTTTACGCAATATATATTTTATCCTTTCTGGACAAGTCTATATAATGTATTACTTAAAAAAAAGACAATATGTCCGGTTATATGTTATGCCAGCTTGAACCATTGACGATAATTATATATTGCAGCAATACTTAAGCAAGTCACGGGGTTTCTACTTTACACAATATATATTTTATCCTTTCTGGACAATCCTGTATAATGTATTACTTAAACAAAAGACAATATGTCCGGTTATATGGTATGCCAGCTTGAACCATTGACGATAATTATATATTGCAGCAATACTTAAGCAAGTCACAGGGTTTCTACTTTACACAATACAAAATGTATCTATTTTATCCTTTCTGGACAATTCTGTATAGTGTATTACTTAAACAAAAGACAATATGTCCGGTTATATGGTATGCCAGCTTGAACCGTTGTAGATAATTATACATTGCAGCAATACTTAAGCAAGTCACGGGGTTTCTGCTTTACACAATATATATTTTATCCTTTCTGGACAATTCTGTATAATGTATTACTTAAACAAAAGACAGTATTTTCGGTTATACGTTATGCAAGCCTGAACCATTGACGATAAGCAGCAGTACTTAAGCAAGAGACGGGGATTCTGCTTTACACAATCTTTATTCTAACATTTGTAAACAATTTAACTGGAATATTAATAAAGCACGATAGAGTACTTCTGGCTGTATGCTATGCAATTTTGAACCACAGTGAATACACAGTTGCAGTTTTGTATTGTGCAACATCTCCAGCAAGACGCACATTTCTGGCTTTGTACAATGTTAATTCAAACCTTTGTAAACAACTCTACGTGGACTATTACTTAAACAAGACAAAGTATTTTCGGTGATATATTATGCAAGCCTGGATCACTGTAAAAATGTATATTGCAGCAATACCTCAGCAAGACACGGGGTTTCTGCTTTACACAATATATATTGCCTTGCATCGCAAAGTAGGCCCACAACAAAAAGAAGCTGTAACGGAAAAAAATATTGTGGACGGGTTGCATCAAAAATCCAACAATAAGTACATTTCAATTATATGCAAAATACAGAAAAGCGTGTGTGGGTGAGTTAAGGGTAGATAAAAAAAGGGTCGGGTGTTTGGGGAAAGTGGAAAAAGCAAGGATGGATATACAACAGGGAAAGCCACGTTCCTTAAACGCAGTCTCCCGACACCGTAAACAACAGCAAAGTTTTTTTTAAACGCAGATACGTATGTACACAAGACAAACACACACATACACACAACTAATATACAAAGATAAACAAAGAGACAAGTAAGAAAATAAACGACACAGTGGGGAACTGCTCAACACACACACACGCACGCAAGCAGGAGAAAAACAGTAGGGTACCGCCCAAGGACGGCCGGCGGCCAAAATCATGGTGGGCACGAGAACTCACTCATTGCAAAAGGAGAGGGGTCGGTGTGTAAATGCAAAGCAGCACAAATGCAAAGGGAAGTAGGGGACGATGGGGGTAGGGGAAAGAACGAGGAATGAAACGCCAACAATAAGACAATATACAAATATACACAACACAAAAGACGAGACACACACAAAACAAGTTGAAAATAGGGGCACCGCCTTGGAACGGTCATTAACCTATATAAAGTAAACTAGGGTTCAAACGCGTTTAGGGCATGTCAACCTCACACTTACCCTAATTCAACAAGTTAGACAAGAAAGTGTAAATAAAATCACTCCTCAATTAGCAAGGCTCTAACATTAGTGAAAAAATACCAGGTTATATAAAGTAAAGCATATAAGTAGTGTCAATCTAAGGTATAATTACACCAATGTACTCAACAACTTGTCTGAAGTCAGAGTACAAAGAGCCTAACTTTTAAGGGCGCGACTAAGCAAGCTGCAAGATAAAATTCCACTCCCTCCGTCCGTTTTATGTAGGATTTAGGAGAAAAGCACCACTGAGTCTTACACTTTACTAGTCATCGCACCATCAAATAGAAAAGCGATGCGACTACCTGTAGAGGGGTCAGTCACCAAACATACACTGTGCTTAACGATTTTCGCATTATATCCTCTTTTGATATTTTTTTTACATATTTTACAAATATTTGATTGAAACATGCATTATGTTTAATTTTCCGAATTTTATAAACTACATCACCATAATATACCGGGTCTGTAAGACCAAGTTTTAAAAGTGTTTTAAGGTTTGTGTTATATTTCTTTAGAATTTCGGACGATCTGTAGTAATATTAAAGTGAAAGCCTTCCGTTGTTTATGATATTGGTAACCATGTTGTAAGTAAGTAAGTAAGTAAGCAATCTGACTAAAGTACTTGATCTTCTAAACGAAGATCTGAGAACGACCCATTCACATACGTCTTCTGTATATTTTGGATTTCCAGTATAGCTATTTTTATTTTAACCAATCAGACGACTTGTTCTAAAAGTCAAAGAGTAAGAAAATGTGCGTTCATTCCAGGATTCGAACCCGCGACCCCTCGCTTACAAAGCAAGCGGGCTACCGACTGAGCTAACCGGCTATCTGACACATTACGACATAAGAATTGTAAATATCAAAAGTCAAGGCTACAGGTAGATTTGCAAAATGTTGTAAGCTAAGCCCTGGTTGGCTAGCGAAAGGGTTGTCAGAACGAGGCTATGAATAGGTCGTTCTCAGATCCTATGCGTAGCGTAATAGGAGATGTACTTTAGTCAGATTGGTAAGTAAGTAAATAAATTCTTTATTTATTGAGGGTAACCCATTTAGCAAAGCTAATCTTCCATGAGGCCCTCATTTTTTTTTTTTTTATTTATTTATTTTTTTTGTAATAAACTTTTGATGATATAAAGATTCCTCTATCTTTGAGCAAGCTCTTGCTAAACAATTACGTAGTGAAATAGAGACACCGTATCAGGTCGCTCGAGGGACATCAAAGCACGATAGATACAGTATTTCTGACTGTATGCTATGCAGTTTTGAACCACTGTTAATACACATTTGCAGTTATGTATTGTGCATCATCTTCAGAAAGACATAAAATTTTAATTAAAACAATTGTGAACGACTCTACATGGACTATTACTTAAACAAGAGACAGTATTTCCGGGTTATAATTTTATACAAATGTATATATGGCAGCACACGGTATTTCTGACTTTCTGCGGCGCGGATATGAACCGCTGTGAGTTACTTTATAATTTGGCATGTAAGATAAACAAGCAACCCTAGATCTACATATTATAATAATCTGTCACAGGTTATAGATGCAGATGGGAATATCCGGTTCGAGGGTAACTGTTTTTGAGGTAAGTTACCACCAAAACAATTGCCAGACAGCCAGACATTCCCATCTACATTTTAAACCAGTGGTATATTATTTTTCTTGCATATCATAGAATATATAAAGCGAAACGAAATATTTTTGTAGCATTCTTTCATATTGTACAGCAGCGTAACGTTATACAGTATGTTCTCTTTGTCCAGTTTTCCTAGTAGAAACTACTAGGGCTCCTGCTTACTTGTGAAGCAATTAATCTTATCACCATAGCAGTGAAATTCCTGGCTCCTGTAGAGTTATGGGGCCACAGGTCATCACAATAGTGATATATTGTGATGTATTTGTAACTGGATCATTTTGATCAGTACATGTATTGTTACAGCTTTAATCTTTTACGAAAAGAAGTTGTTGTTTTTAATTGAACATCATGCAAATTTATTTAAAAAAAGAAGTGGTTGTTTATAGTTCAAAGTTGTGGCAAATGAAAACTTTAAGTAAAAATCATTATATATCTTATGCAGTTTGTATGTTCTAATTAAGCAGGGTTTGATATTCTATATCACCTGAAAATGTAACGAATACTATTTACATGAATTTCCATATTCTATTTCCTAATCAAACTGCATGACCAAGTTTTTTTGAAATAGAAATAAACATTCATGTTATAATGTTTATAATATGACAAAACCTTCAGTTTTAAAGGAAATCATTTTTAGCCAAAATATAGAGTCCAGTCCCTTTGAGAAAGCCAATCTAAGTGTTTCAGGTTCATTTTTTTAAAAAGTATTATTAAAAGGTACTGACCTTCAGAATTTGGCTAAAAAATCATCAATCTTTAAAATTGAAGTTTTGTGATATTATGAACATCAGAACATGAGTTCTTGTTACTAAACTAACTTAAAAATGCCAAATCAAGAAAAGAAAAAAGACAAGCTTGAGTTGGGAATCGAACTCATGCAATAAATATTTTCTTGCAGTCTTGACCAATACACCACGGACTGGAATAAATATTTAACGGTCGTTAAATATAAATAATTTACATCCAATACCCCATTCCAAACGCTTTTCAATTTAGAATGGAAAAAATTAGTAAAAACAACTAATTCTTATGTGTTTCCATAATGTATAATCTGTCAATAACTAAGTTTCAAAGCCTTCTTAAGAAATATATAGCAATAATTTCCTGATATCTTAAAGAACTCTTTTTTGTTGTTGTTGCTGTCGTATGATTTGGAGGTCAGTGCCTTTAAAATCATTTCTTAGCTCATCCGAACCGGAGGGTCAGGTGGAGTTATTAGTACAGGTGGATGGTCCCGCGTTAATGGTCTGTAGTCTATTGTCCAGAAGTTTTATAAACATCTTTGAAACGAGGCCAGACGTAACTACAACACTCTTGCAATTCCTTTTTCAAGAGAATTCAAATGGGTCTACTTTACTGCTTAAAGGGGCAGTTACAGCTAAAAATAGGAAACCCTTATACAATTTCTGCTCACGTACACTAAACTTGGTCTACAACACTCTTGCAGGTTCCTTTTTCAAGAGAATTCAAATGGGTCTACTTTACTGCTTTAAGGGGCAGTTACAGCTAAAAATAGGAAAACCTTATACAATTTCTGCTCATGAACCTCTTCATTGATCTTCATCAAACCTGTTCTGTAGCAACATTATGATATTGTCTTTGAAATTTGTACAAATTTGGGAGCTCGGCCCCTTGTACATGCCGCTTGAGCTAAAAATAGAAATACTTCTAGACAACTTTTTTTTTTAAATCATCTGAGGGATCTTCATTAGGCTTGGTTTGAAGCATTTTTATAAGGTCTTCTACAAAAAGAATTCTAATGGTGGTACTCGCCCCATTTTAGGGGCCGCTAGAGCTATAAATAGAATTGCATTAAAACTCCCTTTTCGTTTGAACTGCTTGATTCATTTTAAGGTCCTCTCTAAAGTATGTTCAAAATAGGGATGCTGGCCCCTTTCAGTGACCACTAGAGTTAAAATTAGAAATACCTTGAAACAAATTACACTTTTGGAATGGCAAAACGTTTACTATCTGAATAGGAATAGCCCATATTGTCCAAAGCAGTATTAACTTTTGTACTAAATCTTGCGGGGTATTTATGTACTGCACTAACTGGAATAAAATATTCTCTCATATAAGCAGTAGCAATGCCATAGTGCATCTTAAAGACATGACATATAGTTACTTGATTGACCCTACTTGCCACTGGTAACCGATTAAGCCGTGCAAAAAGTTCTTTATCAATATGTAACCTCGGTTTAAGAATAACAATAAATCTGATTAATTTGTTTTTGGGTTACCTGTAACTTCTGTTTTAACTATCGAGTTAAACTTTAAAAATATGGAACCAAGCAGAAGACGCATCATCAAAATGGTATTGTATGAGGGACAGTATAAGAAGTTTATTTACATGTTGAGTGAGGAACTGCCTTTTCCTATAAAACAATTTCAACCTGGCATTTGATTTTCTTAATATAGACCTTGCCAAAGATTCAAAAGACAGACTTTGATAAAGAGTTGGACCAAGATATTTGACTGAAGTTTTTGATTCAATGTTATTATCAATGCATATTATGTTGAGCTGGGACTGGGAACTTAACTTTTGTTTAGACCCAAACAGGACGGACCAAGGTGCCAAGAAAGTTTGTTAGCAACAAGCCACTTCCTAACAGTATTCATGTCCCCACTCAAGAGACGTTCTATGTCTTTCTTATAGTTGGCAGTGACTAAGATTGCAGAGTCGTCTTTGTACAGAAGTAGTTTATGTTTAATAACTGCAGATATATTATTGACATAAATTAAAAAGAACAAAGGGTCTAATATTGTCCCTTGAGGAACACCTAAAGAAATATCTGCTTTTGTAGACAAAATACCTGATATATGAACTAGCTGACGTCGACGAAAACCAACTAACTGTAGGTGTAGGAACATCAAGGCCTAGAGCTTTAATAACTTCGTAATGAGCGACTAACAAGGTGACCTTTATCCATCTCAAAACGAATATAACTTGACAGGTGAAAGGGTCAAGAATCTGTTGAAAAAACATGTCTAAATCTTGATAAAAACTCAAAGAAGATTACTAGTATACTGAACAAAATATTCCTCCAACTGGTCAAAAATAGCCCTCTCTCGAGTTTTTGAGGCAATATTCAAATTGGAGACAAGATGGTAATTCCCAACATCCGTCAAAATAGGGTCTGAACACTTGGCTTTGCTATATCTCTGTGATTCCAGAAGTTGTGAAAGTTTTGATTCCATACCTCATATTTTTCTTTCGATGTAAGCGAGATGCGAAACCAATGAACTGTTTCGGTGCTTCGTAAAACCAAAATCGAACAAATCAACCAATTATTTCTGTTCGCTAGCTTAATATATTTTCCTGTACGGTATATTTTGAATGGCCTTTCATAGTGTAATGTTGTTAATTACATGTATGTGTCATTGTCTACGAGCTGCTTTTATATTCTATCATCATATTGTTTGAATTTGATACGGATATCACCGTCGGCAATTTGATCACTGTTTGTTATGAAAAGATTCCTGTCACACTTTTTGCATTTTTTATTAACTGTATTGTCGGTCTCTGAAATTGCTTTATTTATTTAAACTTAAATTGCTTTATTTATTTAAACGCCTAATTTTACACATAGTATATTCACCGGCGTTGTACATTAAATTATACCAGATTTATATAGCGCCAAAGGCGCTTTACATAGTTCAAATGCAGCCACACAGAGCGCATAATTCATCCTCTACTAGTACAGACACAGAGCGATCTGACCAGAGGGACAGAGTGAGACAAAGCCCCCACGACAGACAGATCAGAAATCAGATACAGGCTTATCCGGCTAACTTAGCCTAGCTCGTTTCGAATAGACAGCCTGGTTCTTTAACGTGCCCAGTGTATAGCACTGATACACGCAAGGATTGCCTGGGTTCCTGACCAGTACACCTCTAGTTGGGTGGGAAACACTGAAAAGCGTTTCTGAAAATTCCCGAGTAGCTGCCGGGGATCGAACCCCGACCTCAGGATTGGAAGGCCTGTTTGATAGATGATGTGTAAAAGATGTTTGACAGCTTATATTTTCCTTAAACTTTCCTAACACCGACGTTTCTGCAGAACGATTACTTTTCACATGAAATTTGAACAAGCTCTTGACAGATATTCATGTAAGAGTTTTTGAGGCAATATTCAAATTGGAGACAAGTCGGTAATTCCCAACATCCGTCAAATAGGGTCTGAACACTTGGCTTTGCTATATCTCTGTGATTCCAGAAGTTGTGAAAGTTTTGATTCCATACCTCATATTTTTCTTTCGATGTAAGCGAGATGCGAAACCAATGAACTGTTTCGGTGCTTCGTAAAACCAAAATCGAACAAATCAACCAATTATTTCTGTTCGCTAGCTTAATATATTTTCCTGTACGGTATATTTTGAATGGCCTTTCATAGTGTAATGTTGTTAATTACATGTATGTGTCATTGTCTACGAGCTGCTTTTATATTCTATCATCATATTGTTTGAATTTGATACGGATACCACCGTCGGCAATTTGATCACTGTTTGTTATGAAAAGATTTCTGTCACACTTTTTGCATTTTTTATTAACTGTATTGTCGGTCTCTGTTTGATAGATGATGTGTAAAAGATGTTTGACAGCTTATATTTTCCTAAAACTTTCCTAAAACCGACGTTTTTGCAGAACGATTACTTTTCACATGAAATTTGAACAAGCTCTTGACAGATATTCATGTAAGAACGTTTACCTAAGATCATGCTTTTTCCACAATGCTTTGTGAAGATAGCATTCTTTAATACTGGACGGTAATCTATGCATGTCTTCAAGATAATTAGGAAAAATATATAGCAGAACCCATGTTTTAACAAATCGAAACAATACGATGAGGTTATTACGCTTGCGGATATTCAGTGAATTAACTGGGGCACGTATGCAAAGAATATGGTCTGCATTATTCGCTACAATAGTATTTAGAACAAGTCCTGTAATAATGGAATTTAAGCATGATCTCTCTGTCATGGGGCTTTGTCTCACTCTGTCCTCTGGTAGATCGCTCTGGTCTGTACTAGTAGTGGATGAATATGCGCCCTGATGGCTGCATTTGAACTATGTAAAGCGCCTTGAACGTGAAATTGGTCATGAAAAGGGCGCTTTATAAATCTGGTATAATAATAATAATAATAATTCCGAGTGAATTATACACGAGGCGTATAACCGATTCGTATTGTTGAGAATTATTATTATTATTATACCAGATTTATATAGCGCCCTTTTCATGATCAATTTCACGTTCAAAGGCGCTTTACATAGTTCAAATGCAGCCATACAGGGCGGATAATTCATCCTCTGCTAGTACATACACAGTGCAATCTGACCAGAGGGACAGAGTGAGACAAAGCCCCCACGACAGAGAGATCAGAAATCATATACAGGCTTGTCCGGCTAACTTAGCCTAGCTCTTTGCGAATAGACAACCTGGTTCTTTAACGTGCCCAGTGTATAGCACTGATGCACGCAAGGAGAAACGTTAATATGGTTCTGCTATATATCATTCCTATTCTAATATGTATTTTATGTAAACAAGTACACATGTAGATGAAATAGGAATTTAAGCACTATTTCATGGCGCATGTATTGTGCCAAATATAGCAGATCGACGTGATGGCAGTGTTGAAATTCGAGAAGTATTACGTCCCGCGGAATAACTGATGACAGTGAGTTATTCTACGCGTCTAACAGATACAGTGTGTAACACCGGTCTGTTATATTATTTCGATTCTGAAGCGTCTTTTATATAAAGTAGTAGATCAAATGACTATGGTAGCATTCTGTCTTGTCTCTGCGAAATAATATGTCGATGTGACGTCATATTTCCATGTTTTAATGGAAATAAGCATGGTTTATTCATATCACCTAGGTGACGTTAGGGATATTGCATATTTCAGTACCTCTCTCGAACAGATCCAATCAGAGTCTGCTTTTAGTTTTGCTTAACTGCATTCTATGCTTCCAAAGGATCTTCTAAAAGATTTTATTCAGTGTCTTGCACTATTACTAACAGTCTTCTAGGAGTCGCGAATATAGGCTTCCGGTAGCCACGGTAAATAAGCTTACAAACAAACGGATTTTCCTAGGTGTTTTGTTGCATCGGTGGTCTTTTGCTTGCAGTAAGGAATTACGGTCAAGCGATAAACGGGTTTATTAAAGAAGAATATCTGTGAACATGGTGAATATTGAACACGTATATATATGAATAGTTATTTGTGCTTATCATTTACCGGGCTAGTCTTTGTCAATAATGATGATTTTATGCAATAACGTCTACAATTATTTGCGTTTAAAGATTGTATAATAATGTATATATTAGAATGTACAAAGTCGTTTTCTCAAGAATTCTGATATGAAAAATCCCGTTTATTTTCATTAAAGCACGGCAGCACTATCGTCACGTGGGCATATTATTTGACACCATTATGTGACCATGCAAGCATCGAGAAAGAGTGCTACAATATTTGATATATTAGTTTCTTTAAAACACATTTCAAAATCAAAATGATATAACAGAAACGTATTCCACTTAATTTACACATTCTGAATCGATTAGTTTTATATGCAGAATAATTTATTACACGTCTACACACTCCTTAATTATTCCGCGAGACATAAAACCTTCTCGTAGTGTTTTAATATTGTTATAATACTGTTACACTGACGTCGGGTCTACTTGCTGTTGCTAGGTCAAATATGGTAATGGAAAATTGACTCATATTTTCGCGGTTCGAAATTTTCCTATTGGCTGCATGTGTTTTGTTGATTTTAAAAATACATACACATATAACATTACATTTTACTTTATTTATGTGATTTCTACTGAATCTTAGAAAGACGGTCGGCGGTCGGCTTAGGAAAAGTCTAAAAACTGGCATCTGCTACCGAATCATAAGTTTATACGCTTGCGGAATAACTTCACGAGAGCGTATAGCGCCTAGAAACGCCGACGTCCGTGGGCGCGCTGAAATAATTTCCTTGTTTCTTATTGTTTATTTTTGAGAAATATTATCTGTTGTAAGAAAAAAAAGCTTAGTAAAGTGAAACATGTTTGACAAGACTGTGTTGGTTTTTAAATATGCATAATCGAAAACTTTTCAGGGAAATGACAATAATACATGTATTTTACAGTGAATTTTGTGGTATGGTGATTGTATTTCAGCTATAGATGGGTGTTTTTTTTTTTTTTTTTTTTTTTGGTGTTTTTTTTTTCTTTTTTTTTCTGTTTTTTGTTTTGTTTTTGGTGGGTGGAGGGGTGGGGGTTGTCAATTTCAATGACCTCTCGAACCTCTAGCGCGCCTTTCACGAACTTCCCAGTCTGGCATCAACATTACTGCGTCCTTTAACGATGCACGACAACTCGTCGAAAGACAATTGGTCGAATACGACAGTTTGCCGATTATTATCTTAAAAGAATAAAAAAAATCTATATATTAAATTCTATGATTTGATTTTGCCTGTCACTTGAGATTTCCGTGCATATAGAATCGGGCGAAATCAACATCCGTATGTTTTACTTTTCAAAACCATACTAAATATAAATATATTTTCTTGAAATTTGGCATACAAACGCAGAATTATATTCTTGATAAAATCTCGAAATGATTTGATTTTGCTTATTTGATTTGAGTTCGCAAAATCAAATTTGATTTCACTATTCAGTCATACCCAACATTTAGTGTTGTGTGACCGAACCATACTTGGATTCAGCGTAAAAAGTTTGATAATATAAATCAACTTCAGCTGATTAAGTAAACTTGTGTACAGGTTTACTTTTTGTTGTTAAACAATTTTCGGCCAATTTTAGACGAGTTTTCGACCATGTTGGTCGAAAAATACAGTAGACCAACTGTCGTATTCGGCAAAATATCAAATTCGACTAAATATCGTTTTCGGCAAATTGTCCTATTCGGCGGTGTCTTTCGACGAACTGTCGTGGAAGCGTCCCTTAAATATATATGATTTGTTAATAAATACGAATGACTATCTAATGTATAGAGAATCACTCTGGAATCGTGTATTATTTTCATATCATTAAAAAGGTATCTTGTAGAAAAAGGCGCCTTTTTTTGGTTTGCATCGTAAATATGCCAAGTGCTTTGATGATGTAATTTAAAGTATCTTTACATGGTCAAATTGAAAATTTAAGACAAGACAGAAAAACAACGAAATCTTTCATAATAATATTTTGATAGCATTAGCTGGTTCATTAAATACAAGTCTCAACTTTTTAAAGTACACCCGACCGTAATATTTGGGTTCATGTGTATTTTTGGCGCTTAAAAAACTTCTCATCGCGAATATAATAACATTTGTTTAGTAGCCGCGAATTCATTAAATCTGAATAAACTGAACAAAGACAGGACAACTGCATTTGTCTCCCTTAGATTGGAGATTTGTCAACTCAATAAGATTTCCTATAAATCAGCTTTAATTTTAAAGTCTTTAAATTAAATTCAAATTGGGAAGAAAGGCATTAACTTTCATTGTGCAAATTAGAAAAATTTCTTCAGCAATTTTCATGTTTTTGGAACATCGCATTATATTATTTTCGCTATTTGTTAGCCCATTTTTGGTAAGACCTAGTATTCCAACATTCTTTCATCTTCTTAGACATAAACAGGAAATTTGTATGTACAGCATACGCTCGATCATATCGTAAAATCATGCCGTATATCTGATGTCTAAACTCAACTCCTAGTTTGTTAAAATATCATTTTCGTAAGCGCAGTGACAATCTGCAAAGTAATCATCTAAAAATAGGTTTTCAAAATACTATTTACCGTCCGAAATAGAATGTTCTGTTTTCAGCTACTAAACTAAATTAATGTTTTTTTCTATAAATATTTAAAATGTTATCTCGTTGGAATCTTTAACTGTTCTGTTTTCAGCTACTAAACTAAATTAATGTTTTTCTATAGATATTTGAAATGTTATTCTCGTTGAAATTTTTAACTTAGAACATATACACTTGACCAACAGTAGAAATGCTAGTATGTTTTTAAAAAAGCTTCTATGATGTAATAACCAAATGGGCATTTTGGATGTATCAATACAAACGTAATTAAATTTGTTATTTGGTAAAAAACATGCCTTTTCATGATCAGATAATGTATCAAAATTATTTAATCAATATAACGATATTTATTTTATCTTTTAAAAAAAATATTGAAAGCTGATGCTACTAAAAATCATCATATACAATGCAATACAACATTTTATTAAAGGCACTCGATGCAGGCGGTTAATTAAGAAAGTTAATTAACTGCAATGCGCTCTTTAAAATTCTCTTTTTTGTTAAACAACAAACTGTGATATTTACAGATAATGTAAACAAGCTGATAGCAATTAAACTCTCACAAGTCAATTTATCTACAATTAACGTGTTAACTGCACAGTTACATTTGTAATTCGATAATTGACTAATTTTAATTACATTATCAAGATTAAAGGCAATTTGCCGACAAACAACTGTCAAATGGAGAAAGAAAAGTTGCCACATGTGACCGACTGAGTTGCTAGACATTTTGAACTTATCGTATTGATGCGAAAAATATAATTTTCGTAAAATGAACAATAGTTTTTGATTATTTGACGGATTACCGGTCTTCTTTTGATGTGAACAGCCCGTACCCCAGAGGCAAGGGCGACCACAATAAGCGATCTGTTTACATATGGCATACGCACACACTTGTCGATATTCAAAATAAAAAAATTCAACCCAGATTCCTGTTGTGATAAGATTCTTTTGCAAATAAATATTTTGATTTCACTAACAAAACGTTAAATCTTCTTTATCATCCACTAATTTGTTGTAACTAAGCGTTTGTTCAAACTGCTCCGAAAAAGGAAGGGCCTGTCTTGTTCTAAAAGTGTCTTTTCTCGCAAAACTTCTGTTATCTTTGGACTGGGTTATTCTTCAAAAAGATAACACATCATTATTGTGAACAATAATGGCCCGCTGAGCGGGTTAAACTTGATCATTGATTTATTGATCGGCCATCGTCACCTGTCCTTTTTTACTATCTTGTCAAAGTCATAATTATGTTACATTGTTGGTGCTGTTCTGTACATTGTTAATTAAGTCTATTGATGCAAAGATGTTGTGAAAGTATTGCAGAAAATTGCACCAGTCTCTTCAAAAATGATGCTATAACCCGCTCCCATCCCCGGCCCTTATCCGTCTTAGTTTTCAATCTTCGTTAAGCCATTTTACAACTGCAAAAATGTTATATTTCATCTCATTGCAACATCACATTACTTCAAAATGTCAATATTCAACATATATGGAAAAAAAAGTAAACTTTCTGTTTCAAGAAAATACAATCACGATCCGACATGGAAAAATATCCTATTTCTTTCTTTTTATACAAAGTGAGAAAATACACTTCTTTAATATCGAACAAATGTTAAATTACATTTTTTTTTTCAAAAAAACATATTTTGTCTTCATTTCTTTTTGTAATTTAAACGTTTAATTTGTTTTTTGAATGGTAAAGAAGTGTGGAAAAAGGAGTTAATAAATTTTAGTAACGTAAAAACAAAAATATGTGAGAACAAGATGTTAGAACGACCCATAAAGTAAATACGAAATATTCGTTTTGAATGTAAGTGTGTATAAGCACACAGAAAGAACAAAGACCCACTAAAACAAATTATGGTCAAATCTTGAAGTTTTTATTGCTATATCATGTTCATAACAATTATTGTTGAAATTTACGATGATATGATAAAAGTGTAATATTCAAGCGAAAAGTAGAGTAAGACATAGGTAATTTGGCGGCAAAAATGTCTCGAAGGATACAAAATAAAATCTTATGCAAAAATTCGCACCAAGATGTCTGCCTCAACTATAGATAATTCCCGATTATTCACGACTCGTGGCAATTGTTTGAGGGTGTTAGATGATCGTATCGGGGAAATTTTCGTTGTAGAAGAAGATTTGCTGTAATAGATGCAATTTTCATTCATCACTGAGTTTGGTAATTTTATTTTTACTAATATCTCAAACTACTATCGGAGTGGCAAAAAGGGAGGTTGCCAAGTTGACTCAGTCACGCGCCGTCAGCCAATCAGAAACGATTATTGGTTTTTGTCGCGTGCTCGGCACGACCCAGTGCGCAGGCGCGCGCTTCATTGGCTGCCGGTGAAGCAATTATCCCACCTTTAATGGCCAGTCTATTGTGTCGTTCTCAACTCAAATTGACATTTCATCCTTAATGCGTACAAGTTTTTCTGATACAGTATAAAAGCTCTCTGGTCACAAATTTTGGTCACATTCAAACTTTGATTATCACCAAAAACAGTTATCACTAGTGCCTTAAAATATTTCTTGAATATTACCATAAACAATGAAAGCGGAAATGGAAAGTGTCGCAGGCTCACCAGCAGGAAGTCTGATGAGTGTTAGTAGTGCCACCACGCCTGGAACCCCAGGTTCTGGACATTACCGTCTAAATAGTGTATCTGCTTCAACCGGATGTGAGTTTTCTTCGTCTGACTCATTCGATTCCGATATGGAGAATAACAATATGTTTGGACATCTAGCTACATCGTTGTCATCCATGATCAGTAATGAAACCAAACGTTTCAAATCTGAGCCAGCGGAAATTGAAACAACTCCTAAGAAGAAACGCTACACGAAATCTCGGGTCAGGAACCGAAGTCCATCACTTGTGCAGAAATTGAAGAAAACTCGAAGAAGTAAAGCAAACGACAGGGAACGTGCAAGAATGCATAATCTAAATGACGCTCTGGAGAGTCTACGAAAAATTCTGCCAAACTCTGGAGATGAGAACAAACTGACTAAAATTGAGACACTTAGATTTGCTTACAATTACATATTCGCATTGAGAGAGACATTGAATGTGTTGGATCGTGGTGAAACCATTGACGTTAACGATACACTATTTTCTGCACAGATGTCTGCTGCACTAAAAATGCCATCTGCTTGCCAGACTCTTTCGAATATTCATCAACAGCAGCAGCTCCAGAAGCAACAACTCCAGCACCACCAGCAGCCAGCTCAACTTTCTCCAGTGGACCAACACTCACAGCTATCACCAGTTAATCATCATCAACATCATCATCAACAGATGTCGCCGGTAAGCTGTCATCAGCAGTTGTCTCCTGTTACCCGTCATCCTCAGCAGTATACCAATGGAATCGTTCTACCTCAGACTACCGTCGTAAAAATGGAACCGGTGACGTCACAACAATGTCGTAATATATCGTCTGCTAATGAGAACATTTACCAGAATCCATGTTTTACTACAGGGACCACTACAATGAATCAGGTACCAGACTTTTCAGTAACTGTTGCTCAGTCTCATAACTATGTGTTATCATCTTCAGTGCCGTGCTACTCTCAGTACTCGAGCCCAGCACCTTGGGCTGGTGCACCTCGTGCAACCAACGTGTTCACATTCGATCACCCTCATTCACCAGCCGGATTTTCAGACACTTCTGATGGATATACATTTGAACTTGTGTGATTTTCTATACGAATTTCCATATGATCTCAGAGAAGGACATGCCGAATTATATGTGGGTATGCAAATAACAGTTTGTGATATATTTTAATCATTCTTGTTCATTAACAGACGACATTTATGTGCTTTTGAATCCAAGGACTTGCGTCATCATTATCCGGCTGAACAACGACATATCTTCCAAGCATAGGATGGTTATGCAATTTTGATATATAGATTTTTTAATAACTTTATTCATAAATAATTTTTACTTTTCTACTTTGCTGCATATTTTTGTATTGGTATTTTTTTCATGAAATAACGACTTCATTCTTGATTATTCTCTGCCAAGTTCCTAGAAAATGCATTATTTTCGTATTTGTTTAAGTAATTGATCTTTTTATCTAATTATTCGAAATTTAATCAAAATAACGATTTATTGGCATCAAATAACTTATTCATAAGAGATTTATGTCTTTTCGATATTCCAAGAACGGACCATAAATTGTTTTTCCTTTAATTGAATTATTACATATATGCCAGTAACAGAAATAGCATCTTTCACAAATTTTCATATTTCCAGTAGCTGAAAGGTTATTTATTATTTCGTATGTACTTCAACCTTGAGTCTTCAATGTTTTCTTTTCGAATTAAGGATAGGTGACCTTAAAAGTCAAATACTTCGGTAAAAACTCTTCAAATCTTGTTGAAGAGCCTTAAACTGCTTTCGGAAAAAACAATTTTTAAACCTTTTGCACTTTAGGCTTAAACTTCAGAATTTGTTTTCTAATCCATATTAATCTTTTTTTACGAAAATTGCTTTTTTTAAGACAAATATCATTTTCCTTTTTCACATTCTTAATCTTTTTTTATATAATAAGTTAAGGCATTACTGGCCCTTTTCATTTTCGTTTCTGACAAAGGGTCAGAACAGTGCCTTATATTTATTTCTTTTTCCTTCTTTTACAAATTGTACGTTATATTGTAAGCATTTATTTTTAAAGAAAGCGAGGGTGTTTCTTCTAAAGTCTTCTCCACTTTCGTTTTATGGAGAAGAAATAGTTTAAACACCCTACCCTTTTTAATATAAGATATCGTATCTCAAAAAATTATCCGTAATGGCTGCTTTTTTCACTGGCTACTGCCTTTTTTCTTTATTTTTTTTTCTAATCGTCATATGCATGTTTTAAAGTGTTCTCGTGTGTTAAAAAAGAGGCGTCGTTGTTGTATCTAACGGAATACCACTTTCATCACATTTCAAATTTTATTTCAATTAACTTAAGCTAGTGTCACTTATCTGGATGTACATCACTTGTCAAAGTTAAAACTTGCTGGCCCGTGTAAAATTTAACTGTAGATGTAGCATGATCATTATCATTTTAGATTTCAATTAGTCTTAGGGGTTTGGCAGATTATGCAGAAAATTGGCAATAATGAATTGTCCCTACTTTGTTCGATTTTGATAAAACTTCTTTAATCTTGTTTTTATGCTTTTAAAATTGCTATTTTAGTGTTTTAACTTAGGGAGTTAAATCAGAATGTTTGTATTTTGTCGCACATTTATTCGTTATCTTTTTCTTTTATTTCAATATAAATGTGGTTCAATACATTCCGACAACACTTTACATCAATTTGCTCAGTTTAATGGTGCCTTTTCCGTGGATTTTTGTATATTTTGTAAATTTTGTATATTTTGTACAAATTGTATATTTTATATATAATGTAATTATGCAGAGAAATTAAGTTTATAAACTGAAATAAATCGTGAAAACCCTGAAAACAGTTATTCTTTATTATCCTATCTGAAGATAAGAATATAGCTGAATTCTACTTCAGAAGCTTAAAGGTGTGTATACTGATTAAAAGAGTTAACCCGCCTAGCATAGTTATGGGTATTTTAAAATATACTTTCTCCGTACAGCCCAAAGTTCGTGAAAAATGTCAACTATTAATCATTTAGCATAACGTGTCAATTGAGCGACTTATATGCTATTTGATATACTTGGACATGGCTATAGTTCGACAATGAGTGCTGGCTACACTAGAATGAATCTTCTTTTTTAAAAAACACTTTTTTATTATTTGGACATTTTGTCCTTTGCAGCGTATTTTTGATAAAAAATGGAAATAAATGACAAAATTTTTGATCAGTAGTTATCTCCTGTGAACAAAACATAGGGTCTGAACACAGACTAGACAATGAGCTGTGAGTAAATAGATTGTGAATTGCTTGGTTCACTAAGATCAAATAATAAATATGTTTATATCGGTCTGCTCTGCTGACATATTGTCCTAAATGATCAGTAGTTACCTTTGGTAAAAAAAGAAAAATAATGCAAATATTACAATGGCGGGCGAGTTAGCTGTTTTGATCAGTATGATATTATCGGTTGGAGTATGGCTTGTGGTGATGCGGCTGTTGGCAGAACTCATAGAAGTGTTATTAGTTGAGAACACTTCTTTCAAAAAAACTGTATGTGTATCACAGATTCTTCCTTGGCCAAACATGAAAGGTAGCCTGCAGTGGTCCGTCCCTAAAGCTACTGCTTTTTTAAAATGGCGCCGCTATGATCAGTGTAAATCAAAAGAAGTTTTCCTAATTCCCACCTGAACTGGAAGCTCTACTTTAAGGCATCAGAAGTAATTGATATAATGTTTTAGTTAAATCCTACATGCACACAAATTGTAGACGTTTTCGAAATGCACAAAAATTGCACAACTTTTAATATTCGTCGCAAAAATAAGCTTTAAAGATTGTTTTTACATGGTCGCGGCAATTTTAGTACACAGAAATATTTTATAAGTCTCCACTATCATTATGTTGCTTGGCTGTTCAAAGAGATTTGCAAAGTTGCTCCAAGATTCCTTTGATTACAATCTGGAACAGTCACAGTATGCTTATGTTATCTTCACTGCTTCTTATGAGACATATCTAATAATCATTTGAACATATAACCTTACTTATTTAATGAAGTATAGTTCATACTTATTTATGTTAGCTAGACTGAGGAAAAAAAGAACGTAGTTGACCCGTCATTGCACTCGGCAAATTCCGTACATTATTTCGGCATTCTACGGCTGTAGATGTAGCTCATACTAGCATTGACTTCAGTGACATCCGTAAAATGCAAAATGGCTGATATTTTTTAAAATACGGTTGCCTAATTTTCAAAGTTCTTTTACAATAGAATTATCAAACAAAAAATTATCTTTACTCTTTTCTTTAAAAGTCACTGGGCTTACTATAGACTCCGCTCCAGAACGATAGCTGTCTAGAGATTAGACGATGCCATGGCCCGAGAAGGCCTTTAATGTTAAACCGGTGACTTGGCCAGTTTGACATTATGGTGTTCTAGAAGAGTGGTTCCATCATATTTGTTATAGAAGTGAATAATTTTGCTGTTTTAAGTTAAGCGCTTTTTGAATCTCTGTATGAGAATAGAGTTTAGAAAACAAAGAGATTTTTTTTGCTATATAAGTTACCATGTATACTTTAATGGGTGTTGGAGTTGCAGTTTAGTTTTAACCGTGGAAAGACCATTAGGGAGTCGGGGGTGTTAGAGGATCATACCCACCCCCACAGACAACACAATGTCCATGACCCCGCATAAATCATGCGTGCACTTTAAGCCTCCCGTAACACACTTCTGACTCACAGTAAATTTTAAGGATATAAAAATACACGCGTCGTGTAATTTATAGAGTATAACCTAACATTTACATCACATAAACATTTTTACGTTCTCAATTGGGACAGATATTCAACATAAATTTCAAATGTTGCGTTAACATTTTTTGATTTATAGCGAAAAGCACAATAACCTGTTTAGACACGTCGTGAAGCACCACTTAACATCTTTATTTAGAGTGAAAAAGTGGCGAATTTAAGATTTCACTTAAGATTTATGTTACATTTGTATTCCGCAGGCGGATCCAGACCGGGGGAGGGGCGTGTGCACACCTTCTAAAAGCTGGTGAGATACATTTAGCGATATCTTAAACAGTTAAAATCTTTGCAAGTTTGGGAGAGAAAAGTGGATCTTGCATTATTAAAGTGCATGGAATAAAACAAAGTGCGCGGGAAACCGGCAGGCGAAAACAGCAACTGCATTGCAAGTAGTAAGTCCCCCCCCCCCCCCCCCCCCCCCCGCACTTACTACTATTGCACTGAAAATTTGCGTGTATCCGTTTAACCTGTTTTATTTTTTACAGGGCCTTCTAACCCTAAATCCTAGATCCGTCCCAGTGACTAAATATATCCAACACAAAGGCAAACTCAGTTTTCATCATCAAAACATATTAATTAAACCACGTCAATGTTGTTGGATCATTATTTTATATAATGTATTACAGAATTTGACATTAATTTCTTACAATTTGTATCCTTTATTAAATGTGAGAGAAAACCGAGCATTACTCTAATGGGTGTAAAAATAGTATAAGATGACGATGATACGGTATATCTCAGCATCTTATCATGGGAAAAAATCAAAATCTGTCAATAAAATCTAAAATGACAAATTGGGAATAGCGTGAAATAACGGAGAGAAAGAATTTAAAATTTTTGTTTTGCTGTCAATATCTTTTTTTATTATTTTTTTAATATGTTCTTTGTGACAATGTTTTGGAATTTAATCAGCACGTGTAACACGAAGAGCTCAATTGTTATGTCAATATTTAGAAATTTCGAATTGCCTTTTTTCAAAAAGTTATCAATTTGTATCGATGCTTATCAATATGTTTATTTTAAATGTCTTATGTATATAATGTGACAATGTCTAGGAATTTAGGCGCGAACATATTACACCAGTAGCGTAACGGTTATACCAATATTTACAAATTTTAAATTGTTTATTGAAGTTCGATCAATTTGTTTCAGCGTCATCAATAACGATTGTATTTTTTATTTGATATGATTTGATTTAGGAATGTAAGTTTATGCGGACAGCTGACACTTGTAGATCAAATATTATATCAATATATTATATCATTAGCTATAAATTTTAAATTTTTTAATGAAAGTGATCGATTTTATGATTGTCTGTGATAAGGAAAGGCACGAGCTTTGAGAGCATACAGTTTAATTCTTCAAAAGGTGTTTACAGCAAAACATATCTTTATCTACATATTTTCTCAAATTAGTACGATTCAATGTTTATATCCCTCTTTATAGAGTCACTTTTTACACACATTTTCTAGAAAATCTTGTAAAATTGAAATTTAACCACTTTTATAAAAGCTGACGCAATATGGACTGTTTTCCGAATAGTAACCAAAAATTGCTAGCTGTGCAGCATTCAGAATTAATTCATAAGAAAATGTTATGAAAAATTGATACTTCAGTATTCATTTTACACGTATTGGCAGAATCGTTTAAATATTTTTTTTCCAAATTACAAATCTCTTGCATTGTTAAAAATCTATTAACACTGTTGTGAAGCCGGAAAAATGAGTGGCAAATACATGATGTACATGGTCGTCAGAAAATGCATGTTATAAAGCCATTTAAGGTGGCCGTTCATCAATTAACCGATAATAATCTTTTTAAGGAGGTGCGATGGATACAAACAGTACCTTTTTGCTCTGGAGCGTGGCGCTGAAATGACCGCTGCACGTGACCATCGAGTCGTGTGCAAAAAGGTTATTTATTATCACTAATATCGACAGCAAAGTGAGAAAAAGTGATGCAGCTTTTCAATTAGCTGTTATCTAGGAGAATAAAATCAGTCACAAAATTATAACTGGTTGTAATTGGAAACTTTCGAAAAAGAAGCAAATGTGTATTGGCGCGTGCAACGCAACAATGAATTCCAAATTAAAGCCCCATTATTTAGATTTTCTCCGATTGCGATCTCCCTGACAGATTGTTGTCTTTGGGCAACTTTTCGCTCTAACAGGAAGATGTTATCTATGCTTTATTTTCATCGGAAAAAATTAAAATGCGCGTTTGTTTTATACGCAAGTTCGCGTAATGCGGCGAAATGCGGCCGAATGTTGCACTTAACTGTGTACTTCCGTAATGGGCTCGGTGGAACATCGCTCTTGCTTTCGCAGAGGTTATAAAACTGAATAAACCGTGCAAGATAAATTGAAGTTTTATATGAGATGTTTTCATCACGCATATATTTGGGCACCAAAGTGTAGACATGTGATATATGCGAATCAAGGGTATGTTAAAAGATGAGACGGGACTGGGTCAAACGGACGATAAATTTAAAGATCCGAAACACTTAAACTATTTGACAAAATTGCTTTTCGCGGCACTTTTTTATGTTTTGAACACCGCTAGTCCCTGTAAAAACTCTTGCTTCTTTTTAAGAAGATAACTCTTTCCTTAACTCATGTACTTTATTTGATGATATTCGTGTACATTCCAACATAGCCGCCATGTTGACATAAACTGGTCAGAAGAAGATCTACGAATGCTTTGATGTTCACCTTAGATGACACCAGATATTTATTCGCAAACAAATGCACTTCCGACTATACTTATACTATAAACTCGTATACTTTAAAGTATGTTTGGTTTAAGATACTGAAGGAAGTTAAGATTTCAAAGAGGGTCACATTCAAACTGAATCACGACATACGTACGCATTACAAGATAATAAACGCAAAAAGTCGTTGCAGTTTCAGGTAAACAAAACACATGTTTTTCAACTAAACAAAAACGCGTGTTTTTTTCAGCTAAACAAAACACATGTCTTTCAGCTAAACAAAAACATGTGTGTTTTCAGCTATAGACAAAACACATGTCTTTCAGCTAAACAAAAACGCTTTTTTTTCAGCTAAACAAAACACATGTTTTTCAGCTAAACAGAAAACGCGTGGGGTTTTTTTTTCAGCAAACAAAACACAAGTCTTTTAGCTAAACAAAACACAAGTCAAAAACAAGCCGCTAAAATGCAAGTGAAACTCGCTTGCTGCGTTCATATTTTGCGGAACAGCTAGTTTGATTGGTTTCCATGTCAAGTGATGTCTACAATCGCTTTCATCGTTATAAGTAGTCATCATCTTCCTCGCTAACTTGCAAAACAACAGCTACAACCAAGCCCATCAACACCCCACTCGAAAACAGTAAAATCCGACGTTACCATATAGCATACAACTACTATAGTTCCATTGCCACGTCACTCCTTTGCTTTAATAACAAAAATGCAACGAGTTCCTTCGCCCGACTTCAAAACTCCTTAGCATGCCGCACAGCTAACTTCGCCAACACAGAGTTTTTCCAACATGCAGCATATCATAGTGACAGCAGCTTCCCTCGCTAACGTGCCAAAAAACTGCTGTGAACATTCTTGTCCTTCTGTGTTTTCGCAAAGGAAGTATTCCCCATCGCTATACCAGACGACCACAGTGATCTTCATTAAGTTCATGTATATCTTTTAGTTGTGATAGAATAGTTACTATATGAGCTCACTACATCGTAATAACTTCCCTTATACCGTGCTACAGAGCCCGTTTGATTTACCTCTGTGCCACACCACTCTGTCGCAGCAGCTTTATATATCACTATGCCACACGATAACTAACAACCCGCCACCGCATCTTTTTATACCGCCATGCCATAAAGTTACTAATACTCCGCCGCAGCACCTTTCTTTATACCACCATACCATTCAATTGCAAACACTTCGCCACCGCATCTTTCTGTATCACCATGCCATACGATCTCTAACACTCCGCCACCGCATATTTTTATACAGCCATACCATAAATTTTTCAGCCACTCCGCCACAGCAGCTTTCTATACTCGTACAACCATGCCGCACATTACCATTCTAGACTCTAATACCAGTGTATAGATTTGCAGCAAATGCACCGTCGTGTCCGAACCAACCTCCGCCTCCTGCATCATAACACCACCCCGCCTATCGCCTCTCCCCTCTCCCCTCTCCCCGAACCCAAAGAAATTTATGAATCTGGGTCATCGAGTTATAAAGAATAGATCATGCACACCAATTTGAACAATAAAAGTTCGAGGCCTGGGGTATGAACGGGTTTGATACAATTCCTACAGTCTAAGAATAAGTCAACTAGCTCGGAAACCATAGAACTTTTTCAGTCCAACATGTCATTCAAGTCGCAAGAGTTATTTGTCACCAGAGGTGAGAGGCTATCGCGTAAAATGGGGATAATCCGCGGGTATCCTTATCACGCGCGTTGCTATGTCAACAAAAATGACCCCGCTCGCGGTGTAAAATAAACACTTCAAAATTAGAAACCGTCCTCTTCCATCAGGAGTCTCCACTGCTTTTGAAATATCAAAACCATTTAAACAGAAGTGCTATTAAAACTGAACAATTTATTCCTTTGTTATAGTAAGTGATTTTTTTCACAAAATTGGCCAACGCTTTCAATTTTCACGAAAACGATCGGCTATAAAGCTTCGTGTGTCTAATGCGGCTTTTAACTCTTATTAAAGCTTTCATTCGATTTTGATAAAAGGTGGTATTTAATTGAATCGTCAACTTTAGTAGAAATGTTAGATATTATAAAGATAAAATGATGCATATTGCAGTTAGAATACAAAAACACATTTGCATTTAATGCATATCGCAAAATTTATTGCCATTTTTGTACAATTAAACTGACTGTTTTCGTTGGTATTCGCGCTTCTGACATATAGACCCTTTCATAAATTACCTCGTGGTATTAAATTAGATATCAATTAAAGGTTATAACGTTAAGATATCACAGGGAAAAGATGATATCTCTATAATTAACATTGTTTTGCATTCAATTAAATTTGAAAGTATTTGATACCAGTTTTGGACGTATGACAACATTCCTCTTGGGTAAAACATGAAAGCATTCCCTAAAGATAAGCAATGAGGACGACCTCACCCACTCCCGTGACTAGAATAAGAGATACCAAGCGTTATTGCATAAAATTGGAATAACATGTAACAACCGTTTTTATCATTTTAATTAATAGATTTGAATCAAGCATGCTTTGAATATTCATTGTAAACAAGGGTGACTAAAATCGGAATGAAACAACAAGAATACAGCTCGGTTGTGTACTTAATTGAATAGTCGTGGCCAACCCACGGGACTCTTCGGTATCGTACACACGGGGAAAATCGCTCGATTCGTGTAGCATTTTTGTTTGTAATTTCCTTGTTAGTTGATAGATTAAAATAAAATAAAAAAAGCGTCTAAAACAGAAAGAACGAGTGTTTTCTCAAGCGTCTGCCAGACTTTGTCAATATGTCTACAGACATTTCGCTAAAGTTCCAGCGTGGAGTGTACGTTGTCTACTTTATGAGAAAAGTATCAAAAAAGTCTGGCAGATGCTTAAGGGAGAGGAAATCATCCATTTTTCTGTCTTTGACGTTTGTTTTATTTTATTTAAATCTTTCTAGTAATAAGGAATAAATTATAAGCAAAAAAGTTACCTGAATCGAACCATTACTCCATGTGTACGATACCAAAAAGTTGCATGGATTGGCCACTCTGAAATAGACGTACATGTAATGCGGAAATTATATAATGTGTGACTTTCAGTACTGAGGTTGTCGAATGACTTGAATTTACATAATGATGGCATAGTTATTCCACTTCTGTACGAGTGTTATTAAAAAATCGTCCGGTTTTCAGAATTTGGAAGTTCCGGTTTTCAGAAGTTAAAAATATATAGAAATAAGAACGAAAAGAAAACGGGACTTAGAGTTTCGTGCGGTGTTCAAACGTTTCCGATTTTTAGAAGGTCCGGTTTTCGGAAGTTCCACTGAACTTTGTTCGATTTGGATATTCCGGGTTGCAATGCCATTCTCGTTCTCTAACCTATATTGAGTTATGAAGAACAGACCTTCCCAGTGATTACCTAGCCTTGGTGGTTGGTACAGAAATCTTAAAGCATCTTTATTTGTATGCATTGTCACGCGAGTATGTTTGCAGTTCATCAGATTCGCGTGCAAAGAATTATCAAAATCCAGTCGTCTGCTTGGCCGCCGCATACGTCTTCTTAAGCAGACGACCAGTCGAAAAACTTCAAAGAAAAACATCTCAGATTTTAATCGCAACTCTGCTAACAGAATAACTGTGTAAATACAAGAATAATTTAATTTGTTCAAGAATAAAATAAACCTCCGTCAAACTATTCTATAGATAATTTTCACCCTGTTTCGAACGCACGGCACTTTATGTCTAGGTCGGGATAATTAGCTGATGGTCGAGAGTGTGAGATTTATGCCGAAAAGAAAGTGACAGTTTCTTTGTCGGGACAGAAGTCAACTACAAGGTGTTAATCAAATTGGAATTAAACATCTCGACGGTCTATTAAAACTTTAAGGTATAAATTTTCACCCGGTGCTAAACAAAACGGTCAGGGCGTCACCTACCCTATAATTGATGCTGTAAATATTAAAAGGTATCAACCAAAAGCAACTTTTGTTTTAAAGGGACATGCATGCATTCAGATCAAATTTTCAGAACAGAACAAAACTAGGTAACGATATAGGTAAAGTATCGAATTTAAATATTTAAGCCTATTTTTACTGCGTACAGCAATAGAGATCTTTTCTACATTTTTCAGACTATTTTCCCTCTTGGTCACCGCATTGATAATGTTTACGTTTTATTTACGTTTACTTTTCTTTAAAATTTGAAGTAAAACTGGAGGTCTGTCCGGCCCTTTATTGCTTTAAGTCCTGTCATTTCCCAGGAGCGTATGATACAACTGTTACGTTGTCATTCATAGTAGCCTTTAAATTAACGGAAGAAAATATCTTCTCGAGAGATGTCGAAGATTGAATAGAATAGAACTAAGATGGGCATCTATTCATCTGACATAGTTATTATAACTGCAAACTTGCTGTCCAACTGTCACAAAATGTCGTTTTTACGGCACTGTGATGGATTCTCCACGGTCTCCATCTCAAGCGCGTCGTTTCACTCGTACAGTGAGTTGATTTCGGTAAATTTTAAATAACGTTTCCTTTTTAAATCTCAGTTGTTGACTTTCAATGTTCTTGTTAGCATCAAAAGACCGTGAATGACCCGATTTGTAGAATGCAGTGTCGGTAAGAATGAAAATAGCTAATTACAATATAACAGAAGTAACTGGGTATGTGTATTAATAGTTCATTAAGGTGATGTGGCGGCCGCAGGAGTATTAATTCTTACTTTGATCTGTGTTGGGATTTTAAAGGCTTAAATGATGCATCCATTCAACAAAATATCCTATTTATATGCATTATATTGTAATATATTCCATTATGAGTGGCCCTTAAGGGTTAAACACCATTTGAAGGTTCTTTGAAAATTATGTTTAGGTCCGTTTAGGTGATATTGGGAAACGAGTCCCCTACCGATAGAGGGCGCAGGCGTCCCGGTGTGCCGATCAGAGGCCGTGTTGTTGATTTTCAAAATTGTCTTTGATCAGTGATCAAAACAGCGACAGTATTAACACGGTTGTGAAAGTAATCCGTCAAAATGTCAGGTTTCTTGTAGAGAATGTGATTAAATTGAAAAGGAGACCGCTAAACGCACGGTGCGATAGCTTATCCTAAAAAAGATGTTTTATAACCATTGCAGAGACAGAACTCTAATATTGCGTATCAGTTGTACATTTTACTTCAAACAAAACAAATGCAGCACGGTGAAAGTGATGCGGTTAGTTTTCTGGTTTGTTTTGTTCCCCAGATCCGTAAACAATTTTGTAATTTTCTTTTCATACATTTACATGCGTACGAATGCGGCTGTTCACACGCGACGTATTCACCACAAATGGTTAATGAATGCGGCTGTGACTATAAAAAAAGTAATAATTTAAACGACAGTTCATACAGCTTGCTGTTGTAATATCTCATTACTGGTTTCTGTATACATAAGGTGTAATGTAATGGTGAAAAACGTACATTTAAAAATCTCCATCATTTTCAAATACTGCATATTGTATTTAACATAAGCATGTCATTATTTTGTATTGTGCAAACCAAACAATTCTTCAAAAAAGTGTCATTTGTTGCTCGTGCTGTTATTTTTGTTGCTTTTGTATTTAGTACGTTATTGGTTCTTGCTTTATTCATTTTAATATCCGAAGATAACTAAAAAACGAAAAGATACGTACGATTCTTAGTTAAAAGCATGGTTGAGATATTTTCTGCTATTTCTTTCAAACAAAGTACACAGAATCTCGTTGCATGTATGTGATGAGAACGTATACAGTTTCCAGGTCGGTGCGTGTCTGTTGCGCCGCAGTGTATAGAATATATTTGTACGTGCAGTTGGACACAAGCTGCAATTGACAATTAGCCGAGAATAAAACAGGCAATACTGCAATAATCAGATGTTTATTGTAAAATAATACCTAAATTATAGGAAGACATGACACCCGGTGGTCAAACGACTATGAACCGAAGTTTTGCAATGAAAGCAAAGGTGATCGAATTCAGTTAAATGAACCATATTTAAGTAGTTGCTCTCTCTCTTATAAATGATGTTAAAGTAGTTATTTAAATAGCATAAAACTCTAAGATGCATAACAGTGTTGCAACAACAGTTGCTAGTACCTCCTATTCGTTTTCATTTAGGCGGAAACTGATCTATGACGTGACACGTGACCGGACGTTTGCAAATTACGCCATTAAACACGTGACTAGCGTAAAGCCTCGTTTCAAAGCGATTGGAGCAGAAAATGAAAAGCGGAATATTGTATCGTTGTTTTAGACCTGCACACGCGTTTTGTTAATCTTGATCCTTTGAAAACCATCTCAAAGGCATTTGAGTGAAAGTAATTTCGGGAAATATCGGGAAGTGTCAGAACAGCAAGCGTTTCCGAGACAACGCATGTCAACTTAAAGATACGGTGTCCGTAAATCAACACTAGACGATCTTGACTTCTAGATCATACATATCTGTTCTTATTACAAAATGAAGATTTATCTTTGATGATAAAAATCAAATTGATGCACGACGATTAACCAAACTGTAGCGAAACATTTCCCCAAATACAATAATGTACACTCACTCTTCCGTGTATATGTTATTTTTTTCGTCGAGCTTATGATAAATTTAATAAAATCTACTTTGTGTTTTTCAGTTCAGTTCTGTTTGTTCTTCATAACTTGCTTTGTAATAGGTTCACAACGTCTCAGATAACTTCAAAAGACAATATAGCAAATATCCTACTGAACTACGAGACTTGAAGATATCGAAAGTGATAATAACCAAGATATAATACGTCATTTCGTTGACATTTATTTCGAACTATTTGAAAAATGTCAACTAGAGCTGTCGCTGAAGGTTAATTATATCCACAGCCGCCGCACTGATACCTCCAAGTGTGACCTTGACCTCGAACATGGTGGCCTTGACTGTGAACTCTTCTTGATGAGATTAATAATTGATGATAGTTTTATGAAAATTGTATAAGATGATATATATATGATGTATATGAACTTGACATGAAATTGTATCCTTCAGGAGTGACATTGACCTTGGGCCTAGCTGTCTAGGTTGCGTTTGAGTCTCATAGTTTGTTGACGGTGTAAATGTATGTATATTTACTTGAAAATCCTTTAAAGCGTTTGAAATGAATTAATAAAACTATATGAACTTTTACCCCCACCCACCCCCGTGTGACCTTGACCTTTGACGTTTTTAACTGGGTTGTGCTCTCAACATGTCGTCTTGATGAGGTAGATAATGAACTGATGCTAGTTTTACTAAAATCGTTCCCGCATGTTAGGAGATATGAGCGGACATGAAATCAAACTATTTGACCTTAGGCTTCAATGTGTGACCTTAATAATGTAGTCTAGGTCATATGTGATTCTCATTGTATTATGATGGCGAACATTTAGAAGTAGTTATTTGAAAATCCATTCCATAGTTTCCGACACATGGAAAGAACGGACGGACGGACGGATGCACCGACCAACCGACATGGTGACACTAATATAGCCCCTAAATATTTTGTATCTGGTGGTACAATAATGTAGTAGAAATATTTCAATTTTGCGTATTTGGCGTAGAACAGGTGCTAGATTCAGTCACACTTTCCAGTATTAGATGCATTATAAAAGTCTCTATAGTCAGGCGGTTTTCTTATTTGAAAATTGTGCACAACGAATCAAAGTGAGGGTTAAAAGCCAATATGCGTCGCAAACCTTGCACGATTCCTGTTTTCATTTTTCTTTCCAGATGGGATAGAACTATCATGAAAAGTAGGTATTCTCGATAGCTAAAGATAAGTACATCAGCTGTAAATTGGTTTTACTTCATGCAAATTATAGATGTAATCCTAGGTTTAAACAAATAATCTTATTTTTAAGTATCTTCTGTATTGTGGGCAGATGTTAACTGTTTTGTCTTAAAGTAAAAGATGATATTTATGAGACGTTTCTGACTTACTATATCCAATACATGGACAATGCTTCAAATTACTGGCTGCTAAAATCCACGCACACAAACGAACCAATCAGCATCGGACATCCATGGAGTCACCAACTGTTCAATGATTTGGTAAAATCGATAACCCTTTGTTATTGTCCCATCGCCCCATCAGATATCATCGATATTTACCGATTTCTGGGGCATTAGTTGAATACAATTATTACTTCATTAATAGAAAATGACAACTTTAAAGTTTAAAGTGGCGTGAATCGCACAAAAACTGATCAAATTTATTCAGATTCCTTGATTTGGCTTCTTCTAAGCTTCTTTGATGGTACTTGGCGTTCCTTGGGGGTAGTTAGTACCGCATGCAAAGAAATGGTATCTTAGAAGTAATTAATGATTTGGAAGATAAAAGTAATTTGCAGAATATACTTTATCCTGCACGATGAGTCCGAAGAAAAAAAGAAAATGACATACCTATTTCTGATTAAAGATCTTAATGCAAAGGACTTAACTGAATTATTTCCAAGTTTATTTTAGGTATTTAAAAACTCTTGCATTAGTTTTGGAATGTACTCACTGAGCCTTTGAATCAAAGAGTGGACCATTAGAATACGCTCTCTATTTTAATCTTTAAAGGATGTATGGCCTACATTGGACCCTAAGGTTTTTAGCTACATTAAAGTAGAATATGTGCATCACACCTCCGATTTAGGCTTTAGAATAGCAATAATGATCAGAACATTTCACCCGAGTTCAAATATTGTCAAACATGGTCGAATGGTGTAGGTCGCTGAATTCGAATCTCTTGTCACTTTTTACTGCGAGTTTAAGCAGCATCAAGGATCGGATTATTTTATACAAGGAAGCCATTTTGCTGTTTTGCGAAAGGTTTATGTCTCTAAGCAAATGAAAAAGAAACACATGACGATTGACAAGCTGGGGTCATGGCAACTCTAATAGCCTCGTGGCTGTAAGCAAATATTGAAGTAACAAAAGCAGAGGTCGATCTTTGCAGTAGCATCCTAACTCGTTAAATGGGCATAAAAAGCAGCAAGCACGTCTTAAGATGTTCAATTACTCTATTTCATAACCATTAAAGGTGCTACATTGATTTAATGATTATTACGAAGCAGAACAGTCTCTATCTTTAATTGTCTAGCTTCTTAAATATTATATGAGCACACCTGACTTTACAATGTCTTACCCCGGGGCTAACCTCTCACCGGCACGCGACGTCACGTGCATAAATCAATTAACGGTCTCTCTTCCTTTCAATATTTATGTGTATTCCAAATTATGAAAATTGTGTTTCCAATTTTTTCTTTATAGTTTGCCCACAATTATTGAAATACCAATCCATTCAGAAGACTAGCGAATTATTTGTTGTTAATTCATAAATGGCGTTGGCTTTAGAAAATTAAGCCTCCGGGCTTCGGCAACCCAGACCCGTTGCTTCTTTTTATTTTCACAGTACCAAACGCCGAAAATCAACATTTATCTAACGGCGTGATAGCATAGGATATCAAATTTAGATTTCGTGTTCAGAGATTATTATCAGATTAACGAATGAAAATATTTGTTTTTTATTTCCCGCAATAAAGCACCGCCAGTTGAAAGCGGATGTTTTTGCACTAGAAAATAGTTTAATACAAAGTTGTAGATCCCGCCTCAGATTTTCTTTCAAAACTGGATTCCTGTTATAACAGTGTATTTCTTACTTCATAAACAAACATAAAGGGCACCGCGTTCTCATGCACGTGCGCGAAATCAAAAAGATATTTAGCCACGTGCATACACTAAATAAAACTGGCAATATACATTTAGATGAAAGGTTTTCTGTTTATTTCGTATAATGACCTCAAAAAGTTTTACGTCAAAAATATATGCACCAGAAAGGAAATTGAAATTGATAAATATAACATTTATAGTAATATTTCTTTACAATAAATATTAAACTGTGTCAGTAAAAATAGACGGAAGAAGGAACGCCTAGCAATTTTTTATTTTTTATATCAAAATATTGCTCATAAGTATTTTTTTACTTGTTTAACGTGCACATCCATCAAAATGCATGTCCATAGCTTAAAGTTCAGTGCAAAATAGTATGTCTCCCGTCTTTGATGTTACAAAAAATCGAAATGCATAAATGAATAAATAGACATATACTTAAGTATTACAATGCATTTGACTGATCTGCCGGGTAAAAGGTTAATATATAACTTGCAACTGCTTCAGTGCATCGCAGTATTTTTGAAAATTCTGAATTTGTTTTAGCGTCAAAAAACTTTCATATTTTGATTAAAACAGACTTTGAAGAGAAAAATTAATTACGACCCGTCGTATTCCGAAATCGATTCAAAACAGGAAAAAAAATATGTTGTCACTCTAATAAATGGATGTTACTCGTAAAGCAGTCCATTTAGTGAGAATATTGAACTGTTAACATTTATGTCCGCCCTTTAAAATCCATTTTGTTGCCATAGCTGCCAGCGAAACGTAATGAAACAATGATTAGACCAGTAGCAAAAAATGGAGCACATTTCTGATGACACCCTTTTACGAAATTTGTTAATTTTTCATTTATCACCTGGACTACCGGTGGCTGCATGTCGAGACAAAAATGTACCTCTACCTTTGAGAAAGGGCATAGTTATATTATAAACAATGGTATTGCACCGAGAAGTAAACTTAAAATATGTGGTGAAAAGGATACGTACAGATGGAATCTGAACAGATAATTACGTCGTATTTTTCTAAAGGTATTCCAGAGGTTGCTATTTGCCAGGAGAGACAGGAGACATATTCGCTGTCTGTAGACCGGTGTGATAAGAGGGAATCGAGCCTACTGATTTTCGTCGCGAAGAGCGAAAGCGACGAAAATCGGGATCGATACCTCTACGGTAACATGCTATATATACCGAATGAGATTATACTATCGATGTGGTCTTCCGGCTCGTGCACAGAGCGTCTACTCGAGAAATTTTTTATAAATACGGCCTTTACCTGTCGTCGATAGCGTCACATAATTTCTGAACCCCAACGTCTTGCACTCAGTACATACATGGGATATCGTATATATATCAGTAACGAATCCTGATTGAGGCATTGCCTTATTTCATATTATACTTATTGAACGGCTTGCCGGCCAATGGTCAAACCATTTGTCCGACTTCCGGCAAAGCATTTAATAAGCTTTTCGGATTTTTTTCCCTTTCTACATTTTTGACTTTAGAACAGAAAATTTTTCAGTCTTAGGATTCTCAAAGTCGATTGAGAGCGGGCTTGGAGTCAATTTAAGATCTCATAGACACTATTTAGTCATTTTAAGACCTTGATAGAGACCTAATTTTCAGTCGTATAACAGGATGCATAATATTTGTTTGTGGATATTGTAAAATACTTGAAAAAACAAGACAGATGCCTGTTAATACCGTATGATGGTACACTGACATAAACAATATACAAAACAATACGAAAAGTTTGATAGCTTGTATCAAAACCCCATTAAAGGAAAATAGTGCTGCATGCATCATGCCTTTTATACGCTGCAGTACTTCAGGACCCAGTGTTAAAACTTTAAAATGTCCGTGTGAAATTTCATGATGGCATTTCATTGCACCCATATAGTTTTAAAAGACTCCCATTTCATAATTGTACTTAGACCCCTATGCTCTCCTTTTAACTTTTGATTTGTTGCATGACAACAATGTCTAAATTAAAGAGATATCGGCCCGCATTTCATTGGATAGTCTGTCGTTATAAAAGAGAGATGATTCTTCTGAAAATGATTTCCATAGTACCGCACGTGCATTCTACCAAGGAATCATCAAAACTAATATCAAAATAATTGATAGTTATCAGGGAAATGAGAGGTACAGATTCCATAGAAAATCAGGGTAGAACTAAGCCCGATTTTCCAACTGAATAGTGTTTTTCCATCCTACAGTCAAGAATAATAACCAAGCTCATCAAAAATATCAAACAAAAGATTTGATGCGTTTTCATTTTCTTACAGCGCTTGCTGGGTATATTTCAACGTATAGAATTTCTCTACGGTTTATTTTCACGCAAGTTTGTCTGATAATAAGGATTCGGGATTGTTCTTGTTGTCTGCTGCTGATAATGATGGTGTAAAATAATATTTCTTCGAAATGATAACAGCTTAAAAAATGTAGAATTTTGTTTAGTAAAAATGGCTTTTTAGCATTGTGGCAATATTAAATGTCGCAACCACAAGTATATGTCGCAAGGTTGATATTTAACGTCACAATCAACGTTACATGTCGCAATAATGACGATAAATGTCGTAACCAATGCCAAATGCCGATACACATGTTGGTCGCGACATTTAGTGCTTGTGTGATATTTAACGTATCTAAATACATGCGTGTTCAGTATTTCTGTATTAATACCATAAGCTCAAAAGAATTGTACCGAATTCAACATAATGTACGAAGTTTTAAAACGAAAACATATCATGATATGTAATAAAGCAATACATTTCATGCAGCATTATGTGATATGGTTTAAATTTTAAACAGGAAGCACTCCATGTAGGGATACGGTTATTATTTTAACATAAAACTCACACTTTAGTTACACAAAGCTATCTATATGTTAAAAAGATAAAATTTATACTGTGGGGAAATATAAAAAAGGAAGTCAAGGCGCGTGCCCACCACACTTCTTACTCCCCCATAAATTTTTAATAACACCCACTTCACTAAACTTAGATAACTCTTCAAAACTACACCTGCTGAAACGCAGACGACATCATCAAAGCTAGTTTATCACCATAAATGTCCGTTATCTCCAGTTTCTCTCCCTTTTTTTTTTGTTTTCTACATTAAAAAAGCGGTTTCATATCCCACTACTTTTTAAGACGACTTGTAAACCGTTTCGTAAGGTAACTTTAGGCCTAGCTTACGCTCACGCATATATTGCGGTTTTATAGTTTTAAAGCCCAATTAAGTAATTTTAGTATTTTTAAGTTGGCGATTAAAGTGATATAATTTATGTCAAGATTACAGCTTCTCACCATGGAAAGTCTCTTAAGTTGCAAAACTTTAGATCAAACGAAAGTTTGTCGCAAGCCTTTAAAATGGACTGAAATGAGTATGTATGCTTGTTTTAAATTGTAAAGGTATGGTAATTCAAATATAAGGGATTCATTTTCAGAAACAAAAAGAAAATTAAGTCTAAAATATTCTATATATTTCATATTAAAAAGAAGAAGCCGTTTTGTTTCCAAACTAACATAAATCAAAATGGCGGATTCATTTAGAAATACTTTCAAATTACCTTAAAAATTAAAAGCAAATAAAATGTAATTCGGTGTGTAGCTGTGCATTTAATTAACGTTGCTAAATATAGTCAAAACGTAGTGTCATTTCTCCGGTGCATGTTGTTTTCTCTTGGTCATTAATTTAGTCGTATCCCGTATTCCATAATTTTGACAATAATTTTGACAATAAATGCACATTTAGGAAATTAGGAAGCTTGTTCCTGATCAAATTTACCTTTACCAATTTTTAGTTGTAAGCCCACCTTGAATAAAGATGATAATTGTAGTGGCAACCAACATTGTTGGTCACGTGGTAGAAACGTAACACTTTGTCTCGCGGTGGTCCTAAAGTTGTAGCGCTGCACAGTGTAATGTATGTCCTCCAGGCTTTAATTAAACATGATTCAGTAATTACATTACTGATTTGATTACATTATTCCATGATAGAGTGTTTTTTTTACTTGTTTACTTGAATATCAGGTGTTAAATTTATTAGCAACAATAGTGCCATTTTCAGAGAAAGGATTTTAATTTAGAATTTGATTTTAGTTAAAACAAATGGAATACAGCCTTTAATTTACGTGTCAATAGTACGGTAAAAAGTAACTCTTGTTTATTTCTTACTTTTTTTGAACTTTACAAAATTTCAAAATACTTTAATTTAATATCTGCAAAAAAATGCAAACTGTCAATAGAGCCGGGGTATGTTACCGGTGATTGACAATTTAAAAATTGTTGTAAAATCATAGAACAACATTTTTTTCTCAAATCCAACCTAGACCTTTAATCAATATTTCCAAATCTGCAAGGCTTTTAAAGTTTGACCTCTATCCGGACAACTTTATAGGTGCATATCGTTTAATAGGAAAGCTAATACGTTCTAAACAAAATGCAGACTTTTGATTTGAAAACAAAAAAGAACAACAAAACGAGACGTTGGAGAATTTTAATAAATCTCTATAAGATTTCTTACTTTTAGTAGAAGAAAGGATGAGACTTGCACGTTTTATGTGATTTAGTAGAGACCGGGATGGAGATCACTTGGAAGAGAGAGAGAGAAGGGTACGAAATTTCTTGAAGTCTTAAATACCTTGTATGCTTCCCCAACAATGCACCGGATGTATATATGATATACCGTTGTAATGTTCGTGCCAGTAGTCATCTTCTGCATGAACAAAATCTATGAAAGAAAACTGTCGTCTGCTTTGATAGCAGACGATAAAAGATGTTAATGCTGCGATAAAATCAGAGCAAATCAAACATAAGAGGCATCTATTAAATTACTCTCATACGTGAGAAAATGACGTTAATTTTTAGTGTTGACATTCTAAACATTTGCACGTGCCATACATTATAAGTCCTCTATTTTTTAATCATGTATTAGTTGCACAGACGAACTGGGGTAAACAAATGTCGATAAAATATATGGATGCGGTTATTAAAATTGACTTCTAAAAATGCGAAGCAATTTCTTATAAATTACTTTAAAGAACATAAGAATGACTAATGGCTTTGTTTTAAAAATAGAAGTCATGGACAGAGAGATTTGTTTCATTTAAAGATCTAAAAAATGAGAATTTGTTTTCATTCGAGCTAAATGAGGAAAAAAACATATTTTTTGCATTGCTTTTTTCGATTCTTGAAAGATTTGTAAAATTCATATCGGTTGAAGGAACAAAGAAAACTTGCATTAACTGTTTTACAGGCAATCCAGACTCGGGGCTTCGGCCCACGAGGCGCCGTGTAAATTCCATATATTCGAGAAATAATCACATAAACATTACGTGTCTCAATAAATTTAGTAAGAAAATGGTTTTTTTTCAGCATTATTTAGATGTAATCTGACATTTTATTATGGCTACGTAATCTATTTATTGAGCGGTAACCGTTATTACATTCGTGCATCTTTCATATTAAAACCATAAACCGGCATTTTAAGTCCGATTATTTGAAGGAAAACGATTTTTATTTGATAACTATTTGAAGATTTATGAGAAAAAATAAATAATCGAAATCCAATGATAATCGAACAAAGCAAAAATTGCAACGTTCAATCAGCATCCATTATCGTAAACGAACAGAATTACATGACGCCAGGGGGCGCTACCATATTTTCATTGCGGGACACAATTGATAGCGGTAGAAGACAGGTGTATTGGCTGTACAAAAATAATAATTTTTTCAGATATATGAAATCAAATGCAACGATTTATACATGACCAAGGGACCCTGAGCGTAAGAGACATGTTTCTTACTTCTCCGTCAGCCATACTGGATAGCGCACTGTCAGTTTCCATCTCGGTCATATTACCCGTCACCTTTAAAAAAACTGCCATATCATTTTACTTTGTATACATATTATAATGACAAAATGATGATGATGATGATGATGATGGTGGCGGTGGTGGTGGTGGTGGTGGTGGTAATGATGAGGATGATGTGTGTGTGGAGGGAGGAATTCAATGCTTTGTTTGATGATCAGTCGGACTGCTGATTTATCGCGTTGCTGCGACGCCAGGGCGAAAACACATGAAAACACGGCAACACTACAAATCCGCGGACGGGGTAAGATATTCTATCGAAATGTCATGTTTTTGCATGTTAGCCCTGTCGAGATGCTAGCCAAAATTCTAATGATATATGCACTGGACAGAATTTCCAGCACAAATTGTATCTTTCACTGTCACGTGACTTGAAATTCTTCATAGAAAGATTTTATTTTCACAGAGGCAAATATAACGTACGAAAGGATAGTGAGTGATCGCAAAAGTTCATGGCAGCACCGCGTTTTCAGGTGATCCGATATGTACTGTGATGTTAAACACTTTTTTAAATCAGCATTAGACTGTCAACAAAACCGTTTTACGTTACGTGTGTACATAATAACGCATTTATGGCAATGCAGTTCCACAACACGTTGTGTCCAACGTATTTCGGTAGTGGCTACCACAACTGTGTCGAATTTTGGCACTCAACATCACAACTATGCCGAACTTCGTTTAAGTAAAAGCATAACAATAACAATAGGTACATGTGTAAGGCCTCATTGATGACTAGCCATTTTAGAACTCTAAATATTATTTGGGTGTCACAGTCTTAGAATTACCAACACGAAAGAAAAGTACGCCACTTTAAGACCCCCAAAAAAGTTAGAGACACGGGGATTATATCAGTTATGGCAAAGATGAAGGGCAAGGAAAGTCTGATATTAAGTTGATTTTATATGAAAGCCATCCATAACCGTTTCATAAAGCTTCTAAACTATTTTTTATTAAACCGTACCAATATTGAAAAAAATATACGAGTGTTTAAAATTTTAAAAATAAAATGACTGATCAGGGAGGCAGCCATTTGAATGCTTTTATGACATCATTTGCACAATTGAATTCTTCATTTAACAAATAACATTTTGAATAGAACGAATTCCAATGTTTCATTTGCTGAAGATGTTAAACATGGCGATTTATTTCAGTAAAGTTGGAAAAGTAGAAAAATCATTTTAACCCTTACCCTGCTAAATTTGTATAATGAACTTGTCCATCTTTCAATTTGGACAGTAGCATTAACTGTAAAAAGGCGTGCTTACCAAAAAGATACTAACTGAATGGCGAACAGTGCAGGCACGGATGTGCAGACTGATCTTGGTCTGCACTAATCGCAAAGGCAAAATCACTTTCTGCCAGCAGTCTAAGGGTTAATAAATCCACAGTTTTTGTTTAATGATTTCTTGGAAACAAATTGGCTGCCATTTTTATCAAATATTAAAAAGTGTTCATAACTGTCATTTTTAAACTGATTTTGATTTATATTTACTTCCTTTTAAATGATTTAAGAAGTCCTAGCAGCCAGAATAACCATAAGAACAACGTCGTATTTCCCTTAGGCTATCGGTGGAACTAACGGACGATTCCTTACACAGCTGTTTTAACATGTGATCAAATTAAGCATGCGTTATTTAGCTGCTTATTTAGATACGAGGGTCATTGATTTAATCATATTTGATTACGCTTTGATATGAAGTTATTACAATAACAATTTCAACATTTATAATCAAAGGGGAAAAGGTTTGGACAACAAGTTCTGACAACAGTAGGCGAGGGTCATTTATGTATAATGCAGCCATATTGCTACAGACTGAGATATACATCGCTTAATGCATGATAATTTCTTCTCCTATGATGAAAACTTCTTACAGTACAACAAAGAAGTATAATTACATTGTATTGTATTATATTTGTTTTATAGCTCGTTAACTACGTCAAAGGTTTTCTGTTGCCTAGCAACGAAAGAATGTCCATTTGCATTTAATACCCACTATGTATATGTATTGTGCATGATCATGTGTTGAAAGCGAAAAAATATGATTAAATCAGAATGTCTGTAAATTCTGAATACCTGTAAATCGGACAGAACCTCGCAGAAAAATACATTTTCCCGAGAGTAACAGGTTAAAGATTACTTTCGAAGTAGAGAAAGCTTTGCACCATGTGTTGCACAATGTTCTATCTCATGTATCTACAGACAGTGGACACATCGTTCAAAATTCTAAATTGAAAAGAATCTGTTACGCTGTTTTCTTTGCAGGTAAAATAAAGACGTTGGATGTAGCGTTCTTGTTACCGAGGTGATATAACGCGTGACACGTCGTTGCTAAGGTGACAGATGTCAACAAGTGTAAACAGAAAAGTGTTAACAAAACAGAAGGATTTCGCGTAACGTGTTAATTTCGTTATCTGTTTCTCGAAAGGAGTTATCTCTTAATTCAGACATCTGACAAATCTAGTAATCTGTCAAAATAGCGAATGGACGTTGACAAATCGTAAACATGAGACCAGTGTAAATTGGATAAACAAAAAATTGTCATTATTTATTATTTAAAGTGCCACACTATTATTCATTATAATGATGTTTACAAAAAAGTTGTCGTGCATAACAATGTTTGGTGATTAAGTTATAACTATAATTTCATTTTCTTTATATTTTTACTTTGCGATGAAAGCACGAACAAATATATGTAAATTATGTAAATTTATGTCAATTTCTGTAAAAAGTAGGGTTATTTCCTTAAGGACCAATGTTAATATAAATAATGAGTCTAAAAAATGAGTCTAAAAAGTGGTCGTGTGAGTCGTGAATTCGAGTACTCAGATGGGAAGCTTTGGGTCAGTCTATTTTGTGAAGATATGTCTACGTTATCATAATATTGTACAGTACTTAAATTAGTAAACAAGCCTGATATAGTAACATATTAGTGTGACTGCCATGGACTTAGACTATGAAAAAGAAATCCGCCCCATTAAGTGACTCTATCGCATGAATTGACCAAAATAGCTCTGATGACAATCTTTTTAACTTACACCACATTCTTTTTAATAGTATAACCTGCATGGGCCAGCTGTTTAAGCAATATACATGAAAAGAATATTAAATAACTTACGTTTATGCAAAGTTTTGAACGACTATAAATTTTGATGTAAATCTTGTATACGGGATTTTATTTCCATAATTTTCATAGGCATTTTGTCGCCCCGCATTTCTCTCTCTTCAAAGAAGGCGTATCCACCTAAAATTAATCAGATTTTATTCTGCTGATCTGATCGTTTTGTTTGCCCGGCAACTTTAACACGAGATAATTACCAGCACGTGCGTTTGTCAAGTCGTTTATCTTTTTTTGTCCAAGACGCTTGTGTCCTGGATAAAAAGGAACGCTGCAAGGAATTATGACAGAAAATAAGAAATTTGTTTCCTTAAATCGGCATCAATCAGAAGTGAAATGTTTGAATATAAATCAGATATTCGGCAAGTCTTTCTTTTCTTGTCTGTAAAGTTTAATCACTGGTTCATGGTTTTCTTTAGCACATAAAAATATTGCAAAATTAATAAGATTTAAACATTTCTCTTTCCTGTAGCTTGTATTTATAAAGTTACCATGCTGTAGTCTACATGCGGGGTCGTTCAACATACACATTCCCTGCGTAAACGAGTGCAAGTAAATATGGAATCTCACTTCTTTAATAAATACGGATACCTTTTGTTTGCTACGGAAGGCAAAAGGTGGCACGAGAAACCAGGTTTTTAATCTGCCCACGCATAATAAAAATCTATATTAATACATTATTTGTTGAATGAAATGTTTTACTAGTCTCATGGTATTTTTTCTTAAATATGGCAATTCTATTTAATATGCACTTCTAACATTTCATATTGTATACTCTACGATAAACGACGGTTGACCCGAGAGAGGTTATTAGGGCGTCAATTTTGACGCTAGACAGCCAAAAGACGCCTCTTCATTACTACTCGATGAACTTCAGCATAAATTTCATCATTTTGTTTCAACTATCATGTCAGAATGAAAACAAACAAGATCTTCTTATATTTTAACACGGTTCACCGTTCACATACTTGGGTATTTAGCCACTCGGGCTAACGCCCTCGTGGTTCAATTCCTGCGTATCTGAATTCTGAAACATTGTATATCAGAGGGTAAAAATCATTGTATATCAGAGGGTAAAAATGAACGGAACGAACTAACGAATGAATGAATAAATGCAATCTCGATTAATTTAGCCTGTGCATACAACATACTCTCTTGGGAGGACTACCGCTGGACACAATTTAGCAACGACAATTCTTTAGACGCGTTTTTACCGAATATACGAGAAAGTACTCAATATGCACGAAATAGTATGTAATATTTTCGCATGTCAACTATGTGCTTCCGTAGTTTATAATCATTCCCTATAAATGTATTCTAACAAAAAGCGGGCGGCAGTTTAAAACTTCTGCTGTGACGTGTTCACAGAATCGACAAGATCTCAGTTTCAAACGATTCGTAATATTTTAAATTTACCAGTTCAGGTAATGAACAGTATTCTTATATAAAAAAGAACGTGCTAGCTCAAATTTTATTGCCGCTTTGCTGGGGATATAATGAAACGTGACAGCCAACCGAAAATCAGCATGGCTCCGGGTAAAATTTATCGTTCAAATTTCTGCGACAGTAATTACAAGGCCTGGAACCAAACTTCGACAACGCCCACTTCACGGGGTTCCGCATTCCAAACCGGTAATTATCTGGAACCCAAATCCTGAAAATCGCGTAGACTCTCGCGTTAAGACTCCGAGATTTCTGCAATATGGGAATACCATTTCCAGAATTTCCATTGCAGGTGTAGCCCATGAAATATTTTAGAGAGGGAAACAAAAGGAGAATTATTTCTGATTCAATAGATTCTTTCATGGTTTTTAAAATGTCCAAGAATTTTGACAATTGGTATTGTTTAAAAAATTTACCGGAGGCAACTTTCTAAACTTAGGGGACATGTCTCGTTTTCGGCTAATTGCGGGTACTGAACGAGAAAGAAAAAAGTTTAAAGGTTACTTTAACGTGCTACAAGAAACAGAATTGTTACGTCAAAATGGGAGAAAGAAATTAATTACTGGCCTTTGATTTTAATTAACGTCAAAATGCGGGAATTATCAGCCGATAAAATCATTATAGTCGGAGGAAAAAAGTGCAATCTGGGACAAATGTGCAGTATTATTCGTAATCGGGAAAATTATTACGTTTTTATTAATAACAATAATTCTTTCAACGTAAGCTGCGTGTCCTCACATAAACGCATATCTTTCATTTTGACATGTCTAGTCCTTCGGTTACACGAAAAGATCAGGTGCTACATTTGTACCTTGGCGGCCGCCGAAAAAACCACACTCAATAAAAATAAGAAGGAAAATGTGACTATCGTAATTATAACGCAAATTTATGTTAGGCTTTTTTTCCCTAATTTTTTACTGTGGCGGTCAACGCTTGCTTGACACAAATTTAAAGACGAGCGTATTTTAGTGGATACAGAGAAAACTAAACAGAAAACAGCCTTACATGTAAATGAATAATTTCAGCGTTAATTGTCTTTGTTTCAACCGTGCCTTACAATTCAACAAAAGAAGAAGAAAAATACAATTAAGCTATACTATTCCAGTTTACTAAAATCCACTAACTTGGAAAAAGCAAGGATTGTTTACAAATTACCGGTTTTGTTCATATCAGTTACAGATTTAAACATGAATGTCTGACCTAACGTCGTTCAAACTGGACATTAGTGAATTGAGATGATCGTTTACCGTTGACCACACACGTGCACTGCATGCGCAAAACAAATTCTACAACAATGTAACAAAATGTGTGTATTTTAGTTCTTTTATCACTGATAAACAGTTTATACATTATTCAGATGCATATAAAACAGGACTGGTATTAATATATTTAGAGTTCATAAAAACAATCATAAAGTGTTATTGTAGATTTTTTGTTTTGTTTTACTGATGACTTTTATAACAATAGATATCATATAAAAAGATGCTTCATTCATTACAGTGAAATAATTGTCTATCTCAAATTAAACATACATTTAATTATTTTGCAGGAACGACATGCACTAACCGTCGTCAAAATTTTAAAGTAATATCATTTCTTTTCTTCAGTGAAACACCCTTTTAAAAACGTTAACTTACACACCCAGATTCTCAAATCAGTTTACGAACCAGACACAATCTACCTTTTGTGTTAAACCTCTTTAAACCGAAAAAAGCCAGTCCTTGAGCTCGTAGGGTTTAGACAAATAACGTCGTCTGGAATAAAAAGAAGATGCTCAAGTACATGTGCATGATGAAACGTCAGTTGTCACAAACATGTTACTAAAAGTTTTAGTAAAACATTCTGTGCAAGGGATGTACATTATCTTCGAAACTTGTCGTACAACAACGCTGGTACAAACCTTAGGAATACACCTTTGTGTTTTTGCTAGTGAAAAGCGACTAGTGGGAAAGGCACCGATTTAGACTCCAACTATATTTTCTGATGTTCTCCACGAGACCAAGTTATGACAACTGCTTTGAAACGGGCAACTTCATGCTCATATCATACCCACTGGATGCTCAGAACGTTATACGCCATGTTATTTTATTAAAGAAGATTATGACTATGGGAATGTCTGGTAATTTGAAATATAGATCTATGTGAACAGTACGATATATGAATTAAGAAAGAAATTTATGCAGTTTGTACTGATGTCGGTTAACAATCATCCTGCCTGCAGACTTTTGTGACAAGTCTAAGGAAATTGGGTAATTTAAACATATTTATAAGTTATACATTTTTGTATTTGTCCCACAATGTACATATTTAGTTCCACGACTGCTTTCAACTTCTAAACTAGTGACAAGGTCGAAGCAATGAATGTGGAATTTACTCGCGCCTTTACGTTGGGACCAGACTCTACGTCTCTTGTTCACGATAAAATACTTGCCTACGAAGCTCACAAGTTTACGGGGCAGTCATTAAGAGTAAAAAGGAGACCTTTTGAATGAAGTTCTTTGTTTCGAGCCAGCACCATGTATCTATAAAACATGTTATTATTCTCAGTTAGAATGAGCTCCTTCTGCACAACTGAATATTGAAATTCAACAACTAAAGGTTTTATTACGCTTGTTATTATTATTACCAGTAGAAGTTCCGTTTGTTACAGTGTAAGGAAATTGTGCAATGGGTAACTGCGGTTGACCACTTATGAGCACTTACCACCCGGTGGTCCTCGGTTCCGAGCAAAGCACGTGCTGGTAATAAAACTAGGTAGTTATTACGGACTAATAATACGGCATCGATTTGTTTACAACTTCTGTGAGACCGGTCCAGGATTATAGAAAAAAGCTTTTATTGAAACAGTGGATTTCATCCAAACCAGACAATAAAGCAGCGCGGAGAATTGTCTTCTGCAGATTTTATTGCCAACATGTGAGTCTTTCACGGTTTTTATGAAAGATTCAAAGATCCCACGTGTGACAATGACAATTAAAAAATTCATCGAATAAAATACGTATGATACTTCTCAGGTTAGGTTTTAAAAACAAGTCTCAACTCAAGTATTTGATTGGCTGATTCTGAGGTCAGTCTTCGAATAGCCCAATGCCAAGGTTGCATTCTGAGACTGGTCCTCAAACTAAATTTTTTATCCTTGGAGACTGAAACTATGTTGAATATTCAAAATACCATACCAATGACACCAGTCTTTACTACAACAGAAAAGGCGCGAGCAAAACAGATTTTAAAGCATGTGAGAATAAACATTATACATGTGTTTGTACAAGAAAATACAACTGTAAAATAATAATACGTATAAAGAAATGTCCGGGCCGCCCTGTCAATGTCATTTTGTGTAACCGTTTTTGAAAAATTAGCGTGGACAATATTTGGACAGTCCTGGCTACATTCAATGGTTCAAGATTCGTGACAGCAATGCTATTGAACTTCCGACAGATTCTGATAGTGACCACTTCTCTAAAACCCTTAATGATGTCACAAAGTGTATTGCAGACGACAGGAGTTTGGAGATTTGACACGTGGCAGTGACGTATACACAACGGTGAAAGGTCGTTAACTCAAACAATGCTTCTGCCACCATCAGGTTACCATAGGTACTGAGAAACATTACGGTTTTGACAAATAATGATCATTATGGAGTAATTTGTGACATATTTATAAAAAGGTTCAATGAAATACCATCTCTTACCCAGTGACGGATATTAATTGTTCTTGCTTGCCCTATTTGTCGGCCATAATAGATCAGCAGGACACCCCCTAGATTACATTTCAGACATGTTCCCATAATGCACCGCAGCAACAATGGCGCAATTTCTCCCATAGAGCACACTCGATGTTGCACGCTTGTCACGCACTGCACTTAATAAAGAGAAAATTAGAAACCTTACTGTGATAAATGGTGTCTACAGAACACTCGGGCACAGGTGAAGATGATTATACAATGGTCAGTATTGTTTTTCGGACAGTTACACGGACATCACGATATGGCACCACACTGAAAAATGGTGACATGATAATTGCTGAATGAAATTAAAACAGCATTTGTCTAATTGACAAGGTTACTAAACAAAAGAGTGCAGAGATTTCTTTTACGTGCCAGAAGTTGGCAAGATGGATTGGCAATCCAATGTAAATTTGAAAACATAATATTATTGTTCCGCCGCATTAAATGATGACATGCGGAAGTCTGGATGAAACAGGGCTGAATACATGCTGCTAAACAGAATGCATTTTAGAGCTGGAGCGGGATGGATATTGTGGTCCAGGTTTTAATTGTATGGTAAAATTCACCTTTCCTTCCAACACAGTGATAAGGTCTTAGCAACATGGCCCATTATGCCTGGAGATTACCTTCGTTCGTCTGCGCTACTCGTGGCCTCTTCAAGATCTGCAAGGACTAAACACAGTTCATGTAAAACACCCAGTTACATCTTACCCTACAGCCTGATGAAGTTATTATTATTTTACCACCAATCTTTAAAAATGTACACTTTAAGATTTTGTGGTCGTTGTTATTGTAAGTCATTTTATATATAATTTGTGGTAATTTACCGCTTTAAAAATGGAAGACGGCGGTACAGCCACCAGTGACATTATTTAACCCTTAGCCTGCTAAATTTCTAAAATAGACTGGCCCATCATTCAATTTCGGCCATACCACTTATCTTTAAAAGGGGTTTTCACTGAAAATTTACTGACTGAATAACGAACAGTGCAGACCATGATCATGTGCAGGCTGATCTTGATCTGCACTGGTCGCAAAGACTTGCCGTCAGCAGGCTAACGGTTAAAGTAACCAGTTAGCTATATAATAAGACAGATATAGACAGCCCAAGTGTGACATGGACCCACGGCGGCAAGGGATGAGTGACTGGAAGTTCTAAAAAATCTTAGAACACATAAATTTACATTCAATGGACTGATAAATGGGCAATACCTGTGTAAACAATTTTATAATGAACAAATGAAATTTGCATTTTACATAAATTTTAGACAACTGATCTAATCCACAAAGTCTTTTTTTGCAAAGATTACCTGAAATATTTCACACAAACTTTAAGTTAATAAACTGTCATATCATACTATACCATGGTTATTGACAGAAATGCATGAGAATGCACAGAGCACGTGGTCAGTGACAGATGTTTGAAAGCGTCTCAGTGTCCGGGCGGGGCTACTATCTGCAGGTGCATGTTGCACAATGATTGAAGACATCCTAAGCCTTAATTTTAATGAAATCCCATGGACGTGCGCGGATACTGAAAAAAACAAAACAATTACGTTAAATTTAGTAAAGAAGCGAATTCTTGCAAATGACTTCACGGTATGTATATCCAAATTTTCAAACATCATGCCTGTTACATGTTCATTATATGCTATATATAACATTACAATGATTTTGTGCATGAATATATTTTGTGTCATAGACTACACATATATAAACAAAAATGGAAGTCAAAGATTCCTAACTACAAGTTTTGTAAACAATGTACAGCATATTTCATCCTTATAACGGATTACCTTGTGTGCCATTTTAAAAGTTCAGTCTTATATGAAGAAATTTCAAACGGCGTAAAAGCAGATTACCTTATTCAACAGGCTTCCAGAAGCTCTTGGTCTTCCAGAAATCTGTTTGTTATGAGAAAACTAACACCCTGCTGCATGCCGTCACGCAAAGACACGCGCCAATATCTCGACTTTGGGACTATTTCAGGACAACGGATCAAAGGTCATCGCAAGAAAACCTCTCGCATGATGCATCTGCTGCGTCTAAAAATAAAGCCTAAGGTGAATTGATTCTTGATTGCGATGCACATTGTCACAGAGACAAGTACCCCGTGCTTAAATCGAAATAAATCTGATACCCGGACATTTAGATGCGCATTATGAGTCGATTTCTTTTAATATGGGTCAGTTTCGTTTGCTTGGTACTTGTAATTCTATACAAAACACCGGACGCCCTTGGCCCCTTGCACCTTTTGTATGTACAAAACCTGCACATTTACATAAATTTTCTATTCTCTCCATTATCTTCACTCACTGCATCCCGATTTCTATATCCTATTATTTTGATGCTTGTTTTGTTATTCCCCGCAGAGATAGAAGGCGTTAAGAACAGGATAGAACTCGAAAAGATAAAACGCATGCATTGGCAGTCAGTCCCGAACCGATCGCCCACAATGCGTACATGCATAATTATCTTCCCAAAAGCTTAAATCTTTAAATGACTTTTGAACGTTTTGACATAAATCTGCAATTACTTTAAATTTATTTTCATCAAGATTTTGATATGCGTTTTATCGGACCTATATATCTTGTCTTTTTCTAAAAAGCTAAAGCCATCATTGTATACTTTAAGTGATGGCAATTTATTGACATTTGCAAAGACCTGCACCCACTAGACGTAGTTAATACTTCCCCATTTGGTAATAATGAATAAATTCAACCCTTTGAAAGACGAGTAGTCAATGATTTATTTTCTAGAACTTAAGCACGCGCTGGTATCAAATGGGCATGAAAAAATAACTAGAAGCACAATGCATTTTCTGAAGTGCGTTTAATGCATGACCATTGCAGCAAACGGTGTTCAGCGCGCATGACTGGGCAACTTTATATGAGCTATATGCCGCAAAGTTGCATCTTAAGATCAAGAGGTCAGCTTTGTTGTTAAATGTCATAGATGGTTAAAGATGTTTAGAGACTTTGTGCATGTCTTTAGAAGTTGCTCCAAAAATTGCATCCCTCACAGCGGGGATGGTCCCAATTTCACCCTAGATAAGGGCGGCTAGTCAGAAATTATGGTGAGCCCCAGTGTGAATTGAAAGGGCAAAGAACAATTGGAAAACATTGAACAAAAACTGCAAAAGGCGAGTTTAAAGATATGAAAAACACTTCATCTGATTTACTGATTAATAATTGTAAAGAACAAAAAGATTTAAGTGCGTTGCACGGTGAGTTAAATGACCATAGAACATGCTGGATCTTTGTAGGCTGTGGACAATGTGTCTGCACTGGCAGCCGTAAATCTTGGTGGTCGGTTAAGGTTTGTTAAGACAACGGCAAACAAGTGATCAAAGAAATGATAGAAATTATACAAATTGTCATTTAGAGAAAGTTTAATGTAACTGATGTTGCAAGATACTATTAATGGCGGGAAAAGAACAGAATTGCTTCCTTGTATTGGTAATGCTACAAAATATTTTTTTATTTATCTGTACCGGTGCCGTCCGTTCAATACTGACTACATTATAAACGTTTTAAGTTTGCCTCTTCTTTAAAGACGGTTCCTTTCTGGATTTCAATGCTTACATAGTTTTGAAATTACAATAAACTTTTAAAACAATCACAAATTAAATCAAAGTTAAGTCTTTAATTACACGCCTCGCGACCCTATAATATTTTTTTTTCTCTTGACTTCTTGCCGGCTTTATCAATACGAACAACATGCATGCATTTTTGTTCCATTTGATTTAGGCCGTTTAATATCTAAAACAGCAATATCATTATGTATATCCATAAGTATTTGGTTAGGCTCGAAAAATCTGAAATACAAATCATCGTGTACTTTCCCGAGGCTCTGGACGTGCATTTCAATTCTTTCAAGTTTATAACAGCGTAATCACATTTAATGCGTCTTTCATACCAAAAGTCTTCTCTAAGACTCCTTGTTCCATTTGATTTCATGACAAGGTCCCATTTTGGACTTTTTTTATTCTAAATTTAATTCTATTCAACTGTAAATTGATTTTCCAGTACTGAAAAGAAAATTTCTACGCTGAAATATAATTAGCCATAGATTACCAGTTTCGATACCGTGTTAAAATGGTGACCACTTAACGCTTGTCCACCGGTGTAAAACAGGGTGACGTAATACTCCCTGCTCTATTCTTCATGCGCTAATGTAGCCCGAAGATCTTATGGCCGAAACCTAAACATGACTTCTTAAAAGGCGGGGTCAGAAGTCGCATTATTCTCCAACTTTCTAATTTCTCGACAGTTAAATGCTATTTAAAACCAGTAATGTTAGGGAAGCAGCTGAATTGATTAGGAAGGACTACCATTAACAGCAATTAACTCCGAAAATTATTTTGAGGACGTGTCACCGTAAAAGGCATAAATCGTTCAATAAGAAAACAAAATTTTTCTCTCCATTTTTGAGTTAAAAAGGTCATTTGAAAAAAAGGGTCTCTAAACTTTCGTTTCACTTGTTATGTGCGTATAATTATTTTAGTATTCTGTTAAGCAGAAAAAAACGTATACCCAAAGGATAAAGAGGAACATTACAACGAGTCAGCCCAAAATCCTTATTTTATAACATGCAATAAAAGTAACATTTTGATATTTATGACAATGTCAAACATTAATATAATTGTTAAATAATTGTAAAATTATTAGATATTAAAATAATTATGCGTAATTTTTTATATTATTTCATCAAATGTACTTGTTGCACAAGGGACCAAAAAATGCAAATGAAAGTAACTCTATGTAACATTATCTTTTATGATTTAAACATTTAAAAAAAACAACATTTCAAAACCGAAAAGGAAACGTATTAAATGCACAAAATTGATTTTGTCAAAATAAGATTGACCTACGAATGAGGTAACGCATTTACCTTGATTGAACTTTTTGAGATATTTAAACATTATATAGTGTACCTGTATGAAGTACTTCTCTGATAATCTTACAAGCTCTATACCCTAAACCGACCGACCATCTGTTATTTTGGCTTCTGTGGGGATTAAGGGCTCTTTCCCTGACTCATGGTTACACTGGTGTGGACTTACAAAATAAACAGTTTATACTCTTTTTTTGTCAATATCTCTCCTTTTATGTGTATTATATCGGTCATAAATTTGAAAGAGTCATATAAAAGGTGAGCTTCATCATAGCTTTTGGTATTAAAGTGATCGGAATGCATCGGTGTTTTTTCAAATAACATTGACCACAATAAATCGCGTTCAGCCCAGTCTCGGCACGGGTCCGGGTATTGTTGCACTTGTAAATTATGACAATTTCAAAACAGGAGATTATTTTCGTTATTTCTTTTTGCATTTAATTTATTTCCACAGTTTTATTAAAGTTGTCACGGTCGGTTACGGCGGGTATGTATCATTAAGCGGGTATCTGAGGTGACCAGAAATTGTGTGCGCTCAACATGCAGTTGAATGACAATAGAAAATGACCAATGGTCAGTGTAGTTTTCATCAAACGTTAAAACCAATTCTCTTTGGACAATACGTGTGTCATTTCGGACCGGTCATTCGGCGGACACAGGGTCACAGTGCTCAGGAAATAGCCTGAGCGGTCAGCGGTCACTCATTTGGCCAAAATTGTCCGGAGTGGTCACCTGTCTTTTCGAGAGATTTTAATAGTCAAAACTACTTGCAAATTTTATTTTGATATAAAAATAGTCGACAGCGCTAATGAACCTTAAGAAAAATCAATAAAAACGTTGTTAGATATTGGCTTCTTTCCAGTAAACTTAGACCATTCTTAAGATGTATTTTAATGTTTTGATGAAAATAGTCAGAAATCCCTAAATGAAACATATTTTGAAGACATAGCAGGCTTTTATAATGAAGTACATTTAGTACTATAACTATAAAGTTGTTTGCATTGTAAACTTGTTTATAATGATCATTTCTCAAAGCTGAAAAGGCTTCTGAAAATAAACAATTTACGTCCAAAAAGGAATTTTGTCAGAGTTATTTTTTGCAAAAAGTCTTTGAATGCAGTCTTAGTATCTAGATGAGTCTTTTTTGAAGTAAGTGATTTGTCATTATATTTGAAATCAATTTTATTTATTTATTTATTTATTTATTTATTTATTTATTTATTTATTTTTAGAGGCTATCAAGTTTTTTGGCCTATACAGTTTTCGGACCAAGTACCTCTAGAAATTCAGGTACACCAATTGTCTTTTGTAATAACAAAATGTATTTCAAAAGGCAACAAGAAAGAAAACAAGAAATCTCATGTAAGCATACTGTTTGTCATAAATTTACTTTTATTAAGATTAGTTACTTTTACGGATAAACCCGATGCGAACTGAGAAGCATGGCGCGCGCCTAGCACGCGAGTGTAAAACGATTAAAATGTCAAAGCTTCCATTAAAATGTTTTAAAGTATTAAAATATTTTTTATTTCTACTTTTTCAAATTTAAACCGTTGAAATTATTATATTGAGAATAGTTTATGGTAATTCATGGTAGCACGGACAATTTAATACGACACGGACCATATGCAGAAGTATTCTAAATGTCTGTTATCTCGCCCTCGTGTTTTAAAAATTGAGAAGCTATGTCTTCAACTGCAGTTTAAAAATGATTTACATGCATTTGTGTTTGATATTAAATATGATAAAGTAAGATTATTTTTTGCTTCAGTATGGTACAGAAGAAGTAAAAATAACGGCTTTTGTTCGCATGTTGCACGTTCACTTGTCATCAGCCAGTTAAAACACAAACGGTGTGACATATAATGAGATTGATCGCATATCGCTGGACCACACAATTAAAGGTCCAATACTAAGGAAAGTGAACATTTTAATTTCTTTTAAAAAGCACAGAAACTATTTCATTTTATTGGAAAATGAAAGTTGGTACGTAGAAATTCGAAATAAATCGCAGTATATGTACAATTATTTTTCTATGAAGTATGAAGAAAGTTAAAAAGACCTGGGGGGTCATTCTGTCGATTCATTGAAATTTCAACATAATACACATACATTTCTTTGAGTTCCAAAGACCTTCTGTAAATTTTGACCTGCCAATCTTCATTATTTAGTGTCTTGCAGAAGTCTATGCATTGGCTATGAAAAAAAATGCCAACTCACTTTCCCTTAGTAATGGACCCTTAAGGTGCATTATATGCCACTAAAATACAGAATTCCAAAAGTGCCTACATTTCATGGCAATAGCCCCTTCTCAAATTATATGCATGCTTTACATTCCATTGCCAGAACGAGGCTGAGATGGGTCAGTTGTAAACATTATCTCAGAGCAGTATTACTGCTTCCAGTGTTAAAGTACACTGTTTATGATAAGATAGGAAAACACACAAAGTTTAATAATAATTTACTTTTAATGTGTTCCAAAGTGTAATTCAAATGACTGATGTTATTTTAATCTGAGTTTTTATAAATTTTCCAAAGATGAATTGGGTAGTTAAAATCAGGCGAGATGTGTGTCAGTGAGTGATTTCCAGGTATATAAATATTCATTATAATCACATTTTTTGTATTTTCGAAAATGAAGTTTGCAGTCAAATAATTTTTTTCAAAAATAAACAAACTTCATTAAAGAAGGTTATTAGAGTAAATAGTATATTTGCTAGTAAAATGCATTTCCAATTTTACCATATTTATTCTTTATACCATAGATTTCTGTTGTTGATTTCTGAACAGATCTCTAAGTCAGCAGTTGTTTGTTCCTAGCACTTCAAAAATGAAAATTATACAGGCTGACCACAACTTAAACCAAGACGAATTTCAAAAAAGAACACTTAGTCTAATAGTAAGAAAAATAAAATAATTGCTGACATTATGTTTTGTATTGTACTTCAGTCATTTCAGTTTTCAGAAATGAAGGAGGCTGTTTTCAAATTCCTTTAATTTATTTATTTTCTGACAAAAAATGTGAAACAATGGACAGTACAAAAGAACCATCTACAACTGGAGGAAGAACATTGACAGCAGTCCTACTTTATGTTGAACAAGGACCGGAAATATCAACACTGAAGGACTGGAGCTGCGCTAGAAAAATTAAGAATGTATTGTTTTAGCCAGCCAACTTAAAACATTTAAACTTAAATGCTTTGTTATTTCTCCACAATTGTTGAGTTTGTTTTTCACTGTAGTCCAGCCAATCTTGTTTCTATATGATGATCATTTCTTTTCCCTGAATTTAACTTGAAGGTATTTGATCTTTAATAGCCCAAGTGGAGGGATCTCTAGTCGGATCATAGACCTGTCTGTCTGGACTTGTATCTAACCAGGGTGCCCTAAAACTGACAACCAAATAAGGGTTTTTAAATGGTTTTCACAGACTTAAGCATACCGTTTGGCTGCTGTTGGTACATAAGCTAGCCTGTGTTGGTGTCACTTAATATATATGAAATAATATGGTTAGGAAAGAATCTGACTGCTCTGAACAAACTTTACCATGTAAACAACTTACTAGCCCCAATAGTACAAGCAATCAGTGTTTATAATCAGAACTTAAAAGCTGGCCACTTCTACAGCTGCATAAATTGACCAATTAGTTACAGTTTTAGAGATAAGATGTGTATTGATGATTTAGTTTCATACAGGTAAACAAGCTGAAAAACAACAACAACGAAAGTATAGATATTTGATCTTACTTTAAAAATAGTGTATGTAGCTTTCACTATAATATTCATAAATATTCTTTAGAAGAGAACTTGTAAGTTCCAATATAATCTTCAGCAGAAAAAAAATGTTATATTAGGGATTAAACTGGTATATATCACTATCACTATAGTAGCTGCCATTCTGCTTATCAGCAATGTTTACAACTGACCCATCTCAGCCTCGCTCTGGGAATCTCATTCAATATTCAGGAGATAATATTAAGAAGGGCCTATGCTTCCCTGATGGCGGCATTTTAAATGTTGTTGTTTTTATTCTTCTTTATGGTCGTTTTTCATCAGCTGAATAATAAAATTAATCGTATACTTCTTTTTTTTAAGCGCATTTCTGAAAAAAAATAGTGAATATTAAATAGAAAACGAATACAAATGCGGTCTCAGTTTTATTTGTATTTCTTATTTAGACACGTGCTCTTTGTACGCCATCAACCTCAGGTCTCAAGAAAATGTAACATTAGCTTTATGCGGAACTTAAGAGCTTAAAAAATAAATTGGAAGAAAATGCAAACATGTGAAGTGCCCGATTATTAATATGGATGTGTTTTACTGTTACCATGTCGCTACGCCAGATTTTGTGCTTTAGTAACATTGATTTTCGAATTTTATCTCAATTATCTAACAGTTTATGCCACCAGCTAGAACCATACCCCGGTGCCTGATCTTTTGTGGGGTTCTGCATATTATAATAACCTTAAGGGCTTATTAAAATACTACACGTGCTTCAAAAATCAGCCGATCTCTTAAAACCATAGAAAATCGCTGAGTTTTTGGAATAATGCTAAAATTTGTATGCATAATTAGTCAAACCCCGTCAATTGGTATCAATACTGCTAGAAGGGTTTTTTGAATAGGTCATACTACAGTTGAATAAGAGGCGACCCGGGAATTAATCTTGCTCAATCAGATTTGATGGGAGCCAGTTTATGCTATTGTTTTCCTCTTTTGCAAGTTTCTAAGTTTTTGTTACGTACGGGCACACCCTTTTATTAGGCCTCGACCTTAATGTCATTTTTTAATTCATTTACATATTTCCTGACTGGAAATCCAATCCCTTGACTCAGTTTAAATTAATCAACCTAGTAAAACTAGAAGTAGTTCCAACGAAAGGTTTCATTTAAGAGAAAGTGAAAAATTCTTCCGTTAACTGTTAAACAAATCTTTCTTTGCATTTAAAACAGCTAAATTTGAAACGTGTGAAGGGAACGAATATAGGATAATGAGGGCAAATGTGACGTCGACTATAGACGTATACCAGTTCTAAACGCTTCCTATTCAAAGACAACTACGACCAGTTTCCATATCCACCCAGTTACCACATGATCTGAGCCTTCTGTTTGTAGTATGTGTCTTCTAACATACTGCATATTCTTAAAATATGTTATTTTAAATGCTCCTTTGTGACGGACGTTTCAAGAATTCATCTAAACAAAAACAATACCGGATCAGACTTGATGTATCGGTCTTTTATAGTGTTCAGTTTTGTACACGTTAACATAGTTACACGAGTTCTCATTTCAGGGGTGTCTACAACTGCAGGAGTTAATAGTTACAGTGGTCTACAGAAATTTTATAAGACACCTTCCCAAATATTATGGTACACATAGAAAAAATGTCCCGGCGAGCAACGATAAAGTTAGACTTTACGTTGTGTCACTTTAACGAAGTTCTCTATGTAGTATGCAAACTCCTAAACAGCAGTTAAAAGGGTTTTAAAATTATTTTAAAATTTACTTTTTCAATTAATACCATTCCTGATGCCGATGCCCTTGTATGTTCTAAGTTGTAACCAAACGCTGCCAAAACATGGACAGAGAACCAAAGAAACAACTATATGTTGTCCTAAAGGTATTTCATACAATTCTAAGGCTGCGCAACTATAATTAAGAACATGTTAATTACCCTTGATAACTTTAAAATCTATCATTTGATTAATGGCATTCTTATTTGAATATCAAATGGTAGTTAGGACTGAATTCTGGGTAACGGTGTGCTCGTAAATTTTAACTTCGCGTGATAAAAATCTCAACTGGCAAACCAACCAGCATGGTTTTCAACCGTTTTAGTAGCTATTCTTTCCCTTTCTTTTTGTTTTCTAGTTTCTCTTTTGTTTCTTTTCATTACTAAATCAAGAACTCGATCTGACGGGTTGACATACTTTATACAATCGGCCCCAGACGTTCATATTTAAATCTGAAACACGGGTTGCTCGTTAACTCAAGGTGGAAAGTCATTTATCCGGGCGATTAAAATCCAAATTAGGGGTCAGCGGCCTTGTTACTGAACCTGGTTGACAGGTTATTTCAGAAGAAGTGTTGTTTTTGTAAGATATATGTTTTAAAAGTAACCTCGTAAAATGTGATACGAGGATTCGATACTATTTCCTTTTCACCATGTTCAATTCTTTGATACTTTATGTAAACGTAGCACCTTTTCAAGGCCGGAAATTTAATCAATGAAAATCTGGTGCTAGTCCTTAAAACTTCTTAAGTTCTTAATGCGGTTAAGCCTGGAATTGATATGTTCTATTCCTTATTTTGTTTGAAAACAATAGTTCGGTTATATACAAAGAACTAGAAAAAAGATATCTGTTATTTTTTGTCCAAGCATTGTCCCCATTGTTTTGAACATATATTTGTAAACTTGTTTTTTGTCATTTATGCAACTGTTCTACGGTACTGTAGAGTTATTTTATCTATTTATTTTTTCTATCTATAGTTTTCAAATATACATGTTATTAGTTATGAATTCGTTCGAAACCATCTAGAAATCCACTGAAAAGGGAGGCATTATTAGTATAATAGTATACTCACTAGTCGAATCCTTTTGTTTTCTCTATGAGCAGAAAAAAAAATATTATTTTGATTTTGTTGTTGTTGTTGTAAACAATATTTTAATGAGCAAAAACATATTTTAAAAAGGCTGTGAAAATTACTTACTATCTGATCATTATAATGACAAGCACAAAAGTATGTGCTTTTGAATACCAATTAAATTTTGCAAGTATTTTGTCTGGTATTGAATAGTGGACATTTTACCCATCGTGCATAAATATTTATACTCAAATCACTTGTCCCTCACCAATGTTGGTTCGGGCCTCGATTTGAACGTAGAATTCTTCGTGTGAGAAAAACATCCAGCTGACTTACGGAAGGGAGGTGGTTCTACCCATAGGTGACCGCTCGTGGTGAACTAATGCCCGGAGGCCCGGGCACTATGGGTGTTCATCTACCAGGAAAAGCTGGAAAGTCGTCATATGATTTATAATTGTTGGCGTGACGTTAAACCCAACAAAAGCAAAACAGAACAGTAGTATCTAATTATTACGTCCGTAGGCCTTAGTTTTAACTCAAAATAGTGTTAGGGCATTAAACGATTTTCGCAGATATGTGACTCTTTTATCAATATATAACATGGATATCTCCGAACTGTTATTCGACTTCTAGTGCATTTTAGTAATATATGACACATAATTTGTGGCTGGCTATAATCAGTTTAAAAAGATATATAGTCATGAAATGAAATTGCAGACAGGCGCTTGCTTCTGAAACGGGAACGTATTTGCAAGTTATTAGATTTAAAGAAATATGCACGAGTTCTGCAGCTCCTAAAGTCGCGCAATATTATTCCGCAACAGAATGGGTGCATATTTCTCGTGGCAAATCTAATAATCTTTTGATTACATACGCATGAACTCCAGTTATTATTAAATAAATGATACAAAATTGTTGTTTTTTCTTCATGAATAGAATTGAAAACTCGATGTCACACATAGAACTGACATCATAAATGACGTTGCGTCCGACGCCGATATGGACATACATTGGCGTTTTATATTCCATTGTAACTCGAGGGAGTTAATAAATAAGTGTGTAATAAAAGAAATTCTACTATACTTCAAATGAAGCACATCAAATAAAGCGCATAACAGCAAACAAGAAACATATGTGACGTCTTAACTAAACAACGTCAAACTCAGATTCAAAAATATATTGTATTGTTGAAGTAATATCATGGTAAATCATAATAATGCGTAAATCAGAAAACGTCGAAAGAAAATATTCATCACCATATAAATTGCATGATGCTTTTTAAATAGGAGTTTATATATATGTGTGCTGCTCAAATTGTTGATGCACATTTTCAAATCTCCCGCATTTTTATAACATAATTATGTTTTTAACTTATAAGCTCAAATGAGTTTAGAAAAATTGTTCTTTTTATTACGTGAGTTGACAGTTCAATATTTAAACATTCTTAAAACTGTTCTGTATCAAAGCTGAACCGCACATGTAGGCTAACTACTGTACATTGTTTCGGATGTATTCAACAATGTTCCACATTTTCAACATCTAAGTTAATATTACAACTGAACTTAATTTCCCAGCAATGAAATATTGCAGAAACACTATAATAACGGCGAGATCAAACGAATCGTGCATTTACGAAAATGGACAAAATGCTCGTAAAGACCTCCCCTAAAGCAATGATCTCTATTCCGATCCTTTATAGTTGCTGTTAGAAAGGTTGTGATAAATTTGGATAATTATCTTAATATAACATCTTCATTTACAGATAATGTTCAGTGAAAATCCGAACAAGGTATGGAACTCATTTACTATTCCGTTATATATTAGCCGCAGTTAACGCCACGCGAAAGTCACGAGTGAGCGAGCGCGTGTGTCTTTTGGTTTACCGCGTTCAAAGATTAAGATATATCAAGATAGTTTGTGTGTGTGTGTGTGCTTTTAACAGTTTTGAGATATCTTCAAAACTCTCATGAAAGAAATAATACATTTCTTCATGACTTTTACTAATTCAGTGTAATTGAATCATCATTTAATCAATGGGGAAATCTTTCTGATCTATTCACAAACTAGCATAACATGGTCGAGATCACGTGCAAAAATAACTATAACAAATTGTTAATGGTCTCTAACAAATTACTGACTATGTCATAATGTTTTTTTAGAAAATCATAATTAATGATGATTTTAAACTGAAACTGGTAGCTGAAAGTATGATGACGATTCTAATAAAACATGTAATAGCCTATTTAATGCCTAGGGTCCTCAAAAAATATAATTTCCTCTAAAGAGAGCTCTTCTTAAATTCGCCTCTTCATATCATTTTTTCGCAGATTTACAATTACAGGAGAGATCAAATTAAAGATCAAACGTAAAATATTGTACGATTCTGACAAGTACAAAATCCGATATGAAAATATATCCCATTAAAAAAAACACGTGTCCGTTTAATGCACGAGCGCATCTGTTTCAGAGAAACATTTAATAAAAAAAATCTCAGAGAAGAATCAATAAAAAAATGAGTAAGTAAGAAATCTTAACCGTATTCGATGACCTGGTGTGCAATACGGTAAGTATTTATGCTGTTTTTCAATGACTTATTGAACTTCATGATAAAAATGTCAAATATATTTTAAACTGATAACGAGCAAAATGGTTATAACTACTCAAAAAAGGCATGAAATAAAATGGTGATAATTCTCGGCTTCCGTAGTTTTGTTCGCTGTGATGTTATATGTTTAAAGACACTTTAACATGATCATTTCTGGTTGAAGCGCTAAGAAAAAAAATTGATTACTACGACCCACCATAGCTTACAAATATTTTTATCAATTCACATTTCATTTAAATGACCATTAATTGGATAACCGAATTTCCTCTCGAACTAATAAATTTTCTCGCAATATGTAACCCTAAAGATTTCATCAGACTGTGATCAAATACTGATAACCCACTGAAAACTTTGCGACAAGAGAATTTCAGAAGTAAAAGGTATAAAAAAGAAGTAATAATAAGAAAATAGAAAACATCAAGTCAAATGGAAGTTTGAAAAATAAAATTATTCAAAAGGGAATTTGAAAATAAAAAAGGAAAGAAAATCAAGAGAAAACTTTGCGATATTATATTTTCTTAGTGGAATAAGCTTAATAGAGAAATTCCGAAATAAGATGAAACAGAAAATAAAGTGTATTGGAATATAGAAAATCAAGTTTTGCCTGTTTCCCAAAATAAAAAAAAAACGGAGTTCTTAAAGACTTTGGTGAGCACTAGTTAAAACCTTCTCGACTGTACGTTTTTCAATGCAATCACTTCCACAAAACGTAAGATCGTCATTTGTAGACCCAAACTATGTTTAAATCTATGGTCTATTTTTGTCTTTGTCCTTATGAAAGAAGCGACATTCTAAATCTATGGAATCGTTCTAACCTCAGAATATTACTTTATTATTTTTTTCTTTTCATCCTCTGAAAGAAAAGTTATTAACGGTTAGTCCATTTTTGCATAAGGAGTTTTTTTTCAAAGGCAAAAGATACAAAACTGTAGATCCAGCAATGTCTTTAAAATATTAGGTGTGTGCACATGCGCAAACACAAATTGCTCATGCCCCTTGATGAACTGGAGCTTCCGGAGAGAAATCATTGTAAGGTCACATGCGTTCATAGCATTAAAATATTATCTCTTACAATTCCATAATAATTCTGTGATGATTAACATTTTCCATTTGAATATCCCGATATAAAATCGACGCGAATAAATTACATCATTTGTTTTTAAAGTCAGAAATTTAAGATGCCGCTTTGAGCATGGTCGTGAATTAGCATATCGAAATTAAAAAGTCATAAAAATAATTATCTTCAATACTGAACATCATAAAAACATAAAACACGGATAAAATTACTTCTAACATCAGTTGGGAGTAATTCAAAGGATAGTGATAATTACACAATTATTCCGGAGAAAATATAAAATTACACAAAAAGGAAAGAATCAGTCATTACATAAAATGTGTAGGTTCATTTAAATATCACTTAGTAAATCCAAGAAAATACCATTTTTTTTCCGACAATTGTTTGAACAACTGTAGAACAAGTTGTTTGAAAAGGATGTCATGAAGTCATTTACTTTACGAAAAATTTCTTCACCAGTTTTGACCGTCTCTTTCCACGCCGGTCTCCAATACACGAACCCCGAATCTTTGCTATTTCCACACCGGATGTTCGCAGGGTCGTCACAAGCGCGGCAATATACTGTATAGCCAACCTTAATGTCGCAATTTTGGACAATTTTTGGTGTTCTCCAAGACTGTTTTTCGGAACTACTTTCCTAAGTTCATCAAAGGCGTCGTTCAACATATGCATGCGCGTTCTCTCTCTCACTGTTGCCCCTATTCGCACGAGCTCAGGAACGCGCCGCACGGGTTTGGATTTATTTTTACTTGGCTCACCCTCAGATTCGCTATTCCCCGCTGAAGTATCGGACGAAGTCGGTTCATTTTCCCAGCCAGTCAGAAAACGAACGGGTTCGATCGTGACGTCCGAAAATTGGTGCCAGCTGCGACTATAATCCGTCACGTCGTCCCTATATTGTCCGCAACAATGGCACATATTTTCTTGCGACTCGTCACAGTGTGAAAACGGCAAAATATGTCTGTGTGCTTCGTAACTTTCTACTTGCATCTGGCAATTACTTTCCTCTGGGAAACACATTTCTGTCCAGTAGTTTGTCTCATTTTTGTAAACGACAACGGAATTGCCACGATATAAATCCATTTCACTGTATGAAGACGAAGTGTCTTGATTGGCCGTAAAACCATTAGAAGAGGATCCATAAAGTTCAACATTTACATTGTGATTTGAATTAACAGCCATATTTTATAGTAATTTCGGCATCTATCAGCAACAAAATGATTCCTAGGCAATAAATTTCTCAAAATGAAACAAAAAATCTAGTCCTTTCACAACCATATGCAAAAATGTCTGCTTCTGTGAAAAAATAAACATACATAAATGCTTTCGTCATTTGCATATTCGTTGAATGTGAAAGATGGAAAAGTTTCTAAGCAAATCAAAGAAATGTAAGCCATAAATATCCCCACCCCCACGGATCTGTAAAACCCAGATTTTCTTGAGTTTACATAACAAAGACTGATTTTGCGATTGTATTTCAATTCAGGATTAGCAAAAGTCCTGTGAAAATATACAATATAACGTTTTGCACTTAAATTACTGTTAGATGATCAAAAAGATATAAGAATTGCTAAAATGTAAGCAATGTCAGTAAGAACATCTGAATTATCTGATTGAACAAGAAAAAAATAATATTGTGTAAACATTTTTAATTATCTAATGACGATATTACACGCACGTAAGTTTTTTTCTCTCTCTAGAAACAGTATTATCTAGATTTTATCGAGGTATACTGCCAACAAAATTATTCAGCTTTTTCCACTGACACATCGGATATCTTTGGATAATTACAAGGTACTGGAAGAAGCGTGCCATTCAGTGGATAGCAGACGTTTAAACCGACGGCCAGATATTACTAAAATGGTTAGTGATATACCTTGTTAACTGGTCATCAATATTAAACATTCTTGTGCAGAAGTCCAATACTTATAAAAAAAAACGAACCCTAATCCATCCTTGAATACTTCTTCTTCTTCGTATGCAATCCTTGAATTCGAATCCGTCGGCCCGGAAACCAACGGGCTACTAACCCGGTCACTGGTTAGTACTCGAACCCTTCCTGATACCTAGTTCAAAACGAAGGAAATCGGTATCGATCGATGTTTTATTAATTTAATTGTTTTCCTTGGTTTTGCTTTAATGTTCTCCCATCACATTTTATTTACTCCTTACTGTGGATGGTCTTTGCCGTGTTTCAGGCGGTGTTTGACCACAGACTAGTATCAGTTATTGGTAGTGGTTAACAATACTCGGCCGTTTTAAATGGCTACCAATACTTGACAGAATTTTGGTAGTGACTAACAATACGTTGCAACCAAATTAATCTAGGCAGTCAAACAGCGTTGGATAATTAGACATAAACCACAAAAAAGAATTTGTGTGCGCGTGCGTTCGCTGGCGCGTTCGTGTACGTGTGCTTTTTATCCTATTTTATTAAACAAATGATTTATTATTTATGATTATTAATTTATTATTATTCCCTGAAGAAGGCATGTAGCCGAAACTTTGGAATATAAGTAAATTGTAAATTGACGGCTGTTTTGTTTTTTATCCATTACATTATTAAACAAATGAGAATCTATCGTTTTGGGAAAATGAAATAAGAGAGCCATGGTAACTCTGAGTCCGTCACCTACCCTGAAAAATGCAATCAAATGAAACCGTCTGGACAAACTCAAAAGAAGCAAATGTAATGATGCTTATATCCAATGTTCGTGAAAATGCATCAAGCATCTCATGGGAAGTAAATTGTGAACAACGGACATTATATGGACGTCTGACGCCGGAGCATCCACCGATCTTAACAGCTCATCCAGGGAAAACTAGCAAAAAGGTGATAAAAGTCGTCACTGAGGAAAAGTTATCATCACAATGATCACCAAGTTGATAATGACAGTGATCATTATAAAATGATGATAAAACTGATGACAATGAAGATGAAATGGATGCTGATAATAAAAACGATGATGATGCTGATGATGGCGACGATGCTGCTAGTGGTAGTGGTTATCATGAAGATGATTGTGTACGAGTTTCCAAAATGCATTCGGCGATCCTTGATAAATCGCTGTATATCTTTGCATCGCAATTTACAACCAAAACGGTTGAAACTACAAAACTGCACTGCTATTCGAAGGCGTAATAATGCTGAATTTCCGCTCAAAATCGACATTGTTAATTGTTGCAAGTTATAAGCCATGTGGACAGTTGGAGTCAGATTCATTTGTAAAAGAGTGATCCATGGTGTCAATACGAGCATGTTGAATGCAATGCCCATCACCTTGGTGTAACCAAATTATAATAATACATCATTATGTACGAGGGGCGGTCGGAAAATATCCGGACTTTTTGCTCTTTCTAAAAAAAAAAACAAAAAAAAAAACAACGTTCAATATTTTTCAAAAATTCTTTTTATTCTTTCTCCATGTATTCCCCATCTACGTCTATACACTTTTGCCATCTTCGTGGGAGCGTTTGTATTCGCTCTGCAAATCATGAAGTAGACCTACTGCTGAGGTTCCGATTTACAACTGAAAACAAAGCCGCCCTGGTCTCACATTTAATTTCAGCGAGCCTTTTTTTCAGTTCTGGAACAATTAAAAGTCGCAGGGGGTACGGTCGGAGCTGTATGGAGGGTGGGACAACAATTGTCACTTGAAGGAGTTGAAGTTCTACTGTAGATGAGGCAGTATTATGTGACAGGGGTGGGAGAGGGTGGGGAGGGCGGCATTGTCATGCAAAGAAGACATTTCATTTTCTGGGCTAGCATGGGACGCAATTTTTTCAGTTTTTCTTTGAGTTTTTTTTCTCCAAAATTACCCCTGAAAAGCATCTAGCAGTTACAGTTTGACCGTTGGCATGAAATGAGCAAGTACTATTCCACGTGACTTCCAAAGTGCAACCATCATAATCTTGCAAGCTTTCCACTGCTTCTAACTGAGCTTTTGATTACAGTTTGACCGTTGGCATGAAATGAGCAAGTACTATTCCACGTGACTTCCAAAGTGCAACCATCATAATCTTGCAAGCTTTCCACTGCTTCTAACTGAGCTTTTGGTTACAGTTTGACCGTTGGCATGAAATGAGCTAGTACTATTCCACGTGACTTCCAAAGTGCAACTAGCATAACCTTGCAAGCTTTCCACTGCTTCTAACTGAGCTTTTGTTTCAGGTTCAGCAAAATGAATCCACATTTCATCCCCAGTGACAATACAGTTCAAAAACTTATTTTCATCACAGTTAAAACGCCCCAATTGTTCAGTAAGACTTTGCTATGGTCACCCCGGATGCCTTTTGGTCTTTTGTCAGATGTTTTGGCACCAGTCTAGCACTTACCTTGCTCATACCTAACTGTGCGTTTAAAATCTGATGTTCCAACGCTTTACCAATTCTTAGCTACCTTCTGCAATGGCACTCTGTGTTCTTTGTTGACAAAGACCTTAACATGCGCCACCACTGTAGAAGTCACTGCCTCGGTGGGTCTCCTTGACCTAGGCTTGTTCCTTACGCTTGTTCTGCCCTCCATATACTGTGAAGCCCAACCATTAATGGTTGAAAGGGATATGCAGACTTTAGAAAAACGTTTTTGCAACCCTTGAAAAATATGGCAAGGTTTTTCACCCTCTAAAAGCAGGAATTTTATTAAAGATCTCTGTTCCTCCAGTTTAGAATCTATGGTAGGCCAAACACCTACCTCTCTTAAATGCTCAAAACTTCGTGCGTGCACACTTCTCATTGAAAATGAATTGATTTCGCTCATGTATAATATGTATTGGTAGCTGCACGGGGAAAAACAGGAGCGTTAACAGGTAACCAACAAGCACATAGTACAGAATGCTGAATGACTGAATGTTTACAGCATCAAACGGCAAACATATCAATAGCATCCGCAAATGACGTTTTGTGTTTTGACGCACACGTCAAGTGTTTTAACATAGTTTCCGAGACAAAACAATGTACACCTCTCAGGAGGACTAGAATGAGCGTGGTGTAAGGCATACCAATGCGGTCTGCCTTAAATCCATTGGCATATGTGTATTGGAGGTGGTTTGTTTAAGAACAGATGGAGTTTTTCCCTAACAGTCAGTTTCAAGATAGCAATAAAAATAGCAAACTCACTTTTTAATTGGGAAAATGAGGTAAGAATTAGGGATTCATAATACAACAATGTAAATAAGGGATTTCTTCCTTTTTTTGTGTTATCCCTGATATTGATGTACTGACATTTCATGATATTTATTACATTTTATTTTGCTGTTAATTTTTTATATTTAATCATGAATGTTGTTATTGTTACCTTGATGTCAATATCTAAATAAACAGACAAACAAACCAAACACCAGGCGCTTGAAATTACAACGAACGATTTTAAATTTAGTTTAATCATATTTTATTGCTTATTAATATTTACATTTATAATAACAAATATCAAAAAAGTGTACATGTCAGCCAAGAAAATAAGCAAATGGGTCGGGCCACAAGTTCTTACAACATCAGTAAACGGCCCTTCCCAACAGAAATAACGTAGAATAACTTGGCGGGAAAAACAAAATAAATATGAGAAGTTTTAAATTTTAAATAGAACTTTGAAAAATAATCTAATGCGCTTCTCCCCAAATCCTAACAATCTTTTTATGGAGATAGGCGATCAGATTGCATCGTCTGCAAATCGCACAATTGTAACCACTCAGTTAATTATATTAAAAAAAGAAGTATATTTTTCAAAATGCATGCACATAGATTTCGCTTAACCATTTAGTGGTCGTTAACCTAACCCGTGATACTTCGCATACTTTGATTATCGAAAAACGAGGCTTAATCTTGGCAACCAAATCCCCGGATGTTGCTTGGGAAAATGGAGGACAACCTTAGGTCGGATGTTTACAATTAGAAATTTGCCGAATAATGGATATTTCGACCATATAACCTCCGAGAATTGTTCAGTTACAATTTTGTTAAAACAATAAAATTGAAACTAATTGTTCGATAGTATATATCAGAGGGAAATTCAATAAGAAAGAGGATTTTCATCTTAAATCGTTACCACAACACTGGAAAATGGCGCTCGAAAGGGCGAAGGTAAAGAATGTTTTGCAACGACATAATAAGGATTGTTTTCAGGTATTTAAACAGAAATATTGTGTGGATGTTGTACAAGTAAGTATTGTGTTATCAATGCATGCCGAAAGCTACAGTGGCTCTACAACTGTGAAAGTGGCACTATCTTTTAAGTTGCATAATTTTTTATCACATGGTCAACTCATCTTTTTTAACCAAAGATTTCAGAATTTTTAACTTTTGGGGTAGAATGCACTTTAGCGGTTCCCGGAAATTAACTATGCGTATGCACAGCAAGTTGGGGTGTTGGGCAAAGTGTGGGTGTATATCCCTCATATATTTATTACTTTAATTTCTTGAGAATCTTGAAACCGCTATTATAATTATTATAGCGACAGATTGCCAAGTGTAAACAGTATTGATTTTATAGCAGTACAAAGTTGAAGATTAAGTGCAAGCGCTCCAATTTTTGCCATGATTCAAATGAAACAGTTCACATGTTACAATTATTTAATTGATAACTGTGATAATGCATTCAGTGATTTTTAAAATGAATAGAATGTTGCATGTACGGTCAGTAGCCCCCATAAGAATTATGAGGATAATAATTAGGATAAGCCTTAGGTATGATTGAAATTGAATACTGGTTAGATCATAGATGTCTTTGAAAATGCTAAAAATAATAGTCTGCTGTAGCAATCATTTCAATAAACAATTCAGTTTGTTTATGCAAGGATCATTTCAATGGTATTGTGTTAATTAAATTACCTAATGTTCAAAACTCAGAGTGGAATGACTATTTCATAAATTTCTGTTATATTTCATTTTATAATTGTTGTTTTGTCCTTTTACTATTGTACTGCTGCCTATGAAAGTCCAGTGCTTCATTGCTAAATAGCTTAAGTGATTTTATGACATTTGTGCAGTTCAAATTAAATATCTAAATTAAAGTAAACAGACATACTAGAAGCAACCCCATTTGGGCCATGGGGACCTGCTCTATAGCAACTCCAACTATGAATCACACCCAGCCAAATTATACTATAAACATACATAGTCCTTTATGTACTTCAGTGCATAGCTTACCATTGTAGTGTCATTTAAAAATTGAAACAACCTAACTTAAGTAATGGCATAGTTGTCTGTTGGTAACTTGCTTTACTGCCAATCCAAACATCTGAAGTTCGAATCCTCAATTGTGAAGCCTGGTTCAATGATTGGATATGTTTGAGATATATAATTATGTCTTCCACCATAGTGTAAAGAGGCAAGTACTGATTCTTTCCAAAGTAGAGGGAAATGCACTAAGTGCAACAAAACAGATAATGTTCAACACCTTGTTTTCACCTCAAAATTATCACAAACACAATGGATAGGTACAGTTTGGTAAAATTTTGGAAATATGTGCAGGGTTCAGTATATTTCATTAATGTTTGTTTATTTCCTCGGATTCAATATACTTCTGAATGAAATAATAAAACTGCTTATCAACAATAATGTAGATTTACTAAATGATAGCATAGCAATTTGTGAACTGTCTTCTACACAGTAAAGGCATAAGAATTATCTTTGGAAAGCCTCTGCTTTAAGCCTTATATGAATAGGACAGTTGGAGAAAAAATTACACAATATTTGAGAAAGTGTTGTTTTTTTTTTTGATAATTCAGGGGTTTCTCCCTGATATAGTGGTAATATGGAGCCCAAACATTTTCTCTGGTAGCAAGTAAAGTTCTAAATTATAAATTGAGAGGACCCTCATACCCTGGCCCCATCTGCCTATAAACTTCTACCTTCTTCTTCAGTAATTAGTGAAACCCCTGTAATTATTTATATATCTAAGTGCATTACAATATATTATATCAGACTTCAATAGCACCTGCACCATTTTCTGAGTAAATATGCTCAAAGGTGCCTAACATACAAAGACAGCCACAAAACTTACCTAATTCATACATTACCAGTACACTTGCTCTGAACAGAAGGAAAGAGTGAAAGAAAACCCCCATAGGAAAGAGGGAAGTCTTTTAGACACAGACATGTCTGGCTAACTTTTGCCTAGCACTTTTTCGAATAGGCAGTCTGGTTCTGTGACATGCCCGAATATAGTCAAGCACCGATACATGCATGGCAGTCTTTCTTGGGCAGAACCAGTACTGACCTTGTAGTTGGATGGGTGACACTCACAAGCATCTCAGAAACTCTCAGTGTCTGGACTAGTATTAAATTTTGAACCCTGAACCTCTGGATTGGCAGTCAGTCGTGTTACCACTAGACTACAAGGCCACCTAATGCAACAATACCACAATATGGTAAAAGTTAATACTATGATGGATTTGAAAGCTTATAAATACATTTTGTAACTATAATTAATTTCCTGGTTAAGTATTTGTGGCAGGACATCTGCCATTCTGTTTATAAGCATTTCTTGCCTTTCTAGAAAATTTCAAGCATTTCAGTGAATTAAGATTTCCACCACTTCTCATAATAATTAATGCACATTTTCATTTAAAATTGTGTATTTCATTCAAAACATAACAAAATAGTGTTCGTATGATTGACACAGAATTCTTAAAACAATAATAAAAGCTATCATTACATTGAAGTGTTTGTTTGTTTAATCTGTTGAGTGTTACAGATATTTAAACAATATTTATTATTAAACTGGACATAAATGGTGCATGTCAAAACAATATATAATAAACCTATACGTCCTTATAAAAACTTATTTCTTAAAATTGTTCTGATACATTTCCTTAGAATGGAGCATGCTCAACTACTATACATGTACTTATTTTCTTTAGAAATTTTGTTTGTGTATAAATTAATTTTTTAGCAATACATACTAGTAGCAGCTAGATGATGAATGTAGATCTTGTCGTTTCATATCATTTTATAAACTATTCATTTGAAATTTTTAGGACAATTTTATCATTCCACCAATTCCAACAAAGGTATGATTTATATTTTGGTATTGTTTTTTTTTTCAATTCATGCACTGCTTTGTTATGTATACACAGCTTATACTTACTGCTTAGATATGCTTTTCATATACTGTAGCTTTACCAAGGTACATTGTACATTTTTATTCAAATGTGACATTTGTTATGAAATTATTCTACTATTATTTAAATGAATTTGTAACATTTCAGAAAAATAGATATGATATCAGCCAAAAAAATATCACAAATTGTGAAAAAGAGACACAGTTGCAGTGTTGGCTGTATAGGAGCCAAAGCCATATTCCTTACAACTGCTTAATGCTTTGTAATTTTCTATCATTATTTTACATGAGACAGATATGACTTGCATGTTTCTATTTATAGAGACTTGATTGTACATGATTTTCAACAGCATTGAATGCATTCTTTTTGTGAAGTCTTTTTTTTACTATTTAATCTTTTGCTTTAGTAAAGAGATATATTTTTAATTGAATATTTTAATTCCATTTATCTTTCACATAATCTTTTAAAGACTTCACAATTTGTTGTAGTCTTAGATAAAGAGTCACAGGTTATCGGCATAGACCTTTCTTATGCAATCACTAGACAGCTTATATACACCCCTGTAGATCACTAAAAAAAGAGTCAGAGCAGACACTTAAGCCAAGAAATATTTAAGTACATAAACGCCAACTAAAGAAAGCACTCCATAAACCCAAAGTTGAATTGACATCCATTCTTAAAATCTATAAAAACTGCCAATTGTATCGGTATTTAGATTAAGTGGATCATGACAGGATGAACGTTACTGGTTTGAATGAGTCTTTGGCCACGGTCTTGATCCACCGTCCCTTCATTAAGCTGCTGTTCTCTGGTTTGGAATAAGTTGTTGGAACCTTTTCTTTGCAGATGGAAGAGTGATAAGTTAAAACAATGAAATTGGTTTCTGTTAATTACTCTCATTCTAAATGTTTCCAGTTGTTATGTAATGGTAGTATATTTCTTAGGATCCCAGTGTATTATCATAACATATTTTTCTGTATTACTGTTGGTGTTTATGATGCCAAGTATCCACCTGGAATAACACTACAAAGGGGAATTACTTAAATATCTTGTTGAGGGGAGGTGGGGGAAAGGCATTGGTGAAATATTCTCTTTTGGCCATGAAACTGCAAGCATGTCATATTGCTTTCAAACTTTTGGTCTAAATGTCTGCCAGGCAGTCAGATGTGGCAAACATTCTTTTTGCTTATCACCTAATACATTAAGTTTATATAAGTGAATTACAACTTTGGACCAATTTTTTCTTTTTAAATTCTTCAGACGCAGTTTAATGACCTCAAAATGCATACATATTCCCATTATGAAAAGGGTGTTTTTTCTTCTTTGCAATAGACTGCCAAATAAAATGAAAAGAGATTGTTAAGAGCGATAAATACAGATCTGTCATTAATAATTCAAACTAAAAGACCTATGTCTTAAAGGCCTGTACCAATAAATGTTGTGAAGCATTTACTTATCTAGAATATAAAGTGGGTTGTGAACAGTACCTAATGTCAAAACAAGCAGTGGCTGATTGATTATTCCGTCTGTATTGGTGTTAAATCATTGATAAGACCATAGATTAAGTGGGTAGATTAAGTGCCCCGATAGCTCTTGTATTTATGGCACTCTCGTTTCTAAACATGAAGAGGGAATCGATAGTGAAATGGTTCTAGAACTTCCATGATCAATATAAAAAAAAGTGTTTTTTTTAGCTACTGACAAAGTAAATAAATACACCTCACAGCTTCTTTAATTCTGAATGCATGTCTTTTATTTGCAGTTTGCTTTTTATACATTATTAAGAGCTCGAAAACAGACAGAAAAGAACTCAGTTGACTTATCTAAGCTGTAAATTATATCAGTAATTCAGCATGAACTTTCAAACATAATAACATACAAACATAAGAACAGTTCAGCTTTCAAACGTAAGAACAGCTCAACTTCCAGACATGAACTATCAGACTGTTGTGATTTGTAATGGTGCAGTAGTTCAATGAGTGTATTATGGAACAGTCATTCATTCTATGCTATAGATTTTTATGTCTCCCACCACACAGTGGTGTGGGAGACATTGATTTACTCCAGTCTGTGTGTGTGTGTGTCTGTCTGTCACAAAGCTTGTCTGCACTCTAAGTCGAACATTTCTCATCCGATTTTCACCAAACTTAAACAAAATGTGTTTGACCATAGGACCGCGGCCAAGTTCGATAACTAGCCAAATCGGTCCAGGCGCATTTGAGTTATGGCCCTTGAATTACCAAAAGTCTGCCTTTTTACTCTTGTCCGCACTCTAAGTCGAACATTTCTCATCCGATCTTCACCAAACTTGAACAAAATGTGTTTGACCATGAGACCTCAGCCAAGATTGATAACTAGCCAAATCTGTCCAGGCATTTTGGAGTTACGGCCCTTGAATTACCGAAAAATCTGCCTTTTTACTCTTGTCTGCACTATAAGTCGAACATTTCTCATCCGATCTTCACCAAACTTGAACAAAATGTGTTTGACAATGAGACCTCAGCCAGGTTCGATAACTAGCCAAATTGGTTAAGGCATTTTGGAGTTACGGCCCTTGAATTACCGAAAAATCTGCCTTTTTACTCTTGTCCACTCTCTAAGTCGGACATTTTTCATCCGATCTTCACCAAACTTGAACAAAATGTGTTTGGCCATAAGACCTTAGCCAAGTTCGATAACTAGGCAAATCCGCCCAGGCACTTTCGATTTATGGCCCTTGAATTACTGATTGGATCCACTCGTCCAGACCATCTAATTGGATCCACTTGTCTAAACCATCTAGAGAAACTAGACATTTTTCATAGGGGCAGTTGTTGGAGACATGCGCTTTTCTCAAAAGCATCTCTAGTTTAGTTTTTTTTTTTCAATGTAAGATCAATACACTGATTTTAAGATGCAAAGAAGTATGTTATGTATTTTGTTAAAGTTGTTTTCACTTTTTAAAGAGTGGAAGTTGTTCATTACCAGTCAGTTGCTTGATAGTTAGTGTGGAAGTTGTTCATTATTAGTCAGCTGCTTGATAGTTAGTGTGGAAGTTGTTCATTACCAGTCATTTGCTAGACAGTTAGTGGAACTTCAACTGAAAGTTGTTTGTTACCTGTCATTTGCTTAATACTTAGTGTGGAAGTTGTTTGTTACCAGTCAGTTGCTTGATAGTTAGTGTGGAAGTTGTTCATTATCAGTCAACTGCTTAATTGTTAGTGCGGAAGTTATTCATAACCAGTCAGTTGCTTGATAGTTAGTGTGGAAGTTGTTCATTATTAGTCAATTGCTTGATAGTTAGTGTGGAAGTTGTTCATTACCAGTCTTTTGCTTGATAGTTAGTGTGGAAGTTGTTCATTACCAGTCATTTGCTTGATAGTTAGTGGAACTTCAACTGAAAGTTGTTTGTTACCTGTCATTTGCTTAATACTTAGTGTGTAAGTTGTTTGTTACCAGTCAGTTGCTTGATAGTTAGTGTGGAAGTTGTTCATTATCAGTCAACTGCTTAATTGTTAGTGCGGAAGTTGTTCATAGTCAGTTGCTTGATAGTTAGTGTGGAAGTAGTTCATTATCAGTCGGTTGCTTGATAGTTAGTGTGGAAGTAGTTCATTATCAGTCAGTTGCTTAATTGTTAGTGCGGAAGTTGTTCATAACCAGTCAGTTGCTTGATAGTTAGTGTGGAAGTAGTTCTTTACCAGTCAGTTGCTTGATAGTAAGTGTGGAAGTTGTTTATTATCAGTCAACTGCTTGATTGTTAGTGTGGAAGTTGTTTATTATCAGTCAACTGCTTGATTGTTAGTGTGGAAGTTGTTTATTATCTGTCAACTGCTTGATTGTTAGTGTGGAAGTTGTTTATTATCTGTCAGCTGCTTGATAGTTAGTGTGGAAATAGTTTAGTACCAGTCATGATTGTTTGTGTGGAAGTTGTTCATTACCAGTCAGTTGCTTGATAGTTAGTGTGGAAGTTGTTCATTACCAGTCAGTTGCTTAATTGTTAGTGCGGAAGTTGTTCATAACCAGTCAGTTGCTTGATAGTTAGAGTGGAAGTAGTTCATTATCAGTCAGTTGCTTAATTGTTAGTGTGGAAGTTGTTCATAACCAGTCAGTTGCTTGATAGTTAGTGTGGAAGTAGTTCATTTCCAGTCAGTTGCTTGATAGTGTGGAAGTTGTTTATTATCAGTCAACTGCTTGATTGTTAGTGTGGAAGTTGTTTATTATCAGTCAACTGCTTGATTGTTAGTGTGGAAGTTGTTTATTATCTGTCAACTGCTTGATTGTTAGTGTGGAAGTTGTTTATTATCTGTCAGCTGCTTGATAGTTAGTGTGGAAATAGTTTAGTACCAGTCATGATTGTTTGTGTGGAAGTTGTTCATTACCAGTCAGTTGCTTGATAGTTAGTGTGGAAGTTGCTCATAGAACCAGTCAGTTGCTTGATAGTTAGTGTGGAAGTTGTTCATTACCAGTCAGTTGCCTGATAGTAAGTATGGAAGTTGTTCATTACCAGTCAGTTGCCTGATAGTTAGTATGGAAGTTGTTCGTTACCAGTCAGCTGCTTGATTGTTAGTGTGGATCTAAACTGGAAGTTGTTTGTTGCCTGTAATTTGCCTGATTGTTAGTGTGGAAGTTGTTCATTACCAGTGATCTGCTTGATTGTTAGTGTGGAAGTTGTTTGTTACCTGTCATTTGCTTGATAGTAAGTGTGGAAGTTGTTTGTTACCATTCAACTGCTTGATTGTTTTGTGTGGAAGTTGTTATTTATCTGCAATTTATTTGAACAGCTGCCCAGTTAACTTCTAAAGTAGGTACAACACCGTAGGAACCTACAGTAAGTCTAAATACATGGTGACTTTGATCCCTGGGCACCTTAAGTTGGTCTAAAGTCATTCAACCTCTTGTTGTAGAAGTTGTAAGGTACTAATAGAATATTGGTTGGTACTAAACACTGGCTAAGGTACTATTAAAAATGATGCTAAACATAAACAGCACAAATAGATTGATGATCAATTCCCTTTGAAGTACCTCCTGTTGATAAAAGCTACAACATAACCATGATACTTTCAGAAAGCTTAAGGTAGTGGGCCCTTAATGACATTTGGAGATTTCTGTTTGATTATGTGTTCTCTATGCAATCTTGACATTTTTGTGGTATGAATAGAAAGTCATGTGCTGGTATGAGCTAGATTATTGTCCGAAGAATACAGACACCATATAAGTATACACAATGGCACAGAAATTACTGACTGCCATTACGGGTCCACTGCCTAAATCTTTAATTCTGAATTAATTAAAAGAATCAGCTTTTAGCCTTATAATACACTATCTTGTATAATTAGATATGAATAGTTTGCATGTGCCAGTTTTTTTATATGCCATAAACTTTTACATATTCTTGCTTGTTTTGGTTGTTTCGGAGAAAATTTATATATCCTTTTATGAGAACCTTTTTCCTCCTTTCTGTTTTGCATGCATATCTCAGTTTGATTCCATGTTATACAAATAATTATACATGTGTAAAAAAATATACTGTACATGTATATAAGCAGTATATATGTACTGTTGGTTATATGATCTGTAAAATAAATCAGTCTAGATAACACCGTTTGTCTCAAATGCTAAAAAAGTTTAGCCTTTTATTAAATAATTGTTCATAAATATTTCAGTGTGTGCCAACACCGCTGCAAAGCTGCAGCAAGACGCGGGGTCTTCCAGGTCTGCCTCCCCTTCCACAGGCAGTCAAAGAACCTTCAGACCTCTACAAGGTTTGTTTATTTACTGTATTGTGCTACTTTATATTTGAACTATACTTTTGAAGAAAGTCAACATAATTTGGGCATTTTGAACTACCAACCTTGGGCAGACTGCAGCCAGCCTCCAGCCGCCATACAACAAAATTAGAAAAATTAAAAAAAATTGTTGCTAAAACTTTGCTTTTTTGTTCAGACTGTGCAAAGTAAATCTTCCATGGCACACAGCCTGAGTCAACCTTAAGGTAAGGCAGTGGCTTCATAAAACTTCAAAAGGTGTAACTGTTGCAGTGAAAACTACACCTTTAGCAGTATTTTATTATAGATAAAATCAAAGGAAATGATTGTCCCATGGGTAAATCCTCAAGGAAACAGATACAAGTCATTAGGTATAGTGAGGTCATGGATATATCTCCACAGAGATCTACACTTAGAAAGGACTTGATGCCCGGCATAGAGCTTTCATTAAAATAAAGCTAAAACAAATAAGTTCAATTTCCCCAGGTATAGAGAATACACATAAGTTCAAGTGTGATGGAATCATTTAGTAGAATTAATCGTTAGAATTGAAAATCGAAATCAGTTTCTCCAAAAAACTCCCCCAAAAAAGAAAGATTCATATCTGTATTTGAACTTTGTTTACTTAACTATTGTATCTTATTGAGTATGCAGTTGGTAACAGTGTACATCTTTGTAACTTGTAGATCGTGCTGCGTAACAGTGAGCACCCACCTATTATGAAGGGGACATCATGGACCCTGGCAGCCCCGTTCAAAGAACAGAAGTTCCACAGGACTCCTAGCGAGTCAATCGCTAATAACTATACACCATCCGCAAGTGATCTCAAAATGAAAGATTTGCCAAAGTTACAAAGACAAAAAACTAGAGGTAGGTTAATTATTTTGAACACAGTCTCATGAAAAAAAACAAAAACGAACAAGTGTACAACAGAAATGGCCAGGAAATAGGAGTTTTGATGACTAGAAATGGCACTAAATTCCGTCTGTTACTGCTGAAATATTTTAACAACCAATGAGGTTTTTACATTGGGAACATAATATTGTGAAAATGTGATTGATGTTTTAAATTTTCTAAATAATTGCAAATTTCTTTTAGATGCTATTCTATCTTTTATCAGAAATTCTGCATACCGTAAGCCCGTGTGAAAATAATTCCATTGACGTGGTTATTATATTATAGAATCACTTGCCCCTTACCTTTTTGGGTTCAAGCCCTATCCAAGTTTGTCATGTGAGGAAGCCATCTGGCTGCCAGGAAGCCATCTTGCTGGCTGTCAGAAGGACGATAATTCTACCCAGTGTTTTCCCGTGCCTGAAATATTGCCCAGAAGGGCATTCAGTCTTAAAAGATTGGAAATCAGCATGTGACCTAATTTATGTTGGTGCATCTTGAAAACAAGAAGCATACTTAAATTTAGATGAACTTTGCTTTATTATGACTATGTCTATATTTACTTATTTTCTTTTACAGCATCAATAAATGGTCCGTTGATGCAAAGTCCGAGACGTCCTAACCGCAGTAAAACATTTCTAGAGAAAATACCAAATGGGAAAGCTACAAATGGACATGCTCAAAATGGGTTTGTATTTACCCTTATTTCTATGTAGCATGATTTTCTAATAATAGAAATAGCTATATTACTGCATGAGAACAAGTTTGCTGGCAGTTTTTGACAACATAACAGTTAAGGATAGTCTCCATAGAAAGTTGATTTCGATACAGAGTTTGAATGTTGGTTGTGATATATGCATGTCCTATCTGGAAATTATTTTTTTGCACCTAAGTATGGCATGAATGTAATTGTAGATAAGTTTTTTGGTTACACTGAAGTAACAACTATTCATTGAAATACATGAAAGGAATTTCTTCTACTTTACAAATACTTGTAAGTAATTAAAAGGAGGAATGACACGTCAAACACCAGGTCAATTTAACTATTATCTAATATTCTACCGGTTTCGGTTGTATAACAACCTTCATCAGGAATCACTTGTATTATGTTTTACATTGTATGATTTACTTACTCTTTATTACAAACATCCGTGAACAATTATTTACATAGTCAATATAAATATCTTTATTGTTACAACTGTTTGGTTTTTAGTACCTGCATTATTTGAATACTTATTTTCTTTTTGTCCTTATTTAGACATGACTTGAACATATCACCAGAGTTGGCTGAGGTAGAGGAGATGCCCCCTAGTCGACCTTTGACCCCACATGAACAGATAGATATTATGATGGCAATAGAACACGAGGATGATGTACAGACAGGACTACCTACAGACAGAGATCTTGAGGTATAGGCCCTTGCAGTATTTATATTTTTTAATGCCATTGGAAATATATATGTTTGCGTAACTATAATTACATTGGCGATCTGGGTCCAGTTGTTCGAAACTTTAACCGGCTGTTAAACTAACCGCCTGTTAAATTTTGATTAAAAATATTAGTCTTGGTAGGAAAAACTTGCATGATGTTTTGCTTTTACTGCAAAGACTTTTTAGTGTTCATTATCCTCAACTCATACATTTGTTTTTCTGAGTCTTCTAAAATGCCGAAATATAACTTTAAAATTTAACCAACCGTTTGCTTAAACGCCTGTTAAGTTTCGAACAACTGGGCCCTGGTGGATGTGATAGTTTTGATGATGAATTATGACTCACTACGTATGTCATGTCCAGATCCAACATTTATTTTGTTATTTAAGATGAAGTGTGTGTTTCTATATTTCTTTATAGTTACCATCGGTTACCCATGTGGAATACTCATTTGAAAGAATGTTGGTGAATTTAGTTTGAAGATAGAATGTGCACTGAAAATGCTCCAAACCCAGACAGTTCTTTTGAGTTCCAGGTGTAAAGCACCCATACATAGGACTTTTATCTGTATTAAAGTTGCAAGAGTGGGGGATAGATTGCCACTCCTAGTTACATAGTTTGGTGTCTTACCTTTGTTTTAACAGAAACAAATGTTCATTTCCACTGTATCTTTGCTAATTTTAGAGACACACATATCAAAAGAAGTTGAATCATCAGAAATGGAAATTAAGTTTTGTCATGCTTCTTTGGATTGATAAAATCTTTTATGGAACTCAAAGATCTGGAATTTTATACAAAGAATACCAACTTCCCTGAAGATTCAACTCCTTTGAAGTTTTATTTAACTGGTTTTACATTCTAATATAGTCATGGTATATTTCATTTCACAGAGGTACTACTACTACGTAGAAAAGGGTATTAACAAGTCAATGATTGCTGTGCCAGACCCCAGCATCATGAAAAATGTATGTAGTATGGTTCCCAGCGGGCTACTTACCAACCATGAACTTAACCCAATGATCCAGGACTTATCAGAGGAAATCAACCATGATTATGAATACAGTATCAGAAAGTCTATAGGTAAACCCTACCAGTTTCAAAAAGTTTGAAGTGACAAAAGTATGTATGAATAATATAAGTTTGAAATTTTCATAGCTCCTTCATATATGTGGCCATATGTCATTTAAACTTGGTATGCTATTGTAATTGCCCTGTTATACAATTTGAAAGCAGGTCGATGTTTTTCATATTGTACAACAATGAAAAAATAGCAAAGAACATTTCATATTTTAAATATGCGCTCATATTTGATTAAAACATTTGTTTAAGTTTGCTGTCAGATATTTTGATTGATTTTCAGAAAAATATAAATGAGCTGCACCATGAGAAAACCAACATAGTGCATTGCGACCAGCATGGATCCAGACCATCCGCGCAGTCTGGTCAGGATCCATGCTGTTCGCTAACGGTTTCTCTAATTGCAATAGGCTTTGAAAGATGCCTAGGCTGGTCTTGATCCATGCTGGTCGCAAATGCACTATGTTGGTTTTCTTATGGTGCGGCTCATTAATGTTTTACCAAAGCACTTCACAATCTAATTAATCAAATCATTCAGAGATTATTCCTTGGTAGCTACTAGTAAAGATAATTCTGTCCTTATTTTACAGTTGATTATATCCTCAAAGACAGTGAAGAGAAAGCCAGGTTACACATCGCAACAGTGCCAAAGTCATTTCCTCAAAGGTATGCACAAATAGAGAAATAAATTTCTTAAATTCCGTACATATTCTCTCTACATCTAAATTACACATTAACATAATACAAACTCAATCATCATGTATAAATACTATAGGTGCATTTCATATAGCACAAATAATCTCCCCTGGCCACCACTTTTTAGGGCCATTCTCTGAATAAAATCTGCTGTAGATTATACAAGAACGTTCCACACTGCTGTGAAATATTTTAAATGATAAAAATCAGTTCTTATATTGTTGTTACATTATGTAATATTTAAATGTCTAAATGAATATGTCAAATATCTTTAGCATATTTCTAAACTATATTACATAGTTTTGCTAAGGGAGATAACTATTATGGAATCTAGGAACTGCCTGATCGCTTATCTCTGAGAGAGAGCGGTATCAGTATAATCTGTAAGCATGTTATTGATATGTTTAGCTGAAACTTCCAGTCAATCAACTCTCAAATTAATTGAATATTTATATAATCAATTTGGTGTTATTTCAATGTTTGTGTTATGTCTAGGTAAAAAAAAATCCCTTGGCCTATTTCCAGTACTTATCACTGGATTCATTCCAGAGGGTGGTTTTTAAATAATCTTAAATCTGATGATTTGAAGTAATAGTGTATAATGACTGATTAATGATTTATTGATTATTATGTATAGAATAGGATAATCATGATCTTGTAATAAAGTTGACCTTGTTAACTCTGGTTATATACAGTGTCTGTTCTATAATACGGCATTGAACTGCATGATATGTTCTAATTTAAGATAACTAACTGGGTCATTCTTGATTAGTATTGATAATAGCATATTGATTGTACTTGTATCTATATTTTTGAATTGAATGTCAGTTATAATTCAACAGAATAAGGACAAATTCCCCACAGACAAAATCCCCCTGTTTTATGACCGGGGCTGACAAAATCTCATATGTGTATATGTACATGTACATGTATATAATCTATAACATTCTGTCAGTCTTGGCCTGTCCATTTGAGTCAGTAGGAAGAGCACAAGACTACGAGCCCCTAGGTGCTCATTTCAGTCTCCTGGCACAGCATATGCTTTTTATGATGACTTTACAGAAGACAGTGTTACTGCACTCACTGGTCTTCCATCTCTACCTCATGATGAGAAACTGCAAGTTATTTGTGGTATTGAGATAGAATCCTGGAATACTGGTTACGTTATCCAACTGGCATTTGCGTAACTAAAAAACTCTTGAAATGGTGTCAAGCCCAGTTAAACAAACAAGAAATACAGTTGATTTGCAACCAGCATTATAGTCAGAATATAAATGTTACAAAAATGTGCTTGAATGTCTAGATATTCAACAGTTACAGAATTGTACACTCAGTTTTTAAGGTACAAGATTTACTTTTGACACAGGTTAGAAAACTTCATTGTCTGTTTTTATTAGTTTTATTTTCTAGAATATTGATGTTACTTTTTTTATTGAAGGATAATCCGAGCGCCTGTGCCATGGCATGAAACATTTCTGGAGATGAAAGAGTACAACAGGACACATTTGTTTATAACCAACCCAATCATGCAGAAAATACAGGACATTTGGTTTGATGAGTAAGTGATTAAGTCACATTTATTACATACATGTACTTGTATACAAGAATAAGCAGAACTTTGTTATTTTACTGTTTAGTAACTGTTGCAGGGCTGTTCTGGAGCTTGTGGCAGGAAACAGGCTTAAAAAGTGCCAAAATGACTGAAGATTTTTTTTCTTTTGAAATGCCATGAAAGTTTGTGTTTACTATCATGTATTAGTAAAATGAAAAAAATCAGAATTATAATATGTTAATAATATTGTTGCATTGTTTGATTATTGTATTGAAAGAGCACTTTAATTAGATTTAACAAAAACTAGACATGAATACATGTGAAGGTTATCTTATGTTTGTAGGTTCATCAATTTGAGGTTCATCAATTTGAAGGAGTTGGAGCGTGCTGATCTACCTCTGTTACCATCAGAGTTTGAATCTCTGATCAGAAAGCAGTGCTGGGAGGCTCACGAAGTCCTCAGAAAAAGGTAACACCACGTTAACCTGAAACATGATCAAGTTGTTACAGTCAGTTATTTCAAAACCCCTCACCATAGCTAGTTTGAGCCCTGAGCCAGGATCAAATTAATTCCTGTGTGGAAGCTAGCCACCTTGTTAACTGGGAGCCAGTTCTTGTATTGGACTGATTATTTATATCTAAAAAATATCCATGGAGACTAGGATCCTTCTGCTCAGATATTGTTGTGACTTAATTTGAAAAAAAAATGTTTACATCCTTACCAAGTTACCAGCTCCTTAAAACATGAATAGGGCTGTGAAAGCAAACAGATCTGAAACGCTCTAAAGAAGAATGAAATCTGGCTAAATCTCATGATAACCAAAGGAGATCCCATTTGGTTTTGAAGATGCTTTATCCCACTTTACTTAATAAGCATCTAGATTTTTAATAAATTGTTACTTTACCCAGTTTCACAAGAATACAGCTGGTAAGGACTCTGTTGTTTATTTCTTTGAAACAATGTTTCAAAATTAACTTTTGTACATTTTTTGACTTCTCTTATTTAACCTTCTTCCATTTATAGCTGGATCCCAACTTGTGCCAAGGTGTTTGTGGACAATGCTGAGCACTGGCAGTACCTGGTTGGACCGAATGACTCTGACAGTACGGAGCTTGTACAGGAATTCTTCTCGGCAGTGGCAGCAGTCATGTCTGGTCAGCTGAGAGGCATGGTGATCAACTCACTTCATGACTTTCTGCACTTCTTCCAAACACACAAGGTAAACTCCTCTGTTGTATTGAATGATAATTATTTAAACATGTATGCATATATTCAAATGTATGATATCATTTCTGAACGAAGATACAAAAGGAAAGAGTATCGAATAGGGATACTAAAATTGGAGAATCCTTGAAGAGAGACACAAAATATCACTTTCAAAAGTGGTGATATCATGATGTTTGAGTCAGTCTTGTTATATTTATTTGGTCCTTTTGAATCGTTGAGAACATTAAGTTTTGCTATAACATAGTTCCATTTAAGTGGGTTATGTTGCATGGTTATGTTCTTTACTTTAAAAAGATCTTTTCAAAGATTTTTTAAAACCGTAAACAAATATAATGACAGTTAAAAAGTTACTTTGAGGCAGTCACAAGAATAGTGTTTTGTTTCAAGTCAAATCAAACCTTTCTATTATGATTTCCAAGGCTAGAATTCAATCTTTTTTATTTGCACTCTCAAGTTGTCTTTTGCTAGTACTACCAGAAAATTTAGAAATTTCAGCTTGCAAAAAACCATAAATGCCAGATTTTTGTTTCCATTGGATTGTAGATAGAATGTCACCATATGAGCAAGGTCTGTCAGACATGCATACTATATAAAAATGACATACGAAATGAATGTGTATTTACAGCAGATTGAAACTGAAAGTTGAAGAAATAAACACCATCATTTCCATTTCAATTTTTGTCGGTATTTAATTTTGTAGATTTGTGTAACAGAAAAGAAAAAAATTGAAGAATTAGTCCTTTACAAATGAGAGTGATGTTACTGTATTTATATGTATAATTGCAGGAGGGCAACGACTATGGTGAGGAGTTTGACGATCTGAGGTATGTCATGGCTCAGGTGATGATCATCAAGTTGCGGGTGGAGGAGCCAAAGATTGTGTTTGATCCTCCCTTCAGGGAGATCAGGGACATTATACTGAGATGCTTCTCGGAAATTATAGCCTCTGGAGAGGGTCTGATGAGGGTGAGTTCAGAAGTACTCATTTTGTTGATAGTGAAAAAAAGTCAGTGGCTTAGAACATTTTGAATGTGTTTTTTTCCTCTGCTGATTTAAATAATGTGTTCGGATTTTTTTAAAGAAGAAAAGTTAGAAGGGCTGTTTGGGTTTTTATGATGTTTGTGTTACCATTGATATTGACTTAATTACATTAAAAATGTATTGGAATTAAAACTAGTTTAATATCATGTAGAACCTGTGTCCTGTGATGGCTAAAGTATTTCATAATAAAGGAAAAATGTAAATTCTTTATAGCAAGTAGTAACTGAATGTGATTTTATGTTCAGGTTGAGTGTCAACTGTTTCCGGACATGAGAGGACAGAAACTACTGCTTCGCTCTGTGAAGATTGATGAATCACTGGTCACAGACTATGTAGACAAATCCATGGAAATTTTCAAACTGAACACTGTTGGTCCACAGAAGTAAGTTTTGCTTAAAATATATGTCATGGAACCCCTGAATAACAAAGTTCCTTCAAACTTGATGATTATCATTTGAAGATTCCAAAATACCCTTGGGTCCTTTATGCTTGATAGGTTAAGGTTGTGGAGGTTGAAACACTGACCCCTCACTGCTTCCCCAAGGTCCAATTTCAAAGAAACCCTCACAGCTAGATTGTAGAAATTTAGTGGTTCAGTTGAGGTGCCCACTGTTGTGTAAAACAATGTCTGAAGGGCACCTATTTGTTGAATATATACCAGGCAGGATGTTAAGAGGATTTCTTGTCTGCTGAAAAAAGGTGGAATTAATTACCTTTCTTATTTTTGTTTCAGGTACTTGACAACATACAAGAAGTATCTGGAGCTACTGAACAACAAGGCTGAACAGGATGTCTCAGCATTCTTGAGAGAGTCACACTCTATCGCAGCATTCAAATCTGTAAGTCTTGTGGCATTGCAGATTTCTTAAAAATCTAATACCCCCACCCATACCTATTAACCCACACTATAATCAGTGAAATCCTTTCTCTGAACTTTGATCAGGAACTGTTTTATAACCTCACTACTAATCTATCTTTTATTTCTTGTTTAAATAATTAATATCACCATGATAGTGAAGCACTGTGGGAATGAATGTTACGCATTTATAACATTTTCTTTTATAGCGTTTTTTTATGATTCACTGTTTAGGATATTTCACTTGACTGTTTTACTATTCCTTTACCAGCAGTTCAACAAAGTTGCCACAATCACTTGTCTTTATTTGGATTGTTTCATGCTGTTTACATCCTACCCACTAAGTTGGTCATTTCTTTATTATTTGTTTCAATGCTGTATTTAATCACCCCTACCACTTGAATTTTTGGCATGTTTATTTTTTTATGGTACCCTCTCATATTATTACTAACCTTTCTAACCTTGTTGAAAATGCCATTAAAGAACTGTTGTGTGATTTGCTGCCAGGATCAGGATGAGGATGCATCTAGTGGTTTTTGTGATGGAAGTAGTTTGAATACCAGTCAAGACTATAATGAAAAGTTGACTGGTACACAGTTTCATTTGAAAATTGAAAGTACTGATTCAGCAGATGATGAAATAACCATCAATGTTCCACGGCAGAATTTTCCAAGATTGAGTATATGTGGAAACTTGTTGACTGAAATTAAAAATAAAAATAGTTCAAAGGGAATTGAGTACTTTAAAAGAAAGAAAAGTATAGATGCGGAAAGCGGAACTGTTGAAGACCACAAAGACAATCATAACACAGAAGCTACAAGAAACAGTGCTCACAGTAGAAGAGAAACAAGAAGATCACTTGCAAATGGAATGAGAATTGCTTTTAAGCAAAGTAGAAATATTACAGGTAACAGATCTGGAAATGGAATTAGGATTTCTTATAACAGTGAAATGGAGCACTTTAAAGGCATTGACCATGGACTGGGATCAGGGTATAGAATAGAAAGCTTTTCTGTTTACAAAAAGTTAGGTAGAATAGCACCTAGATCAAAGTCAGGAGCTGAGGAAATAAGAGACAACAGTAAAAAATCAGCCGAAGTAGTGACTAGGATGGAAGATGACTTTGTAGACAAACATGCAGAATCAGATAAACCAGAAAACAGAAATAGGGATGAAACCATTGACAAATATGTAGAGATGGATAAATTAGAAGACAAAGACATAAAATTTGATGAAACTCTGGGTAAATATTTTGATACAAATGAATCAGACAATAAAGTTAAGACTGAAGCTCAAGAGAATTGCTTAGAATCATATAAAACTCAAGAGTTTGAAACAAATGAACTAGACAGGTTAGTTAGGGATGTACCTATGGATAAATGCATGGAAATTAATGAATCTCAGGGCAAATACTTTGGAACAAATGACCAGAATGACCGAAACAATAAAAGGAGAGATGACAATATTGAAAAATATGAAAATATAGATGAAGCTGACAAGACTTATGATGATTTATCAGACGATGAGTCAGAGACTGATGAAGATGATTATCTGTACTTCCTTCAGTGTCAAGATGTAACTACCCTGTATTGTGGAACTGGTATCGTCAAACGTCACCTGTTGTATCTTGTAAAAATATTGTACCTTTGGAGGAACACAGCTTTTGTATTGTTCCTCATAAGAATATTTCATATTATTACATATTGATGTTCTTTGTGTAAGATGCCAGAACCAATAATTTTGTTTGTTTTAGGATTTTGCATAATTAAATGCCAAAATTGAATTCAGTTAGCACATCTTTAAAAAGTGGCAAATCTCTTATCCAACCAAGAAAGTCTAATTTCATTTGACATTTGATTGAGTATCAGACTGTGGTACCATCTTTCATATAAGCTGGAATAAGGAAAACTTGAAGCAAAGTTGCTATTTCTCATGTTTTTTTTATTTTTTATGTCATTTTGTAGATTCAGCATCATACAGAGGCCTTAGATATGCAAAAAAATAATAAACTCTGAATTAGAATGTACACAATATAAAAATCATTGCACTTTACGAGGATGGTAAATGTTAAAGACTTATATTGTACAAAGTAAAAAAAATTTTTTTAGTTATTTGAGAACTTACTGTACTGTATGTATATTTGTTGTACTGTATATAAGTAAAGTGCACCAAGAACACATTACATGAAGAATGCACAGAAAATTGGTAAACTTGTCACTCACTGTTATCAATATTTTTATGTGTTTACAAAAGTTTTTATTTTTTGAGCTGTTTAAAGAACTTGTACCTTTTATTAAAATAGGACATGTTGTTTGAGACTGTTGTAGGATAAAAACAGTACGGTAACCATGGAAATAAATATTTAAGAAAACAAGTACTTGCATGGATATGCACATAGGTACTACATGTGAAGATTTAATTAACTTTGTCATCTATTTTGATCTTCTATAAACATTGTTAACAAATGTACACCAGTAGCGAAATGTTTCTTTTTTATGCCCCCGGCATATAGTGATTGTCCTGTCCGTCTGTTCGTCTGTTCGTCCGTCCGTACGAGGTTAACCAAATTGGACACGTTTCATCAATACCCCTAACTAGAATGACTTGATACTAATGCAGATGTATCCTGTGACCTTTCCTCATCTTCAGACATCACCTGACCTCAGTTTGACCTTGACCTTGAATTTGACCTTGTTTTGGACTTAGGCTGCTTTGTATCGACAAGGATGCCACCGGGGGCATCAAGCGTTTATTGAACGCAGCTCCTTGTTTCTTTCGTTTTCACTTGTAAATCTGTTGTCTCTGTTAGTTTTGTATATGTAATGGTATAAAAAAGGTTGTAAAAACTGAGTTTGGAGTCCAATTTCAGAATTTTACTTTGCCAGAATATGCATAGAAACTACAAAGTAGATTTTCAGTTTATAACAACGGAGTAAGATGTAACAAATTTTTTTTTTATTAAAAACGTTTAATGCATCAACATACAATTTTAGCGTGTTAACTGTATACATGTATTGGTTTTTTGGTCAAAACTTTTTTTTAAAAGACTGGCTTGGATATAATTTGTTTGAACTTCAGTTTGTCATAGAGAGTGTTTGTGAAGTTGATATGAAATATAATGAGTTATTAAAATTTCCATTCATTTTATGTTTTTTAAAAATTCAATTTCACATTCCTACAAAATTGCTGTTTTTGCAAAAGCCATGACATTAAATGATTTTATGATGTGTAAGGAGTTGACATATTTTATTGCATATATGTCTGGAGAATGTTGATCTTGTCTTTCAGGTTTTTATTTATATATTACCATTTCTTGTATGCAAATATTTTAAATGAGCTATAACTGTTAAATTTAGATATATTTCTGCAATATTTTAATTTTATGTAAAGGTATTTTGACTGAATCATAACTGTTATATTTACATTTATTACCATCATGTTTTTACTTTATTTAAGGTAAAAGATGTAATATCTTTTTCTATTGCCAAATGTTTTTTGTTATTATCTGTAGTATGTTCTTATCCATTTCACAGAAAATCAACAGTTTCCAAGACTTGAAGAACGAGATATCACTGCTACGTATCACTGTGCCGCTCAGTATGTTCTGTTTAGACTGTGTTGCACTGAACCAGGACTTGGGGGCACGAGCAGAGAAACTGAAGCAAAGGCTGATCACATTTGAGATTGATGAGAATAGAGAACTGAACAAAAAGTGAGTTGTGTCCCTTAGATAAGAGAAAATCTGCAGATTTCTAGCATATTTGAATACCATAATATAATCAGTCAGGTCTATGAGTTTAAAATTATTATTCCTGTAGGCTTAGGATAAAACTGTTGTATAATAAAAATGTCAATTTATATCTATAATTTAACTGTGTTGTCTGGAGTTAAAGACTAGGGCCCGTATTCATAAAGCTCCTAAGGGAAAATTTTCCCTAATGGATTAACTAAGGGAAAAGTTCCAAGGCCCTATGTGGACAATCCTCGAGATTGTTGGAATGTTTGACAATATTGTCTCATAGAGTCTGGCATAGTAATGAAGATTATCAATAAATCTTATAAAGTTTACACTTTTCTTTTGTGCTATGTTGTTAAGGAAATTTTACAAATATAAGGATTTTCCTAAGTTTTCTCCTTAGGAGCTTTATGAATACGGGCCCTGGTCTCTAGTTGAGATAATAGAAAAACCTTGTTAACACTTGAGAGGTCACATTTACTAACTGATCTACATGAAACCAGATGAGAATACTTGTCTTAATGGAATCTAGGTCTTACTTGAAGCTGAGTCATATAATGGGGTAAAAAATATATCGGTCGAGCAATACAGGGCCTTCATTGCCCTTTTGTTACGTACTAACTGTTAAAGGTATAGTTCTTGCCTTGAGTTTAAATATATAAAATTTCCACCACAGTATCTGCAAGCGGTATGATGAGATGGCAAACAGAGTGAGTGAAGTACCGGATAATACCATAAGCCTTGTTGAAACACAGGAATATCTAAAACAGGTATACACTTGCTTTCTTTTCGTTGTATTTCATTTTATTTTGAGCCAGTCCGGTAAACTCAGTTTGTTTCTTGGCTGAGGTATTTTGTCTCGAAGATTTTACAGAAGGCAATGTGCCTGAAGTTATTTGTCCTTCACTTCTATTTGCATCGGTACCTTGTTATTTGCAGCAACAAGTCAGTTTCAGAATCCAGGAACACTGATCCATAACTGAAATAATGGACTATAATGCCTTGAAGTGTTGCACATTTAGAAAGAAATCAGTTGAATTGTTATTGTAAAAATTTGAAAAAGGAAACAACTTACACTGATGAAATCATAAGACGAATCATTTAGTAAAATTTAGGTAAACATTTTATTCAAGTTTGATGGTGTTAATTCTTTTGAATCTTGTTAAAATAATAGAAATATATCTATATATGTACTGGCTTATTACTATATTGAGTATATGTAAAAATTATCTTCTACTTATTTAACAATTTATATTTACAAAGCTGATTGTTACCATGGTAATGCCTGATGCATGGTTCCATATTATACATGTATCCCATTGATTTTTGTTCGGGAATCACATTATTTGTCACAATTAAGATCTATGTCAACAGAATTATTTTCCAATTTTGTGTCCCTTTTCATTTACTCAAAATGTTACGTCACAGTAGTGTGTAAAGACATCATCTTCATCTATTATATAAATTAATTTTCATATTTATGCATCACTCTGAATTTATGATATGCACTTTCTGTTTAGTTTTCACAATTTTGCCACTGTTAAAATATACTTTTCATTTCTTAGGGAGCTCTAAAGAATAGTTTTGTAATCACCCATTGCATTTTCCCCTACCTGTATCTCATGTCCCGAGTGCATTATGTACATGGTCTTTCGTTATGTAATATCATTTTGATGACATTTTGTTGAGGTTTTTCAAAAAATGAATTAAGTGCATGATCCTGTAACATGTTATTGTATTTTCTGCTACATTTGGGGTGCCTCTGTGTCCAGATACCTTAGGCAGCTGTATCCAGATCACTTGCTCCTCATCTATGTGTGTTTTAGCTTCTCGCTGGTCATTATATAATGAAATCATACAGATGGCATAGGGAAGGTCAGTGGTCCTACCATGATGCCGGTCCGTGCCTGAAAGTATGACCAGAGGGGCACCATGAACTTTTTTTGGTCATTAAAATCTAGAAAGTTGTAATATGAACTAAACAGTATATAGATATGACTTAAAGCTTAAAATATTCCAGAACTCCTACATACAGGCCATTAAAAATTTGATTAATTTACTTCATTATAAGTGTATTTAATGTAATATATTAAAACATCGTCCAAAAGTACCGGTATCTTTTTTCAAAAAGGATTATCTTTTATCAGAAAAGTTTGGTTTGTTAATAAGGCTGTAGTAATGAAGAATTGAAATTTTCTGTGTCATCTTCCCTTTTACGATTGAAAATATTTTGACTGCTTCTGTTGATTGTAGAACAATATTGTGAACTCATTATTTGTGGGCATCTTATATTTTGTGAATTTGTAGTTGCGCCAGTCAACAAAAATTAATCCCAACAAACAAGTATTATTTCCATTTATTTTATATTTAAAACTTGCAATTCATTAATTTGAATTTCCGTTAATATTACTAATTTGGCAAAAGCAAAAAAAAATATGCCCACAAAAATGAATGATTTCACAGAAACTTGAGTAACTAAATCTTTGTAATTTTAGTTATAAAAATTTCAAGTGGATTAATTCATTTGTTCCTTTTATGATGGTTAGCTGTATATTAATGTTGCAGTCTTCTGATAAAACATCACTTGGTCTGAAAGAGGAGATTGATGATTGTGCTGTAAGATTAATGTATCTCCTCGATTACGCAATATTTCCGAGTAAGTTCTTGCAGGTACCATGGCATCAGAGTGTTGCTAACAGATGTAAACTAATGGCAGGCTTTTTACATGGAAGATGGAGCAAATCTAACATTGTTTTCTATGCATTTGTAAAAAATATGCGCAAATTAATTTCTCCCTGTTTATTGAAAAATTCAGGGTATTCGCTGCAGTTTAAAAGTTTCTAGAATTTTTAATATAGAAAAAATTCCATTTACACATTTTATTTTGGCTTTAAAGAAAACATGTTTCTAGATCATGTAGAATATAAAACCAAGAAGTTTTCAATACCGGGATAAATAAATGTTTATTAAATGTCATTTTTTGGAGTTTGATCAATGTTGGTTTGTTATTGCTAAAGAATTTAAATACTTGTCCAGCTTTGTTAATACTTACTTGTGAATGTTTGTCTGTAGTCACAAGATGTAACTGTCCAGGAATTGAAAAATGAGTTGGAGGATGCTGCCCAGAGAATACTTTTTATCCTAGATCAGGGCATTTTCCCATGTAAGTAAGGGATTGTGTATTACCCCACCCACCTTCACTGCAGCCAGAGGAACTTGCTAACAGCTGATGAAAATTGTGCACTATTTTGATACTATTTATAGATAATACTTGCCACAAAACTAAATATAGAAATGAAATACCCTGGTGTTTAAAGACATAAAGTCATTGTTTATTGGTGTTTTTAGTAGAATGATGTTTTCATTAATGGTGATGGACCCATATTTAAAATTTTGAATAAAATGTCATGCAAGATGTAAAATATCTTTATTTGAAGTTTAATGTCAGAATATAATCAATCAGGAGAATGTACTGGTTGTGTGATAATATCGTCACTGAATCACAGCTTTTCGGCTATATTTTACTTATCTGAGACTGTGTATAATATTCAAGTTTTACACATAAAAAAAAAAACACCACTAAAGTTTTAATTTGAAGTAGGACATGTTCTATTAACAGGTCTAGAAAGGGGCCCTTAAAAAATCATCTTTTTTGCATCATGACAGTTGATAAAGTTGGCACCTGATTTTTTTCGTCATATAAGTAGAAAGCATTGATATATAATATTTTTTAAGTGCAGATTTTATCTATGTGCTGATATTATTTCACCAACCAGTATGTTTTTATTTTTTGTTGAAATAATTCTGAACACTACAAAGAGAAGTCATTCCAATGCAGTTAAGTTTAACATACTACGATTCATTAGATTTTTTCTCTGAAAAAAATCAGTAGACAATGATTTTGTGTTTAAAATGTTACATCTGTGATTGTGGTGTTAACAAGTCCTTGTTGTTTTTATTGTTTCAGGTCTTAAAGGGATTTACATCTTGTACAGTTGAATTTTGTACATGTGCAGGCTGTCTGTAAAACCATCTCCTGTTCACATTAATAAGGAAATAGCAGTACATTATGTATTATGAATCCATATTATTGCAATTTGTACATGGAAAAATTTTCAAATAATTTGAAAGTATTTGACTCAGATTCAACATTGGTTGAAATACCTAGCATTAGCATGTAAGTAAATTCCATGCATTTATCATTTGTACAAATTTAAATTTAAGGTTGAATTATGGCCTGTATAAAGTGCTTTAGCAGATTTCCTGTTATTGGATGATCTATTGATTCTATTATCTAAAACATTTTAAGGCAATCATCAGAATTACGGAGATGGTTATACTTCGCCAATTTTATACATTTAACAATTGTCACGTCCCATGAATTTCTAACATGTTTTTGATTAACCTGGTGTTCTTGTTTTAGTCACAAGACGTAACTGTTTACAAACTTAAAGATGAGATAGAAGATGCAGCGAACAGACTCATGTTTCTGTTAGATTACGCTGTATTCCCGTGTAAGTACGGTACTTGACATTATGTCTGGCTTTTGTGTTAACGGCATTTTTTCTCTCCTCTGTTCTTCAGTGTAATAAGACGCAGAGCCAGTTTTTATCAATATTAGAAGTAAGAAATTAATGCTTCGGCTTAGATATGTAAAAATTTACACTTCTTTTTAATTTATGGATGAAGTATTAATTTTAAGGTGACATGCAGAAATGATGACAGAATGATATAGCACCACTATTTGTTGATTTTCAATAAAATCCCTTCTACTTGAGAATAATGTTCATTGAAAATTTAGCATTCTTAAATAAGTCTGAACTTCTGACAAATTTGAGTAAATCTTGGATGAATACTGGCTCATATGTTTTATGCTCTGATTCTTGTCTTACACTTTCTTCTGATTTTTTCAGCTCATGTATACCTGTAGAATCTTGATTCCTGCCTTGTACTTTCCTTCCTCATCCATTCTACATCTTTTCTGTTTTCAACCAGTTCTTTTCTTTTTTGCTTTCAGTTTCTGTCTCTACTTAGTTATATATACTATCAAGAGTGTTCAGGTTTGACACTACAGACTGCTTGAGTATCATTACTTATGTCTTTGCTTTGGCCTTTTCTTTCATTTTGTTATCTAGATCTTTACTATGTACAGAACTGTAATATTTGATTTTGTAGGGGTGTAAAATGTGCAGATATCATTGTTTGTATTCCTATCTTCACTCTACTCTTCTTTTGTTACGAGGATTACAGAGGACTGATGTGCTACTGTGTGCTGCTTGGCAGGAACACTACAATACAAGAGACTGTTTTTTTCATACTCCTTTTTTCTGTCTTTACACAGCTTTGTTTTTCTTCATTTATGTGTCAGTGTTGGTGTGTTGATGTGATCTGTATGTGTAATTTGACACATACTCATTTTGTGTTTATGTTGCCAATTTACACACGATATACTGGGATGTCTGTATTGTATGTTTGCAGTCCATGGACAACGAAAAACTGTAACATATTCATTTTGTGTTTACACATATGTTACACATATGTTTATGTTGACAATTTACACATGATGTATTCAGCGGTCTCTGTTGTATGTTTACAGTCCATGGAAAATCAAGACTTAGCAGAAGGACTGAAAGACTCAGCAATACGTCTTCTTTTCCTTGTTGACTTTCCTTTCTTCATTAGTAAGCTTCTCCTTCTCTCTATTATAATCTTTCTTTCTATCATATTTTTTCTTTCTTTTTATTATTTTTCCTTCTTTCTATCATACTTCTGTCATACTATCCTCTTAATTTTTCTTAAATTTTCTAAAATTTATTCCTTGTTGTTAATAAGATGTCCTGTTATGATAAAGTGAGCAAAATCTTTTTTAGCGGAAAAGTAGGTACTTTTAGACATTGAAAACTTTCTTGTTTTGTTTTCATTCAATGTTTTCAGCCAAATCCTTTATCTTATGTAGGAAGGATTTTTTTATATGTTTTGGCTTATGTAACAGACTTTGAATGTATCTTTCCAGTGTTTAACTTGTCAGAAATAGTTAATTACACCAAGTATGACAGATTTTAAGAGAATTCCATGTTAATTGTGTACACAGAATTAGCTAGATTAAACAAGCAAATAGTAATGTACATTTTTATTCCTGAAATAATATGGCAATTTTTTGAAAATTTGTTTTAGTAAAACTGCATTATCAATAAATTCTGTAGTATTTCAAAGAAAATTCTCAGTAATTGTCAGAGTAAGAAGTTATTCCCTTTTTTATCTGTCTTCGTTTTGTAGCAACTTAGTTATTGCATGCACTGTATATATTTCCTTTGTGTGTAGATGAGGACATTAAGTTGAACAGTCAGGTGTTCCACTGGCCAGACAACATCAAGGCCGTGTTCGAGCTCAGCCAGAGCAGGATTATGAACAAACGTGAACACATTGAAGAAGAACTTCGCAGCAGGACTCGCGCCTATGAAGACAGGCTGAATGATATGATGAAAGACGTGGAATCCTTCAAGAAGAAGGAGGTATTTATAATTAAATTGAATTTCATGGAACAAATAAAGTTGAGCAAAAAAGTGGAATCATAATTTTTAAAAAAACAACAAACATGTGTACCCAATTATATTCATGTTGCAAACATCTTGCACTTTGTTGCCAGTCTGAAGGAAATTGAGATACTTGCTCTGCCATTAATTCATGTCTGTCTTAATTTCTAGACAAGGAAATGTAGTTTTTGCTTTCAATTAGTAACATATAAACATAAGACAAATAAAGACACAAACATATGCAGTAATTGCTCCAATGTGTGAACAAAATTACCTGAAGGCACAGACCGGAAAGTAACAAAACAGTGTGTGACATTTTAACATATCAATTTGTTGAGATTTCCATGTCCACAATGTCATCGCTCTATTCTCCACCAGTCCTGATGTTGTGAAGTTATCATTTTATTGACAGCAACAGCTTTGTATTGGATTTGAAATCAAGGAACACTAGCACTGAACTTATTGCATTGTGTTGTTTATATGTTTAAAGCTCACCTAAAATGAAATAAGCCAGCAGTCTCTTAAACAGAATTTGATTTTTGTTTTCAGTTTATGGGTCAGGATGAGATGAAGTCTAATGTAGAACAGCTGGCAAAGCTACAGGCAGGTCTTGAACAAGCTCGTGATGATCTGGAGGGTATCAATGAGGAAGAACGCCTCTTGGAATGGGAACAGAGCTTCTTCCCTCAGCTTAACACCATGTTCCAACTTAAGGAACCCTATGATAAACTCTGGAACACAGCTTGGAGTTTCCACCAGAAACACGAGAACTGGATGAATGGTAGACTTGACCAGAATTTTTTTCGATGGCACTACAATGATTTTTTAGTGTTATGTATTGTTTGGTGTAGATTTTAATGACAGAAAGCCTTGTCTGTCAGAACTGGATTAGAAATACAACTACTATATTTTCCTTTGTCCCATAAATTGGTGTAAATTGATTCACTCTTTCACCAAACATTTTGCATAATATGATAGAAGGCTGAGTACACGGTAAGGTTAGGGGTTTGTAGTAAAACATAAAATATTCTTTATCTACAAAAATGTTCAATTTCCAAGAATTTCTGTAAATAAAACTTTTTTTTTTAGTTTTAATTATAAAAAGAAACTACTTATATAGACAACATTTTGCTACATATTGCCCTTAACCTTATTTCTCAAGCTATTACACTTTTAATTAAGTTGACTAATTAAGACAGAAGGAAATTTTGAGTAAAATTCTTTTCTTAACAATCTAGAATAGGAGTGGCTGCTGTGGCTGAGTGGTTTAGGCTGCTGACTTCAATTCAGTTGCCCATCACCTATGTCAGTTTGATACCTGCTCGAGTTATCATGTGCGGGAGCTATTCAACTTTCTTGCTGGAGGTTGATGGTTCTACCCAGGTGCCAGAAATAATTCATAAATAATATCATAAAAGCAGGAAAGTGGCTATATAACCTAAATGATTTTGGTGTTACTTAATATCCTATAGGCTGATCTAGAAAAGCAATATGGTAACTCCCTGAGGAAATCTGTGAAAATACTATTGTAGAATGGGTGACTTTTGCCTAGGTTTTATTTAGTAATTTCATGGTTATAGCAGCCCCATTCCTGCTGTTAAGATGAAACATGTGATCCGTGCCATGGGAAAACAAACATAGTGGGTATGCGACCAGCATGGATCCAGACCAGCCTGCGCATCTGCGCAGTCTGGTCAGGATCCATGCTGTTCGCTAACAGTTTCTCCAGTTCCAATAGGCTTTAAAAGCGAACAGCATGGAGCCTGACCAGACTGCGCGGATGCGCAGGCTGGTCTGGATCCATGCTGGTCGCATACCCACTATGTTGGTTTTCTCATGGCACGGCTCATGTTTGTTTTAGGAGTTGATACAGGTTAATATTCACAAAATTTTAATACAGTTGAAACTCGATATCCAGAACTCGCTTATCTAAAAACTACGGCTATCTTGAAGACATTTTCAAGTCCAGTCCTGAAAACTCATGCACAAAATATCATTTTAATAAGAACTTTGGTTATCTCGAAGTAAAATGCTAGATCCCTTGGAATTCTTGATACCAAGATTCAACTGTATTTTGAATTCACAAGAGTTAGTGGCATTATCCATGAATATTAGATAAAACAAACCCCATTGAATGTTACCCAGTCTGCAGAAATATACGTTTTATTTCAAATTTATTTCATAATCAGGCAGACAGATTATGTATTGTTACTGTATCCATTGTATTTTTAACCAAATATGGACTTCTTTATACATTATCAGAAACTAATGATGAATCTATTTGCTAATTTCTATGATATTGTAGAGCTAGTTTTTTTTGCTTGTATTATTAAAACAATATGTATAACCAGGAAAAGCTAACTATGTTTGAAAAATGGGTGTGGCTTGCTATGTCATGTAAAGGGAGGTAATATAACATGTGTATATCCAGTTGCTTCAGTCATATTGATGATACGATATACGAAACATGTTATATACTTACCTTGGTACCTTATAATGCTTAAGCAGTTGTGTGATTTGCAAGACTTGCACATGAAACTGAATTATAGACTTCTAGTACTTTGAAATATTGCATAAATATCAAAGGTGCTAAGTGCTTTTTGAAATACCTTTTTTTTTGCATTTATTGAATGTTTTTGTAAAATCTGGCTTGTTTAAACAATCATTTCAAAAGTGAGGTTAAAAGTTTCCTCTCTTTGTATAATAAGACTTTTTAAGGTCAGTTGAAAAAATAAACATCACTTTTATACCACCCTTAAGTTACATAATAATTTTGATTAGACTTTAGGTGTCAGAAAGCCCTAGGAGATATTGATATAAAGTTGATTTTGCCGTTTTCATATCTTTGCAAATATGAAAAAATATGTTTCAGTTTCATGGAGCAAGTTTGTTCTTTTTAACAACTCTTGTCTTTAATTATCTCTGTAAATTTGTCATAAATTACATTTATAAATGAGATTATTCTATATTAGGTCCGTTCACAAGTTTGAACGCAGAAGAAATCGAGAATGAAGTCGGTGACATGTGGCGTACAATGTACAAGCTGACAAAGACGTTCGGTGACCAGCCGGGACCTCGTCGTATTGCAGATAGTGTGAAGGGTAAAATAGACAAGTTCAAGCAACACTTGCCTATACTTCACACCATTTGTAACCCCGGTATTAGAGATCGGCATTGGGATGCGGTAAGTTCACCTCTCTTTGTTTTAGATGTGCATTTGTGGCTTGGCAATGGTGATGGCTATATTAACAAACAAAAGAATAATATCTTGCTTATAATAAAAAATGCAGCTTTTTGCCATGACTAAAATCTTGTCACCGTGAGAAATACTATATTAGTGATTGGAGCCAAGTGGTTTTTTGCAAAAAGTGTCCAACTGCTTTCACTGAAATGGATTATTAGTGATATATTTTGATATTTGTGTGAAGCACCTTAATCACTATGCCATTGCTTTTCAGTCTACAGTAAGTATATTCACTTTAAATTTAAAAACTGTGCAGTCTCCTTGATGGAAGTGTTATGGGCATGTGTCACTTTAGAATTTGAAATTTGATCATGAAAGCAATATAATTGTGATTCTTTTTTGTAAGAATCTTAAAAACTAAGTTTTTGAAATTGTTTCCTGTTTGACTCTTTTTTTCAATGATAAATTCAGAGATCTTGTAAATGTCATAACGCTTATTGCTTAACTTAGTAAAGCTACCACTCTTTAATTTTTTGTGAATGAGAATAATTGACAAAATAGGGATGAAACTTGTTTAATGTGGTATTAAATAAATTTCAGATGAGTAACATCGTAGGCTTTGACCTGAAGCCGCAGCCAGATACGTCACTGCATAACATGCTGGAATATGGTCTCAACAAACATCTTCAGAAGTAAGGGGTTTCCACTATTTTACTTTAGTTTTATCATATACTCTTCATAGAATTGTATTCTTAGAGAGATTCTAAATTTACATTGGTATTCTAGATTGATATATCTTAAAATGCAATTTGCATAGTGACAAATGTTTGCAATGGTACTATGTTCATTCTTTGTCCTTGGTCAGTACACAGTCTTTATTATAGAATTAATTTATAATTTACTGTAAAAGCAGAAATTTTCGCGAAGGTTCAAATTTCGCTATATTCGCAAAGTCCAACATATCGCGAAAATTAATCCTCGCATAAATATTCACCATAAGTATAATTCAAATGCAAGAATGATACCATTTTTACAATTTTGTGAATATTAAACCTCGCAAACATACTCAAAATTTCAAATTCGTGAAATTTTGACCCAGCGAAAATATGTGCTTTTACAGTAGGTAAAAGCAGTAGTTTAACACTTTTTAATGGAATGAGATGACTTTAGTTAAGTATTCAGTTAATTGACAGAATTAAAGTTGAGGAATCAGCAAATTGAAAAAAGCCAAGGGTTGAGAACAATTCAGATAGTATAACCTATTAAGTCCTTATATACGTTATCGGTTCGTATTTTGTACTGTTTGCTGGTCTACAATTTAACATTGGCTTAAGTAAAACGTGGAAGAAAAAAATAATGAACATTTTAAATTCTATTTCTGAATTCTTGTTATAAAACACTGAATGGCTTGCCAGTCTAGGCGCTTGGTCCTTTAGACTTTGGGCAGTAGTTTTGACTATTGACAAGCCATTCAGCATATAAAAATGAAGATAAGAGGTGACCAGGAAGGTTATCGAAGGGAGGTAATCAAATATGATAAATTTTGATAAAACTAACAATTCTGCTGTTAAAGTATTTCAAAATAATTAGGACACTTTTATGCACAGTCTCGTACAAATATCTTCATTGTGCATTACACTTTAAACAAAGGCATTCATAGCCTTCTGCATGTAATCATTAATGAATGGCACACTTAAAGTTTTAATAATTTTGATGGTAAAATATGAAGGAAATTTGTTAATATATAAAACTTATTTACAGTAAGCAGAGTACGGATATGTTCATAAAGAGGTAGAGATAATGATGTAGTTATACACCCACAATGCTTAGCGTCAAAAACTGTATTTTTATAATGTTTATGTTCACGTCTCACATGCCAGTATGAATAAATTTGAAAATGGAAATATTTGCATTTTGTAAAAGAACTGTCTTATCATTTGTAAAATCTTTAAACAATGCACTATAGTAAAAGTTAATAGATTTTTTCCTATCCCAAAATGAATTTTCAGAATGAAATTTTTAAGTAGAATTAAGGAATAATTTGACCTAAGGGATTTTAATTTATTTAAATTCATCTGTATTTGTAAGAATAAAAAAAGTATGTAACTTAATTTTACTTAAATATAAACTGCAGCAGTATCAGAAAAAGTGACATGTATATAGTTACATTGATTGCAAATATTTCCCGTTTTCATAAATTTCAAGCAAAATCCCACAGTCCTATTTTTTCTTTTTTTGTAATTTGATACAATTTTATTTTCATTGTTTTATTTATGTCACATTGAAACACATGCTTCAGTATTTTTGTTTCACAGGCATTATTCATGGGCTTTAGATTTTGCTTATTTGGTAGCTTTAGAGAATTTATTTTATGTTGACATTTTGTTTCAGTTGCAAATTTGTGAATGACTATACAGGTTTGTTTAACCATAAAACTGCATGACCTGTTGTGTTTTTTCTTTTATTGTTCAATCATTCAAGGGTCTGTCAGACTGGGGTCTAAAGATACATGTCTGGTAACAGAACTGAGTCAAAATTTATGCCTTCTTGACTGATGCTGTTTTTTTTCCATTCTTTTTTTCTTACAATTAGATCAAAATGTTAATAAGGAAAAGAATTTCAATAAAAATGATATAGATTTCAAGTAAAATTGAATTTATTCAAGAAATTTCAACTTTTATTTCAAATTTGCCCATTCTTAAGGAACCAGTTAGTCAAAAATCTAAAAATTCATTTTTGAAGAAGTCTTGAAAATGCAACTGTTCATAAATTCTGTATCTCGCAATGACTTGTGTTATCTTGTGTTATCATGAAATTTAAACTAATGACTTCACCTGACAATAAATGTTGCTGAGTGATTTGCAAAGCAGTAGGTTTTGCTAAATGTATTTTTTTAAACAAAAACTGCAAAATTATTGACTCAGATAACTTTTTAACAAAGGAAATTTTCCCAGGTCAGATCGTGAGGCCATCATTATCATAAATGGCATGACTATGTTTATCCAAGTGTTACAGATGTTCCAGTTATTCTGAAGTTTTTTGGTCACATTGTTGCATGTTTGGTGTCAAAATGTTGTTTATTTTTGCCATATGCATGATGGTATTGTTAACAGTTATAATTGAATGAAAACAGACAATGCAATTTTATCAGCTGATAGATTGCGCAATCTCTGATCAATGTCAGGTGCTATTTGATTCTTGTCTAAAGTGAATTTTTACATTAAATTGGTTTGTAAAAAAATTATAACAGTTTAAGGACTGCTTGCAGGATGTAAAATACTAGTGATTGTTTACACATAATTCAGTTTATTTCAACAAAAAGCATTTTAGTCCATACCACAGAAAACATGTTTTTGTTTGCTTAGAAATCATGCCTACCATTTCCTTTTTCATGATAGGTATAAATGATTCTAGTGACCAGCATTATGTTGCAGTGGTAATATACTGTAAGAGTGCATATTTTAGTGATAAGTATTTCTGATGATTTTTGCAGACTTGAAGAGATTGGTGCAGCCGCTGCCAAGGAATATTCCCTTGAGAAGGCACTCGAGAAGATGAAGTTGGAATGGAAGGACATGTGCTTTGAATTGATACCATACAGAGAAACTGTAAGTACATAGCAGGTTTTGAATAATTTTTAATTTGAACAAAACCTTAATTGATTATTACATATTTATTTTCAGACTTCATAAATCATGATAATGTTAATGCTGTTCCTAATCATCATCATCATCATCGTCATTGTCATCATCATCATTTTTTTGTACTACCTGTATATTTTATGCCTTTATCATCATCATCATACCACAAGTATGTTTTGCATCATCAGCATTTTCATCATCATTAGTACCACTGCTATAATTCATATCATCATAATCATCATCATCATACCAGTAATCATCATCATCATCATCATCATTAATAACATCAACATAAGGTAAATACTGCTGCTTGATACTTTAGATTCATGAATTTGGTAAAATGTGTACTCCATTAATTGTTATAGATTGTAAATTTCAGCTGGACTACGAGTCAGAAAGATCTTCAGCAGCTAGTGATGTATATACCATTGTATAATATTGTATATTGTTTCACATTGTTATAACTAAACTCTTCATAAAAAATCACAGATATTATATAATAACAATATGAAGCCTTGTTAAAAATGTAAGTTGTCTAAGAATTACCTGTTATCTTGTCAGTGGGCATATTTTTCCAATGATTTTAATGCTATTTTGTCATAATTCATTTAAACGGTTGTTTGCTTATGAGGAAAGAACTTGTCTGAGTATTCCAAATTAATATCTAATTTTAGTCTTCAACCTTGAAGATGTAATTGTGGTATTTAACCTAGAGGATTTTCTAGACAATATCAGTGTCAGTTGAATTAAAATATTGTAGGTTGATAGTAGCTCTGATGATGAATCAGACAGAAATGTTTTAACTCCAAGATTACCTCGGAATCGGAGCCGATCTAACACATTGGTATTGTAGATGTTGTTATTGTCTGTAATCATAATACAAGTTGTTGATTTGATCAGTAAGTCAATATTGTCGAGAATGGTTTCAAAATGTCATATATTTAGGCTTTTGAATTTCCTTATTCTGTGAAAATATACTTGACCTGGAATGCTTTTTTGGTTGGTAACTTTTTGAAATTTTGTTTCTCATCATCATTTCAAGTGGAATCCATTGAAAACATTTATGAACAAAATTTGATGATTCTGTGAGCTGTTGGGTTGTTGATATGTCATTAAATTGTAACAATTATCAATAAACAGGAAGTGAGTGGTGGTTCTGGTAGAAGGCGTGGCTCTGTTTCAGTGAGGCTGGATCCCGAGGTCTTAAATGCAGATAATGTAAATAAAGTTATTGTGACCCAGTGACATTGTTCAGTCTATTTTATGTGTGTCAGTGACACAAATACACTTGCTTGTTGTCTCGAAAATTTATATGCAGAATTAGGAAGCTGTGGTCAGTCATCATGCAATGTAACATGCGCCTTGTTGTGACGTCTGCTTGGTGTTTGTAAAAAAAAAGTATTCATGAAAGTTCCAAGGGTGTGTGTTGTTTACATTTTGTCTTTGTGTAATGAATTAGCTTGAGGAGCATCAAATATAGATAGGTAGATGGACCTTCAGGTTACAATGGGTATTATTTTGTGATTTTTGGATTAAGAGGGTTTCGCCCATTCTCTTCTGATCTTGTATCATTTAGAGGTGTAGTAGAAAGGTAAGATCCATGCAATCGTCAGTTTTTGAACACTAACACGGTTTCTATATTTTAGATTTTACATTGCCAGTAGGATACATGGATTTCTGTTAGAGGGCAAGCTGAGCTATATCTAGTGTCATTTTTATAGGGGCACAAACTTCCAATTTGTGCCATCTTGTACTTTCTGTTTATTTCAGTACGTACAACCTGATCTGTAAAAACAAATAAAGTCCACCCATGAGCTTGATTATGAGTACTTTTCAGTATGACTTTTATATAAATATTAACATGGATGTTTTTTCAGTATTATCTAAGGATAAGCTTCATGCCAAAACAACTGGTGGCACTGTTACGGAGTGGAGTAAATGTACCGGAGGAATTTTCAAAAGCCGCTTGTGATCCAACAGTAATATTATTTCTAGGAGTGCTTGTACAGTTTTCCACAGGGTGAATTTTCCATTTTTATTCACAGAATGTACAATGCATGGTTGCATGACTCGATATTAGGTCAAAATGTTTAAAGAAAATGAAATGATGCTGTTTTCCGTAGGATGAATTTTCCATATATTTTTTTTCACAGAATGTACAACATATGAAATTGCATGACATGATTTTAGGTCACAGCATGCATGTTATATATGAGCTGTAGATTTATGAATATTTGATAAGCTAATTAGAAACTTACAAATCAATATCTTTGAGATATTGCTGTTTTGTTCTTTCAGAATAATTTCCCTTGTATATGTGCATGTACACAAATTTAATTGTTGGTCTCTATACAGATTCCATTGTATTACATATTTATAATTGAAAAAAAAAATGAATAACAAAATTCATTTATTCAGAAATCTACAGCCAGTTTTTGATGCCATTTATAATTTTCAGGAACTTGGCAGTGTTAGTTAAGAAATTGGGCTTGTTAAATTTTGAAAAGCTCATTGTTTTATCACTTTAATTTTAGTAGTTTAACTCACAGGTACATGTTATTATCACATGAAATCATTTGTTGATATGTTGTTGTGTGGAAGGGTTTCTTATAGAAATTGTTCCTATAAGAGCAGGACATACTTTTAAACATGACTGTATGTGTTGTTTAATGCACCACAATATGGTGTTATCTGAACCTTCATCCTGAATTCTTGAAGAAGGTACTTGTTCTGTTTAGCTAAACACTTATAAACAGTTTTGCTCTGTCATAAAATGCACATTTTTACCACATTTGTTCATTATAATACATGTAGTATCAAGTCACAGTTATTCTAGACTGTTCACATATTTTTTTTCTGTTTATATGAACACAACAAATTATTGTACAGTATGTATTTGCACATTATTGATATTTCAGTTTTTCTGTATTTGCATTTTTCAAGTGTTCATAGATAAAAATAACCAGAAGTAATTTAGTTTCCCCATTATATCAGTTAAATCAAAGGACATGGCAGTGAGGTAATATTTGCACAGAATTTCATATTCTGTTTGAGAACAAAATCCTCTTTTTGTTATTTCTGTATTTTTAAAAAAAAGTTTGTTAAGTGTACAAATTAGTTAAATGTTGATTATCTTTCTTCAAATTTTATAAAGCATATAGAAGTAACGGGAACTTACTCTGAAAAGCTACATTGCCATTGGTCAGTTTGAATATTTAGTTAGCCAATCAGATGCTTCAATTTTGTGACTGGTCTCCAAACTGGCCAGAAATTAAGGAGGCAGTCTTCAATTATGCAGTAAGACATTTTCCCCTGCCAGTGTTGACACAGAACATTTAAGATGATACCTGTTAACAAATGAAATTTGCATTTCAGGGTGTATGTATCCTGTCCAGTGTGGACGACATTCAGATGTTGCTAGATGATCACATAGTGAAGGCACAGACAATGAGAGGCTCACCGTTTATCAAACCTTTTGAACAAGAGATGAAAGAATGGGAGGAAAAACTTATCTCTATGCAAGACATCATGGATGAATGGCTTAAGGTCAGTGTTTCTTTCACATTAACTTTTATCCTGCTAAATTTCTACAATGGACTGGTCCATCATTCAATTTGGGCAGTACCACTTCTTATTCAAAGGGGTGTTCACAGAAAATTTACTGACTGAATAGCGAACAGTGCAGACCAACATCAGCCTGCACTAGTTGCAAAGGCAAAATCACTTGCTACTAGCAGAGACTGAAAACTTTAAGTCCATGTAGACCTTTTAAAAAATCTTTGGAACAAATTGGATTTGGGTTTGATAAACAAAATTCATAGAAAAAAATGAATTTAAAGGAGAAGAATTTTTTATGCTCCCGGCATTTACTGATGCGGGAGGCATATAGTGATTGACCTGTCCGTCCGTCTGATTGTTCATCTTGCGATCATCTGTCCGTATGAGGTTAACCAAATGGGACCGTTTCATCTAGCATCAATACCCCTTACTAGAATGACTTGATACTAATGCAGATGTAACCTGTGACCATTCCTCATCTTCAGACATCACCCGACCTCAGTTTGACCTTGAACTTGACCTCGTTTTGGACTTAGGTTGCTTTGTATTGACAAGAATGCCACCGGGGACATTAAGCGTTTATTGAACGCAGCTTCTTGTTGCCTCAGTTTTAGGGGAAACAGGATCAAAATCATGTAGTTTTATTTATTGTTAAAATATTTAACAATAGCTTGAGTGCAGTCAGATATATGTAGAGATAACATTGTTAGAAAAAGTGGTAAAGAAGGTTTTATCATTCTTAACTAAATAATAAAGACTTGTATTTAATAGGAAATTTGAGTTTATTGTATATTTATGAAAAAAACTGTGTGTTACAGTGTCAAGCCACCTGGTTGTACCTGGAGCCCATCTTCAGTTCTGAAGATATCATGGCACAGATGCCGGAGGAAGGCCGCAAGTTTGGAATCGTTGACAGTATCTGGCGTGATCTGATGACAGAGGCATCCAAAGACAACCATTGTCTAGCGGCCACAGATCAGAATAACATGTTGAGTAGATTGAGGGAAGCCAATGTTCTGCTGGAAGAGATTCAAAAAGGACTCAATGCATACCTGGAGAAGAAACGTCTATATTTCCCAAGGTATTGATTCAGTTAAACACACGTTGTACAAGGCAATTAGTGTGCTTTTGAGTATACAAAATGTAACTTGATATAATGAATGTTTCGATAATGACCACAAGTTTCTGGTAAGCATGCATTCGCAAGTGAAGTTGTACTTACCATTGGCTGAAATTGAGAAACATTATAAACATGGAATCAGTTATTCCATGTTTCCGCTAGAATTGTTTTGGCAATCTTACACCCTATCCATTTTTTCATTCCCTCAACTTTTTCCAGATTTTTCTTCTTGTCAAATGATGAGTTGCTGGAGATATTGTCCGAGACCAAGGATCCTCTACGTGTACAGCCGCACTTGAAGAAATGTTTTGAGGGTATCAGTCGACTAGAATTCTCTGACCAGCAAGAAATCCTTGGTATGGTGTCTGCTGACAAAGAAACCGTGCCTTTCAATACCAAAATTTATCCCGCTAAAGCAAAGGTAAAGTTCTTGTCTTAAAGATTTGAGCAATGGAATTTTATTGTTATGGAATCATATAAAAGAAAATTTCAACTATCAAAAACAGAAACTGTGCTTTCTATCTGAAAAATAATACTGGGTTTATCAGTTTTAGAATATTTTAGAAATTGATATTGGGATATTCTATAAATTTTCATGAGTCATACTGTCAAATACTGTCTAATTCATTCTAAAACAGAAATAAGTTTAGTTTATAAAGTTGATATTTGTAGAAAAAACGTAACCTTACAGTGAAATCATGCATAAAATTTCATGCTTTTATGTCAAAATGGTTATTTCATATTTTCTGAAGTTTTGTGGTTTTTCTAATCTGAAGTTTTTATTATAATGAAATACTGAAAATTGGTTATATCAATTTCTGCATAGGGTATGGTGGAGAAATGGTTGCTACAGGTGGAGGACGTGATGATCAGCAGTTTAAGGAAAGTAATCATCGACTCCAAGAATGCATACCCCAACACACCTCGTAACAATTGGGTGTTATCGTGGGCTGGACAGGTGGTTCTGTGTGTGAGCTCTATGTTCTGGACAACGGAGGTTGTTGAAGCCATGGAGAAAGATGATGGCAAAGGGTTAGAGGTGAGTTGTAATCAGCAACTAAATACATGTCATTGAGCCAAGTGGGTTTAAGTCGTAGACTGAATTACTTGCCCCTCGCTGCTGTGCGTTCAGAACACTGCAGTGGTCCCGTGCCTGAGTTGTTGAGATCTCTGGCTTTGAATCACTTGCCCTACATTGCTTTGGTCTTGATGTAGAATTCTTGCATGTGAGGAACCCATATAGTGGGTTTACAATAGTTTGTTGGTACTATCGAGGTGCCAGCACATGCCTGAAATAATATATAGAGGGACATCCTTGGGGCTTCCTGCACCATAAAAAGCCTGAAATTCACCATATGATCTCAAGATTGTGTAAATATAACTTAAAACCCAATGAAACAAATGTTTAATTATTGCAATAGAGCAGATACATTCAGGAAGACTGAAATATTTGTTTTACAGATGTTGATAAAGAGCAGTTAATTGAATAAGAAATTGCAATGCTATTTTAAACAAATCTTAAGTTGCTAGGTAGATATTCACTTTTTAGAATGGTATAAAGAAAAGTATGGAGTACCTTGATGATTTTTAGACAGTCAAGATTTTGTTTTGTTTTTCACAGGATTATCTGAAGGTACTAAATAAGCAGATTGATCAGATAGTAGAACTGGTGCGTGGTAAACTGGAAACTGGTCACCGGACAACTCTAGGTGCTCTAACTGTACTGGATGTGCACGGTATGTCTATATACTACTCTTTGTTACTGTCATAGGGGCATCTGCGGCCAGTGGTTTTGGAATCATTTGCCTTTCACATCTGTGATTTTAATTCTTTCTGTAGTTGTTATTTGAGGAAGTCATCCAGGTGGCTTGTGGAAGGTAGCTGGTTCTACCCAGGTTTCTGCCTAGACCAAAATATTGCCTGATCTTCCTTCACCAGCTTGAAAGTTGTCAAATGACCTTCATTTTGGGAGGAAGGCTTAACACCCAACACAAACAACACAGAAATTTTCATAAGGCTATACTCTCTTATGAGGGGACGGGTGAGGAGCAGGCAGAAAGGGGGCTCTGACTGATGGTTTATGGTGTCTTACCTTGATCTCTCACTTCATGCTACTTTGGGTTTGAGTTACACGCAAGGGTATCAGACCCTTATGGTGACAAGAAACCATCTAGCTGCCTTGCAGAAGATTTATGGTTCTACCCAAATGTCTGCCCATGCATGGGTGCCTGAGGAGCACATGTGATCTTCCTTCACCATTGAAACTGGAAAGGTTCCTAAAATTGCTGAACAGGTAATGACTAAAAAAATCAAATTAAAAAAAAACAAAACCTTTTTTACTGAAATTGAATTTGCTCTTTTAATAGGAATTCTTTGAAAAAAAATTGTAGTAATTTTGAAATAGACTTTGGCCGCTCATTACTTTACAAGCACAAATAATCATTTAATATGATATTTTATCAGCTCGTGACACTGTAGCTGATCTTGTAAAGAAGAAGGTACAGAGCCCACTAGAGTTTGATTGGCTGGCACAGTTACGATATTACTGGGAAGATGACGTGATTGTACGTATGATCACCACAGATATCGGCTATGGGTATGAATATTTGGGAAATACCCCCAGACTTGTCATCACACCACTTACTGACAGGTGTTACAGGTGAGAAATTATAAATAGAATTATGAACATGATATTGTGCACAAGCTTCTTTCAGTTCATTGAAATGTGTTTGTAAAAATCTGCTTGGCTAATTTATGGTACATTTTTGCAAAGCAGATTTCATAAACATCTAAACTTATACATTTGAAAGGCACTATCTTGGGTGCCAGTCAGGAATATTTAACCCTCACCCTGCTAAATTTCTATTGTGAACCTGTCCATTTTTTCAATTTGGACAGTACCATTAACTGTTAAAAGGGGTGCTTACAAAAAATATACTGACTGAATGGCAAACAGTGCAGATCTTGATCAGACTGCATGAATGTGCAGGCTGATCAGGATCTACACTGGTCGCAAAGGCAGAATCAACTGTATCCAGCATGATAAGGGTTAAGCAGAAAGTATTTTAATTGCCTGTGTATACAGGAATAAGTTGCAGCAAGTTTTATTGATTGATTTATTAATGTCATTTCAAGCTTATGTATGTTCTTTTCTTCCTTAACATTTAGAACTTTAATGGGAGCATTGAAGCTGAACCTTGGAGGTGCTCCAGAAGGTCCAGCTGGTACCGGCAAGACAGAGACCTGCAAAGATCTTGCCAAGGCTGTTGCTAAGCAGTGTGTTGTGTTCAACTGCTCTGACGGTCTCGACTATAAAGCCATGGGAAAATTCTTCAAGGGTCTGGCTCAGGCTGGAGCTTGGGCATGTTTTGATGAGTTCAACAGGTTAAGTTTCACTTTTTAGCATCTTAAAATGAGAAAAGTCAAGAGAGAAGATCTTAAATTGTAAAATATCATAACATCATCTGAAGATATTTAATTGGTTTTTATGTGGTAATTTTTGGTGATTTTCTTTTGTGTGATATCATGTTCTGATGTTATCTTGAACATAAACTTCATAAGCCAAATTCTGAAAAAGAGACGATGTCTAGTCTGTTACAAAGTTTTTTTTTAAAGTGTTGGATATTTTAAAAGACTTAAAAGATTATTCAAAATCTAGACTCATTTTCTTATCATGACTGCAGAATTGAGTTGGAAGTATTATCAGTGGTTGCCCAGCAGATTGCCAGTATCCAGCGTGCTGTTGCCGCTCACCTCAAGAGATTCGTGTTTGAGGGGACAGAACTGGCCCTCAACCCTACATGCACAATGTTTATCACAATGAATCCTGGTTACGCTGGACGACAGGAACTTCCAGACAACCTCAAGGTATTTTGGTTATTTTGTAAGGACAAGTGTACAAGAACATTGCAATAACATTACTGCAGTTAAACTTTAGCAGCTACCTGTATTAAGCAGCAATTTGCCTTACGCAGCCAGTCAGCTGACTTCCCAGATAGGCTTTTTCTTCTAAGTTTCAGCTTGTCTTAAGAAATCAGCTGTCTTAGCAGCCAGATTGTGTCACTGGTTGGCTACTAAATACAGGTTTGATTTAGGTCTGTTTGGTTTGTTGTATGGATTTAATGCTGTTTCTCAACAGTATTTCAGTAATGTAATCGACAACAAATGACTTCAGACTGTGTGTCTTGTATCAGAACATCACCTAGAGCCTTTTGTGTTACAGTCTTGTGCTGAACCTAGTGACTTAATTTTAAACAGAAGTAAGTCATTTGTATTGAAAACAATACAAAAACTGGCAAGAGAAATGCAATACAAAACTAACTACATTACCATTTCTTTTTCAGGTCTTGTTCAGAACAGTAGCTATGATGGTGCCAGACTATGCTATGATTGGTGAGATTAGCTTGTATTCCATGGGATTTGTCGATGCCAGAAGGTATGCAAATGTTTCTATTTTTAGACTATATTTTTATGTCATTTTCACAGACTGGTTTGATATTCAAGCTACCCAGTTTTCAGTTTTCTGAATAAGATAGAGGTCTCTAGGAATTTTATGGAAAGTAGTAACATCTTAGTGAATGCAGAACATAAAAAGTTTACATACAAGTCAAGATTTGAGTTTTTGATAATGCTTACATATAAATAAAGCTCTGTATTTCATGTAAATTAAACCTGTTTTGCAATTATCCCTAGAAATGTGATGATAGACAACTCTGGTACCTGCCAGCAGTGTACAAAAATTGCACAATTCATTTCTTCATCTGAGGAATGTTAAGTGTTTTTTTAGGTCCAAAAGTCCATTACTGATTAGATCTAAGGTTATGTAAACCTGAGTTGAGACCAGTCTCAAACCTTCATCATTGATTGGCAGTTTCTGAACACATTTTTGAAATTGACCAATGGCAAAGCAGCATTTTTAGACTGATCTCCAGTTTCAGTTTTATAATCTTGAATCCTGTCTATATCAGAGTAGAGGGGATGTAGTGGTAATCTGTCTGACTATGAAACCAGGGGTCTGATTCCTTTCTCAAACTTAAGTAACATTCTTTAGGATAAGATCCTGTGTATGGGTTCTTTTGGCTTGTCGAAGACTTTGGGAAGCTTCACGACTTTTAGCATCTTCTGTATCTAGCACTGTCTGACAACTAAAAGTTGCTCACAATCTTCTGGAGGAGTCGCCTGTATGGGTTACCAATCGCGTAAAAAACAAACAAATTGTATCAGACATTTACTTACTGCTCAAAATTTATTACTTATTCATATATATAAAACTTACATTTAAGCTTTTTTTTCAGAGATTTAAATCATTGCCTGTTCTGGCAGATACAGAGCTTAAAATGCACTACTCAACTAAATAAATCTTCATCTATTTGCACAAAATCCTACTGTACGGTATATTGAATTGTTTTGTCATTTATAGTTTTTTTTTGTGTTGAGGCAAGATGTAGGTGAATAGAGTTTGTTTTAAATTTTCCATTTTACTCTACATTGTAATAAATGATAACTCTGATTTTCTAGTTATTATGCAGCTCCTGAAGACAAAGCAAAATTAGAATTAGAGGGTTTTAATAACACCTCCTCTGATAGTGGTCAAAGGTAGACAGACACGCAAATCATGTGCAGCAAAATATTAGTTTATACTGAAGATTGAGTAATTTTCGCAATGGTTTTATTTTTGCAAATATTCACACACAAAAATGCCACTCACAGATTCAAAATATTTGTTAATATTAATCTGCATCATGTCCTAAAACAGAAAGACTTGTGTTTCTTGAGTTCTTGAGCCCATGAATAAGGTGGCTAACCATGAAATAGCTGAATAAAACCAACAGGAAAATTACACAATCCCCAGTGTTTCTAGCATGTTGTCTGTTGCTAAAGCTGTGTACAAACTTGGAAAAAATCAATTTAATGAATAGTTGACTTTGAAAACTTATGTGTTTGTCTGATATATATGTTAAGCTTATTTGAAGGTTTTGAAATGTAGTTGTTTTGAAGTCAGGGGAAATAAATCTAAGAGTCATTGAATAAGTGAGAATTTAATTTTATGCAGTCAGGGGAGATGAATCTAAGAGTCATTGGATAAGACTTTTAGTGAGAAATTAAGTTTATAATTTGGGTTATAATTATTTTGCAGTCAGGGGAGATAAATCTTATGGAGTCATTTAGGGTTGTAACTATTTTGCAGTCAAAGGAGATAAACATGTCGTTGAATAAGTGAGAATTCAATTTTATAATTTGGTTTATAATTATTATGCAAACAGGGGAAATAAATCTTAGAGTCATTGTGGGGCCTTAGCTATTATGCAGTCATGGGAGATGAACATGTCATTGAATAAGTGAGAATTTATCTTATAATATGGTTTGTAGTTATTATGCAGGCAGGGGAGAGAAATCTTAGTTATTAAATCTGTGAGAATTTAATTTTATAATTTGGGTTTTAGTTATTACACAATCAAAGAAGATAATGGTAACTCGTCCAGTCTAGATGGGCGTAGTGTAAGCGGTCAGAGGTATAAGCTATCATTGTCAAATACCCTAATACATACAAAATACAGGAACCTTGCAATAAATGTCTACCTTCAAATACTAAATGTCATGTTCATTTATTGTTTACACCATAGTGTCATTTATTTCCTATTCACAAAAATCATTATTGAATAAGAAATTGAAATTTTAAATATGTGCACTTGGTAAAAATTTTGTAAGTTTAACTGTTGTAGTGAACAAAGGTTATTGAAGAGAAGAGGTATTATGCACCATGTTATTGTCGTCTGTGGCTAAAATGTCAAGTTTTTTTCCCTCAATTTATTATAATTGAAATAATTTTCATGAAGTATTATTTTATCATTTTCTTTTTTAAATGAAAATAATGAAATATCTAGGTATGAAATTACAGTATTGTTTTTCTGTTATTTTTTTTTTGCTCTTACTTAGAAGTTGTTTTATAACTTTGAATTGATGATAATGCAGTATTTACAGTATAGATAAACGACTTCCCTTTTTTTTATCTGGCTTTTGTATATACCTATCAGTCAATTTGAAGCTGTTAATTGAACTGTTGCCCCATTTGTTCTTGTTTATGTTTTCATTGTTTTATCTTTTTTCAATGACAAGACTTTCGAATAATCAAACATTAGTATCCTCTAACAGCTCTTGTTATATTCCTTCATACACTTTCAGAGACCTGCTTGTTATGTTCCTTCATACTTTTTCAGAGACCTGCCAATATATATCAGATGGAGTGTCACATAGTTTGCCAACTGATACATTGTTTCTTGTTATTTACAGTTTGGCAGGTAAAATTGTGGCAACATACCGTCTGTGCTCAGAACAGTTGTCCTCGCAGCACCACTACGATTATGGTATGAGAGCCGTCAAGTCAGTATTGACGGCAGCCGGAAACCTGAAGTTGAAGTATCAGCAGGAAGACGAGGCAGTGTTACTGTTGAAAGCCATCATGGACGTCAATCTACCCAAATTCTTGGCACAGGATGTGCCGCTGTTTGAGGGTATCATCTCAGATTTGTTCCCAGGAGTGGAAAGTCCAAAACCTGACTACGGTGTATTTATGGAGGCACTCAAAGACAACATTGCCAAGAGAGAGTTACAGCCAGTACCTTGGTTCCTGGACAAAATTATTCAGGTGAAATTACAGTTAAAAGTTTTTGCGGTTAAAGTTCCTGTAAATGTGCAAAATGTGGAGATAGCTTCCAAAAAGAAATATAAGCAAATTATGTCAATAAGCTGTATCCAAGGTTTTTGAATTTATCAGTTCATTCTTAGCAAAACAATGCTTATGTATGTTTAAGATATATCTGTACCTTTTTTTGCTTATATTTCTGGTATTTTCTTAAAGTTCTCAACATATGTTGCTATTATTCAGGCCAAAAAATATGTGAATACATTTATTTTCTGTGATTTAGATAAGATATGTTCTGTACAAATAACCTTCTAAACTTCAAGGTATATGAAATGATCCTTGTACGACACGGTTTGATGGTTGTTGGTGAGCCTCTTGGTGGAAAAACTCAAGCTTGGCAGGTGTTGGCAGACGGTCTTTCTGACCTGTGTATATCGGGACTATACCCAGAATTCAAGACTATATACAGAATTATCAACCCAAAAGCTATCACCATGGGTCAGCTGTATGGTTGTTTTGATCCAGTCTCACATGAATGGACTGATGGTAAGCAAGCTCAAATGTTTAAAAAAAACGAAGTTTGGAAACCAGTCTTAAAATGCCACAATCTGATTGGTTGTTTCTGAGCACAGTTTTGAAATAAACCAGTGGCAATGTTGCATTCTTAGACTAGTCCCAAACTCTTTTTAGCTCGACTATTCGAAGAATAGTCTAGCTATTCTACTCACCCTGGCGTCGGCGTCACACCTTGGTTAAGTTTTTGCATGCAAGTACATACAGCCATCAATTAAAGGCATATAGCTTTGAAACTTATTTTATCTTTTTCTAGGTCAATTACCAACCTCTCTGGGTCAAGTCCCATAACTCTGACATGTATTTTGAGCAAATTATGCCCCCTTTTAGACTAAGAAAATTTTGGTTAAAGTTTACATGCAAGTTACTATCTCCAAAACTAATGCAGATATTGATTGAAACTTCACATGTTCTTCGGGTTATAAAAACTAGTTGATAGCAGCAAGTCCATAACTCTGACTTTCATTTTGGCAAATTATGCCCTTCTTTTGGATTAGAAAATTCTGGTTAAAGTTTTGCGTCAAGTACATACAGCTATTCTAAAAGCATTATGATTGAAATTATTTTTTCTTTTTCTAGATCATTACCAACCTCACTGGTCAAGACCCATTACTCTGACATGTATTTTGAGCAAATTATGCCCCCTTTTAGACTTAGAAAATTTTGGTCAAAGTTTTACATGCCAGTTACTATCTCCAAAACTAATGCAGATATTGATTTGAAACTTCACATGTGTCTTCAGGGTTATAAATCTAGTTGATAGCAGCAAGTCCCATAACTCTGACCTTCATTTTGGCCAAATTATGCCCCCTTTTGGACTTAGAAAATTCTGGTTAAAGTTTTGCGTACAAGTACATACAGCTATTTCTAAAAGGCATATAGATTTGAAATTTATTTTTTCTTTTTCTAGATCAATTACCAACCTCACTGGGTCAAGTTCCATAACTCTGACATGTTTTTTGAGCAAATTATGCCCCCCTTTTAGACTTAGAAATTTTGGTTAAAGTTTTACATGCAAGTTATTATCTCCAAGACTAATGCAGATATTGATTTGAAACTTCACATGTGTCTTCGGGGTTATAAAACTAGTTGATAGCAGCAAGTCCCATAACTCTGACCTTCATTTTGGCCAAATTATGTCCCCTTTTGGACTTAGCAAATTCTGGTTAAAGTTTTGCGTGCAAGTACATACAGCTATTACTAAAAGGCATATAGATTTGAAACTTATTTTTCTTTTTCTAGATCAATTACCAACCTCACTGGGTCAAGTTCCATAACTCTGGCATGTATTTTGGGCAAATTATGCCCCTTTTGGACTTTGAAAATTCTGGTTTTAAAATTTTACATGCAAGTTTCTATCTCCAAAACTAATGCAGATATTGAATTGAAACTTCACAGTGCCTTCGGAATTATGAAACTAGTTGATAGCAGCAAGTCCCATAACTGATATGCATTTTGGTCAAATTATTCCCCCTTTTGAACTTAAAACTCTTTTGATATTTAACCTTTTTGGGTAATATTTTCCTGCTTCTGGGACAATATTTCGAATAGTCGAGCTTGGCTGTCTTACGGACAGCTCTTGGTCCTTCATGGGATAAGACGTTAAATGTCAAAAAGTGATATATGAGTCTTTGGAAAAAACGTATGAGGTGTTGTCGTCACTTGATAGTCAGTGTCAGTTTTGGTGTCGGCGTCAGCATTGGTTAAGATTTTTGTTTAAGTCCACTTTTCATGACTCCTATAATAGCTGTAAACTCATGCTGTGACAAGAGTAGTTTCTGTACGATTCATTTGTGTTTATACAGGTGTTTTAGCGAACACATTCCGAGAGTATGCCAGTAATCCGAACGAAGACAGGAAATGGATTTTGTTTGATGGTCCAGTAGATGCAGTCTGGATTGAAAATATGAACACAGTACTTGATGACAACAAAAAGGTAACTGATATATTATTATTGTAAAGAGAAACTGAAAGATTGAAGATTGCAACAATGCTTAGAAGTGATTTACTTATATGGGCATTAAATTTCATGGTTTCTACCAAAATTGCCATTTTGTAAGACAGCAAATCATGGTTCCAAACAACTTAGTTAATCCATGGAATCTACTTTAGGTTGAACTAAAACCCCAAAATTGTTGTATTGATACACAAGTTCACAGTGGAACCTCTGTGGTGAGAGTCACTCAGTGTGAAATAATGCCTTGAGGGGCACCTGCGGTGTTCCTTAGAAAAGTCATCAAATTAAATATTAGCATTTTTATGCCCCGGCGTCTTCTGATGCGGGAGGCATATAGTGAGTGTCCTGTCCGTCCGTCCGTTCGTCTGTCCTACGAGGTTAAACTAAATGGGACCATTTCGTCTAGCATCAGTACCCCTAACTAGAATGACTTGATACTAATGCAGGTGTAACCTGTGACCATTCCTCATCTTCAGACATCACCTGACCTCAGTTTGACCTTGACCTTGAACTTGACCTCCTTTTGGACTTAGGTTGCTTTGTATCGACAAGGATGCCATTGGGGGCATCAAGCGTTTATTGAATGCAGCTCCTTGTTTGTGCTATCACACACGCTTTGTGCTAGCTTGTACCATTACCATGTAGAATATAAATTTTCACATGGAACTCTGTATAATCAAACAGATGACAAAACAGTTCAACCCTCTTAGTTGTCACTTATATTAAGGAGCTTCAGGAGCCAGTTGTCTTGAGCAGGCAGTCTGAAAACATCCCAAATTGGCATTCTGTTTTAATTTCTGCCTGACTTAACCCTTAGCCTGCTGCAGGCGAATTTAACAGCCTTTGCAAACAGCTTGGAACCAGATCAGACGCCGAATAAATCAGCATCTGATCAGGTTCCAAGCTGTTTGCTACTATGACAATATTTCTTCCAATTTTGGAGCAAATTGAATGAACTTTACAATTTTAGCAGATGACATTTCCAGCAGACGACAATTTATCTAGCATGCTAAGGGTTAAGCAGCCACCTATGTTTAGCAGCCATTTTTTTCACTCCTTGACCAGCTGTTTAATGCAGGTTTGACTGTATATATGGACATGTCTATATTTCAGTTGTGTTTGATGAGTGGAGAGATTATTCAGATGACAAACCAGATGAACCTGATCTTTGAGCCGGCAGATCTCGAGCAGGCCTCTCCAGCCACAGTGAGCAGATGTGGTATGATCTATCTAGAACCCCATCAGATGGGCTGGAAACCTTCTAAAGAGACCTTCATGAAACACAGATTGCCTAAGGTACTTTGATTAAACAATATAGTTTTAGAATTAGGGAAGGCATATTAAATACTCCTGATTGTAAGGAAATAGTTTTGTAGTTATTTTGATTTTAATAAAAACAGATTATCTTTAGTTAGAGATACCAGATTATAAAGTACCATTTTTGATTTAGTCAAAAATTGTCAGGTCTTTCAGATAATTATATAAAGCAGCAGAAAAATACTGTCCTGTTTTTACTTAATTTAACTGTATGAAAATGGATAATAATGTGATAAAGAGTAGTAGCTGATAATGCAATCAAGGGAAGTAACTGTTATAATTCAGTAAAGGGAAGTAAATATTATATGCATCAAGGGAAGTAACCATTATAAACTTAAACGATGATCCATTCCAGGGTTTGACAGAAGAGCAGCTTGGTCTTGTCAATGATCTGTTTGAATGGCTGGTTGACCCATGTCTGTATTTTATTCGGAAGAACTGCAAGACGTTCATTCAGACGTCAGAAATGCATCTAGTACAGTCTCTCATGCACCTGTACCTCTGCCAGATGGATGAAATCAGGGCAACATTAGAACTACAGGGCAAGGAGGATGATGAAGGTGCTCCTCAACAAGGAATGTTGTCAGCTCAACAGGTAAACACTTTTGAAATTGTATATAAATATTGAGAATATTAGGTTAGTATAACTTCTTTTAAAAATAAGAGATAATATAAAATTATAAATGCTGTTAATACTTTAGCAAAAGATGATTAAAAGCAAAATAATAGTTAATAATTATGTGGTTTTTGTCAGATAATATGTACCAGGCTTTGAAAGAACCTGATTTAGTTTTCTGCCTCCTGAAAAGTTACTGAAACTAACATTTTAGAAAGTTGAAAACCAGTGAAGATCTATGAATTATGAAGAACTATTGTTTATCTGCAGTATGGAGAAAAAGATAGATATGAAAATATTGCATTTCAGATGACCTTATATCTACAAGGGTTGTTCCTGTTCTCCCTGATCTGGTCGCTAGGGGCCACACTGCAAGGGGACAGTAGGAAGAAGTTTGATGGTTTCTTCAGAAATATCATAAATGGTACGGATGCTGACTATCCTAAACCAAAGAGTATCAAAATCACAAAGGTATGCTTGTTCCTATATCAGATTTAGGTTACCATCCAGTGTAGACAAAATTGATCACACTCCCTCTTTTCTAATTTTTCTAAACAGTAACAAATTCTAATATAGTTATGTTTAAAAACAAAAGAATTATCATCCAAAGAATTGAAATATTTAGATACAGGAAGAAATGTTTGCCACTCCAGACCTACTGAAAGGCAAAAATTGAAATTAAACAAAAATAAATGATATAATAGTTTACTGTAAAACATGTTGACTAGATATTGTTATGTGAGGCAAAACAGAACCATATGGATTTGGTAAACTCCTCCAAAATTAGACTGTCCTAAAGTAGACCATGCAAAAATATCTAAAAGGATGGTGTTTGTCCTAAAAAGCACTTGTAAATAAAACATGAGAATGTTTTTATTATATAGAGATAGTAAGTTCCCTACTTTACTGAGAAAAAAACTCTGCCAATACCTGTGACATTGGACATTCAGTGTTTTCAAGTAATCAGAATGTTTTGAGTAATAAGAGTAATTAATAAACTATGAACAGCAGTCTTCGACCTTAGATGTTTTCCTGGGAAACTTAACTTGAAGCGGATGATTGCTTCTCTGAAGAGTGTGTCTTTAAATCTCTGAGCTTAAGTGTGAAAAAAAGAGGAATGCATGTGTATTTTATCACTGTTTACAGAGTAACACAGTCCCTGAGAGGAACACAATCTATGATTTCTGTTTTGAGAAGAAAGGACCAGGCCAGTGGATTGACTGGATGGATACACTAGACAAGGGACATGCCACTCTAGCCGCTGATGCTAAAGTAAGTAACTAGGGTTCAGTTACTAAAAGAAATGCATAATATATAGATATGTCATAAAAACTGATTACAGTGTGTTGAACTTTCTGCTGAATCTGCACATTCCCTTTCATAAGGTATAATATGTGCTGTTTATTTTATACTCTTCTGTGAAATACTGAAATTTATCAGTGAAATAAAATTGATATTTTCACTGTTTCAAACAGTGCAAATATCATTTTTATTTTTCACTGGTACGGAACTACATTTGAATGTGAAATAATATGAATTATAAATGATAGTAAATTCCTTGCAAAATATCCTTCAGTAAAGGTAAAGATGTATAAAAATAATAAAAGGGTCATAAATATTTACATTTTATCATAATAAAATGTCAAAGAAATCAGAAAACATAATAGAACTATTTATAGTCTTTCTACAAAGACATCCTAATGTCACAACATTATCACGTTATGATGCGATGCATGCGACGTCGCGTGGGCAAACTGAATATATTTTGGTTAAACCATTAAAAATGCATAAAATAAATAGAAAATTTGTTTGTTTCAGTGTAAGATCGAAAGATATTTCACTCGTGAACACCATAATTTATATTTTCACTCGTGGCTGTGCCACTTGTGAAAATATTGCATTATAGTGTTCACTCGGTGAAATATATTTTGATCTTACATTAAAACAAACAAATATCCTCTGTATGTTAGGTAACATGATTTTATTTTGGCAAATAGGGTGAAGATGCAATTTCAAAATTGTCATGAATATTAATCCTTATCATGCTGGGCACAATTTATTCTGCCTTTGCGGTCAGTGTAGATCATGATCAGCCTACACATCCGTGCAGTGTAGATCATGATCTGCACTGTTCACCATTCAGTCAGTACCGGTATCTTTTTGGTAAGCACCCCTTTTAACAATTAATAGTACTGTCCAAACTGAAAGATGGACAAGTTCATTATAGAAATTTAGCAGGGTAAGGGTTAGAAATATTACCTCTAACAGAATATCCAGCTACAAAACATAAATTCTTAATAATACAGTAGGGCAGTTGTTTATCAGAAAGAGAAAGATAAAATTACACTAAAATTACAAAACCTACATGTAGTAATTTTCTGATGTGGTTTCTGTTCACATCCAGAATATTTTTCAGTTTGCTTTTTATAGCAAAATACTTTTTTAATGTGATGTTTTCTTGAGTTCTTCTTTATTTACACAAAGCTGTAAAGCCATCATTTTATTTTATAGTATGACAAATATTTACTGTCAATATTTATAGGTGAGTGACCTGATCATTCAGACCAATGAGACGGCCAGACAAACGTTCTTCCTCCACACATTCCTGTCTCATGAAAGACCTCTACTATTTGTTGGTCCAACTGGTACAGGAAAATCAGCCATAACTAACAGCCATCTCTTAGGATTGCCAAAGGACTTGTAAGTTTGTTGCTAGGCTTGGCTTTCTTATGGTAGAAAAATGTTGCGTCTGCTTTTTTATTTGGCTATACCATAAAATATTAAAAAATTGCCATTTTGACTCTTTTTCCCTGGATCTATCTTAAACTTTCAGAAAGTCTAAGTTAGCATACACATGTTAAAAAAATGATAAAAATGTTTTTAAAAATCTATGAAAAGTACGTTATTGCCTATAAAATTGAAACAATTTAAGATATTGTCAAAATTCAAGATGTTCCATCTGCCTCCCTTGGAGACCTGTAGATTGTGTTTTAAAGATCTTGCAAAATAGAGAAAAAAATGCAAATTTGATGGATCAAACAGCTAGGCAGAGGAGGCCTTTCTTGCTTTAATTTTACAGTTTGCCAGTATTTGATACTCAACAACTTTTGTGTGAAAATTCAGATAATAATTTTCCTATATCCATTATACAGGTTAGCACCTGAATCCTCATTGAATTTATACCTTATGAAAATGGTTGATTGTAATATCTAAATTAATTGCATTGTTCATAGGTATGTACCAAACTTGCTGAACTTCTCTGCAAGGACATCAGCTAACCAGACACAGGATATCATCATGTCAAAATTGGATCGTAGACGTAAAGGCGTGTTTGGTCCTCCCATGGGTAAGAAATCTGTCGTGTTCGTTGACGATCTGAACATGCCACAGAAAGAGAAGTACGGAGCCCAGCCTCCGATTGAGTTACTTCGACAATGGCAGGATCACGGTCATTGGTATGACAGGAAGGATACATCAAAACTTTTCCTCGTTGATGTGGTGAGTAACATGGGCAACATTTTCATCGATATTATTGTTGGATGTTTTTTGGGGGATGGGGGTGAGATGTTTGACTTAAAAAATAACTCATAGCCTTTTGCTTCTATTTCTACATGGTGAAATGCATTAGAAAAATAGTTATCATATACTTTACACATTTTTAATCCCCCGCCGTGGCGGAGGGATTATAGGAATGGTCTGCATCCGTCCATCATTCCGTCCGTTCTTCCGTCCGTAACAAAATCGTGTCCGGTCCATATCTCCTAAACCCCTTGAAGGATTTTCATGAAACTTGGGTCAAATGATCACCTCATCAAGACGATGTGCAGAACCCATGAGTCAGCCTTGTCGGTTCAAGGTCAAGGTCACAACTCAAGGTCAAAGGTTTGAGCCTGCCATTTTGTGTCCGCTCTATATCTCATAAACCCCTTGAAGGAATTTTATAAAACTTGGGTCAAATGATCACCTCATCAAGACGATGTGCAGAACCCATGAGTCAGCCATGCCGGCTCAAGGTCAAGGTCACAACTTAGGGTCAAAGGTTTTGAGCCTTCCATTTTGTGTCCGCTCTATATCTTCTAAACTCCTTGAAGGATTTTCATGAAACTTGGGTCAAATGATCACCTCATCAAGACAATGTGCAGAACCCATGGGTCAGCCTTGTTGACTCAAGGTCAAGGTCACAACTCAAGGTCAAAGGTTTGAGCCTTCCATTTTGTGTCCGCTCTATATCTCCGAAACTGCTTGAAGGAATTTTATCAAACTTGTGTCAAACGATCACCTCATCAAGACGATGTGCAGAACCCATGAGTCAGTCATGCCTGCTCAAGGTCAAGGTCACAACTTAGGGTCAAAGGTTTGAGCCTTCCATTTTGTGTCCGCTCTATATCTCCTAAACTCCTTGAAGGATTTTCATCAAACTTGGGTCAAACGATCACCTCACCAAGGCAATGTGCATAACTTACGAGTCAGCCATGTCGGCTCAAGGTCAAGCTCACAACTGAAGGTCAAAGGTTTGAGCCTTCCATTTCGTGTCCGCTCTATATCTCCTAAACCCCTTGAAGGAATTTTATAAAACTTGGGTAAAATGATTACCTTATCAAAACGATGTGCAGAAATTATGAGTCAACCATACCAGCTCAAGGTCAAGGTCACAACTAAGGGCCGAAGGTTTGAGCCTTCCATTTTGTGTCCACTCTGTATCTCCTAAACCCCTTGAAGGATTTTCATCAAACTTGGGTCAAATGATCACCTCATCAAGAACTCATGTGTCAGCCATGTCAACTCAAGGTCAAGGTCACAACTGAAGGTCAAAGGTTTCAGCTCTGTACCTCCTGAACCCCTTGAAGGATTTTCATGAAACTTGGGTCAAATGATCACCTCATCAAGACGTTGTGCAGAATTCGTGAGTCAACCATGTCAGTTCAAGGTCAAGGTCACAGCTAAAATCAAAGGTTTACCCTTTCACCATCCATAGCAGTGGCGGGGGAT